>NC_089842.1:140195748-140830390 GCF_035609145.1 Eleutherodactylus coqui | reverse complement strand
ACTCACCCGCAGCGGGCCGGGAAGCTCTTCTCTTCCTCACGGCCGCATCTCCCTTGCTTCGGCTCGGCGGATGTGCCCGGCGCATGCGCGCGGCACGTCGACGACGTGCCGGCGACGTGCCGCCGGCGTGAGGAATTCATCCGCCGGCCGAAAAAGAAGATCCGGCCGTGAGGAAGAGCAGAGCTTCGCCGCCCGCTACGGGTGAGTAAATTCTTATTTATTCTTATTTTCAGCGCTCATGTCCGCGGGGCAGGAGGGACCCGCTGCAGATTCTACATGTAGAATCCGTAGCGGGCCCGATTTTCCCCGTGGACATGAGGCCTTAGGCTGGATTCACACGGATGTATTTGCGCATGCAATACGCAGAAAATAGAACCCATTCATTTCAATTAGTTCATTTACATGCGCATATTTGGCATGAGCAATTCGGTCGTGTTAAAAAATATGCAGCATACAGCAGCCATTTCAGTGACTGAGTCCGGCCCTACGGTTTTAACAGATTTGGACCTATGTTTAAAAAACTGTACAGCATCCGGACAAGGCTTTAATATTAATACAGCGCAGACAGGTAGATTTGCTTTTGAAAATGCACCACATTTTTGACTTACGCCAGCCTCACGCAAGCCTATTATGGGCACATTTATGCGCCCGTAATATGAATAAAGCTGCATGCATACGGGCGGGTCGCATTCCGCATTTTCTTCTTCTTTTCCGTACTGCAGATTTTTTTAAACTCCTGCTTTTCCCGCGGAATCCATGGCCCGTCCACAATGTCAGTTGGTTTCCAATCATGTGCATGAAGAATCATTTTTGGATTGCATGCCATGGGCAGTATTTGCTGCGGAATACAGAGGCGGTCGCTCACTTCAGATTCTGCAATTCAAATCCGCCCCTGTGCTTGCACCCTAAGAGTAAGAAAAGAGGGCATGACCTAAACCCAATCTTGTATGACAAAAATGCACAAAAAGTTTGATGTAAAAATTGACATAAACCTAAACCAAGTAACCTGTGGTATAAAATATAGTCAATGGGGTCCATTCAGTGCTGTTCGGTTCCATCATAATACGGATCCTTTCGGTCAAGGAGTGCCCTTTATCCTGCTCTACAAACAGAGCAGGAAAACTGAAACCCTCAGCACTGATGTGAATGAGACCGTAGTATCAGTAAATCAACCCCATTGAAAGGCTTGATTGTATGTGAGGATGAAAAATAAATATGTAATACTTCAGTTACTTTTTTGCCTGATTCCTCATTCCTCCGACTCTATGAGCCTGCAGATCTATATTGCAGGTTATTACACCATTAAATCGCGAAGTCCAGCCCTTTCCTCTAAGAACTACGCTATCCTTCTGCTGAGCCATGCATTTCTTATGTCTACTAGACTCATTGATTGCCGAACACGTACATTTAGCAAAATGAGTTGACTCTTCCTGTAGATCATTTTACGTATTGCAATCTCTGGAATACTTTCATTCTGTCATATGTAACACAGTAACCGACATTTACATATGGCAGATCAGCGTATGGCTCATGTGAACAAATAGACTAACCGCTATCTGGGAGGGTTTATGCTCACAGCCACATTATAAATCTGTGTTGTGTGTATCCATGATACAGAGTCCATAGACTGCTAGGAGCCTTGGAACTTATCAGCCTCATTTTATACAGAGGTGTACAGTTTTTTTTTCCCTTGAAATACATACTAAATCCAGGAGAAGAAATACATTGTCGCATGTTCCTACACATGCCATCTTATGACAGTATTCTTCTCTAGTAACACTGGCCTACATTACATGCATCATTGTATTTGATACATTTGCATCTTTTTTAGTATGTTTTACTTAAAAAATAGTGTCTTAGCTGCTGTTTGACACTTTTTTTGATTAAAGGGGTTGCACCAGAATTAACTTTTATCACTTATCTATAGGCCCCGTGTCCCCCTCTTCTCATCATTGCCGGGATATTTCTTCCACTTGCAGTGATGCGCAGCCATCGGTCCATTATTTTTAGAAATAGCATATTGCTTGTACTTGGTTATCTCCAGCAGTCCTGTTAAAAATCAATGGCGCAGCACTGCGCATGTGCGGCCATTGCTCCATTCAATCGCAATCTCTTTGTTACTGTGCGGGGTGCAACAAGCTTGCAGCAATGAGGGACAAGCTCCTGATCTTGTGATCGGTGGGGGTCTCAGTGGTGAGACCCCTGCTGATCAGACTTTTATCACCTATCCTATGGATAGATGATAGAAGTTAGAGCTCCTGCACACTGGCAATAGCAATATCGGCCCGTGATTTACAGCCTAATATCGCCCTTGCAATCCTTCTGAAAACCCCTGGATGTGAGGCGAT
The DNA here is from genome assembly GCF_035609145.1 of Eleutherodactylus coqui. NCBI lineage: Eukaryota > Metazoa > Chordata > Amphibia > Anura > Eleutherodactylidae > Eleutherodactylus > Eleutherodactylus coqui. The sequence continues at coordinate 140,828,042 of NC_089842.1, read as the reverse complement.
TTCACATGGAAACAAACGCGCATCCCTGCAGGGCTGGAGGAATTCTCCATGGGGAGGAGAGAGAGGGAGGCGGAGCTACAGGGGATCTCCTAGAGATCTCCCCATATTTGGAGAGATAGGGAGTGGGGCTGTAGAGCTTCCCCGAGAGCGGGGCAAGAGGGGATGGGGCCAGAAGGAGCTCTAAGTGATTCCTCTATAGCCAAGAGAAGGGGGCAGGACTACAGGGTGGATCCCTCTAGCCCCGTTCTTTCTTGGCTAGAGAGGAACCGCTATGGGAACCTCTCTAACCCCACCCTCTTGACCCGGCTCTTAGGAAAGCCATTTAGCCCCACCCCTAAATATGGGGAGGTCTCTAAAAGATCCCCTGTAGCTCCGCCCCTTCTTTCTCCTCTCCATGAGGGATTCTTTCAGCCCCGCAGGATGTTTTCCCATTGATTTCATTGGGGCCGGCGCTGCTGCTGCCAGCCCATTTGTAAGCAATGGGCGATATCGCTAGAAGAAAGAACATGCTGCTATTTGTTTTCTGCATCACAACGCAGGAAAACATCGCTAATGTGAATGAAACCATTAAAAAGAATGGGTTTCATATTTGTGCTAGATGTGTGTGTCTTACAGCACACACATCTCGTATGATTTTCTCGGCAGTGCGAAGGAGCCCTTAATCCTGGTACAGCCCCTTTAACCGTTTGTGCTATCATTTAGAGCCATGCACTTATTAATAGCGGAGTGTGAAGTGGGTGCGGCTGGCTGCTGCGCCAGAACTTCAACACTTATGAAATGCAGCTATTTTATAAATTTGTAAATGAGAAAAAGCCTGTGTGAAAATTAATTGCAGTGACATATGTTGTCAGATTTATAAATACATTTGGTGACACATACGTCAATAAATTAGCTAAGCATTAACTCTGGCTAAAATAATAAATGTGAAACATTGTTTCCTTTTTTTCACAACTATACGGTGGCTCATCCTAAAGCTGGCTTCACACAAGCCTGGGGATTCATAATGCTGTTAGTTTGGGTCAGTAGACCCGCAGTGGGTTCGGGACACAAATATGCACCAGTAGTACATTCATGTGAAGCCGTTTAAGGCCTCAAGCGTAAAAACGGCGGCCGAAAATCGCAACCATGTGAAGCATTGGATTCCAATGTATTCATTCACATGGGCGATTTTCAGGCGTGTGAAAAAATTGTACCGTCAAATCGCCGACTGTTTTCGTTCACCGATTTTTCACGCTGGCTTAAAAGATAGGTCTTGAATTATCTTTTGACGAAAATCGCTGGAGGCTCCCATAAAAGGCCAAAAAAGGGAGAGGGAGGGGGTTTACCTGTGTCCACGCTCGGAAAAGGAGACAGCTGCCGCTATTTAAGCATTAGAAGTCATTCCGAGGAATTCTGCTGACTGACAGAATTCCGCACTACAACGTATTCTTCCCGCAATACGCCCATGTGAAGAGACTAGAAAATGCTCGACCGTGGCTATTCTTCCTCGATGTGAATGAGGCCTAAGGGTAACTTTAACCCTACTTTTGCAGGCAGGTTTTGTCCTTTCTATTATATTTCTTTGCTATATTTGTCTTACAAGCATGGAAACAACCAATATGAAAAGTCTTCAACTAAAATCAGTGTGAAGACGCATTACCTCCTAAGGCCGGATTCACGCGAGCATATACGTATTTGCGCTGCATTTTGGTGGAATAAAAGTTGCCTACTTGTATGTGCAAATGTGTTTTTTACTGTACTTGCACGCACACAAAAATATGCACCAATGCTCCTAGTCATTGAAATGGCCAAATTCTTTAATGAGTGCCAGAGCTTGCTGCATTTTTTTGCACAATACAATTATCCACTTTTCAAAAGTTTTCCATAACTTTTTTTTGTTCTTGTTTTTTTATTTTTCCGTTGACATGGCCGTATGAGGGCTTGTCCTTTGCGTGATGAGTTGTAGTTCTTATGCATACCATTTTTGCATACATATAATGCATTGTATAACTTTATTACATTTTTTGTAGCTAAGGGAGAAAAAACACCAATTCTGACATTGCTTTTTGCGTTTTTTTTTGTGTTAGGCCTCTTTCACACGAGCGGTGCATTTTCACGTAGGTCATATTACACCAAAAAATTGTGGCAACGCTGCATTGTCGCGATCTAATTCCAAAAGAAATTAGTGTTTTCTCGTCTATGCACACAGCCACATCGCGGTAAAGGGCGCTGCAGTGGCAGTCGGCAGAATGGCTCTATGTAGCTTAAATAGCTAAATAGAGCCAGTTGTATTCTTCAGCGAGCGCTAGACGCAGATAAACTCCCTCCCCCTCGCCTCTCTTCAGCTCCCATAGGAATCTATTGGAGCTCCCTGCGATTTTTGTGAAAAGATACGTCATGGCTTATCTTTTGATGCGGCCAGTTATAAACGCAGCCAAGCAGGCTGATAATGTCAGAGCTGAAAAAACTCTGTAAAAACGCTGCTGAAAACACGATAACCACATTCTACCACATTCAATTGAATAGGCAAAGCTTTGCTTTTTTAAAACGCAGAAACGCATGAAAATAGAACAAACAGCGTTAAAAACGCTGATTTTAACGCTTGTCTGAGAAGCCCCATTGAAATTAATGGTACTGATTGACAGCATTTAGCGCAGTGCTGAAAACTCAGTCTTAGGGCTTACTTACACAAGCGTATATCAGCCGCCGTTTTCACGGCCGGCCGATATATGCTACTATCTGATGCTTTAGATTCCACTGCATCAGATCACACAGGTGTATTCCCACAGCATAAAAGCGCCCGACCAGCCAATATATATATAAGCAGGAAAGATAGTCCTAGAACTATTGAATTCATTGAATGGCCGAGCGCTGCCTGCGATTGGCTGAGCGCTGTGACCAATCACAGGCAGCGCTTAGCTGTCATTCAATGATTGGCTGAGCGCTTGCTGAAAGAATATCATTACAGTGACGGGACCCAAGCGGCTAGACGTGCCTGAGCCCCGGCAGCAGCGGAGAGGTAAGTACGTGTTTTTTTTTGTTTTTTTTTTACTACACCTAGGATTGATTTTCAGGGGAGGGCTTATATTTAAAACCATTTTTCAAAAATCACTGCGGGGGTGCCGGCATCCTATTGCTTTCAGTGCTGGCCGCCCCATTGAAATCAATCGGAGCGCTTCACGATCCTTTGCCACAGCTGTGACATTACTATGTTATATAATACAAAGAAAATTGAGAAGGGGGCCAGAGGCCCTAAAACACGGTCCTGAGTACTGATTACTTAATATACTCATCCACTTGTTTTCCTGCCTGTAAATGTTGCTGTACACACATGTAGGAGATAGTCAGGACTTGAAATAGCACCTCTACCAAAAGATGAATGGAGTTTACTGCATTTCTAAAAAAACCAAAAAACACTTATCCTTATATATTATATCTTAACCCCTTAATGATGCGGCCCTTTTGTTTTTTTTCCATTTTTGGCTTTTCCTCCCCCCTTTTAAAAAATCATAACTCCTTTATTTATTCATCGATGTCACTGCATGAAGGCTTGTTTTTTGCGGGACGAGTTGTATTTTTCAATGGTGCTATTTAATGTACCATATAATGTACTGAAAATTCTCAGTGGAGTAATATGAATTTTTTTTCCCATCGACATAGTTGTAAGAGAGCTCATTTTTTGCGGGACATCCTGTAGTTTGCGCTGGTACCATTTTGGAATACATATGACTTTTGGATCACTTTTTATTGCATTTTTTCTTGAAGACAGGGAGACCAAAAAAGGGCATTTCTGACGTTCTTTATTTTTTTTCTGACGACGTTCACCGTGCGGGGTAAATAATGCCTTATTGATAGATTGGACTTTTACAGATGTAGTGATACCAAATATGTATTTTTTTTTAAAATAAATTCTTTATTTGTAATTTTCATTTAATAGAAACATTTGCAATTCAGCATCAGTGGAGTGGCACGCATGTCTAGACAATTAGCACTATAAAAATTCGAACTCACGACATTCCAAATATGTATTTTTATTTTATTTAGATTCTTTTATTATAAATATAGCAAAAGGTTTTTTTTTTATTTTTATTTTTTTTAATAATTAGTAAAACTTTATTGATCTTATTTTTACTTTTTCTTTTAGTCCCCATAGGGAACTACAACTTGTGATGCTTTGATCGCTCCTGCAGTAGAATGTAATGCCACAGCATTACATCATACTGCGATCGGACAGGCAGACTATCAAGCCACCCAATGGGCATGGCTTGATAGGAATTCTGCTAAGACAGCCCTGGGGCCTTTCAGAATCATTTAAAGGGTTAACAGCTCCAATAAGCCATACAGCTTATCAGAGCTGATGCCCCCAGGTGTCGGCTGTAAGTAGCAGCCATGATGTATGGAGAGATGCGAGATACGTATTGCCCCACGATCTCCTTTCATGCATACCCTGCAGCTGCAGGACGTAAAAGCGCTATAGGCTGGTCACTTAGGGGTTACACATGTAGAAAGGTTTCTAGGCAGTATGTTCAGAGGGTGAGCGACCTACTCGACAGGTGCAGGAGGGCACATATTACGCCTTACCTCTCTCTTAATCCCCTGTATAATAACTTCACTTTGATTCTCACCCTCTTTACATTCATCTTCTTCCTCCTCTGTTTTTTGTCTTATTATGGGCGCCTGCAGACGGCCAGGTCGGATCCGGCTGCGAGAATTCTCGTAGCGGGACCCGACCGTTTGCAGAGAGCAGCGCGGGCACTCACCTCTCCCGTGGCCCCAGCTCTTTCATGTGCCGGCTGCCGGGCAGCTGGCGCATGCACAGAGCAGGGCCGGTGAGTGACGTTTCTGTGCGGGGCCGTTAACGCAATCCTATGGCAGCTTCCAGGGGCGGAAATTCCACGGGACATCCCGCCGCAGAATTTCCGCTCATGTGCAGGCGCCCTATCTCGAAGTTGAAAAAAAAATTTGCATAAAATCCTGGTGGGTCAGGTACTCAATTTGTATTAAGCTATTCTTTATAATTAATGTAACATTCACATATCCACATATGTATACATTGGATTGTATATACTCTATACAGTGAGTTTTGCAGTTATAACTATTGGCTTCAGCTTGGGGAATAAATAAGGGATTTTTGACAAATGCAACATGCAACAAGAGATGTTTTAATTGCTTTCAGCCAGTGGGGTGCCCATAGGGGAAGCAGAGGTTGCAGGCTCTGGTGCCTGAGGGGTCCACATAAGAGGACAGCACAACCATAAATGAAATGTCATAGTTTGGGCAAAGGAAAAGACTTTGCATCAAAACCCCAAATCATCAAGTTACTCCATTGCTTTCAGCACTTGGTTTTGCAGATATACTTTATAGCAGGGTGGAACTAACCTTCTTTCATGGCAGCTTTTCCAATGCTATTTGCAGAAGTCACTCACAGTATTACATTGTATCTCCTCTAGATAAATACTTCCAGAAAATGTCTGGAGCTGAAATTCAGAATATGTCAGCCTGTTCCTACCTATATAAAAACATTCAAATGAAGCTTTGTTTTAGTGGAAATTTCTAAAGTATGCTTTATATCGACACCATGAGCTGTTTATAACATAACTACAGGATATAACTAACTGTATGGAGCTCTATTACAGAGCTCATTCCTAGCTCCCCACAGAATGACTACATGTTTCAGCATGCCAAAGATTGCTTAGCATTACATCATCAGCAATTCCTTATACACCGCTTGTCATGTACACACTTCTCCCAACTTGTGACTTAGGTACAACCTCTAGAGGTTGACCTATCTCAGTCAGTCAGTCTTAGGGCTCAGTCAGACTCCACACATTAGCATTGCTTTCATTGGAGCCGGCACTATAGCAGGCAACCTCCACAGTGATTTTTGGGGAAGGGCTTGAAATATAAGCCCTTCCCTGAAAATCATCCCTAGCTGCTGTAAAAAAGAAAAAAAAATATACTCACCTCTCCGTCACTATTGGGGCTCTGGTGCGCGTTCTCTCTTCCGCAAAAATTAAAAATCCTCACCTCCTTAAAAGGCGTGTGTCTGATTGGCTGAGCACTGCCTCTGATTGGCTGAGTGCTGTGACCAATCACAGGCAGCGCTCAGCTGTCATTTAAAGAATGGCTGAGTCCTCCCTGTGATTGGCTGAGCGCTAAGACAATTAGCTACAGACCTTTCAGGAGGTGGGGATTTTTAAATCCCCACCTGCTGAAAGAGCTTCAAAGCAGTGCCAGGGAGCCAAGAAGCAAGATGCGCCGGTGGCGGAAAGGTGAGTATATATATTTTTATTTTTTACACAAGCTAGGGATGATTTTCAGGGAAGGGCTTATATTTTTAGCCCTTCCCTGCAAATCACTGCGGGGGTTGCCTGCAGCGCATTGCTTACAATGGGGCTGGCTGCAGCACCGGCCCCATTGAAAGCAATGGGGGAAGATCGCGGTCCTCTGCCATAGCTGTGACAGCTGTGGCAGGGGATTCCTTCATCCTCACGGGGAGTCCCCTTGTCACTGAACACTGTGATGGTGCTGTCACAGTGTTCAGTGATGATGGGATTCCCCGCGGGGATATTTTACACGCAGCACGGACTTCGCCAATGCACAGATGTCCTATCTTTTGCAGGTACAAAGATTTTGCGCCTGTAAAAGATGGGCATGTGAACGCACCATCAGAACCATTGGTTTCTGATGGAAACCAATGGTTCTATCAGACTCACTTTCCTTTGTGCACATAGATGCGCGCAAAAAAATGCTCGTCTGGCTTCGCCCTTAGACCCACCTTCCACTCAGGTTGCAATAGTGAGCATAAATTACACATCGATACAGTCCAACATCCCTGGTGAGGCCAAAGGGATTGGTATACATATACCCACACTGGTCTCCAAAGCAATGGGCTGCAGGCAACCCCGGCAGTGATTTTCCCTAGCTTGTGTAAAAAACAAAAAAATATATATTCACCTCTCCACCGCTGGCGTGTCTTGCTGCTTGGAGGATTTTCAGGGTAGGGCTTATATTTCAAGCACTTCCCTGAAAATCACTGCGGAGGGTCGCCTGCATCCCATTGCTGTCAATGGGGCCGGCGGCTCTAGTGCTGGCCCCATTGAAAGCAATGGGCACGGAGCCATGGTCACACTCATTTTTTTTGTGTGGAGCACTTTTTTTTGCGCTCGTAGGTGCACAAAAGAAAAACGCTCGTCTGACTGAGCCCTTAGGGATTGCTCTTTTATTTTTATTTTTCATTTTTGTTTTTTCCTTCCCACTTTCAAAAAATCCTCTGTTTTATTTATCCATCAACGTACCTGTATGAGGGCTTGTTTTTTGCGAGACGAGTTGTATTTTTCAATAGTACTATGTAATGTACCGTATAAGGTACAGAAAAACTTTAAAGAATTTCTAAGTGGAGTAAAATGGAAAAAAACCACACAATTCCGCCATCATTGGGAGGGTCTTTTTATGGTGTACATACTGTGGCACAAATAATATAACTTTATTCTATGGGTCAGTATGATCACTAAGATACCAATTTCTTTTTTTGCTGTACTAATTGCTGTACTACTACTAAAAAACTGTAAATCTTCATTAAAAATATAATTATTTTCTGCTGCCATAACTTTTTCATTTTTCCATCAACATAGTTGTGTAAGGCCTTGTATTTGCGAGATAACATGTAGTTTCTATTGGTACAATTTTGGAGTACATGTGTCTTTTTTTATCACTTTTTATTAAATGTTTATTTGGAGATGGGGTGACCAAAAAAGCGCAATTCTGGCATTATGTAATTTTTTTTTTCTGACATTAACTGTGCAGAGCAAATATGTTACTTTGATACATTGTATTTTTACTGATGCAGCAACACCAAATAGTTTTTTTTTATTTTTTTATTATAAATATGGGAAAAGGGAGGTTTTTTAAACTTCCTTTTATATTTTTTAATAATTAATAAAAGTGTTTTGTTTTTACTTTTTTTTTCTTAGTCCCCACAAGGGACTTGAACTTTTGATCATACAGTATAAAGTAATACCATAGTATTACATTACACCATGATCTGACAGGCATTCTACCAAGCCACGTCCGGGCATGTCTTTATAGACATGGCAACGTTGGGAGTTTTCAGAAGGCCCCAGATTACCATGGCAACCGAATGGTACATCATGATTTCATCGCGATGGGACCATTCAGGACTCCGGAACTTTGATCAGGGAATTTAAATGCCGATGTCAGAAATGCTTACGGGTGTCACCTACAAGAAACAGCCCACACTCACATTATATGGAGCAAGATTGGCTTCTAATCCCCCTCCATGCAAACTTCAAGTGCCCAGGATGTAACTATTCATCCTCGGTCGTTAAGGGGTTAATACAAAAGATGTAGTGCTTAAAAAGAGGTCAAAGGAAGACAACATAAAAAGGTCATAAAATAAAGGCAAAGAAGATATGAAAATAAAATGCACATAGATCCAGAGAAAATGGCGCACATTATAGCTGCGATGCTGCCTTCATCCTGTCCTACTGTTCAGCATCAATTTGTATACTTCCCACCATGGACTTTAGGTATTTAACTCCCAGCATATCCCTGTCCTAACACTGGGCAGCCAGGTAAAAAGGGGTAAACCCAACAAATATTTACAGTCCACCCAGTTGTCCAATTTGCATCTGGTGTTCCCTGAAACCAGTCTGAACCACTTTGAGTGACAAATATGGCACTCTACTCCAAGGATAAAGGCCCATTTAGACACAACGATTTTCGCTCAAAAATCGCTCAAAGCCGTCTTTGGAGCAATAATCGTTGTGTGTAACTGCACTGACATCGTGCAGTTTTCGTTATGCCGTTGTTGATCGCTAATCTTTCAGCATGCTGAAAGACAACGATGAGCCTTATCAGGAATTCACAGCAGGATACAGCTGATACTATTATTTCAGCTGTATCCTGCTCCCTGATGACAGGCTGGGTATAAAGAACAGAGCGGTCCAGCTCTGTTCAACATACCCCACTGGGAGCGCTCGGCTGTATAACAGCCAGGCGGTGCGAGCGGGGAACAGCTGGATGCAGAAGACAAGCAGGAACACCCAGCTTGTCTTCTGCATCCTCCGCTGAGGGCGCCCGACTGTATAACACCTGGGTGCTGCAAGCGGAGAACAGCTGGATGCAGAAAACAAGCGGGGACACCCCTCTTGTCTTCTGCATCTTCCACTTGGAGCGCCCGGCTGTATATCAGCCGGGTGCTGCGAGCTGGAAACAACTGGATGCAGAAGACAAATGCGGCACCCCGATTGTGTTCTGTATCCTCTACTGGGAGCACAAGGTGATTGCTCAATGTTTGAATGATTACCTTGTGCTGTAAAAGAACAGAACGATCATCGCTCGAAAATTGCTCAAAAGATTTCTTGAGCAAAAATCATTGAGTCTAAACCAGCTTTAAGAGCAACCCCATCCGTTGTTGCTCCTTCCTGTAATAAAATGTCTTGACTAGTTCAAAGAGCTTATCAAATAAGACCAAGTTAGCCGTGCAGGCATCAAATATATACACATGTAGGCTGGGTTCCGAAAAGCCGCGTGATTTCCGCAGGAGAGCCGCAGCTTCAAAACCCACGGCATTTCACTGCGGGTTTTGGAGCGGTTCAGCCGCCAGCATTCCCTTGCATCTTTCTCTCCCCATAGAAAGGAGTGAGGTTGCAACGGAAAAAAATGACATGCTACAGCTTTCAATTCCGCGCCGCATCGACGGTTCCGCCCAACTTTTCGACGACGGATTGGCCGCCCTGTGTGGACAAGATTTTGCAAAATCTTGTCCATATGGCTGGCTAATCCCGGGATTAGGAGCCGTGGACGGATTTCCCACCCAGAAATTCTGCACGCGACAAATTCGTTCCGTGTGAACCCAGCCATATAGTCAGGATACATGTTCATCACACCCACTGACGTAACTATAGGGGATGTAGGGAATGCGGTTGCACCCGGGCCTAGGAGCCTTAGAGGGCCCATAAGGCCTCTCTTCTCCATATAGGGAGCCCAGTACTATGAATAAAGCATTGTAGTTGGGGGCCCAGTTACAGGTTTTGCATTGGGGCCCAGGAGCTTCAAGTTGCACCTCTGCATTAAGGGGTTAAGAGAAGTTGGGGGGCCCCAAGATAAACTTTTGCACCTGGGCCAATGAGCCTTCAGCTATGCCCCTGATCACACCCCTATTAACTCGGCCACTCTCTGTGCATGCAGAAAGGAAATAGGTAATAAGGATGTAAAAGTAGGTTGCAGGAAGGTTTACGGAAAGAAAAGAGGGACTGTTATGAAAGCTATCGGCTTATTGTGAGCTAACAGGACCCGAAGCATTCTTGATGCAGTGTAGATGCTTTTCCATCCAATGGAAGTTTACAGGCACCAAATAGTGTCTGTATTCTGCTGAGGACCTATCTTTTGCCAAAAAACGCTGGAAGCTTCCATAGACTCCTAGGGGAGCTGAAAAAAAAGGGAGGGGGAGGGAGTTTACCTGCGTCCGCGCTCAGAAAAGAAGACCGCCAGCTCTATTTAATCTATTGAAGCTATTAGAAGTCATTCCAAGGATTTCTGCCGACCGACGGAATTCCGCGCTGTAGCATATTTCTCCTGCGATACGCCTGTGTGAATGGACGAGAAAAAGCTAATTAAGCTCAGGACTCAATGGTGGCTATTCTTCATTAATGTGATTTGGGGCCGTGATGTGGCCAGCGTAAAAACACATACGCTCGTGTGAATGAAGCCTGAATTTCATTTAAATGCTGTCCTCCAAGAAGTGGAAGTATATGGAAAGTCAATTGGTAGTTTCAGGTGTGAAACTTTTGGGAGTGCAGAGGAGGCAGTTACACCCAGACCCCGGTGCTTAGGCTCAATGACCCCCCTGCCACATAAAACCACACTGGTCCAATAAGTGGTAAATAGTTAGGAGGCTCATATTATGCATTGGGGCTTCAACATTTCTGGTCAATGTTCGGTATATCTTTAGTATCTTCCAGAAAGCAGGTTTTATGGAGTTTGCGCTGCTCTTACACAAATGTATCCCTTGGGCCCTATTTTTCCAGCAAATAGCAAGAGTGTCCTTTCAGAGCAGAGGGATCCCGCAGAGAAACCTATGCTCCGCATATATTAATGCAGTGTGAATGGAGCCCAATGTGAGAGGTATCAAAAGCAGTAATAACAATATGACGCCATTAATGACATAGTCCCATTTGGAGAAGCAGGACCACTATCTGCGGCTAATTTCAGCAGATCTTCTTTCATCCAGTGAGTGGTCGAGCTTCTGGCTGAATGCATAGTGTGTTACATTCTGTTACAAATGTGAATAGAAGCTTCATACAGAAACTCCACTGGAGCAGAACATTTCGTTACAATGTGGGAGTTTCAGGCTCCTCAGCATACAGTATAATATGTTATTAAGCACTGTGCTTCCTTTTTTATATCATGTGTCATTGATGTGCCTGGGATCGAGGCTTTACATGATCTAGGTCAACACAAGGATCTAAACTGGGCAATCTGGAAAGTAAAGAGTTAAAACATACTAATCAACAGCCCTATTAGGGACCTTTCACATTGGACGGAATTATTCCGCAGGACACGGCGGCATTTGTCATCCTGTAGAAAATTCCTCAGCAAAAGCCGCAGGTTTAAGGCTCCTTCACATAAGCGTTTGCGTTGCCTGCACACGCCGTTAAATTGTGTTGATGAAGAAAAGACGCAATGAAGTCCCAAGCTTAATTAGTGTTTTCTCGTCCATTCACACGACTAGGTGCGATGTATTAGCGAGAAATACGGCGCAGCACGGAATTCACTCCCTCGGCATAAATCATCAGAATGACCTCAAATGCCTAAATAGAGGCACATGTAAGCTTTTCCGTGCATTGGATGCTGGTAAACTGCCCCCCTACCTATTTTTCCAGTTCCCAGAGGAGTCTATGGGGCTCAGAGAGGGGCTCAGGGGGTCTCCCCATTGAAGCAAGGAGAAATAGTGATGCGTTACTTCGGAAGTCAAATTTCTAGCCCACAAACCTAGAAATCATATTCTCTCCACCCCTGAAGGACCAGGGTGTTTTGGTACTAAAGGACCAGACACTTTTTAGGGAGTTTACCTATGTGGTAGTTTTGCTGTCCTATTTTTTTTCTTCAGCTACCAGAATTATTTTTGCTGCATTTTTTTTCTGTGACATAGTTTTATTTTTAATATTTTTTTTTCACTGACTTTTTTTTGCGTCTATTAGTTTTCTTGGGGATAAAAAGGTAAAAAAAGATTTTTTTAAATTGAGATTTTTTTTAATTAGTATATTTACACTAAAATAAAGTACATCCCTCCTGCTGATTAGCCTAGCCAAGCAACTGTCGCATCCATTCTGTCTCCTCTCAGTGGACGTGGAGAAGGCCTTCGATCGCGTTAGCTGGGACTTTTTACGTTCCTCCCTGATGCGGTTGGGGTTGGGACCCAAGTTTATGAGCTGGATTTTTGCATTGTATCGGAACCCGTCAGCACGGATTCATGTGAACGGCCTACTGTCTGACCCAGTACCTATCAGGAACGGGACGAGACAGGGTTGCCCGTTGTCCCCCTTTCTCTATGCCATTGTTATGGAGCATTTGGTGGTGGCACTGCGAAATAATCCTAATGTACACGGCTTGCAGATCGGGACCAGGACCAGGACTTGCAAGGCTGCCCTATACGCAGACGACCTATTAATGTTTATCTCCCGACCACACGTTTCATTCCCAGTGATTCTCCAGGAGTTTTCTAAATTTGGGCGTCTAAGTAATTTCAAAGTAAACCTCCACAAGTCCGAAGCCATGAATATCTCCCTCCCAGCTTGTGAGGTGGCTCACTAAGCTGACCAATTTGAATTTAAATGACGAGCAACGTCCATCCAATACCTAAGGGCACACATTGCGGCAGACGTTTCATCACTATACCATCTTAACTATGTTCCTCAACTGGAGAAAGTGACACATGACCTGGACAGGTATGCTGCTAAACAACTCAGTTGGTTTGGGCGAGTAAATGTCTTAAAGATGGATGTGGCTCCAAAATTCTTATACCTATTCCAGACTCTGCCAATTCCTGCAAGGTTTTTTAAACTGATCCAATGGGTGTTTCGTAGATTTGTGTGGAGGGGTCGGAATAGTCCATGTCTCGCATAAAGTCAAGGGAGGGAGTGGGTCTGCCTGACCTTAAAATCTGCTACTCAGCCGTGGTCCTCACTAGACTACTCAACTGGCATCATCATGCCAGCTCAAAACAATGGGTGGATCTGGAGAAGGCGCTGGTGTGGCCTCATGTACACCTGCTACCGTGGATCCCTTCAGAAGATAGGCCTGTGGCTCGCCTCCATACACCAGTGACCATGAACTGTCTGGACATGTGGGATAGGTTGACGACTAAAGGAGATATTGCGACCCATAGAGGGGCGTTAGCCCCCTTATTCCACAACCCCGCATTCCCCCCAGGTCAGGAGAAACAGAGCTTTCTGTGTTGGAGAGAGGGGGAGGGCATACGGTGCTGTCAAATAGCTGACTCTGGGGGTCTTCCATCATTTAATGATTTACAGGCATCCTGACCAGATCTGAAGCTACAGTGGCTGGAATATCTCCAGTTGTCCTCCTTCTGGAGGGCTCGAATGGGGTCATGTCGCTTCCGGGATCCCCTGAACTCATTGAAATTTTTTTTTTTTAAAACTAGCCCCCCCCACCCGGGTCCTCTCCAGGATTTATGGTATCATACTAGGGGAGCTCACGCAGGGTCTGCCACAATACAGGAGGAGCTGGGAGATGAGGGCCCAGGTGCTGCGAGCTTGAGCGGATGCGCCTGGTCAATGTGGAACGAATTTCGTGACTCATCTGAGTTTCAGAATATCACGGGATGGTGAGTGGGACGGTCCGCACCAGGGTTTTCATGAGGTTAAGGCGTGGCCCGATATCAGGACTATTGCCTGGCTAGTCTCGTGCCGCCATACACCTATTTTGCTTGCCGTTGAACGGTCTTTTTCCTTTTCTATCTGAGGCCCCTTCCCTTTATCACCCACCCTTCTCTCTGTCTTTGTCCCAGGTTTTTCAATTCAGTTTTTTCTAATATTTTTAGTTTTTTATGTCTCTGTAGACCCAGTTGTTGAAAAACTGGATTTTTACGTCTATAGGGGTCAATTTTTTCAGTGGACCTGGCTCCCAAATGATCCATGGATTAAGTATAAGTACTGAAGGGATGCTGGATAGGCACTTAGCATTTGGGAGTCTCGGCCAATATTGATACCATTTATCATTTTCCTAGTTTCTATACTAATGTAGTGGTCCTGCGAGACTAGCTATCTGTTATGTTTCTCCTTTCCCCCCTTTTTTTTTGTTTGTTTGTTATTACTGTGAAAAATTTTACAAAAGTTTCAATAAAACATAAAATAAAGTACATGAATGGGTTCCTCATTTTCCACTATAGCTTGTGTATCCATATGAGCCCCAGTCCACAGGGGAAAACATCTCCCCAGTAGTGACAGTAGTCACTAACAAAGCTGATCTGAGTCTGCTAGGACACTGCAGCTTTGCTTTGGCAGGGGGCACCTGGTGTCACGTTTCCCTCATGGCGGTCAAGTTTCTCTCTTCACTACATAGCGCTTGTTGAGCGCTATATACCCTGTAAACGACAAAAGTGATAAAAAACTGCTTATGCCTTCTCCTCCGGATCCTCAACTGTCACTGACAGCCAAGGACCAGACCTGCTCTTGCTACATTGTAGGAGCAGGAGCTTTAATCCTGCATATTTTTTTTACTATCAGCAAGGACTAAAGCCCAGATGATTTTATGACTTCCTTCTTAAGGGTAGAAGGGTCAGGAGCATGGAAAGGTAAGGGTGATGACAACTATGGGACCAAAGGAAATGATCCTACACTACATTTGGCAGTGGTGTTAAGGCCCATACCTCATCATGGTTTGACTGATGAGACTGTGAAATTAAACGTTCGAGAAGCCCTGCTTCAATGGACACATCAGATATGACATCTCACATCTACAAACATAAATATTTAAAAGCAGTCACCAGTGCATGGTCCCGTATTATCACAGCGAAATGGAAACGGGGAAAGTGTCAACAAACCCTGACAAGAATGTATATTGGTAATTTTGCAGCAAATCAGATCATGCTGGGGTTAATCGTGGCTATTAATTAAACTAATTTGTGTGGTTCCTGATGTGACTTCCTAGTAAGTGAAAAACACACGTACCACTTAGTCATAATATTGTATCTCACTGTTTCAATAATACTTCATTAATCTGTTAATATTTAGACTGCCACTTCATTCTGTACGGACTATACACTGGGGATGTTCTCCGATCCAGCTTTGGGTGGAATCCTGGCAGCATAAACCAGTCCTGCTGTCTGATTAGCATTTCACACAGGAGGGAGAACAGGGATCCACATGCTGGTCATTGACTCAAGAAGCAAAGGGAAGGATGAAGAAGAGTATTTTCAGATCAAATTAAAATGCTCCTTCGCCTATAACCTTTATATTTCAGCTCACTACCCTTATTAATACCCTCGTAATTCATTTTCTAGCAAAATGATGCTGCAATGGCTGCTGATAGTGGAGGACATCTTGGGAACGGAAATAATGATTTATGCAGTCACCTCTAACACCGACGTCTGCCACCTTATAGGTGGCATAATAACTGCCAAGATCTGCAACGGTGGTGCTACATTGCACTGTCAAATAAAAGCACAGGTTCCACCAGGTATAACTGATTGGGTTATGCTTAGCCCATTAAATATTAGACATTTTGGTCAACATTTACTGTAATATTAAAATATATATCATTTTTTTTACTATTTTAAAAAAGAAATCTAAAATAGGTTACTTATCGGGATATATATATATATTATTTAGGTTTCTAATCTGCGTTATGTTTCAGTTCTTGTCACATTCCAAATTCCAGCTTGCTATCAAAAATTGAAACATTCTTGTTTGCACTCAAAAGTTAAAGGGGTTTTCTTGGCATTTACTATTGACGACCTATACTTCGAACAGGTCATCAATAGTTGATTGGCGGGGGTCTGTTGCTTCAGATCACTGCCGATTAGCTGATCCTCCACCTCGCTGTGGAGTCGAACCTCCGTATCAATGGGGGGTGATGCCTTCTATTACACTTCTGACTTTGGCCACAGTGCGGAGCCAGAAGTGTAATAGAATGCATCACTCCCATTGATCTCAGTATTAATAGCTCACCAATACTAAATGCCCAGATTACCCCTTTAAAAACCCACCCTGAACTAACCCTATGTTTACACAGCTGCAGTTTGTTACAGTGTACAGTGTTGGTGAGCTTGTGACATACGGGCTGATAGACTGTTCTTCAGAATGCATCAGTAAGTTTTTATTAACTCTTTGCAATCCAATTTTGGATTCAGGGTTTCCTAGGGGGCTTTCTCTTTATGCCATTATACAATGGCGCCATCTGCTGGCTACAGCTAGTACTGCAGTATGTGACATGCTGGAGAGGCCCCCGACCACAGAGCGGCCAGTAATCTACAGTAAGAATACCCTGCCGGACGTTTTCTGACATCGGAGCTGTACAGCCTTCAATCAGAATGTCTTTAGACAGACAGTGCATTGGAAATGGTTAAATGGCAGGCTATAGCCGACATACGCAGCAGTTTCATACATCTGGCCATGTGCTATGAATGATTTCACCGAACGCAGTGTGAATTTAGCCTAGGACTAGGAATATACTTGTGCTCCTGTTGTTTGGTCACAGTGGGCTACCTGGACTGATTAGTTGTAAAAATCTTCAGCTACATGAAAGGAGACCTTGGTCACGTTCTAAGGGCTTATTCACACAAACACATTTGCGCTGCGTATTATGTGTGCAAAATCTGCATGAAGGCCGGATTAACATGAGCATAAGCACATGCATTTGTGCTGTGTTTTTGCACAACAGATGTTGCGTATCTGCATGCGCAAAAACGTTTTCTACTGTACTTTTTTTATGCGCAAAAAAACACGTACTGGTGGCCAATTAGTTTACTGAGTTCAAGATGTGTTCTTTACCTGAACAACTGTGCAGGAAAATAGAGCATGCTACATTTTATTTATTTATTTTTTAGCGCGACGGAATCGCACACACCAAATACATGCATGTGAACAAACCCATTGAAATCAATAGGTTCTCAGCATATTGCATGCGCAAATTTTCCACGTACAAATATGCAAATACATCTGTGTGAATCCAGCCTAAGGGCTTATTCACATGGGCGTATGTCAGCCAGGTTTTCATGCTCCGGCCGATATACGCTGTCCCTCTGATGAATTGGTTTACAGTGCATCAGTGCACAGGGGCGTATCTGCGCAGCCTAAAAGCACCCGGCCGGGTGCTTGACTCCTATGGGAGCCAATAACAGCTGCAGGAGAAGGGAGGTGGGAGGCAGTTTAGCAGCGATGCCTCCGGATCCCGCAGCAAATACTCCACATAGCATGCTATGGAAAATCGCTTTTCCCTGCCCACGAGCAGAAATTAACACCGATTTTCTGCTTGCGGGAGGAAAATCGCAGCATGCTCTATTCTTTGCGGATTTCCATTGAAGTCAATGGAAGTCATCCGTCCCGTGGCACTTCCGCATGTGTGACGGAGCGCCGTCCGGCACATCTGCAGCACAGAGGCCGCAGCGCCAGACAGGTACACAGGAGTCACGGCCAAGGCACAGGGTTGTATTCCGCTGTGAGATTTCACAGTCGAAATGTGACTCGGCCGTGGGCATAAGGCCTTAGGAGCGGATTTGGCCACTGCGGATTTCCTGTTCATTCTGTTGTGGAATGTCCACAATATTCTGCCCTGTAAGAAGGTGGCCTGACATTTCACAGTTTGGGGTCCCTTTAACAGGTTTTGCATTGGCTGCCGAAGAGCTTTATGTTATCCCTCTGCCACTGCAATATTGCAAATGGGAAGATGTGACTTGTTAATTGCTGGGCCTTTGAAGAAGCATTGCATGTCCACGCATTGTCCATGTTCATTGTATTTACCTAGAACCCCAGTTATTTAAAGCTTGTAATAGAAGACGTTACATATCCACAAAAATCAGCCTGAATAGCAGGTGACGGCATTACTACAGCTGCAGATTTAAGGAACTCCTAGCTACAAGTCCTTAAAACCCTTCCGCACTGCATCCTGTTAGATACTGTGTTCTAAAAATACTGCTGCATTCAGTTAGCTAATTGAATGCAGCAGAATTTATTAGAACCTGCTCGCTCGCTGGATGCTGCAGTTTCCAAGTTATAATCATTATAAATTAGAGGGAGCACTTTTAGAAATCCATATTCCAACCTCAGAAATGCCACAAAATCTATTCACTATATGCCATACGAGAGAGTTTTCGAGTGTTCATGTTTTTTCCCGTGTATGTAGGGACAGAGCTACGGTTATGGCTATGATAAACAAAAATATCATTCATGAGGGCTCTTCACTTATCCTTTATTGAAGATGAAGTTCTGTCTCATGTCCATTCACAAATGCTGGTGTTGGCGTAATGCTGACTTGCTGTTCGTGCAGGAGCTTCTCATCGTTGCTGAGGGATATGAAACTGATGGGCTAATATACTCATATTTGCAGACAACTTGGTCATTAAATATACACCTGCACTTTTTAGTTTACGCATTTCCTAACCAGTCAAGCCCTGACTGTTTCTTTAATAATGCACCTGCAATCTTAGGGAAAACTGTATAAAATGAGTATTCATCATATTAATTACTGACTATATCATTAACATTATGTACAAGACACAAGTGGACCTACATCCCCATCTATGATCTACCAAGATTACAACTTTATTTTTAACATCATAGTTCCCCCTGGACACATTACCCTGTTTTGCTACAAATGCTCTGTATTTAGATTTTATGTGACAAACCATGCCTTCCCCAGCAATCCTATGTGTCAGACCACTCCAGTCCTTTCCCATCTGTTCTGCATCACATTTTATGTGCAAGACTCGGCCTTCCCCAGCACTCCCATCTAGCAAACCGCTCCTCTTATTTATGTTGCAGGCGACTCTTTTCTCAACTCTTCTACCTACCAGATAAAATAATGTATTCAGCACATGGGATTGATTTATAATTCATCCAAAATACAATGTTGCACTACCATCTTCTGTGTATGGAAGCTCTGTCATTGCCTCCAAACTATCTGGTAAACCAGCGGTTGCAAGAGAAAACACATCCTGTTAAAATGCCAGTCCATGATGTACCATTGTAACTTGGCGACCGGGTGTTGGACAGAACAAAGATGCCATGAGACAAATTAGATGGCTGGTGGAAAGCTGTACTGTACAGACTTGTGATGATGGTGTTTCCATATAGCCCTTTATACAAGGTGCATTTTGAGGACAAGAATTGGTTCTTCCACTGCAAAATGCTGTGACCCTGTATATCTGAATATAGTCCAGCTCTCCTCAGCAATAGAAGCTGCCCCCAAAACTCATCAAATGATGACCCCAAAGATCGCTGAAGATTGGTGAATTGTACCACACACTCTGGCGGGTCTTGGCGATCCAGTCTCAGATGATTCCACACCTCACACTGAGTCCTCAGTAACTGGAAGTCTACCAGAACTTGAGCCCATTCTAACCCAATAGGATGACTCCATTGAAAGCCCCCATAGATCAACCAAGTCTACTGCAGGTATTCCTCCAGGAACAGATGCTGACAAAGAATTGATGTAATCAATAACTGTAAAAATGTATAATGATTATTATACAATTGCTTACAGTATTTGCAGGTATGAACAGATGCCAGGGGACTGGCATCAAAAAAGGGGGAGGGTATGTAGAAGAGTGTCAGATTCCTTCTGCTACTGTTGATATATGAGAGACTGCAGTACCAGGTTTGGAAACAAGAGGAAGCTCCAATATAAAGAAAGGAGCTTTCTTCAATAGATGTGAATAATAAATATCAACCTATGGACCCAAAAAGAGAACTTGCTGGGAGGTTCTGGTAGACTTCCTGAGAGGTAATAAAAGGGGGTTGGTTGTGGTTCTGGCTCTCATTTCTTTGTGCTGCTTACTTGTGGGACAACTCTACCGTGTTGCTGGACAAGCAGAGGTTCTGTGATTCTGGGACTTCTTCTTGCTACTGTTAAGCACTATCTGCTGTTGGACTGTGGCTGAGAACTGCTGGTGCTGAACCTCAATTTCAACTGTGTGAGGGAAGCATCTACTATGAATCTGGGAGCTCTTGGTAATAACCTCGGAGGGTAGGGGTCAAGCTCCCGAACCAGCTTGATCTCACTGATATTTTGTGCAAATCCCCCTCTGTCAACAGTGCCTACTTCTGAAGCCAAGTGTGATTGGTCTCCGGTGATTGTGGTGTGCACACATACTACAAGAGGACCAGTGGAATCGTGAACTATGGAAGTTCATAAGGTTTGATCTAGCCGTGTGGGAATTATTTGTAAGGTGTCTGAAGGGTAGTAGGACATTTTGGGAAAGTGTATTTAAAAAAATAGTCATTTACTGCTGCATGGACTGAGA
Organism: Eleutherodactylus coqui; assembly: GCF_035609145.1. NCBI lineage: Eukaryota > Metazoa > Chordata > Amphibia > Anura > Eleutherodactylidae > Eleutherodactylus > Eleutherodactylus coqui. The sequence continues at coordinate 140,807,557 of NC_089842.1, read as the reverse complement.
GAAGTAATGCAATCTGTATAGATTTTCAGCATCTTTTAGCAGGTAGCTGGTTACTGTTAATAATATGGTGTTTTTTTTTCTTACTGCTAGCCTAAACCTGTGATTACATACAACTGCATGCTTACTTGTCATCATATCAAAGGTTCCTGGATGCCTTGCCGTGTCCCGCTGTATGGGCACTAAGATCCAGCTACCTAGACGTGGTGGCAACAATATCATAGTACATTTACTCTCATCAAATTACTCATCATTGGGACCTACTGTGAAAGAAAAGATGCTCTCCATAAGAACAAAACAGATCAATAAACTCTGATCAATAACATGAAGAAGAATAGTTATGTATGAAAATGAGTGCTATAAATAGGCAATGCTGAAATTTCTCAATCATATGCATGCCTCTGACACAATTTCAATCTAGAAGAACAGTGTTGCACTTTAAGTCAGTGGGGTCTGTCAGGCACTGGCGGTATCTAATGCAGATGTGAATGAAGCTACTGAAACTTGTCTTCAATCAAGTTGTCACAAATTCTATTCAGCTAGTTACATCTGTTTCTTTAGATTCTTAAGGGCCAAATCTACTTAAAGGGGTTGTCCCGCGCCGAAATGTTTTTTTTTTTTCAACAGCCCCCCCGTTCGGCGCGAGACAACCCCGATGCAGGGGTTAAACAAGAAAACCGGACAGCGCTTACCTGAATCCCCGCGCTCCGGTGACTTCTTACTTACCTGCTGAAGATGGCCGCCGGGATCTTCTCCCTCGGTGGACCGCAGGGCTTCTGTGCGGTCCATTGCCGATGCAAAAATGTCGGCAATTCGTTCAACAGTTCATGCGTTTAAGCGATAATCGTTGCATGTAAACGGACCTTTAGTCAGTCCAGTACACTGAAGGATCTCTTATTGAGACCTAGACTGTAGCGTCTATATACAGTGATCTGTAGAAGCTGTAGAAGACAGACAGTACAAAATTTTTAATTAAACTCTATTGCAAAAATAATTGTCAGCCAAACTCTGAATATTCCCTAGGTTTAAATGTAAGTTTATTACAAATTCTGTAATTCTTGTACTGTCACTTTAAGAAAATTAGTAAGCATTTGTTTTGGTATGCAGTAATGTATGGCATGGGCGGCTGTGTTGTAAGGATGTGTGGCTGAAGTATGTAACTAATGGGAGTGCATTAGTGGATTGCAAACAGCAGGACAACAGAAAAGAGGGAAACGTACATGGGAAATTGAATAACTGGATCAAACTGGGTGTAAATAGTAGCAAAGTAGCGGCCAATGAAGACCTGCTTTTACTGATTGTAAACAGTTTATGAAAACCAAGGGACACTTTAAAATATAACAAGCTGGCTATGTGTAGCTTCCACTAGAGGGAACTTACTATTCCAGGAGTGGCCAACCTCTTCTGGTCTGAATCACACTGTCATATTGAACCATTCCCTAGGGCCACGATAAGACGTAATGGGGAGACATTTTAAACATTTATGGCATATCAAAACTATATTAAACTATATGCCATAAATGTTTGGTAGGTGCAGGTTCTACTTTCAGGATTCCCACTTATTGGGAAAATAGGAGTTCCCTTTTCCCCCAATTAGCACTTTAGAGAGGATTGTGGATTATTGGTGTTGCAGTAACAGCCTTGCATTTTGCAACTTCTATAAACTACAATGGAGAACATTGAAATTCATAGATGAACTTCAAATATAACAGAATCATTAAAGAACATCATATGAATGGGAAATCATATACAGTACATACCTCAGACACAATTTCAATTAGATGGACACCTCTAACTCATAAAAGCATTTTGGAGGTTAAATTGCCACTCTGGTGAATTATTTTTTCATTAATTATTAGCTAACCCCCATGATATACTGTATAAGTGAGCTAGTAGTACCTCGTTTAGTTATGCCTTTCTCTCTGAAACTCCTGGCCTCTATCTCCTCAGATGGTCGTGTAATCTAACCAGCTCAGATTTACTTGGGTTTATGTATTCAGCTTCTAGTCAGTTTCTCAGTCTGCATAACTGCCTAAAGGGCACAAAGACACTAATGTCATAGTTACTGATGATGATCACACAGGAGATGATCCTATGATCACTGGAGGTAACTGCACTGTAATCACTAGCACTATGTACAGCACAGAACTTGCATGCTCAAATAACCTATTCTTTTCAATGGGTTAATTTACATGAGCAATTTTTTTGCTCACGCCAATAGTTTGAGATTGAAAAATTGCAGCATGTCCTATTTTCGTATGAGTTTTGCATGATAATAGGACTTGTAATGTGTGGTGTCCCGGTTGCAGAGAATCTCACTCTCATGCCTCTCTCACATGGCCATAGGCGTTTTTACGTGCGCCCGCCGGCGTTGTAAAAACACTTGTATGGGCGCACAAATCTAGTGTTTGTGTGCCTGTTCAGACGGCATGGGCCCGGTGCATATACGCCGAGGCCGCAATGCCGTTGCCTCCCCTTCCCTCCCCCTTGCTAGTTCACCTCCGGCTGTTTGCAATGGCAGTGGGTGGGACGGGAGTCGGAGTTAAGCACCTGCCCCTTGTCCGCAGCCAGCAATGGGAGGGGGCTGAGCTTAGCCCTGCCCCTTTCATTGCAAACAGCCAGAGGCGAGAAGAGAGGAGGAGTGAAGAGGGAGGGAGTTTAACAGTCACACTACTAAACTCCCTCTCACCTGCCTTCTCCGGCCACTGTCATTGCCTTCCTTAGGAGCCCATGCAGCGGCCAATGTATTCCGGCCGGAAAGATAGTTCCAGGACTATCTTTTCAGCCTGGCGTGAAAGCACCTGGCGCTATATTGGCCCAGGTGGGCACTTTTACGCCACGGGAATACAGCAATGTGATCTGATGCATTGGAATCCAGTGCATCAGGTCGTAGCGTATATCAGACAGCCGTGAAAACAGCAACCGATATACGCTCGTGTGAAAAAGCCCTCAGCTGTGTAAATACAGCCTGAGGGCTCTATCACACAAGCACATAAACGCCGATGTCTTTACTGCCGGCCGATATATGCAAGCATCTGAGCCATTGTTTCCAATGCATCCATTCACATGGGCGAGTATACGGAGTGTAAAAACTTTGAATCGTGAAAAATAGAACATATGCGACTGAAAAATGCGCATTTTGTGGTGTGTAAAATCGGATGGACGGAAAAGACCTTGCATATGATGTGCATTCCGGACGGCCACTTTAACGCACGCCTGGAAAAGATAGGACTTGTCCTATCTTTTGCAGGTATACACCGACTGTTCCCATAGACTCATATGGGAGCCTTGAGAGCTATCAGAAAAGGGAAGGGGGGGGGGGGGGGTGAGGTTAAAAGCGGCTCGAGTTGCTAAAGTTCCTCCCCCTCCCCTTGCCGGCAGCTCCCATAGGCTGGGCGGAGAGGGAGTTTAGAGTACTAGCTCTGCTTAGCTCCTACCTCCTCCCTTTGCTGGCAGCGGACAAGGGGCGGAGAGAGGGAGGGGAAGTGTATCAGAGCTGAACTCTCTCCCCCCCCCCGGTTCACGGTATTCCGGGCTGCGGCATATATACGTCTGAATGGTTGAGAAAACGGAAGATGCAGCCATGATTTGGTCGCGGCTGCCTCTCGTCCATGTGATTTTCAGCCACAATGCGGGCGGCTGAAAATCGCAGCGCCCATGTGAAAGAGGCCTTAGGACTCATTCACTGCGTATTACGTGTGTGATGCACAACTGCATGATACACAGGGAATGGAGGCAATGAAACTTAATGGACTTTCACTGATCCATGCACATGTGCGTGTTGATACGCACGAGAAATAGATCGCAGCATGTACTGATGCAGTACGTACAGTAGCTCTCCAGGTCTTTGGATAAGTGTTCTACCTGATCATCAGTAATTAATCTAGAAGTGCCATGCAATTCACAAAGCCCTCTGCGTACAGTATGTTCTCCTAGACATTATGCCAATTTACTTAAAGGTTAAGTGCTTGACCTGAATAGATGTTGCCCGGTGATAACATTCAAGTCAATTACACTGTTCAGTACTTTATTGTCTGGTGCCAGTAAGAAGAAAATATCTGGTAGTGATGATAATTGTGATCAAATTGACATAGACTCCAAGGCATCATGTGTGGAATCCATTCCTAATATGATCTGGATGCAGCCATTGGTCTGTAACAAACTGCTTCTGTAGGTAATTGAAGAATGCAGGTCATCATCTAAAGGAAAGTTAGCTCGTCTCAACCCTTTAGCAGGAGAAGGAGAACATAATCAAGTCTTGTACGTTAATAACTGGACTACAGAAGGAAAGCTTATGCATTCATCGTTATGAGTCAGAAATTCATTATGTGCATTCATCTAGTGGATTGTTGCTGACGATGACCTGCATCCATACTGGTGCAGAGTAGCGCCCATTCTCCTCTGTATATATGACTTTGCTACATTGTAGCACTTTAATAAATAGTATTATAAAGAAAAAAGTTAGGCCGCCTGCAGATGGACGGGTCGGATCCCACTGCGAGAATCCCCTGCACAGCCCTGCAGCTCACCCGCTCCCGGCGTCTTCTCTCTGCACTATGTGCCGACTGCTGCCAAGCCGGCGCATGCGCAGAGCGGAGCTGGAGCATCACTAGCGATGTTTCTGTGCGGGTCTCTGCTAGACCTGCGCAGAAATAGGACATGCCGCGATTTGTTTTTCACGCAGACAAATCGCCGCCGTCTGCTTAGGATTGCATTATCTAATGCAATCCTATGGCAGCGGACACAGGCGGAAATTCTGCGGGAAATCCCGCTGCGGAATTTCCTTCCGTGTGCAGGAGGCCTTAAAGTAGCACAGTTCCATACATTGTACAGCAGCCAGAAATGGTACTGCATGATCAGTCCCATTTAAGGCCGAATGCACACGGCCGGGTCGGGTTCCGAATGCGAGATTCTCGCAGCGGGATATGACCGGTGCCCCTGCAGTGACCTCTCGCTTACCCGGCCGGCGTCTTCTCTCTCTGCTCTATGGCTGTGTGCAATGGCGGAAATTCTGCCGCGGAATATCTCAGCGTAATTTCCACCCGTGTGCATTAGGCGTAAATGAATGAGACGGAACTTGCAGTACCATCAAGGTATTCTCTCTGCTGCTGTTTAGCTGAACAACTGTCTGCTGATTGACTGTCCAGTCTACTAATCAGTAACCTTATTAGAGCTGTTTAGCTGATGGGATGGTTGGGTTGATTAACAGCCCAGCCTGCTTCTTTCCTATGATATGTAAACTGGCTCCTTCTTGCTGAGGGTGTTGGTGATTCTTCTAGTGTTCTGTCCCTGTCAGGACTCTAATAACCTGTCTGATGTCAGTCTTGTACTGCCAGCATATCTGTCTGTTGTCAGTGTTAGCTGTCAGCGCTCTGTGTTCTGTCCTTCCATATTCCCCGTTCCAGTTCCTCTCTGACTTTAAACCTTGCTGCATACAAGAAATAGGGTAGTCCATTTCAGGACAGGTGCTCCACTTTGAGGCAGGTCCGTTTAGATCGGTACCCCTAGGTTCGGTCCTGTGTCTGGCTTACCATTAGACTTTTGTATATACACCTGTGCAGACTGCTGCGGTATTCTGCTCACCAGCAGGCTTGGACAGAAGTGACAGTTGGATTGACTTGCTTATCTCCAGTTATAACTTTGACATCTTCCTTACCATGCAGTGCAGAGTTCATTATTTGCTTCACTAAAAGTTTCTTCAGGAGCTTGCCAGCTTTTTGGCTCTCTTGAAAAGTGCAACACTTGGCTTTTAGTATGAAATCGAGTTAGTATCCTCTGGGGCCTCAACGACCATTTCCCTATCATCCATTGACGATGCCAGACTACTGGATCTCTCTGATCAGAAACTTATTTCTGATGTTTAGGCCATGTATGGCAGTAGTATTTGTATACTATGTAGCACTATTAACAATTACTAAATGTTAGGCTGGTCTCTCATGACCAGATAGGAATTGCGGGTGTTTGAACTGCAGTAATACGTAGATCAATCAAATGCATGGGATTGCACAATTAATGGGTCGGAATTGCGTAATCCGCTCTCGGAAAATAGAATGCAGCATGTTCTATTTTACATCAGAATCTGTGACATAGAGCCCATTGTTCTTTATTGCCGCAGATGTACATATGCAATTACATTGTGTATGGACTGTGGGTATCTGCGTCATCGCTAAACAATGGCGCAGGAAATATAAGCAAAAGAGGAAAAAAGGTGTACTGCGCATGACCGTCTGCGTGAGTACGTGGTCATAAGCAGTTCGTTCGGGTTTTTTTACACAGGGTCACGTCCGGGCTCACATCTGGAATCCACTGCGGGAGGCCGTACTGTTATGTGTTCACTGTATGGCAGTATTATATAGACACTGCATGGCAGTATTATGTGGGCACTGTTTCATACTGGTTTATAGCATTGTATGGTAGACTTTGATCTGGTCCTGAAGCCCCCCATTAGGCTGGGTTAACACGGGGCGGAGTTGCTGCAGAATTTCCATGCGGAAAGTCCGCACGGCAATTCCGCCCGCAGCTCCTAGTCCCAGGATTAGCCAGCAAAGTAGACAAGATTTAGCAAAAATCTCGTCCACGCACTGTGGCCAATCCGTTGCAGCCAAACTGCATGACAACTGACATGCGATACGGAGTTCAATTCTCTTTTCGTTTCCACAGCGGCCTCTCTCCTCTCTATGGGGACAGAAAGCCGCAGCAGAATGCAGACGGCGTAACTGCTCCAAAACCCACGGCTAAGGGCCGCAGGTTTTGAAGCTGTGCTTATCCCGCAGAACTCTCGCGGTTTTTCGGTTAGGCCATTCCGCGAGAATTCCACTGAAATTCCGTCCCGTGTGACCCCAGCCGTAGGGTAACTACCTCTTGCCAGTCCTTGATATTATACTTGATTTGTGCTGATAACATTTCTTTAACATTCTGTGATGTGAGAGTAGCTCAATTTGTAATCTCTGATGACACCAATAAACAATGGCGTGGGCTTTAACAATACAGTGTTCACTATGCAGGCAGGTTTTTTTTCTATTTTATCCAATTCCCAAATGTTTAGCAGCACTCGTTAAAATGAATTGCATGCTGGGAAATGTAGTTTCAAGCCTTTTCATATCCCCGGGATTAGCAAGAGATTTTTAATCCATCAAGCAGCTATGATAAAGTGTGAGGTGGCCTAGGGTGGCCTACTGCTGTCAGCCTTAATTGTAGCTATTTACATCCTACCAAGATAATAGGAGGAGCACCTAACCTCTCGCTCCTTTTGTTTTCATGAAGAATTAACAATAAGCAAATGTTACAATAGAGAATGCCAGTCAACAAATGAATGGTGCAGACACAAAACAGCCATCTCAATGTGATTGCATTTAAATAATCAGAAAGGAATTCTAAACAATATTTGCTATTCTTTTGAAATTGTATCACCTCTTTGTGTTATGTTCAAATTGATAAACTATGGCAACTGTAAGCATCAAATAATTGCTAACTGATAGATTGGCTGTCAGGAAAAATGACAGGTATCCTCTCATGGAAACGGTATAATTGGACTTGTACAATTCATTTTTGCTTTTGCGACCCAACCTTGGCAAGAGACACCAGCCCCCATTTACAGACAAAGTTTAAACTGGGTGTACTAATTTACTGTGACAAGTTACCTTTGGAAAGCTATTGTTATCTTAACACAACTCAAAACGATTGAAAAGCAATTGAAAGGTCAAATAACCTGTGGCACAAAACCTTTTGTTAATAGATTAAGGGCTCCTTTACATGGGTGCTGCGATTTTTGGCTGGCCACGTCACGACTGCAGCGTGACTGAAAATCGCATGAAAAAGAAGCAGCCGTGACCCAGTCATTACTGCAGCTCCCATTTATGCGCCCGTTCAAAATGGGCCGGAGTATGCGCCGCACCCGGAATATCGCTGGATGGATTGAGAGTTTAGCTCTGCTAAACACCCTCCTCCTCTCCACCCCTTTCCGGCTATTGGCAAAGGGACAGGGCAGGAGCTAGTGTTCTAATTTCCCACCCTGTCCTGCCCCCTCCCTTTGCCAACAGCCAGCAAGGGGCAGAGAGAGGGAGGGAAGGGGGGGTTAGCAGAGAATCCTGCCCACCCTGCTAAACTTCCACCCACCTCCCTTTTCCGGCATCTCTCATAGACTCCCATAGGAGACTATGGAACCGGTTGGCATATTCCGGCCAAAAACAAAGGTCCAGACCTATCTTTTCCGGCCAGCATAAAAACAGCCAGCCGTAATGCGCACCGTATGCGCTATGTTTGCCGGCTAGCCATTTTTATGCAGCCGAAAATCCAGCATCTGGACTGATGCATTGGAATCCAATGCATCAGATCTTCGCGTATATCAGCCAGGCGTGAAAACGCGGCCGATATCTGCTCATGTGAATAAGCCGTAAGTCACAAATTAAACTTTGCTTCATCTGTGTACCCATTCAATGGCTGTATTTTCTTATTGCCCTTTCTGTCAAGTCTGACCAAAAGTGACCGAACATAGTGGCATTCTATGTGTGTCGAGTAAAATGATAGTTAACAATAAAATGAAGCTTTCCTGACCTACTAAAGTGTTCTCTAAAGACTAACAACCTCTCTAGAGCTGTAAAGTAGAAACAGCAAAACCAGAGATGATCCTTGTTGGGACAAAGAATACAGACTACAGTAAATGGCATCTGTGGTCTGCCGAAGGATTTGTACAACCGTAGCGGGGAGCTTGAGGCCTATATATTTAATAATAGATAGTGGTGGGCCAATTAGAGGCATGACATAGTAACATAGATGGTGAGGCTGAATAAAAAACATATATCCATCCAGTTCAGACTATTATTCTGCAATGTTGATCCATTTGAAGGCAAAATCCCCCTTGAGGTAAAAGTTAATTTTCTTCATAGTAGGGAAAAATTCCTTCCTGACTCAAAATCTGGCAATTCGAAAAAAACCCTGGATGAACAACAACCCCTCTCCAGTAATCTAGTTGTCTGTTAGGACAATAGAATAGTCTTTTCATCCTTATGTTAATTTACTACACAGTAGGTCTGTGTGTGTTGAAAAAGTCAAAAATGCATGGGTTGTCTAATTTAGAAAACTAATTTTCAAGTAGCCTTTCAAGAGTTAATACTGAGGGGTGCTGTGTACAGAGACTTTAATTATTCACATGAGTGGGGAACAGCTACAAAGAACCTCTCCCTTTGGACTCAACATGTCCATATGTCACATGGAAAACCCGATTGATTACAATGGGCAGTGTGTAATGCTTCATTTTCCCTGTGGAGGCACTGTTGAGAAATTGAACACTTTTGCAACCATTGATTAGCTTATTGTCAGGGTAGAAAGTCGACAACTCCTTTAAGAGATTCTTCACCGAACAGACTTTAATTATATCACTCACTTATGTGTAAAGGCCCATTTAGACACAACGATTCTTGCTCAAAATTTGCTCAAAGCCATACTTTTGAGCGATTATCGCTGCATCTAAATGTACGGACACCGTGCAGTTTTCGTGCATGAGTCGTTCATCATTCAATTTTAGTTTTCTTGAATTGAGTGATGATTTCTTATCAGCGGTGCAGGCTGTTATCACAGTTGGCAGCGCTGATAAGATTATTTCAGCTCATGTCCCGCTGGTAGTTCACAGCGGGACGCGAGCTGTAATTGTGGAGAACAAAACAGCTGTTTGCTTATGCAGAACAGCTGTATTGTTCACTGAGTGATAGCGGCGGTGTCCCGCTCTGCCTGCATAGCTCTTAAGTAGCTACTTAGATACTATAGATTATGTATAGATGATCGCTCAAAACTGTCACTCAAACTATCATTTGAGCGACTTTTGAGTGATCATCTGTCAGTGTAAATTGGGTCTAAGGTGTCTCTCACACGAGCGCTGTTTTAGCGCTGATTAGGTACACCGAAAAAAAAATCGCATCTAAAAGAACCCAAGGTTTCCTATGGGTTCTTTCAGATGAGCGTTTTTTTTGATGCTCTGAGAAAATCACGTGTCAAAAGGCGCAGAGATCTCTCACCTCAAAAGATATGAAATGTCCTATCTTTTGACAGCGTAGCGCTGCCGGCTCCCATAGACTCCTATGAGAACCCAAAGGGAGGGGGGAGGAAGGAAGGGGGAGCGACAATCCCGTTAATAGCAGCCATTATGTACTCGTGGCTGCTATTAGTTCACACGATTTAACGCTCAGATAGCCACGCTGTTTTAGCGCAGCTATCTGAGCGTTCAAACAGGGCTTGTATGAAAGAGCCCCAAGGGTTATGAAATGAGACTATGATCAAGAATGATTGAGTTGCATTTCGTAAGCAATCAGGTAAACAATAACATAATTTTCATATTTTTCTGACTTGCTCGAAATATATCTGATGTTCATGACCCACATGTACTATATATACGTACACTGTATCCTCATAGCAAGTTCTGTCGTTTCCTGCCACTAATTAACATATTAGGAGACAAACAATGTAGAAATCTTCCAGTAATACACGCCATACATTTAATTATACTGAACTTTACAAGCAGACTTCAGACCCGAGACTGGCAATTAAAGTTACCTGAAGATCCATGAGCACAGCCAGCATAGGGGAAATGAGACTATTGATCTTATTACTTTGTAGCATGTGCTACGGTAGTGATATATTTATGCATAATTATAATTAACATTATAAAATATGTATACTTAAAAATACACTACACTATTTTTAAAATGAACTGTCTAGTGATTCATTGGTGACTAATACCTTCCGTACTTAGCCAGAACATCGGGACCCGGTTGTTTTTTAATAGAAATGTAAAGGTAAATTGTGATAGATAGAAATGCATGGAGCAAAAAGTGTAGTTGATGCGCCTTCCTAAAGCTAGCCATGTAGGCACAGTTAATGGCTTGGATCAGGGTGAGATCAAGCTTTTTGGAAACCCACTGGTAAAATATCGTGTAGGGATCACCCAACCTTTTTGGGTAATATGGCAAAACTAAAAAAATAAATAAAAATAGGCTACACATAACAAATGAGTTCACCTATATTGGATCTAAATATTACAAAAACCATCACTATGTTGATGCTTTTTAACTAGTCATATACAGTATAACCGTACCAAGCAGATTACAAATAATAGCGCTACATAGTGCTAAAATATACCATTACAGATTGCCAAAAAGTTGTATGCCATACACCTCTCAAATAATAATACCATACAGTTCTCAAATACTACTGCATCATAGTGCTCATGAATCATCACACCGAGGCCTCTTTTACGTGGCCGCCGTATGTTTTTATGCTCGTCTGATCGCAGCTAAAATTCACATTCATAAAGAATACCCAAGATGTAGTCCCGATTTTAATTAGCATTTTCTCATCCATTCACATAGGCGTCAGTGGCGTATCGGCAAAATAATATGCTGCAGCGTGGAAATCCTTCGGTTCACAGAAATCCTTGGAATTACTACTAATGCTTAATTAAAGCCAGCTGTCTTCTTTCCCATTGTTGGGAGCAGCTAAACTCCCTCCCACTACCTGTTTTTTCAGCTTCCATAGAAGTCTATGGGAGCTTCCAGCGTATCTTGGCAAAAGGTAGGGCCGATGTGATTTTTTTTTATGCGCCCAAAAATCGTTCATCTGAATGAATACATTAGAATCCAATGCTTCAGATGGTCGCGATTTTTGGACGCAGCCACAATAGCTGCGTATATGTGGTCATGTGAATAAGGCCTAAGGGTGCATTCGCACGAACGTATATCGACTCGGTTTTCACGCCGAGCCAATATACGTTGGCTCTCTCTGCAGGGGGGGAAGCCTGGAAGAGCCAGGAGCAGGAACAGAGCTCCAGCCCCTTCTCTGCCTCCTCTTCATCCCCCTGCACTATTTGCAATGAGGAGAGGCGGGACAGGGGCAGAGCTAATTCCTGGAACTTAGCTCCATCCCCACCCTGCCTCCTCTCATTGCAAATAGTGCAGAGGGGCGGAGAGGGGGTGGAGAGGAGGCAGAGAGGGGGTAGAGAGGGGGCGGGAGCTCAGTTCCTGCTCCTGGCTCTTCCATCCCCCCCCCCCTGCAGATGAGGATGACGTATATCGGCTCGGCGTGAAAACCGAGCCGATATACGTTCGTGTGAATCCAGCCTAAGAATAAAAACAATGTATTGTCTCCTATCATCTAGACTTGTCTGAGTAAATGTGGTTCTTGCAATCATATAATTTACTAATACAATATAACCATCAATGAAATTTGTTGGTAACAATCTAAAAGCCCAAGTTTACGCTAAGAATGAGCATGTGTATAAAATATCCGCCCTTCTGCTCATACTTGTGAAGCCAGATTTATTACAAAATATGCTGTAGTCTACACTGTACTAACTGTTGGCTGAAGTCCTGCAGCGTGTATTATATAACATGTCCTATTAATAACCCTACTTTGGTCTCTCAAGGACTTTGTTTCTAATTACCATTACATTATTATATGAAATGTATCTATTTACCGTTATTCCTTTTATACCTGCCAACATCTGAATCCTATATCATGAGACATGTCAAACTGTATCACTTTCTATCATATGCAGTACTGAAGACCATTAAAAGGTCGGCTAAGGTCGCCCGCAGACAGCCAGGTTGGATCCCCTGCAAGAATTCTCGCAGCGGAATCCGACCCGCGTCCGTGTAGGGACCACTGTGGCTCTCACCTGCGTGTGCAGGGGCCTACATTAAAATATCAGCTCTACATGATATGGGGCATGTTTGACCCTGTACAACTATTATTTTGGTAGAAAAAAGAAAGCACTGGGGACCAAATAGCTCCCTTTATCTCTGGATCCTTGCATTGCGGTTTCCTACAGTAAGGCTGCCTGTCCACGGACGAGATGTCATAGTGAGATCTTCGGCGATAAATCGCCCGTGGAGCTCTCATGACACGTTTTCCATAGGATAACTATGGAAAGTGCAGCCCAACGTCCATGAGTGGAGAATCATAGCGATTCTCCGCTCGCGTTATTAAAATCGTGGCATGTCGCGATTTGCTGCGATTCTCTGTGGTGAGCCTATCAAGTAGATAGGCTCATCGCGGAGACCTAATAGTGCTACCCCCTCCTCCCCCGTGGCGGAATATTGCTAGTGGACAGGAGGCCTTACACTGGAATTATTAATTATGGAACTAAGCTTTAATGACAATAATTTTTGTTGCAGAGTTTATCTACAAGTTAAACGTACACGTTTTGGCAAAAAAATAATATAATTTTTTGGAGACACGCCCCTTCCCTTCAAAATATCCTTATATTTAGTGAAGAGTGAAAATTAACTTGCTAACTTTTGACTAGCAATCAATTTTGCTACTAGGTTCTGTACAGTCTTGCGTTCGTCTTTTCCATTGTTCAGCACCATTATAGAAATCGAACAGCAAAAATGACGGTAGTGCCAGACTTGGCACAAGACGGGCATATACTTTACTCAGTGGACTACATTCACTATAATGGTGTTTGGCAAGTTTCCGTTTCTGTTTTGCCTGACATTTTCCATGTACAAAATCCTTATAATTTCACCCACAATACTATAGACACAATCTCTCTTCTGCATACGTTGGTGCAACAACCTTGCAAGGTGTATTGCCCTGTTATTTTTACTTAGGGGGTCTAATATGGGAGTAATAAAAATATTTACCTTGTGTAATTTTGATCTGCTTTCACAGTAATTAAAATCATATACAGCGTTTTCACTGGGTTATCCCCCAAATCTTTTTATAAAACAGATGAGCATTTTCCATTGATGCCAAGATCTCCAGGAGGTCCGGAGTAAATCTGGACGGCAAAGCTGGCATGCTGTAAACACAATAGAGATTTACTGTACATGCTGATAGCCCATCTATATACTCTTAACTGCTAATATCATTGCAATGACATTGGTAATTAGAGTATATAGATACTAATTGTAAAGCTATCTTAGCATGATTAAAATGGCAGACTGGTTTAATTACGATCAGCCATTAATATGTTAGTTTGTAGTTTTTATTGAAATGCAGTGCTATCATTCTCCTAGATACCATGCTGGTAGTTTTTAGAGCTTACTAGCTGATATACCCGGCTTCGCCCGAGTTAATTTGGTACTGGTGTTTATCTGGTGTTCACACAGAAAATCTTATGAAGTCGTGGTTACTTTAGAGATACCGGAAAAACACATGTTCACCATTTTGCATAGTTCTCTGTGTTACCCAGGAAACACCATGGGGAAGTAACCATGCGATGTTTCCTTTATATAAAATGACATCAGGAAGTGAGAGAATTAGATTACATACATAAAATTTGGACGCTAATTCTTTTGCACTTAGAATTGAATAATCGAGTTGGGACCCATTAACTTTTCCTATTTATGACATAATCAATGCCCGTGCCAAATTCCAAGTTTGTATGACATCAGGAAGTGAGAGAGAATTAGATTTCGTATGTAAAATGTGGATGCTAATTCTTTTGCGCTTAGAATTGAACAATCGAGGTGGGACCCATTAACTTTTCCTATTTATGACATAATCAATGCCTGTTCCAAATTTCATGTTTCTATGACACCAAGAAGTGAGAGAATTAGATTCCGTACGTAAAATTTGGACGCTAGTTCTTTTGCACTAGAATTGAATAATCGATTTGGGGACCATTAACTTTTCCTATTTATGACATATTCAATGCTTATGGCAAATTTCCCGTTTCTATGACATTGGGAAGTGAGAGATTTAGATTATGTACGAAAAATTTAGATGCTAATTCTTTTGCGCTAGAATTAAATAAACGAGTTGGGACCCATAAACTTTTCCAATGTATGACATAATCAATGCTCGTGCCAAATTTCTCGTTTCTATGACACCGGAAAGTGAGAAAAATACATTCCGTACATATAATTTGGACGCTAATTCTTTTGCGCATAGAATTTAATAATTGAATTGGGACCCATCAGCTTTTCCTATTTATGACATATTCAATGTCCGTGCCAAATTTCGAGTTTCTATGACATCGGGAAGTGAGAGAATTAGATTTTGTATGTAAAATGTGGATGCTAATTCTTTTGCGCTTAGAATTGAACAATCGAGGTGGGACCCATTAACGTTTCCTATTTATGACATAATCAATGGCCGTTCCAAATTTCATGTTTCTATGACATTGGGAAGTGAGAGATTTAGATTATGTACGTTAAATTTCGACACCAATTCTTTTGCGCTAGAATTGAATAATCGAGTTGGGACCCAATTACTTTTCCTATTTTGGAGATAATCTATGCTTGTGCCAAAATTCATGTTTCTACGACATCGGGAAGTTGGTGATCTTTTGGCGAGTCAGTCAGTCAGTCAGTCAGTCAGTGAGTCAGTGAGGGCTTTCGTCTTTATATATATAGATTACAGGACTGCACTTTTACAAAAGAGTTTCTATACAGCCCATGTCTGATGTCGAGAACCAAATTGAGGGCCAATTTTACATTGAACGGTACCTTATACCATGCCGTTTTGTAAGTACCTCCCCAGGATCATATGCTTTACTGTCGGCCAGTGTATAGTACACATGACTACAACAGTGTCTAATTATGTGTCATACATTGGTGAAATAACACTTTTTGTACAGTTGTCTATATCAGTGTTCCCCAACTCCAGTCCTCAGGGACCGCCAACAGGTCATGTTTTCAGGATTTCCTCAGTATTGCACAGGTAATTTAATTATGGTCAGTGCCTCAGACATTGTCACAGGTGTTCTTACTATAGGAGATCCTGAAAACATGACCTGTTGGTGGTCCCTGAGGACTGGAGTTGGGGACCCCTGGTCTATATAACAATGATATACAGTGCCAGCACCACCAAATACAGCTGCTCACATAGCACGTAAGGCCGAAAAAAGACATATCCATCCAGTTCAGCCTATTATGGTGATGCAGAGGAAGGCAAAAAACACACACACACAATGCGGTTGAAGCTAATTTTCCCCATTTAAGAGAAAAAAACTCCTTCTTGACCCCAATCTGGTAATCGGAATAATCCCCGGATCAACAGACCTTTTGAAATTATTAATGATAACATATAATATTGTACCGCTCAAGCAAAGCATCCAGGCCCCTCTTGTACTCTTTTTTAGAGTTCACCATTACCACGTCCTCAGGCAGAGAGTTCCATAGTCTCACTGCTCTTAGTTGTATTCATCTAGGGGCTTGTCACGATGTACGTTTAAAATTCTGAAAACTAAACCCTTGACTAAAGAGTGGACGGAACCTATCTTGACTATTATAGAAAACTGCTGAAACGGAGACCAACAGGTTTACATTTATTTGTGCTATTTGGTCCCAGAAAGAAAATCGTAGACTACCACCTATTGGTCCTGTTTGAGCAATTTTTGTATAATGTTTGAGTTAAGTTCCATCTAATCTCTGTTCAGAAGTTCAGTTTTCATGACTTTAGACATACACCGTGACGGGAACCCTGGACAATGCCAAAAACGTGATGTGAACAGAACTTTAGAGCTCCTGCACACTGGTGATATCGCTCTCGCAAACCTTCTAAAAAAAACCTGGATGCGTGGCGTTTTCATGTGAAAACCGCCTCGCATCACTGCAGGGGTTCCCTTCATCCCATTGCTGTCAGTGGAGAGGCAGCAGCGCTGGCCTATTAAAAGCAATCGGAGAACGTCGCAATCTCCTGCCGCTGCTGTGACAGCAGAAACAGGGGAATCCTTCATCACCCTGCCGCTGCTGTCACAGTGTTCAGTGATGAGGGGACTCCCCGCGGGGATGAAGGAATCCCCTCCCACTGCTACTGTAAATGCAGCAGAATTTTGGCTCCATGTGAACCCAGCCTAATGGCGAATTGCTGTCCCTTTCCATGTTGGTTCACCAGCAGACACAGGCTGTTTTATTACAACCTGATGCACCATATGCAGAATACAGACCTCTACCTGACACATATGTCCCCTTATATGTTGGTTCTTGCTTTATCAGTGTACGCGGTTTTAAAATGTACAGACAGTGATTTAGCACCAGGGATAATTACTTTGGAGAATATTTACACTACATTTAACTCATGATATATTAACAGAGCAAAACAAAATCCAGGAGAACATTCAAGACAGATTGCCAAAATCGCTGCAAGCCGTTGTGAAATCATAGCTTTAATGAACCTTTATGACTAATATTTCTGGAGTATATATTCTGCATTAAATTTACCAGTGTCCTCAATATGTCTCACTGTGGAGGAAAGCAAATGTTGCAGTCCGTGCAGGAAATGTGTTTTGTGTATATCCCAATGTGTTTCTGTT
Organism: Eleutherodactylus coqui; assembly: GCF_035609145.1. Taxonomy (NCBI): domain Eukaryota; kingdom Metazoa; phylum Chordata; class Amphibia; order Anura; family Eleutherodactylidae; genus Eleutherodactylus; species Eleutherodactylus coqui. The sequence goes on along the minus strand of NC_089842.1, from coordinate 140,790,309 downwards.
GTGATTGACAAGTAATGGCCTACATCTAGAAATAGCGCGGTTATAATTAGGCCTGTGTGCCGTTATATGCGTCTGCGATGTATACAAGTTTACATGCAAGACCCAGCTGGTGCTGAAAAATACAATCATTTTTTCATCCTGTAACTGTGAAATACTATGGCGAGATTATACTTCTCACATGTATAGTAAACACAATAGTGCATTAGTTGGAAGTCGTCTGGTGGAATTAACTTCAGAAATTATAGGGCGTTGATCTGTGCTGGATTAACATGCGCCTAATTTTATAAGAGCCGCATGCTTCTCATGCACTAGACAGACTAATTTATGCCAGTTATGAGCTGGCATAGATTTGCGCTATAATTTGTCAGTTTCCCATGTAAATTATAGCAGGCACACTGTACTGCTAGGCCCCACTTCATTATTGTAAATATGCCTGGTGGCGGAAGCCGCACCACCCTCCTAAGCCCCAATCAAACAGCAACAATTGCAAAATTGCCACTTTTTGATGTAGAATTCTGGCACAGTTCAGTTCGTAAATTTACCCTTATGATTGTTATTATCAAGAATCCACATTGTGCTACATTCTGCGTAAGATGCCGCAGTGACCAAATGTTAAATAGTGCTGGATGGAATTTTATAATTCATGTCTTTTAGACATATGTACGCTAAATAACTAGAATAAATACATGGACGGTCTTATAAAAACAATCACTAGGGCACATGGATGTCATAGAGCTCCCTTTCTATGGACCTTCCTCTATAAGCCAGAATAGGCAGGATTAAGCCATCCATGTATTATGTAAATGATTTTTCTGTGAAGACTGCTTTAGGCTAGCTGTATGGCTCCTTGGAACTGGCTGATACCCTGCTGACTTGGATAGTCGGGTTACAGAGCACTATGTGTGAGGCTCATTGGTGGAGAGCCGCTGTGGATTCCTACCGATTTGCCCATAAACAATGAATTATTTTTCACGTGTGCCTCTGCTTTTTTTACTGTATGTTTTGCATGCACAAAAAAACATGCAACCGTAGTCCCAGCCATTGAAATGGCCAATTAGTTCCATATGTTCTATTGCCCTGCGCAGGAAAATAGAACATGCTATGTATTTTTTTGTGCAATGGGATTATGAAAGCAAAATCCACGCTTTTGAGTGTACGGTCAGGGGATTCTGACCTAAGTGTGTGTGTGTGTATATATGCGTGTGTATGTGTATGTGTATATATATATATATATTTTGTAGTGGTGCAGTATCAGGGTGACCTGCGGAGTATGCTGGTCAGGCATACCGGGAAAGTAAGAGATAGGGTTAACACCTAATGGGTGTGGCAGGAAATGATTGCATTTAAGACAGTTCCTGCCAGAAGCAAGAGTAAAGGTACAACTTGGCAGTGCAGGACAGGCTGCAAGAGGAGGTCCAGTGTGGACCAATTGCATTGGATTCCAATGCATCAGATCACACAGACTTATTGCCGTGGCGTAAAAGTGTCCGGCTGGCCAATATAGCACTGGGCGCTTTTACGCCAGGCAGGAAAGATAGTTCCAGGACTATCTTTCTGCCTGGAATATGTCGGCCGCTGCATAGACTCCTGTGGGACCCAAAGACAGGGGCCGGAGAAGGGAGGTGGAAGAGAGTTTAACAGCGTGACTGCTAAACTCCCTCCCCCTTCTCTCTTCCTCTCTCCTCCCCTCTGGCTGTTTGTAATGCTGGCTATTGACAACGGGTGGGGAGGGGGTGAGAGCTTAGCTCTGCCCCCATCCTGCCCTCTCCCATTGCAAATAGCCAGAAGGGAGGAGAGAGGAGGTGAGCTGGTGAGGGGGAGGAAAAGGGGAGACAGCTTAGCAGAGCTAAACTGTCTACCCACGCCCAACAGTATTGCGGCCTTGGCGTATATGTGCTGGGCCTGTGCCGTCTGAACGGGCGAACAAACGTTAGATTTGTGCAACTGTTCACGCGTTTTTAAGGCATCGGTGTACATCCGTGTGAATCAAGCCTAACCCTGGTGGAGGCCACCAATCATTTGCCCATTTTGTCCTTCCTAATTCTGCCTTGGATGTCCATGTGGATAACAGTTTGCACAAATGATGTCCCCAGAAAGGAATACATGCAGCAAATTTATGAACACCAGCCCTCATTTATCACAACTGTATAACAGTAAATCAACAAACTTTAAAAAATAGTTTTTGGTGCCCAAAACAACCAATCGCAGAGCAGCTTTCATTTTATCTCAGCAGTGTAATATATAGCAACCAATCATGGCGCAGCTTTCATGTTACCTCAGGAGAATAACAAATGAAAGCTGAGCTATGACTGGTTACTAGTTACAACAAAAAAATGCCAAATTTTACTCAAATCAGACAAGAACTGGGAATTTATATACGACACAAACAAACAGATTTTGTGTTTTAGATATAAGATGCCAAGCAAGTAAAGAACCAATGCATCGAAGCCCGCCTATGCTGATTAATGCTATGTTCATGTATTAACTTAAAATAGACAAATTCAATGATCCTGGCATGTAACATTTTTAATTTATAACTTTTACTGCAAGGCCTTTGAAGTTGGTGGAAATTAACCTGGAGAAGTCCTGCTTTTCCCGCGGTCATTTGGGCATGACGTTTTTTAAGAGTTGGGACGGGAATAAATCTTTTTGTTTACGCTCCCTATTGAAAATACAAAAACATTGTGTATCAAAAGGGCAGTTTTAGTTACATAATAAAAATGTTACATGCAAGGATCATTGAATTTGTCTTACTTTAACATAGCATTAACCCTTTCCAATCCACTATCTGACGTCTGAAGACATTATGATTTAAGGCTGTACAGCTCCGATGTTGACAGACGTCCGTCAGGGTTCTCTTACAATATATTGCCAGCCTCTCTGCTGTCGGAGCCTATCCAAAGTGTCACCTCATGCAGTACTGGCTTTAGCCAGCCGATAGTGCTGTTGTATAATGGCAGAAAAAGAGTAAGCCTCCTAGGAAAACCAGAATACAAATTGCATTGGAAAGGGTTAATCAGCATCAGTATTCCAGGTATTTATGCCTACGTTCTGATATAATCTTTTCATACTTAAAATGTCATGTTCTGTATTGCATGCGTTCTGTATCGGGGACCCGGGCTAGCATTGTATATACAGGAGTGAAGAAGGGACCTAGACCTTTATATATGTTAAGGGAATAAATAAGGTTCAGGTGGGATGTGATTTTACTAAGAAAATAAATACTAAACAAGGGCCACAATCTGAGATGAGTTGGGGCGAAAAATCAGAAGTAATGCCAGGAAATATTATTTTAATGAGAGTAGTAAATGCTTGGAACAATTTTCCAGCAGATGTGGTTGGAAAATCAACAGTAAATGGATTCAAGCTGCCTGGGATAAGAATATATCTATCCTAAGAGAGAAGTAAAATGCACATAATAAAAGGGCAGACTAGATGGACCATGTGGGCTTTTCCTCCCATCCATCTTGTACAGTGTTTTTCTATGCCTGGATTACAAATACACGTTTCAACTGCTGTTAATTACACAGGTGGTTTATAGCATGGTTAATATATTTGCATGTATCTATTCCCATGCAACCCTGCCAGTTATGTGTTTTATATTAACGTGTTATGTGTTTATATTAATAGTATAAATAAATAGTTCATTGGTCATAAATACTTCAGAATAGAACAACTGATGTCCTTTCTTAATAACTGAGGCGTAATAATACACAAAAAGAGATATTTTCTATAAATAGAAATTCCATATATGTGCTGGGGCTTTTGTTTCATTGTGTGTAGCATGTGCATATTCATTACAGTGTTAAAATGAAATGGTCTAAAAGGAAAATTGCCTTTTTTAAATCCATATATAGAAGAAAGTAATTTATAGCCCTGTACTAGAAATCTTGTACTGATCATAAAGAGAAAAAAAATCAATTGAGATTGCAGCATTTTAACAAATTTATAGCCATTCTGCTATACGGCTGCACCAAGTGGTTAGGTGAAAAATGTTCAGACGCTTAGTTGCAGCATTTTGTTCTTCTACAGAAAGGCTTCTAGAACGGGCAGAAATAGTCAGTATTTCCTTTTATAAATCCCGCAGCATATGAACTTTGCTAGGACTAGCCAAAAAAAAAATGATAAAAGCATGCTTGGGGTCATTTAGGAAGAAAAGTGCTGCAGAAAATGCCATATTTATGGCAACTATGGTTGTCACTTATCACTTAAGTGGGAAACGATTCAGTAAACCTTGTATTTTATTCATAAATTGTGCCGAATGGGATTCTATAATTCTATGTGTTTTGGACCTACGTACTCTGAATAACTAGAATAAATACATGGACGTTACTATGTAACAACCCCTGTTCATATGCCCTGTTATACTGAATCTTTTCCCATAAAACTATATATCAATCTGCTGAACCTCTCCGGCTCTATAATATGCTGCCTGCAATTGGAACAGCATGTTCTAGTTGACGGGTTCTCCTTAATGATTTGTGCCTAGTGTATGCCAATGTATAGCACTAAAATCATATTTCTCATTGCACAGTTTGTGTGCAGGTTAGATTAGGGAATATATGGTTGCACAGGGAGCATCAGTTGCCTGTGCTGAAAGGGGGTCACCATAGATAGCATCAGCTTGGGACTATTGGCGATTAATCTTTATATTAATTGTACAACAATATTATTTAGGCACTGTATAGCACTCTTATTAGATTACTTTATGTATGGAGCCATTATTTGGTCACTGTATGTTAGTACTATTGGAGCTCTGCATTTGCAGGGGTGTAGTGTGGCACTACTACTCAGGTATCATGCATTGTGATATTTGTTCAATGTATGATGGTGGTGACGCTCTGTAGCATTGTTGTTTAGACACCAGTGCTACAGATGTCTTTTGAGCGATAATCGTTGTGTCTAAATGGGCCTTAAGGAGTATAATAGTCTGTGAGGTCACAAAAAAACTCAAAGTAACTCAAGTAATTAGTGGCCTTTCTCACATTAGTTAATGAGTAGAGATGAGCGAGCACCAAAATGCTCGGGTGCTCGTTACTCGGGACGAAAATTTCGCGATGCTCGAGGGTTCGTTTCGAGTAACGAACCCCATTGAACTCAATGGGCGACTCGAGCATTTTTGTATTTCGCCGATGCTCACTAAGGTTTCCATTTGTGAAAATCTGGGCAATTCAAGAAAGTGATGGGAACGACACAGAAACGGATAGGGCAGGCGAGGGGCTACATGTTGGGCTGCATCTCAAGTTCCCAGGTCCCACTATTAAGCCGCAATACCGGCAAGAGTGCCCCCTCCCAACAATTTTTACTTCTGAAAAGCCCTCATTAGCAATGCATACCTTAGCTAAGCACCACACTACCTCCAACAAAGCACAATCACTGCCTGCATGACACTCCGCTGCCACTTCTCCTGGGTTACATGCTGCCCAATCCCCCCCCCCGCATGACCCAGTGTCCACAGCGCACACCAAATTGTCCCTGCGCAGCCTTCAGCTGCCCTCATGCCACACCACCCTCATGTCTATTTATAAGTGCGTCTGCCATGAGGAGGAACCGCAGGCACACACTGCAGAGGGTTGGCACGACTAGGCAGCGACCCTCTTTAAGAGGGGCGGGGCGATAGCCCACAATGTTGTACAGAAGCAATGAGAAATATAATCCTGTGCCACCCCATCAGTAGCTGCACACGTGGGCATAGCAATGGGGAACCTATGTGCCACACACTATTCATTCTGTCAAGGTGTCTGCATGCCCCAGTCAGACCGCGGTTTTTTATAAATAGTCACAGGCAGGTACAACTCCGCAATGGGACTTCCGTGTGCACCCACAGCATGGGTGGCTCCCTGGAACCCACCGGCTGTACATAAATGTATCCCATTGCAGTGCCCTGGACAGCAGAGCTAACGTCAGATTAAATGCAGGTGGGCTTTGGCCCACACTGCATGCCCCAACCTGACCAGGGTTTTTAATTCATAGACACAGGCAGGTACAACTCCCTATTGTGAACTCCGTGTGGACCCACAGCATGGGTGGCTCCCTGGAACCTACTGGCAGTACATAAATATATCCCATTGCAGTGCCCAGCACAGCTGAGGTAATGTCATGTTTAATGCAGGTGGGCTTTGGCCCACACTGCATGCCCCAGTCAGACTGGGGTTCTTTAGAAGTGGACACATGCAGTTACAACACCATGTGGACCGACAGCATGGGTGGCTCCCTGGAACCCACCGGCGGTACATAAATATATCCCATTGCAGTGCCCAGCACAGCTGAGGTAATGTCATGTTTAATGCAGGTGGGCTTCGGCCCACACTGCATGCCCCAGTCAGACTGGGTTCTTTAGAAGTGGACACATGCAGTTACAACTCCGTGTGGACCGACAGCATGGGTGGCTCCCTGGAACCCACCGGCGGTACATAAATATATCCCATTGCAGTGCCCAGCACAGCTGAGGTAATGTCATGTTTAATGCAGGTGGGCTTCGGCTCACACTGCATGCCCCAGTCATACTGGGGTTCTTTAGAAGTGGACACATGCAGTTACAACTCCGTGTGGACCGACAGCATGGGTGGGTGCCAGGAAGCCACCGGCGGTACATAAATATATCCCATTGCAGTGCCCTGGACAGCAAAGCTAACGTCAGGTTTAATGCAGGTGGGCTTCGGCCCACACTGCATGCCCCAGTCTGACTGGGGTTCTTTAGAAGTGGACACATGCAGTTACAACTCCGTGTGGACCGACAGCATGGGTGGGTCCCAGGAAGCCACCGGCGGTACATAAATATATCCCATTGCAGTGCCCTTGACAGCAAAGCTAACGTCAGGTTTAATGTAGGTGGGCAAAAAATTAATTGGATTACACTGTAGGCGAGGGCCCCAAAAAATTGGTGTACCAACAGTACTAATGTACCTCAGAAAAATTGCCCATGCCCAACCAAGAGGGCAGGTGAAACCCATTAATCGCTTTGGTTAATGTGGCTTAATTTGTAACTAGGCCTGGAGGCAGCCCAGTTAAAATAAAAATTGGTTCAGGTGAAAGTTTCAACGCTTTAATGAGCATTGAAACGTATAAAAATTGTTTACAAAAATTATATGACTGAGCCTTGTGGGCCTAAGAAAAATTGCCCGTTCGGCGTGATTACGTGAGGTTTCAGGAGGAGGAGCAGGAGGAGGAGGATGAATATTATACACAGATTGATGAAGCTAAAAGGTCCACGTTTTTTATGGTGATAGAGAACGATTCTTCCATCCGCGGGTGCAGCCTACGTATTGTTTAGGTACCGCTGCTGTCCGCTGGTGGAGAAGAGAAGTCTGGGGAAATCCAGGCTTTGTTCATCTTTATGAGTGTAAGCCTGTCGGCACTGTCGGTTGACAGGCGGGTACGCTTATCCGTGATGATTCCCCCAGCCGCACTAAACATCCTCTCTGACAAGACGCTAGCCGCAGGACAAGCAAGCACCTCCAGGGCATACAGCGCGAGTTCAGGCCACGTGTCCAGCTTCGACACCCAGTAGTTGTAGGGGGCAGAGGCGTCACGGAGGACGGTCGTGCGATCGGCTACGTACTCCCTCACCATCCTTTTACAGTGCTCCCGCCAACTCAGCCTTGACTGGGGAGCGGTGACACAGTCTTGCTGGGGAGCCAGAAAGCTTTCAAAGGCCTTAGAGAGTGTTCCCCTGCCTGTGCTGTACATGCTGCCTGATCTCCGCGCCTCCTCTGCTACCTGGCCCTCGGAACTGCGCCTTCTGCCACTAGCGCTGTCGGATGGGAATTTTACCATCAACTTGTCCGCCAGGGTCCTGTGGTATAGCATCACTCTCGAACCCCTTTCCTCTTCAGGTATGGGTCGAGCAGTGTGTACACCCAGTAATCCGTAGTGGCCAGAATGCGTGTAACGCGAGGGTCACGAGAAAGGCATCCTAACATGAAGTCAGCCATGTGTGCCAGGGTACCTGTACGCAACACATGGCTGTCCTCACTAGGAAGATCACTTTCAGGATCCTCCTCCTCCTCCTCAGGCCATACACGCTGAAAGGATGACAGGCAAGCAGCATGGGTACCCTCAGCAGTGGGCCAAGCTGTCTCTTCCCCCACCTCCTCATGCTCCTCCACCTCCTCCTCCTCCTCAACGCGCTGAGATATAGACAGGAGGGTGCTCTGACTATCCAGCGACATAGTGTCTTCCCCCGCCTCCGTTTCCAAGCGCAAAGCGTCTGCCTTTATGCTTTGCAGGGAACTTCTCAAGAGGCATAGCAGAGGAATGGTGACGCTAATGATTGCAGCATCGCCGCTCACCATCTGGGTAGACTCCTCAAAGTTTCCAAGGACCTGGCAGATGTCTGCCAACCAGGCCCACTCTTCTGTAAAGAATTGAGGAGGCTGACTCCCACTACGCCGCCCATGTTGGAGTTGGTATTCCACTATAGCTCTACGCTGCTCATAGAGCCTGGCCAACATGTGGAGCGTAGAGTTCCACCGTGTGGGCACGTCGCACAGCAGTCGGTGCACTGGCAGATTAAACCGATGTTGCAGGGTGGCAGCGTCCATGTGGGACTTGCGGAAATGTTCGCTGAGCCGGGGCACCTTTCCGAGCAGGTCTGACAAGCGTGGGTAGCTTTTCAGAAAGCGCTGAACCACCAAATTAAAGACGTGGGCCAGGCATGGCACGTGCGTGAGGCTGCCGAGCTGCAGAGCCGCCACCAGGTTACGGCCGTTGTCACACACGACTATGCCCGGTTGGAGGCTCAGCGGCGCAAGCCAGCGGTCGGTCTGCTCTGTCAGACCCTGCAGCAGTTTGTGGGCCGTGTGCCTCTTCTCTCCTAAGCTGAGTAGTTTCAGCACGGCCTGCTGGCGCTTGCCCACCGCTGTGCTGCCACGCCGCGCAACACCGACTGCTGGCGACGTGCTGCTGCTGACACATCTTGATTGTGAGACAGAGGAGGAGGAGGAGGATGAGGAGGAGGGTGCTTTAGTGGAGGAAGCATACACCGCCGCAGATACCACCACCGAGCTGGGGCACGCAATTCTGGGGGTGGGTAGGACGTGAGCGGTCCCAGGCTCTGACTCGGTCCCAGCCTCCACTAAATTCACCCAATGTGCCGTCAGGGAGATATAGTGGCCCTGCCCGCCTGTGCTTGTCCACGTGTCCATTGTTAAGTGGACCTTGGCAGTAACCACGTTGGTGAGGGCGCGTACAATGTTGCGGGAGACGTGGTCGTGCAGGGCTGGGACGGCACATCGGGAAAAGTAGTGGCGACTGGGAACCGAGTAGCGCGGGGCCGCCGCCGCCATCATGCTTTTGAAAGCCTCCATTTCCACAAGCCTATACGGCAGCATCTCCAGGCTGATCAATTTGGCTATGTGCACGTTTAACGCTTGAGCGTGCGGGTGCGTGGCGGCGTACTTGCGCTTGCGTTCAAACACTTGCGCTAGCGACGGCTGGACGGTGCGCTGAGAGACATTGGTGGATGGGGCCGAGGACAGCGGAGTTGAGGGTGTGGGTGCAGGCCAGGAGACGGTAGTGCCTGTGTCCTGAGAGGGGTGTTGGATCTCAGTGGCAGGTTGGGGCACAGGGGGAGAGGCAGTGGTGCAAACCGGAGGCGCTGAACGACCTTCGTCCCACCTTGTGGGGTGCTTGGCCATCATATGTCTGTGCATGCTGGTGGTGGTGAGGCTGGTGGTGGTGGCTCCCCGGCTGATCTTGGCGCAACAAAGGTTGCACACCACTGTTCGTCGGTCGTCTGCACTCTCAGTGAAAAACTGCCAGACCTTTGAGCACCTCGGCCTCTGCAGGGTGGCATGGCGCGAGGGGGTGCTTTGGGAAACATTTGGTGGATTATTCGGTCTGGCCCTGCCTCTACCCCTGGCCACCGCACTGCCTCTTCCAACCTGCCCTGCTGCTGCACTTGCCTCGGCCTCTGAAGACCTGTCCTCAGTAGGCTTAGCAAACCAGGTGGGGTCAGTCACCTCATCGTCCAGCTGCTCTTCCTCCGAATCCTCTGTGCGCTTCTCCCTCGGACTGCAATTACTACTACCTGAGTGATAGACAACTGTGTCTCATCGTTGTCGTCCTCCTCACCCACTGAAAGCTCTTGAGACAGTTGCCGGAAGTCCCCAGCCTCATCCCCTGGACCCCGGGAACTTTCCAAAGGTTGGGCATCGGTCACGACAAACTCCTCCGGTGGGATAGGAACCATTGCTGCCCATTCTGCGCAGGGGCCCGAGAACAGTTCCTGGGAGTCTGCCTGCTCCTCAGAATGTGTCATTGTAATGGAGTGAGGAGGCTGGGAGGAAGGAGGAGCAGCAGCCAGAGGATTCAGAGTTGCAGCTGTGGACGGCGCAGAACTCTGGGTGATCGATAGATTGCTGGATGCACTTTCTGCCATCCACGACAGGACCTGCTCACGCTGCTCATTTTCTAATAAAGGTCTACCGCGTGGACCCATTAATTGTGAGATTAATCTTGGGACGCCAGAAACGTGCCTCTCTGCTAATCCCGCAGCAGTCGGCTGCGATACACCTGGATCAGGAGCTTGGCCTGTGCCCACACCCTGACTTGGGCCTCCGCGTCCTCGCCCTTCGTCCACGTCCTCTAGGCCTACCCCTACCCCTTAGCATGGTGTATTACCAGTAGTGCAGAAACAGAACGCTGTAATTAAATGTGCCGCTTATTGGCCTGTGGTTGGAGGCTGACTTCGCTTACGGAATGCACAGCAGAGCCAGGAAAGAATTTTGCGCAAGCCTGTAGTGAGACGTAGGTGGGTATGACTGAGCTAGTGGAATTCACAGCGCAGAAGCAGTCAAGTGTCGAAAGGCCACTAGTAGGCCTTAAGTGTTTTGCTTCTATTTTTTTAAAGGCTGAGCTGAGACAGCAGACAGATACTGTAGGCAGCGTATATATGTATACTGTTTCCCTCTGGACGGGATGATGGCGGTGATGTAACGGGCAACGCAGAGCCAGGAAACACTTTTGCGCAAGCCTGCTGTAACACTTAGCTGCGTATTAATTAGGACTACTACCCCCAGCAGAGACGCAGTACACTGAGGACGGTCACAGGCAGCCCAAATATACTTTTTTTTCCCCAAATTTTTTTGAAAAAGCCCACTGCCTATATAGACAGTATATCTCTTTCACCTTTCCCACTGTCCCTGCCTCACCACTACTGGCCCTATACTATGTAAAATTACTGCAGACTGAGGACGCAATGCTCTGCACGGCCGATATACAAAAAAAAAGTGCAACACTGCTAAAAGGAGCCTCAACAGTACTGCACACGGTCAGATGTGGCCCTAAGAAGGACCGTTGGGGTTCTTGAAGCCTAAAATAACTCCTAACACTCTCCCTATAGCAGCTCCAGCATCAGCAGCACTTTCCCTGAGCTATGTCTGAATGCATCTGTGGCGAGCCGCGGGAGGGGCCGATTTAAATACTCGGGTGACACCTGATCTCCCCAGCCACTCACTGCAGGGGGGTGGTATAGGGCTTGAACGTCGCAGGGGGACGTTGTAATGCCTTCCCTGTCTTTCTATTGGCCAGAAAAGCGCGCTAACGTCTCAGAGATGAAAGTGAAAGTAACTCGAACATCGCGTGGTGCTCGCCTCGAGTAACGAGCATCTCGAACACGCTAATACTCGAACGAGTATCAAGCTCGGACGAGTACGTTCGCTCATCTCTATTAATGAGTCCACTGAACAACAATGGTGTGCATGGCAGAATTGCAAGGAGAAAGTCATTGCTCTCCCTAAAGAGCATCGCTGACTGTCTGCAGTTTGTTAAAAAATCACCTGGACAAGCCAGAAGGCTATTGGAACTTTTTTTGTGGATGGAGACCAAAATAGAGCTTTTTGGCTTAAATAAAAAGCTTTATGTTTGTCAAAAGAAAAACACTACATTACTGTATAAAAACCTCATACTATCTGTGAAACACGGTGGAGATAGTATCATGGTTTGGGCCTGTTTTGCTGCATCTTGGCCAAGACAACTTGCCATTATTTGTGGAACAACTAATTCTGAATTATACCCTCAAATTCTAAGGAAAAATGTCCGGACATTTGTCCATGAGCTGAATCTCGAGAACGTGGGTCATGCAGCGAGACAACAACCCAAAGCATACACATCATTTTGCAAATAAATGGTTAAAGAATAAGTTGAAGTTTTGGAATAGCCAAGTCAAAGTCCTGACCTTATTCCTCTAGAAATGTTGTGGAAGGACCTGAAGTGAGCATTTCATGGAAGAAAAGCACCAACATAACAGAGTTGGAGCTGTGTTGTATGGAGAAATGGGCTAAAATTCCTCCAAGCCGATGTGCAGAACTAATCAATAATTACTAGAAACGTTTAGATGCAGTTTGCACAAGACATTACTCACAGAAAAGGAAGCCAAATACGTACCACCTGATAAACTGCAGGGCAGGCTCAATCACCATATCCCCTAGTAGCATGCAGAAAGCCAGATTGCAATATGGAGGAGCTAAATGTTCATGTGCAGACTAATGTGCAGACACTCACCTCAACCCCGATTGGGGCAGGGGTGACTGCAGACAGCACAGTCCACACATGTGAACTGATACCAAGAATGCCAACCATAGATAAGTGTGCCACACTATATAGGAATACAACCCCTACTGGCAAAGCAGTGGATTGCCCTGTATCACCACAGTACACCACACTGGCAGGGCACCCCGGGTTTCCCCAGTATCTATAGCACACTGAATTGAAAAAAAAGTGATAAATGTGGGTGTTAGTTTGCATTTTGGCCAAAACACGTAAGCTGACAGGCCACGGCAAGGCCACCACTCGTACCTCAGAACCTATTCTATCTCACTAATAACTAGATTAAAGTCACAGAGATGAGGGAAAAAATGTACAAAGACATGACTCACAGAAAAAGAAGCCAAAAACGCATCACCTGATAAGCTGCAGGACAGGCTCAGTTTATCAGGTGGTGCAAATTTGACTTCCTTTTCTGTGAGTTATGTCTTTGTCCATTTTTTTCTCTCACCTCAGTTTGCATAAGAGGGTCACACCAGATACTGAAAGCAAAGGTTCACATACTTTTGCCATTCGCAGATGTGATATTGAATCATTTTCTTTGAGAAATAAATGACCAGGTCTAATATTTTTGACTCATTTGTTTGATCCGCTTCTCTTTATCTTCTTTTAGTACTTAGGTGAAAAGCTGATGTAGTTTTAGGTCAAATATATGTATTAAGCTGTGTACACATCTGCATCAGAAGCTCTAGCGCAGATCCTGTACAAAATAGAGTAGCAGGGTAAAATACCGATCGGCATAACCGAAAGCTGATGGATTTCATTATAGTCAGCGGGGTCTTTTGGAGGCGGTTTGTGTTGGTCATGTGAGGGGTTGATCGCTTCCATTATTTTTGTTCTTTGGCTCCTATAAACAACAGGAATTGTACTGCAGATGTGAACAAAGCCTAAGGCCTCATGTCCACGGGGAAAATCAGATCCGCTGCAGATTCTACATGTAGAATCTGCAGCGGGTCCCTCCTGCCCCGCGGACATGAGCGCCGAAAATAAGAATTTAAAAGTATTTACCATCCGGCGCGGGCGGAGAAGATCAGCTGTTCCTCACGGCCGGATCTTCATTTTCGGCCGGCGGATGAATTCCTGACGCCGGCGGCACGTCGCCGGCACGTCGCCGACGTGCCGCGCGCATGCGCCGGGCACATCCGCCGAGCCGAAGCAAGGAAGATGCGGCCGTGAGGAACAGCTGACCTTCCCCGCCCGCGCCGGATGGTAAATACTTTAAATTCCTATTTTAGGTCTCCCGCGGATCCGGACGGCTTCCATAGGCTTCAATAGAAGCCCGCGGGAGCCGTCCCCGCGGGAGACCCGCACGAAAATGGAGCATGGTCCGGATTTTTCCATGCTCCATTTTTTTTTAAATCCCTTTTATTGACGATCCGCGGGTATTTATCTACCCGCGGGTGGTCAATGCATCCCTATGGGATGCGGATCCGCATGCGGGATATCCGCTGCGGATCTTAAATCATATTTTGCCCGTGGACATGAGCCCTAAGGCTGGGCTCACATGAGCATAAATCACTACATGCCGCCTGCGAGAGAAAACGGAAAAAAGGGGGTTTGGTACGGTGTTAGCCAGTAGAGAAAAGTGTGATTGTTCTCAGTGAGAGAAACCAAGTAATCTTGTAGGTATGAGACCTTTTAATGATGTTACAGCAAGCTTTTGGGTCTTCTATCGACCCTTCATCAGCTTTTTTGTTAGCCATTAAAAGGTATCACATCTACAAGATTACTTGGTTTCTCTTACTGAGAACAATCGCAGCCTACGAGAGACACAAGGCAGCAAATACGGAATAACATTGTGTACTTGTTGAGTGCCGCCAATCGCCATGCACTATCTTGGTGTGTATGCGCGCGTAATATGTGCCAAAACAAGATAGAACATGCTGTGATCTCATTTTGCACGTGTATTTCATGCAATATGTGTGAGCAGCAACATAGGAGCCTATGGCAGATGAGTACAGCGTATTATGCTGGCAAAACCCATGCGCATAATACACTGTCACCACACACCCGTATGTAGGCGCCCTTAGCTGATACAAGGTATTAAAGGGGTTCTGACATTAAAAAAAAAAAATTTTACTCACCTTGCCTGGCTAGGACCGATCGCCAGGCATGTCCCCTTCAGCCGGCATCTTTTTCTGTGGCTTGTAGAAGCAGAGCAGGAGCCCGCTTCCTGTTCTGCTCCGTCCATCAGCCACTTCCGAGGTGAACGGACGGGCCGCCCACAGCAAGCACGTCACAAGCAGTGCTTGCTGTGGGCGGCCCGTCCGTCCTGGCTGAACTCCGAGATTCTGCACGTGCGCAGTGGAGACGCGGCCCGTCCTGACTCCTGTCAGAGGGCACCTCTCCACTGCGCATGCGCGCGATCCCCGAGCAGCGCGGCTCGTGGAGGAAGAAGAGGAAGAGCAGCGCCTGCTGGGAGATGACCCCCCCCCGATGTCAACAACAACAGGAGACAAGGTAAGTATTATGTTTTTATGTTTTAGCAGCCATTAAACCGTGGGTTCCCTGGGTCCATTAGGCAGACCAGGGAACAATGGCTGCTAAAGCATAAAAACATTATTCATGTCAGAACCCCTTTAATGTTCGCAGCAAGAGAAACAAAATAATATTTTTCAGATATTATACATTTAAATAGCTAACAAAAATGAAAGAAATGATGTTGAAAAGCAAGCTTATGAGACTACATACATCTCATCATCAGGCAGGATATAACAAAGTATCATTAGAAGCACACACACATTATTTATATATAATATATTTATATATGCACACACATACACATGAGCAGATACTTGGAGTAATACTTTAGGCCGGTCTCACACGACCGGATTTGAATTTCAGATTCCGTGCAAATGATCTGTGGTAAAACGCGGGCACTGAAAGGTATTTCAAATTTTCCTTCACACTCCCCGGAACGAATTGCGTATTCCGCGAGCGAAAGAAAAATTGCAGCATGCTCTATTTTACCACGGAATCCACGCGGATGGCCTCCATTGATGTCCCACAGCCATCGTTAAGGACGGCGAGAAATACAATGAAAAAACCTGTACTGCACATGACTACCTGCGTGCCTCCGCAGTCATACGCAATACAGTTACTTGCTGTATGCAGGGTCAGCATCTGGGCTCACAGCCAGAACCCGCTGCAGGCCTCCCGCATGGAGAGGCTGATCCGCTTGTGGGTGCCCGGCCTTAAAGGATCAGCAGAATTAGCTTTGAGGCTAGATAAAGTCAAACTCAGATGTACATTGGTTGAATCTACCAATTTCTGCTAACATATATGGGGTCCACCTGTCTCTTCCCTGACGGTCAGGGGAGGTAAGGATTAGTCAGTTGGATTCCAACAACCCAATCCTTTTGTTCTTTGAGAGATAATCTGCCCCCAGTCGGCTTTCTCCCCTCTCTATATTCAGAACACATGCACGCTTGTCAGACTAGAGCCTACATGTGCATGGGGGTGTTGGATGAAGGCTAGCTAATGTGCATGGTGAACCTAAATCCTTCATTAGTTCACAGATCAGCAGTGTGAAAGCCTTATTGTCTTTAGACTGATGTTAATTCCGAGACCTGATGCCCTTAACGATTTCTGGGCCCCATTCTTTAGATGATGTGACATGATATGTCCTTGCAACAAATCTTGTGTTAAGTATGCCAAAGATGGTCATAAATTAGTTTTTTCCACACTCTCTTCTCATTTTGGGAGTACAAATGTGCTTTTAATAGAACAACTCTTGTATGTTCTTTACTATAAGCTGCACAAATATATCCATTTGCCTTTATTTGTCTGACTATGAAACCTCATCCTTGCTTTGTTTCCATTCTGTTTCTCCAACATAAGGACCCCAGATAAGACATTTAGGGCACAGAATCCAGTACACAGTATTAGATATAGAACATGTTCCAGGAATCTTAGGCCCAATGTCTACGGGCGGATTTGATTTGTGGAACCCGCACCGGAGATCCGCAAATCAAGCCCCCCATTAGCATCCGCAAAACTATTTTAAGCATGCGGATGTGATTTTTTTCCCCCCGACGTTCGGATTGCACGTGCGGGAAGAAATCGCAGCATGTTCCATTTTTCTGCGGATTCCGCAGGATGGCTTCCATTGAAGTCAATGGAAGCCGCCTAACCCACAGCACAGCTGCAGCTGTCACTGTGGACGTGCCACGGATCTGCGGGAAAGCAGGGGATTTAATATGGTTATATCTATTGGCCTGACTGTAGACAATGGCCCTTTTACTCTGTATGGGGTGGAAGCAGTCCCATCTGAGGTATGTTGGTTGATCAATAGGTGCCCGATATAGGGATGTCTGTATTGAGTTGTTTTGAAATTTTATGGTGGTGCCCAGAAAGTTAATTTCTGTATATGAGTAGCTCAATGTCAGGTTTATGGTGAGATGAAATTCACTGAACCTTTCATAAAATTTTATTAGTTTTTGTTCAGAGTCAGTCCAGGTGATTAAGATGTCATCTATAAAGTGGAAGTCGGTCTGTGGGCTGATGGAGCAGAATACCAAGAGGTCACTTTCATGTGTTATCACTAGAAGGCTGGGGTGTTGCTGTGCTATTTTACTGCCCATGGTGGTTCGGGTGCGTTGTCGATACATTTATGTGCTAAAAGAGAAACAACTGAGCATAAGGATAACTTAGTAAGTGTAAACATATCTCAGAAGCAATCCCATTAGCCTCAACATACACTTGGCAGGCAGTTCATTCTCTTGTAGGTTGTTGGAGTACAATGATTCAACGTTCATGGTCGCTAGGATGGCACCATTGGGGATAGGGCCCATGGTTGATAGTTTGTTCAATGGGTTAGTAGTGTCCTGTAGATAGCTGGTTGTATTTCTTACCAATGGTTTGAGGATATCCTCTACCCATCCTGAGATTTTTTCATTGAGGGTTCCCATGCCTGAGATGATTGGTCTCCCTGGATTGTCAGGTTTATGTATTACCATATTGGAATAGGGATACTAACGGAAGGAACCACGTGGGGCACCATCCAACATAAGGCTGTCCCAACATCTGATATCTATAGCAGATATGCCACTGCTCATTACATGTGTCAAGTAAGGCTGTGTTCACATCTGCCCCATAGGCTCCATTCTGATCCTCCGCCACAGATCCAGCTTGAAATGCAAGACTCTTTTGTTAGGTAAAATGCCAGACGGGATGAGTGGAGCTGAATGGACCCCATTATAGTCAATTGAGTATCATCATAAAACTTAACAATTTGGCAAAGGGGTTTCACTTTCCTGCTCTGATAACAGAGCAAGAATATTCAAGGCCCAATGCAGATGTTAAAAGAGCCAAACATTTTGTGAAAATCAAAGGGCCATTCCAGTAATTTTTTAAAATTCATTCATGATATAGCTAACCCCCCAATATATATGTCAGCTAGTATTTATTATCTTGGTTAGTTATTTCTTCCTGTCTGAGACTCCTGGCCTTTATTTCCTCAGATGGTCATGTGATCTCAATTATGACCAGCTCAGATTTAGGGCACATTCGCATAAGCATATTTGAATTATGTATTATGCGTGCCATGTACATATGTATAATGCATGGTACATCGCGCAATTCAAATACATTGATTTTTGCTGTTCCATTCACACTAACATTTTTTCATTGCATATAATTTGCACGTAAAAAAGAAGCGGCGTGTTCTGTTTTCTGTGTATTATGCACGTTAGAGCCCTATTGTTCTCTATCAGTGCATATTAAACGCTTTACATATGCAATTACGTTGCGTACGCGCAGTGTTTATATGGAATGCCGCCAAGAGACAGCGGGAAATTAAAAAAAAATGAAACCAGGAAGACTGCACATGACAGCACGTGTGAGATACATAGTCCAAAATCACTGCCATATGTGGCAATACACCAGCTCACACAATAGTAAAGCACTGTGTTATACACGTGGCGGTTTACAATGAGCCCTTATTTGGGGGTTATGAATTTACTTTCTATTCAGTTTCTCAGTTTGTGTGATTTTGTTACATGGAACACAAGATCTTTAAAGGTGAATACAGACATTCCTATCACAGTTACTGATGATGATCACACAGCTATAATAGAGGACATCACAGCTCATCCTCCTGATTGCATACTTATGGGCTGTAGCTTATTTAGCTAAATATAGAAGCTAATGATAATGAAACAGGTCTCCCTGCAAGCAAAAATGGTCTAACCTTAGTTTATGCAGTGCTAATGCCACATGGGATAGATTAAAAACTGAAAGTAAAAAAAAACTGCAACATTTTGGAATTACCATGTTCTTGTAATATATGATGGATACCCTATATTGTGTGTTTGTGTTATAGTGAAGCCTCCATCTTCAGCAGGACGCACTGATGCACATGTAGCTGTAGTCTGGATGGCTGAGTACATAGCACTCATTGACTTCATATATGTATAATTTTTAAAAAGTGGAGTGTAGATAGCTTTTAAAAACACACATACACACACATTGTAGGAGTGCAGTACAGAAAGTGGCCAGTAGGGGTTATAGAGCAGGCTTTGTGAGAGGATATCCAGCAGAGAATGGGTCTGGCCTAATAGTGTGGAACTCCGACTGCTACCTGGGAGAACCAGGAGTCTGACAAGGGTCGGCATCCCTTAAACTAGCACCCTGATTGGGTATGAAATGACGGACGTTATGTTATATGTTTGAGGCACCAGGCCTGTATGGTAGACAGAGTTCGTGTTATTTAGCGGCCATATGGCCAGGGACTTGCATGTGTACACTGTGACGAATGACAACAGTATGAAGATTGTGTTATGAGTTCTGTCGATGTACCACAATAAAGTTAAGATTTATTAGGTTTGTACAAAACTTCAGGCCTGGATGTGTGTTACTGGAGTGCCACCATCCATTTGGTGGAGGAAAGATGGCGATGCAATGAGCTAAAAAAAAAACAAATTGTTACAATATTTATACATATATTTAAACATATGTGGAGTGTAGATTGATGTCTGTCAGGATGAAGAATTCTTTGGCACTCCGGTTCCCATGGAAACATAGATGCTATTCTAAGTACTTCCTTACGAAGGAAATGATCATCCAATAGAGAGCCGCCAGGTCATCAGTGACGTGGCACTCTTGGATTGACTGTGATGACAAATGGAAGAAGTAGTGAATAGCCTACGATACTCATCTGCTAGTAAGCCTCTGAATGCTGCAGCCAATGATGTGACGATACTTGGTGACCAGTAATTAGCTGAGACGGGTGGAGGTGGAACAGAGGTGTGCCTCTTGAGTTAAGTCGGGCATTACGCTTAAATGAGGAGAATGCTCTTAATGCTTGGGAGCACTGTATATAAGGAAGGAATAGAATGTAATGTCCATGATATGTCAGCTTAACCCCTGCTGAACCAGTAGTGCTGATGTAATGCTGAAAAGCACTTACCATTAGATAGAGATACTTCAGGTTAACCCCTGATGAATCTATGAATAGAGGAAATGTGTAGGCTTAACCCTTTCCAATCCACTGTCTGACGTCTGAAGACATTACGATTTAAGGCTGTACAGCTCCGATGTTGGAAGACGTCAGTTGGGGCTCTCTTACTGTATATTGCCAGCCTCTCTACTGTCGGAGCCTATCCAACGTGTCACCTCATGCAGTACTGGCTTTAGCCAGCAGATAGCGGCATTGTGTAATGGCACAAAAAGAGTAAGCCCCCTAGAAAAACCAGAATACAAATTGGATTGGAAAGGGTTAAATAACAGGTAAATCACAGTCAGACAAGGTGATTTATATTGTGTGTAAACACAGGCACGAATACCTGGGACAGGGGGAACTATTATATACACATCTAATATTAGTAGCACTTTAATCTGACAGATCAGCATATTCTTAATACAGTATTCCCATGTTGTGGGGGTAAGTGCCTCGCTCACACTTATATGGACTCAGTGTTTGAGAGAGGTGCTGCTCCGTTACAGTGCTTAATCACGGTCGGACAAAGTCATCTATATTCAGCTACAGAGGTGGAGAAGAAGAACAAGGAGAATAAACACAATGAGAACTTAAAAAGCATCCGGATGTTGTCCTTGGTCAGATATGAATCTACAACTCCAGCACTGCAAAGCAGCAGTGCTAACAACTGAGCCACCACACTAGTCCGTTTTGCTCTGGATAAGGAGAACAACAAGAGTAAACGCAAAGAATATGAAGGCAGATTGGACAAGTGTGGCGGCTCAGTTGTTGACACTGATGCTTTGCAGAACTGAAGTTGTAGGTTCGAATCTGACCAATGGCAACATCTGGATGAGGTTTTATGTTCTCTTTGTGTTTCTTGTTGTTGTTGTTCGTCTTGTACAGATTAGGACTCATAAGTGTGGTGGCTAATTGTTAGCACCATTACTTTGTAGTGCTGGAGTTGTAGGTTCGAATCTGAATAAGGGCAACATCCGGATGGAGTTTTTCACAGTTCATGCAGCCGTTATCCTTGATGAAATTTGAACCAAAGATCCAAGCAGTGAAAGGCAGGAGTGCTAGCAACTGAGCCACATTACAATGGGGACACACATTACTGCTACCGTGTTTCCCCAAAAATAAGACGCTCTTATATTAATTTTTGCCCCAAAAGAGGCACAGTGTCTTATTTTCGGGGGGTTGGGGCCTTATACTCATCTGGTCTGTGGCGTCCCAATGCCTTGAGATGGCCTCCGGCAGCTCTGGGGCAAACTGCAGTTCCTCCCCGTCTGCCATCTTAGCTTCTTCGGGTGACCAGGCTTTGAACACCCCACCTCCAGCAAAGCGAGTGCTGTGATTGGCTAATTGAGTGCCAGCAGCCAATCACAACTAGCGCTCAATGAGCCGATCACAGCCATTCAGTGATATCATTCATTAGCCAATCACAGCGCTCGCTTTGCTGGAGGAGGGGTATTCAAAGCCCCATCACCAGGAAGAAGCTGAGATAACAGATGGGGAGGACACTGCAGTTTGCCGCAGCGCCACCGGAGACCATCGGGATGCCGCGGACCAGGTGAGTATTGATTTTTTTAATGTAGGTTAGCTAGGTCTTATTTGAAGCCTCCCCAAAAAACGGGGTGGGTCTTATTATGGGGGTAGGACCTATTTTCAGGGGAACATGGTATGTTTATAAATTTGAGGTTCTTTCTGAGCACACATTTTGATAAAATTGTGAAATCCCATCTGCCATCTGCCTCAACAAGGCGACATCTTCAGTTGGGACTTAACAAACATAACTTTCTTGGGCCATAGGCCTACAAAGTGAACTCAGGGCTGGTAGGATCCAGCTATACAGTCCTTCTAATTAAAATCAACCTTAGGCAAATGGAAAGGAGTTCAGGTCCAACATGGGGAAAGACGCACCTCCTCCCTTGTCGATGCAGATGGGCTCCCACAATTTTGTCAAAATGTGTGCTAAGATCCTCAGATTTATATATACAGCAGTAATGTAATTCAGTATTCATGTATTTGGTGCTAGCATGTTTTTTGGCACTAATGGTGTGCTTTAATGCCTTTTATGTATATATGTTCACTGTAATGAGACTGTAATCTATTTTCTTAAAACTAAATAGTAAAAACAGAAAAGCATACAGAGCACTGAGATACAAATGAGTGTAACGTGCCCAAAAACCTGTGGCAACATTACAGTGGAAGAAAGTACGATGGGGAGATTCAGTAAGTAAAACTTGCCAGTTGCAGATTGTGCCGAAAAGTGGAATAGTTGGCATAGCAAATTTAATATTTTTTAAATGTGTTTAACTAGTTACACTTTGTGTGCCTTTTATGCAAATTAATGCTGTCCATGTACGCCAGTCATGAGGCAGCATAAAGGGATGTGTCCAACTCGCCCCAAACTTCAGACTTCATTTTGGTACATTTGGTCCAATATAGCTATCTCAGATATTGTAAATCTCCCCCAATGCTTGCATGGATATTCCATGTCACTTACCCTCTGCATCTAACCCCATTGTGTGTAAGGCCGGGCTCACACAAGTGTGTGGTATAACACTGCATGTATAACAGAGTTTTTACCGTTGTGTGAGATGCTGTATGGCAGCGATTTTTGACTGCGCATGACAGCGTATATCATGCACTTTGTCATGCACGGTCTTCCTTGTTTAATTTATTTTTTTTTACATTTCCCGCTCTGTCGCATAGCGAAGTTGTGTAGAAACACCGCACATACGCAATGTAATTGTGTATGTACAACGTTTATTACTCTATCGCGCATAACATACAGTAAATAGAACATGCGGCATATAATGAATATACACAAGTGTGAATGGATCAATTAAAATCAATGTACTTTCATTGAGTCCATTCACTGCATATTATACGCGCGCAATATACGCAATATGCAATGAGATAACGCTCATGTGAGCCTGCCCAAAAACAAATACTGACTAGTGCGATACTTCTATGGCACTTTAATATGTAGACAATAAAGGTACTAAATAGGAAGCATGCGTCAAAAATTAAAGCAAACCGAGATAACAGAAACTTTGGGGGATATTTACTTCACTTGGCGCAATTTGGGAAAGTAAATCCCATTATGCTTAAGAATGGTCGTTGACCTACAGTGTGAAAAAGTAACAAAGTAGAATCAAGGAATAGTACTAAGCGTTAGAAGATGCATAGGGGTAAGGCTGCAGAAAGTGATGTATTCTGCTCTGTACCTTCTAATCATCATATTTGGTGACAATGTGACTCTGATATACATTCTAGCAGCTGTAAGCTGGATGAGATACACAAAGTGGGACAGCAGCTGTGAGTACGTGGCCTATGGAGGGGATATGATAAGATCTGGGGACAGAAAAAAGCCCTCATCCTGGGATGAGACACCAGATGGACTGGTGATCGGCTAATGACGGAACGCAGAGGTCACGTCACAGCTGACTGATGCACTTTGATTAAACACCGAGGCTTCTGCCTTTTCTGGATTGGTTCACAGTTTCTGGCTGTCAAGCATTCATCATCTGCTGAAAGATTAAACTGAGATTTATCATCAGCCCCCCAAATACTAAAATGTCCCAGAAAAAATATCAATGTTTCACAGCATAATCTTATGAAACATGGATTTGTCTTTTTTTTTATGTAATCATTTATTTCTGCGTTCTGGAAGTTTGTGGTTAATCAAACCTGTTCTATTGTCATAGTCTTTAATGATTGCTGTCTTTAAGTATACAGTATATTTGTACCTGGCAGATTTGTTGCAGACGTTTTTGACTGTTCTGTTAATCTGAATGAGGGCTGTAAAAATTCTATGCACAGATCACCATATCCAGATGTATGGAACTGATTTCCAGTTGTGTGACTTTATGCAACGTGTTCTTCGTCCATCTAGAAAAATAATTTGTGTACGATGCTTTCCTTTATAGTCGCAGTGCGGTAAAAATAAGGTGCCACAACTAACAATGGGGTCCCAAAACAATCCGTGGGATCAGAGGCGTAACGTGAGACTCCTGGGCCCCAATGCAAAACCTGTGACAGGGCCCCCAACTATAATGCTTTATTCATAGTACTGGGCTCCCTATATTAAGAATAGACACCTCATGGGCCCCCTAAGGCTCCTGGGCCTGGGTGCAACCGCATCCCCTATAGTTACGCCAGTGCATGGGATACTGCATCATGACCATCAGTAGGTTATGGTTATTATGGTCTTGGCTGACTTCTGACTCCTTTATTCTCTACACTGGCTCCTTAGTGCTCTGTATTCCATAATGTACTGCCTAAGACCTCTTTCACACAAGCATCATTTAGGCGCAAAGTAGGTGCATAAAAAAAAAAATCACGTTTTTTAGAACCAATGGTTTCCTAGGGGTTCCTTCAGATGAACAATTCTTTTACGTGCCTAAAAAAAATCGATTGTCAAAAGTTAGAACATAGGTACGTTGTTTCAACCATTTTGGGTAAAACCATTTTAAGGGCGGCTTCAGATTAGCGCATGCACAAATACACGTGCCTCAGCGCAATATATTTGCACAGCGAACATGGTAGATTTGTGCACTTCTTGTACTGTACTTTTAGCACACGCAGGGCCAGTTAACAAGCGCCTGACACACCCCTTCCGTGATTTTAAAGGCTATTTAGCCTACTAAGGTCCGTATGTGATCTTTTTCTCACAGAATTGCACAGCATATTTTGCATTTGCACACATATTGAGTGTATTTGCGCACCTCTCGTAGACTTCTATGTGCCACTTGTTGCACAAATACGCAGGAAAATAGAGCAAGACATGCTCATGAGAATAAACCCATTAACATCAATGGGTTCTGTTCTCTGCAGATTGCACGCTGCGGCAAAGGGGTTACTCGCCTGCGGATCGCAGACCTCAAAGTCAGGAAATAGCGCACCACACGTGAGGATAACATTCAGGAGACGTGGATTTCTTTAACCCCTTCCCTCCCCAGGACGTACCGGTACGTCCTGGGAGCCTGCCACTTCCCGCAACAGGACGTACCAGTACGTCATCGGGATAGCGCGAGATCATGACTGACCTTGCGCTATCCCGCAGCGGGAGCCGGCTGTCGGTCACAGCCGGCGTCCCGATGCAACAGCGGGGGGCATCGGAGATGCGCCCCCTGCTGTTAACCCCTTCCCTGCCGCAATCTAAGTAGATCGCGGCAGGGAAAGAGTTCACAGAGGGAGCGCTGGCGTCCTGTATTGCCTATGCCTATGATCGCTGTATAAGCGATAAGGCATGGCAGAGCAGTAGCCCTGCCATGCCTTATCATAGCGATCATAGGCACAGTGCTGCAAGTCCCTCAGAGTGACTCAAATTGTGTAAAAAAAAAGAAAAGAAAAATGTAAAAAAAAGAAAAATGTAAAAAAGAAATGTAAAAAAAACCCTTTTTTAATGCTTTTTCTAATATTAAATATAAAAAAATTAAAAGCCCACATATTGGGTATTGACGCTTCCATAACGACGTGTACAAAAAGTTGAACACGCTTTTTATTTTGTACGACAAAAAGCGTTAAAAAAACCCGCTAAAAAACAGAGGCAAAATGCTAATTTTTAGCATTTTGCCTCGCAAAAAATGCAATAAAAGTGATCAAAAAAGCTGTACATTCCCCAAAATGGTACCAATAAAAACTACAGCTCGTCTCGCAAAAAATAAGCCCTCATAGAGCTCCGTACATAAAAAAATTAAAAAGTTACAGGACTTTGAATGCAGCTATAGAGAAAAAAAAAGATTTCCAAAGAAAAGGGGTTTTATTCCAAAAAAGTGTAAAAACCTGAAAAAAATATAACAATTTTGGTATCGTTGTTACCATACCGGCCTGCAGAAAAAATTGTGTGTGTCATTTATGCTGCATGATTAACGCTGTAAAAAAAAGAAAAAAAAATCTATGGCAGGATTGATGCGTTTTCTCTCCCTGTTATCATAAAAATAATAATAAAAGTTTTACGATATAGTCTATGCACCCAAAAGTGGCACCGATAAAAACTACAGTTCGCCACGCAAAAAACAAGCCCTTATACGGCCGCGTCCACGGAAAAATAAAAAACTTATTTCAGCATACCATAAACACATCCATATAGTCTCCAGGGTTTACAATCCTCATGGTCACCGTCACTACCCTGCCTGGAGCGTTTGGAGGGCGTCCTCCTCCATCAGACGTGTGACGATCCCCGACAGATCCACCCAGGATTTTACTGGTGCTAACTGGACCTCTAGCTGGCAGTCAGCACTCAGCTCCTCTGAGCTAGAGCTTCCTTCTTTGAGTGTGACAGGAACAGACTTTTATATAGTTTCCTGCTACACCCATAAGAGTTAAACCTTTCTATAGTAGCAGAATGCCTGTTTAGGCCCTCTGCAGGCAACTCTTTATACTACACTCCTACATAATAACAGACACAAATATGGTTGTCTGGAGAAGCCCTTAATTAGGAGAATATTAGCAGACCTATAATACATGGTTCACTAGTTTTCCATGTGTCTTCAGCCTCATGCACATGGAAGCAGGGGCGTAACTATAGAGGATGCAGGGGATGCGGTTGCACCCAGGCCCAGGATCCTTAGGGGGCCCATAAGGACTCTCTTCTCCATATAGGGAACCCAGTACTATGAGTAAAGCATTATAGTTGGGGGCCCTCTTACAAGTTTTGCATCGGGGCCGGGGAGCTTAAAGTTACGCCTCTGATGCCTATTGCCTACCCATCTGCACGAGGCCTAATATCTTCGTACGTGAGAAAAATCTGACAAGTGAACTAATTCTGCAACATTTTGGAATTACCATGTTCTTGTAATATGTGACGGATTACTTATATTGTCTATTTATGTCATGCTGACGCCTCCATCTACTGCAGGACACACTGATGCACATGTAGCTGTAGTCTGGATGGCTGAGTACATAGCACTCACTGACTTCATACCCACGATATAATATACCATTAATTCTATTGGAAATCGTTAGCTAATGACATGTAGAACGATAATGAAGAATGAATGGGGATCTTGGTCTGTGTCATGTTTGAGGCTGACCCTTTAACATATCCTTGATGCATTTTATTTTAATTAACACATAGAAACCACAGGCAATGAGACTACAAGTTAATGATGACATATTTAATCATGCTAGATTTAACACACTGCATCTTAATTGTTTTGCATCTTCAGAAAAATCTTTAATACCAGACCCACATTGTATGGAATGAGCTTGCGGATCTTTCCTGTGGTATAGGTTTGCATGTATTTCCATTTTTTAGCCTCATTCTTCTGGGCTTGCACACATTTCTTGGTTAGTTGAAATGCTGGAAATGCATAATATAATGGACTAATTGGATAATTCTGTTCAACTCTGCCAAATTATCTAAATAATTTTTCCAGGAATTGGGCAACTGGAACCTTTTATTTCTGGCTAATGAGTGCTTCCCTCTCTGTATCTATGAACTGATAACATTTGCTGCTACAGTGATTCAGCGCCGTCGTTTATTTCGGTGAAAGGGAATATTCTGAAATATAATTACAATAAAAAGGTATTCTACCAGGTCATAGAGAAGGAGATGATGTCGGAAGAGTCCTGCTGCAGAGACCATTAATCTACATGCTGGAAATGCTGGATAATTGCAGTAAATAAACCTATTACATGTTTTGTTCTAAGCAGCGCCCATTTTAACGCTTTGTTGGCGCTTTAGATCAACAGTGGTTATAGATCCATCAAAAAGTACTGTCCAGGGTAATGCGAGCTGAAAAGAGGTGGGGTTTGGGGCTTGACTTCAATAGTGACCTGAATGAATGAGTGGTTTTGTAAAGGAGGGTTATGTGGAAGCCCGCAGGCTACATATGTTGCAGGGTTCATCAGCTTTCCGGTAAGACACAAGCCTAAAGGCCCATTTAGACAGAACGATTATCGTTCAAAATTCGCTCAAAAGCTGTCTTTTGAGCGATAATTGTTGTGTCTAACTGCACAACAGTTTTCATTAAGCCGTCGCTAAACGTTGTCTTTCAGCCGGGTGCTCCGAGCAGAGAACAGCTGGATGCAGAAGACAAGCGGCCCGCTTGTTTTCTGCATCCTCCGCTCATAGCACAAGGGGATCGCTCAATGTTTGAGCGATCATCTTGCGCTGTAAATGACACGAGTATCGCTCAAAAGACATCTTTTACGCGATAATCGTTGTGTCTAAATGGGCCTTAAGAGATTACATTGAAGAGCACAAAGAGTCACCAAATAATGGTCAGATACCAGGCTTCATTTCCAAAGACACATTGATTAAAACAACATTTAAAAAAAAAACGCAAATATGTACATAATTTTTGACAATTTCAAGACCAAGCCTGTTTAGGTCTTAATGACCAAGCCAAATTTTGAAAATCTGGCATGTGTCATTTTAAGGGCTCCTTCACACGAGTGACCGAGTCACGTCTGCATCTGCATCTCCCGTTTATGCGTCCGTTCGTATGGCCCGGGTATTCGGCGGTACCCGGGATACGGGATTCGCCGAGTATACGCTGCACCCAGAATACCGTCGGGCAGAGCGAGGGAGTTTAAACTCCCTTTCCCTCTCCTTTCCTTGCCTGCTGTCAGCAAAGGGAGGGGGCAGGACGGGGTGTGAGCCAGTGTGCTAATCTCCTGCCCCGTCCCGCCCCCTCCCTTTGCTAACAGCCTGCAAGGGTTGGAGAGGGAAGGTGAGAGAGTTTAGCAGATACACTGCTAAGCTACCTCCCACCTCCCTTTTCTGGGAGCTCTCAAAGGCTTCCATAGGACTCTGTGGGACCAGCCAGCGTTTTCTGGCCAAAAACATAGGTTCAGACCTAACTTTTCCGTTTGGCGGAAATGCGCACCATATGCGCTATCTTTTCGGACCGTCCATTTTTACGCACTAGAAAATCGACCATCTGAACTGATGCATTGGAATCCCATGCATCAGATGGTCACGTATAACCGCCGGCCGAGAAAACACAGGCGATAAACGCTGGTGTGAATAAGCCCTAACACAGAATAACTCTGTAAAGGTTTTACACATCCACATAATCCCGACATTGTTATTTTATTACATATTGTACTTTGGGTCTTTCACTTGCCGGTAAGGGTCACGATCACTAGCAGAGTACCTGACATAAATTTACATCGCTGCTGGATAGAGCCCAGGCAGCAGCAACGTAAATGCGCAAGAGATTAAGTTGATTATATTAATGTTCTGTTGCCTGAGACAGCATTGCATGCAATAATATGTCTATCCTGGCTCCTCTTCTCCTGTCTCCTCCTCTCCAATGTCTCATTAATTTGTACAGGAAGCATATACTAAGAGGTGCCATAGAAGAGGAGACAGGGGAAAACTGAGATACGAATGCTGTTACACACCATGCTGTGTCATGTTTTAGAGCATTAGAGGGGTTACACCATGAAAAAAAAGATAGGTGCCAAAATTCAAAGTGACTGAACAAAAGAGTAAAGTAAATCAAATCAACATTTGGTTTGAGAACTCTTTGTGATCAGAACAGCATAAAGTCATACTTGTTTTTGAAGGAACTCGGCAGGGAGGTTGTTCCAAACATCTTGGAGAACTAAGATCTTCTGTGGATGTAGGCTTGCTCAAATCCTTCTCTCTTCATGTAATCACAGACAAACTCGATGATGTTGAGATCAGGGCTCTGTAGGGGCAATATCATCGCTTCCGGGACTTCTTGTTCTTCTGTACACTGAAGATAGCTCTTAATGACATTGGCTGTATGTTTGGGGTTGCTGTCCTGGTGCTGAATAAATTTGGAGCAATCAAAGGTCTTCCTGATGATATTGCATGATAGATAAGTATCTGCCTGTATTTCTCAGCATTAATCACACCATTAATCCTGACTAAATGCCCAACTTTCTAACTTCATTTGCTGAAATGCAGCCCCAGACTGGCAAGGAACCTCCAACATGCTTCACTGTTGCCTGCAGACACTCATTATTGTACTGTTCTGCAGCCCTTCGGCGAACAAACTGCCTTCTGTTACAGCCAAATATATCACATATTGACTCATTAGTCCAGAGCAGCTGCAGCCATTTTTCTGCACCGCGGTTCTATACTATTGTACATAGTTGAGTCAGTTGGCCTTGTTTCTGTGTTGAAGGTATGGCTTTTTGGCAGCAATTCTTCCATGAGCCCCACTTCTGGCTAGACTTGTCTAAACAGTGGATGGGTGTACCTGGTCCCACTGGTTCGTACCAGTTATGAGCTGATGATACTGCTGGAGATGTTCCAATTTCGAAGGGAATTAAGCATGATGTATGTTTCATCTGCTGCATTAAGTTTCCTTGGCTGACCACTGCGTCTATGATCCTCAGCATTGCCTATTTCTTTGTGCTTCTTCAAAAGAGCACATCTTGAGACCCCAGTCTCCCAATCTTTGCCTGGGAGAGACCTTGCTGATGCAGTGTTACTACCTCGTGTCTGTTAAATGAAACTGTTTTCCACAACTTCACCTTTTTAGCAGAATTCGGCTGTTCCTCACCCAGTTTTATGCCTCCTACACAACTGTTTGTTTCAGTTAATGACTGTATTTTAATTTACATATGAAAATCATGATCATTATCACCTCTTTGGTATAATTGATTAATCATACACCTGACTTTAAGGCCCCCTGTCCACGGCCGAGGTGCAATATCGCTAGCGATATTCTGCCACGGGGGAGGAGGGGGGAGCACTGACAGGTCTCCGAGATGAGCCTATCTAATAGATAGGCTCACCACGGGGAATTGCGGCAATCGCAGCATGCAGTGATTTAAATCCCGCGAGCAGAGAATCACTATGATTCTTCGCTCGCGAATGCTGGCGCTGTGCTTCCCATAGTAACCCTATGGAAAGCTTTACAGAGCGTGATCCGTGGGCGATTTACCGCAAGCGGATCATCGCCCGTGGACAGGCAGCCTTAGCCTACATAATCCTTGACTTTATGCAAGTGTACCTGGAAGCATTGATGATGTTTTGAAGGCAAAGGTTGGTCATGACAAATATTGACCTAATTTACATTTTGTCAAGTACTGCGCCAATCATTGGGCTGCCTGCGGTTCATCATTTTGGCATCATGCTTCTGTGTGTCTGCAACGGTTGTGCCATGTCGCTGCTACTTCCTTGCACACCTCTGAGCTTTCGGCCAGGACATTATATGATCCTACAAACATATCTTGATAATGTGCTATGGTCTACTTTGGCAATCCAGTCATTCTTCCTAGTCTTTGGTTTCTGATCTCCTTCAATGGACGTCTTCAAACAGAGGCTGGACAGACATCTGTCTGGGATGACTTAGTGAATCCTGCACTGAGCAGGGAGTTGGACCAGATGACCCTAGAGATCCCTTCCAACTCTACCATTCTATTAGTCTATTAACACTTCTATTTTTTTTTTTTTTAAAGCAATCTTACTTTGCAGCATTTTTTTGCACAGTATTGTAAATCCTTTTAGTTTGGCATCTACTGGAGTTGCGAACATTATGCTAAACATGCAGTAAGGTAGGTTTGATGTACATAGCACAAGTCGGTGGAAGGAGACATTAATTAACCATTTTTTGCAACTTGTTCAATTGAGGGAGTTCTGTAGAAAGCAGAAAGTGCACTTATGTGTAGAAGAGAGCAAAAGTGACTGGCTCAGTAAAATGCAAAATTGAGAGTAATCCTCTAATAGCCAAATGTTTGCAGAAGATGACAAATTGCCTCTTCTATCTAATGACAGTAATACGTCCAAATTAAAGCTTTCTAGAGGAACAAAATGCTCAAGAAGAAACCTATGGACCTTGCTTGACTTATAATTTCCTTCCAAAATTATTGTCCCATAAAGATCCCCCACCAGTCTTCCAAGTGATATATGAGGCTCCTCTTGGCCCTAACAGGTAATTAGATCAATCCAGGAAATCCCCCCAGTCTGTGGTCCTTAAGAGCTGGAAATGTGCATTGCTGCTGTGTAAGAAATATGGCCAGCTCCGATCACTTCCAGCATTCTTCTCTTGCATTGCTACACCGAAATGTATTTTAGCCACTAGAAAGGTGATGTGTTTCTTTTTAGAGGCAATGAGCACAATGTCCATACTTTTCTGGAACAAATGCCTGTAAATTGCTCTGTTGCTATGGGTAATTCTAACCTTACACTCGACAATTCCACTAGCTTTCAGGGAGCATTCAGTAAGGTGAAGCTCTCGTGTAACTAAAATTATCTCCTATTCCCAGGCAACTCCTTGTGTTAGTAAATACTATAATGTCATGTGTCTCCGGCACCCTTGAGCTTTAGTAGCGCAGTAATTATATTGTGATGTCAGAGCTGGCTGGACAGAAGCCAGGATGGTCTGTATTTCTGAAGGAAACCTTGCAGATTGTCTGTTAATGAGGAATAGAGACATTTTAAGGAGCTGTAAACCTAGTGGCAGCTATTTAAGGGCAACCTATAAAAAGAGCTGCTAATAGCATTCACACATATACGTAATATGTCTAGAGCTTTACAGAGCTACAGATATGTGAGATAAAGTCATGATTATCTGGCTAGATAGTAATGTCATTAAAGGGCCTATAATGAATTTATTTTTTTATATTAATTATGTAATTATCCTACCAGTATATATAAATCAGCTAGTATTACCTTAGGTAGTTATTCATTGCCTGACACTCCTTGTCTCTTTCTCCTCAGGTGGGTCATTTGATGTCAGTTCTGACCAGCTGAGATTTACTTGGCTTTATGTGTTCTCAAACTAGTCAGTTTCTCAGTCGGCATAACTCCTGTGTGATGGACCCTACCACACAAGCTTTTCAGGAGAGAGCCACAGACACTTCTATCAAAGTTACTGATGATGATCACACAGCTCCTGTCACAAAGTTATAATAGGGAAGATCACAGCTCGTCCCCCTGACTGTTTACTTATGCTCTGTAGCTTATTTAGGTGAATGCAGTTTGTAATGAAGGCGTCTTCCCTGCAGCAGAGATGGTACAGGCTCTAGCTGCTCATGTAATGTAATGCTATGGTGATGCATCATGGGATTGAAAACATAGAATAGTGAAAGTGAAAGCATCAAGATAGTGCCTACATAAGCATGGATAAGCTATTTGAACTTCTTAGTGTCATCTTGTAACATACAGTACAGGCAGGATCTTTACAATTAAAAAAATAAATCTTGTTATTTGTATAGTGCCAACTTATTCCGCAGTATTTTCAAGTAATTTATTTATTACCCCCCAGCAAGCTGGGTACTCCTTTTACCGACCATGGAAGCATGGAAGGCTGAGTCAACCTTAGGCTACCTGAACAAGGCGGGGATTGACCT
The DNA here is from genome assembly GCF_035609145.1 of Eleutherodactylus coqui. Classification (NCBI taxonomy): domain Eukaryota; kingdom Metazoa; phylum Chordata; class Amphibia; order Anura; family Eleutherodactylidae; genus Eleutherodactylus; species Eleutherodactylus coqui. The sequence goes on along the minus strand of NC_089842.1, from coordinate 140,757,053 downwards.
CCAAACCTTCAGGTCATGAGCGAGAGTTTAGAACTGCATTTCTGCTGCTTTAACATTCTGCACCCACAATAAACATTTATTTAGACTACCTGTGTGGACTAAGGATGTATGATGATGAATTTGAAAAGGAGAAAATAATTGAGATGATCATATTACATTGATAGTATGGTGGGCAACACTTCTTTCTTTACTAGTAGACCCTTATGTTTGATTCCTACAGTTGCACAATCTGTACTGATTGAGTATATTGTCCCTGTCGTTTGTACGTAGCTTTCCTGCTGATGTTCTAGCTTTGTCCAGCAGTGCAATAACGTAATTGGTTTCTTATGTGAATGTCCTTAGTTTCGTCCTTGGATACACTAGATTTCAACTTTCATTGCAGTTACACAGACCAGTGCATATGGCAATCATGTGTAAATTACGTGTTGTGGATGATTATATTCACTTGAATACATGTTTTTACCTAGGTATATTCCTGAAGTGTATGTCATCAATGGAACTTAATTTCTGTTTTACGATAAATTAAGACTTGTACTTATATAAAACGTCTTTCTTGCAGTTTAGGTTATTATAATTTAACCCTTTCCAATCCACTGTCTGACCTCTGAAGACATTATGATTTAAGGCTGTACAGCTCCGATGTTGGAAGACGTCCGTTGGGGTTCTCTTACTGTATATTGCCAGCCTCTCTGCTGTCGGAGCCTATCCAACGTGTCACCTCATGCAGTACTGGCTTTAGCCAGCATATAGCGCCATTGTATAATGGCAGAAAAGAGTAAGCCCCCTAGGAAAACCAAGATGCAAATTGGATTGGAAAGTGTTAAAGCAGTTGTGCAGCATTAGAAAAACATGTCTGCTTTCTTGTAGAAACAGCACCATGCCTATCTATAGGTTGTTTTTTCTATTGCAGCTCCGTTCCATTGAAGTGAATGGGTCTGAGACGCAATAACGTATACAACCTGTTTTTGGAAGAAATCAGCTGTTTTCTAACCCTGTACAGCTCGTTATATCCCCAAGTATTGCTTTGTTTCATGGCTTTATTGTGTTTTTTATGCTTAAAGGGGTTTTTCTAAAATCCCTTACTGCACTAATGTAAATGTTTCATCACAGCCCTGGATTCTGTAGCTTTGTCTCAGAATATTTTTCCATCAGTTTCATGTCAATCCTGCGCTAGCTGGAATCCTTGTGGAGCAATGCAGGGATTGGATAATAACGCCAATTAACCACTCAATAGTGGGCCTCCAAAACTTGGCTAGGAGTCAGGCTGTTGCAGCAAGTAAACTGAATCCTAAACTAGCAACAACCATCCGATGACATAACTTTCAAGATTTGCTTCTAAACTTTTTTATGTTCTGCTCCACCCATTAGCCTGATGCTATTTTGCTGTGATGTGTATAATGACAATGCTAGGCTGTTTAACTCTTTCTGAGTTGTATTCTACATAAGCCACCACTTATAAGTCACAAGTCAGTGGTTAAGTACATTGACAGGCATTAACACATATTGAAAAGACTCAAGTACATACTGCAAACATCATAAAGTCACAAGTATTCATCATAATATATTTTGTGGGGCTGGAGTCCTATTACAGGATATCATACCTTAATGTACAGTGGGCAGTCATGGGTGGTGTATGGCGTGGATTTCAAATGTTTCTGTCAGCTGGCACCCACTTGCAATAGCTGCAGTAGGAGCTAGCTCTGATTGTGGCGGTTTGACTCCTTGGATATAATGGCCAATGCTGACCGTGCAACCAAACCGGAGCCAGGCCCCTCCGGTGCTCCTTCATCACTCTGGTGCCACAATTGCAAGATGCAGATGGGTTCACATGAAGCCGAGTGAAGGCTTTCAGATCTACCATGTGTTGGAGTCTATTAAGTCCAGCATGTGACAGGGTTTAGTAGACAGACATTGAAATGCACAACAAACTGCTATACAGAAGTATTTCAGTATATTGTACAAGTGGTCACAGTTACAAGTTTAATATGGGGACATTTAAAAATATCATAAAAATAAGTTTAATAAAATATTTTAAAATAATAAAATAAAGTTTAAAAAAAGACTTTTTCCATTTGTCACATAAAAAAAATAAACATAATTGGTCATACCTGTAAAAATCCAAACTATTAAAATATCATTTATCCCACATGATGAATGTCACAAGAAAAAATAAATACTACCAGAATTGTGTTGTTTTTGCATACCCCCATCTCCTAAAAAGATTGAATCCAAGGTCGTATGTATTACATTTTGTGTGGAAACAGATTTTTTCTTTTTTTAAGTTTTTTACTATTTTTTAAAAAGTCATAATACATAAAAAAACATATATATTTGGTATCATCGCATTTGTACTGACCTACTGAATAATGTTAATATGAGATTTTTATGTTAAGTGATAGCTCTAGAAAAGCAGGGCTGAAAAAGCGAAAAAGAAAATAAAAAAAAAACTGGTAGTTTTAAAAGAGTCAACATAAAAAGTTGATTTAAATAATAAGTCACTTATTTATGATATGTCTCCTTTAATAATGTTTTGAGAAAAATTTTAAGCAGGTCCTATACATCTCTACTTGACAGTAAAGAATCCTTTGGTTGGTACCACTGATGAATCAATTATTGCTTTAACAATTCAAAATAGGTTGGAGTAATAATAATAATAATCTGCATATTCCGCAGCACTTACAAGACAGGGGAAATAAAACAAGACCATGGTTACATGAAGTAATCAGTTGATGGAAAAAATGGGGGTGAGGGTCCTGCTCCAATGAGCTTACATACTAAAGATAATGGGGTAATACAGGAGGTAAAGGGGCTGGAGATGTGTACAGCATGGTGAGGTGGAGAGTGAGGGATGCTATACACATAGACAATGGTCAGGCCGTATATTGGCTGAATTGGTGTGACTGCAGATACCGGTTGATTACGTCTAGCAGGGATTGCATTCAGCAGGACAGGGAGCATATTGTCAGGTGGAGTATAGAGGGGTTTGGTTTAGGGAATACAGTACGCCTCCCTTAAGAGGTGCGTTTTTAGAGCACGCCTGAAGTTTAGTGTGTCAGTGATTGCCCTGACAGTTTTTGGTAGCGCGTTCTAGAGGACTGGTGCTGCTCTGGAGAAGTCTTGGAGACGGGAATGAGAGGTTCAAATTAAAGGGGCACTTAGTCTGATTTCCTTAGCAGAGCAGAGGGCGTGGGCTGGATGGTGGATTGAGATGAGAAGTAGCCAAAAGGCTAGCAAATGCGGGGCTGAAATGTTGATATGACAAGGTACAGTAATTCTCTAAAATGGCCATGAGTGTGCTGTATGATGACTCCATGTTCCACGGGTCAATTGTAATACTACATTCATCATACACATTGTGCATAAATGAGGAGGCTGCTAAAAACAGTAAATTGCATCATAAGAAACCAATCTTCCTCTTTCTTCCTTTCTGTTTTCCTTGGAAGCAAACAGCTCATTTGGAATGTCATTGCTGCCTCATTAAGAGAGATACACCCATGGTTTTTTGGGCCAGGCAACCGTAGTCCTTTTTGCATTAATGGCTCTGTGTGTTTTTTGTTAATAAGCATATTGGTGACTACAATGACCAGGAATCCCCTGGAGCCCTACATGAGATGTCTGTCCATTCAGGTGTACAGAAAATAAATTGGGTTCATAACCTTTCTTCGTTCCAAAGCAGTGTAGCTAACATTCTGAACTGGGGGATTCTGGTCGCTGTGTCAGAATTTGATAGCTAGATACGGGAAACAAGTCCAAAGGTCTTTCATTAAATCTCTAACACGGCTGCTTGTAGTTCTGTCTTTTTTAACTCTTTCCTAGAATAGCTAATTTGGAGAAAGTGTTATTTTAGTCTTAAAGAACCTCTCTACGTAAAATAAAGACTCTACAGTTTTACAGTAAATACATTAGAAATCATAGTCGCCACCTTTTTCTGGGATGGCTAAATTGTGAAGCCTCTTAATTGAACATTATTTAAGCTGGCCTTAAAATATGCAGTTTATTGTATTTTGGGATGTTAGTGGGGTGTGGAAGGGGAACAAAAGCATAACTGAGTATTAAAAATGTGGAAAAAGGAGAAATTATGCTCTGTCCACAGTTGTGTTGTGGTTTTCCATTATAAAGGAAACCACCACACATTGACAGAGCCATTGACCGGGAAATATATAATTGGCGAATAATGGCCCTTTTTGACTTAAATAGGGATCCAAGGGTTTTTACCAATATGTCTAACATTGTGATGGGAAAAGATGCAATTAAATATGGCAAACTATGTAATTCACTATCTCTCATACATTTTTGGATCCAACATAGTTTGATCTAAATCAGTACAATAGACATACAATTCCTTATAGACTGCAATGTGTGAACCTGGCTGTATAGAGCAGTTGCTACATGCAATGTTACTTTTGAACTAAGACTAGAGTAAAAAAAAAATTCCTTAACCCCTTGAGTGGCGGGTTTCCTACCACCCTGTCGTGCCCACCAGGGCAGGTTTTTTAAAATGGTCTAATTATTGAATTTCAACTAATTTTGCAGTTGCGTCTCAAGAGCCATAACTTTTTCATTTTTCCATTGACATGGCCATGTGAGGGCTTGTTTTTTGCGGGACAAGTTGTGATTTTTTAAACAGGAGGGAGGAAAAAAAGAAATGGGGAAAAAAGAAAAAAAGGGGCCATGTCAATAAGGGGTTAAATAATGTATTATCTTCCTTCTCTGGGTCATTACGACGCATGGATACCACATGTGTGATTGTATTTTTGATTTTTTTTACAAAGTAAAGGGAGACAAGTGTTTTTATAATTTTTTTTTATAATTTTTAAATGTTTTTTTTTTTTTGTCCCTTTAGGGGACTTCCACAGGGACCCATCAGGACCCCTGATCACATTCCGGGGGTCCGATGGTGACAGCCCTTTACATGCTGCAGTGACAGCCCTTTACATGCTGCAGTCACATAGACTGCAGCATGTAAAGGGTTAACACAGCAGAGATCGGAGGTTTTCTCTGATCTTTGCTGTAAGAGCTGGTACCTAGCTGTCCTCTGACAGCCAAGCACCAAGCTCTCCCTGCCACAGAGACCATCGTCTTGCTTCTGACAAGCCGATAGTCTCTATGGCAACCTGTAAACAAAGCAGGAGCTTGCCGGCATATCGGCAATATCTTCTGCTGGTTTTTCAAAGCCCTTGCACTGCTCTGTGTGGGTCTGTGCAGGCAGAGTACCCTGTCACAGCTTGTGGCATTGTGCTCTGCAGCTCCCATAGTGATACATAGCCCGGAAATCTTCCGGGCTATATCACTATCGGCAGTGGCGCTCGTCCCGAAAAATTTCCGGGCGTGCCACTCAAGGGGTTAAGAGAGATGTTGTCATCATGTTTTACCATACTAAACCAAGCCCAGTACTAGAACTATCACCTATATCTTAATAAATCCATACTTAAATCACTTTTTAAAAAGTTGTCATGCGGTATGTAAATTATGCAGAGTGGTCCGGTAGATAGGCTGGACCGGCTCTCTTTTCTGTAGGCTTTCCCTGTAAGTCTGTCCCCTTTTCTCCTATCATAGCATGTCATCCGTACTGCACTGCCAAACCTTGCGCCACCACTGACTGAATACACAGATCCCTTTTGTGGGCAGAGTCACCCAGCTCTTCTGCGCATGCGCAGGTCAGTAAATTCCCAGCATTGCAAGATTTTGCAGTGCTGCATGGATGACATCTAGTATGTCGTCCATCTCATAGGAAAGAGAGGGGCAGTCGTATGGGGAAAACCTGCAGATAAGACAGACGGTACAGCCTGCCCACCAGACCGGTCAGCATAATTTACATGTCACAGTGATTCTTCAGCAATGGATTTATAAAGAGCCATGGGAAAATACGTTTTTTAAACAGATGTACGAGATGATATTTCTGGTTTAGTATGATAAAAAGTGATGATAATGATAATATTCCACAGCACTTTACAAATCAGAGGACACGTATAAACAAAATTGAATGTTCCATATACTATTAAACTAATAAAGAATTTGAACAATAGGGGTGAGGGAGGTACAAGTACTTGTTCTGTACAATGGTCCAGCCATCTTTTCTATAAATGGGGTACTATGAATAAAGCTGCATGAGCCGTTCACCAGCCAGTATCTACTGTATGTATGTACAGGTGCAGTGCATTAGGGTGTATGGGATGTGGGGGATACAGTGTATTGAAGGGGATGGGTTCTGGAGGAGAACATAGAAGAGAGGTAAATAGAGTTGGGTTAAATGAAGGGATGTGATAGTTCGCCCAAGAAGATGTGCTTAAAACTGTGAATATTGGTGATTAACCTGATTGTCTGGAATAGCACAAGAACTACTGTAGCTCAGGAAACTCTTGGAGATGGAAGTGAGAGGTTCAGATTATGGAGGAACTTGGTCTGAGATCTTTAGAAGAATGAGAGCACAGTTGTTGGACAGAGATAAAAGAGGAGATATAGAGCGGTGCAGCACTGAGCTTTCTAGATTAGAGTCATGAGTTTGAATGGTTCTCTATTGTGGACAGAAAACCAGTATAGTGACTGGTGCAGGGTGGAGGCATAAGTGTAGTGACTGGTACAGGGTGGAGGCATCAGTGTACTGACTGGTACAGGGTGGAGGCATCAGTATAGTGACTGGCACAGGGTGGAGGCATCAGTGTAGTGATTGGCACAGGGTGGAGGCATCAGTGTAGTGATTGGCACAGGGTGGAGGCATCAGTGTACTGACTGGCACAGGATGGAGACATCAATGTACTGACTGGCACAGGGTGGGTGCATCAGTGTACTGACTGGCACAGGGTGGATGCATCAGTGTACTGACTGGCACAGGGTGGATGCATCAGTGTACTGACTGGCACAGGGTGGAGGCATTGGTGTAGTGGTTGCACAGAAAGATGAGCCTGGCTGCTTCGTTCAGGTCAGAATGGAGAGGGAAGAATTGAGTGAGGAGAAGACTAATCAATAGTGAGTTACAGAAGTCAAGATGAGAATGTATCAGGGCAACAATAAGAGTTTTTGTTATATCCACAGTAAAAAAGAGCAGATTATGGAGATGTTTTTAAGGAGCAGGCAACCGTTGTCCATGTGCCCTCTTACAACATATGCATGTCACAGAGGGGATACATTATATGGTTGCCCATTGATTTCAATAGCTTTGATGTAATACTACAAGAAAAGTATATACATGAAAGTAGCTCCCTCATCATTTATGGGTGGTGGGCTCCTGTAGGAATGGGAGGCTGTCCTGGTAGGGCAACCCCTTTAATGTTCATCTAATTGAGCAGATCGTTACTATTCCCCGTCCATGGTGCTGAAATGAGCATCAGCACATAAACCAGTCATGTAATGTTCTCCCTGCACTACTGTGAATGTATTACTCTTGCTTACCGTATATAGCTTCTTTATTAGTCTCACATAAACCTTTCTTAGCAAATTTAATATCATAAATCACAAAAAATAATCTTTGACTAGACGTTTATTCTGTTGTCCAGTTCTTAAAATTTTCTTCAGCCATATCAATTTCTCGTTTATTTACCAAAATTGCTGTCACTACTAATTTCTCCGGATTTGTGAGACTTTTTGCATCAACTCCTAATCCTCCTTCTTGTCTATCACTAGGACAATTTGCTCTCTAGGATTTTTGCCAAAAATGTGTGAAAATCTTCTTTTAGTGCCATAAGGGCATATTGGTTATCACTCAGCTTTCCCACAATCAGATACCAAAGAGCAGCTTAATATGATTTTTGGAAAGCGGACAGAAGGGGGTAATTTAACCCTTTCCAATCCAATTTGTATCCTGGTTTTCCTAGGGGGCTTACTCTTTTTCTGACGTTATACAACAGTGCTATCTGCTGGATAAAGGCAGTACTGCATGAGGTGACACGTTGGATAGGCTCCGACAGCAGAAAGGCTGGCAATATACAGTAAGAGAACTCCGACGGACGTCTTCCAACATCGGAGCTGTACAGCCTTAAATCATAATGTCTTCACACGCCAGACAGTGGATTGGAAAGGGTTAAGGACCAATTTTAAAGAGTAATGCTATAGGGGAAAAGAGGTTGCCATCGCATTATTCTAAACGGCACATGATAGGGGGACCCAGTTCCAGATTTTGTATTGGAGCCCGTAAGCTTCAAGTTGTCCATATTTACTGGTAATCCTACTTTATGGATATTCAGTGTAATGTTGCCATGTTGGTGACTTCTGTCGGCCTATTTGGCTTGGCCAGTGAATTTGTTCTAACAGCATTATAACATGTAGATCAATATTCCACTAGTAGCATGGTGATGTGTGCGATTTCCTGCATACTACTACGAGCACACAAGGGGTTACAAATAGTCTATTATGTTTTATATTCCAGACTTTAACTTGCTGACACCAATATTTTCAGTGTTTTATGTTTCTCATGTACTTTCATTGCCTTACTGTAACACGTTTGCTCCTCCTAATCTTTCAGTTCTTGCCATGTAGATATACTCCTTTGACCTGATGAGTTGGAGTTGTGCTCCCGGCATCTCACCGGTCTAGCTTATTGCCCTGCCGAGCAATCTTAGCACTCTGTTCCCCTTGCTCTATTGAATTATGCTGACTCTTCTGTTTCCAGTCTTTGCTCTCTTCATCCCTAGATTCCCCTCTTCTCTTCGCTTTCCAAGGAAAGGCTGGAGGATTATCATGTATACGTAGAGAATATCAGGCGCAAGAAAAGCTATTTTTTGCTTTGCAGTTTCCATGGAAACCTTGATAAGAGTGGGCGGCACTGGCGGTTTTGGGAAAGCTTTTTATTAAGCAGCTGCATGGATGCAGTCCACTGGGGGTCAGTAAAAAGGGTGGCAAGAGGTAGTGCATATGTTACTTAATGGGAAGCACTGGATTCACTAAGATTCCTGCAACCTTTCAACCTTCGCCCATTGCAGCTGCTAACATAGTTATTTGTATTTCCCCATTGACCCTAATGGAGGCTGCAGTCATTCTAAATTCCGGTGCTCCATAAGACCCGAGCATTCCCTTCAGCTACAACACAATTCTTTGCTTAACTCCTCGACTGCTGAACAGACCCTTGCGAGTCCGCTCCCCTTCCATAAAGCAGAATCTGAAGAGGTTAAAAGCAGCTGACTCATCAGAACACAATGCCATTTGCTGATATGCTTAGTAAAACACATTTCTCAATGCAGGTTATTATTGTGCACTCGAAGTAACCACAAAAAAATCCATTATGAAACACGTTCTGCACATAGAAAAAAAAAAACATTTGCCTCTAGGAATTGGCTATGGGTGAGATGCTTTCTGCTGGAGAAGCCTTCAAGAGATAATGCAAAATCTGCAAGCACCTTCTGCTGCTCCTTAATACTGTCCATTATTAACATCATACATTTTAAGAGTAGAGCAAAGGAACTTGCAGGCAATATGGAATATTATTTAGTCTTCAGGGCAAACACAGAACAACCTTCATCTTTTAAAGGGGAGATTTTATTAGCTTTCTAGGAGAACATGTTGAATAAAGACAGTGACAAATGGCGCATTTATGTAGCTCCATAATTGGTGTTTTCCTGATAGAGGAGCTGTCAAGTCTGCGGAGAGCATATACAAGTCGTGTGTATCAACTGCACATGTGAGCTGGATAAACTTCCAGATACATGGCGGACATTCCGAGCTCCCTGTTCTGTTCAGTGGTTAATCGCCACAAGTGCTGGAAACATTTTTCATTCTGTGTCTATGCAGTGGAAACAAATGCAGACTCATAGCATGGCTGCTGCTCCAGGACATGAGCAGGGAAAGAGTTTTTTTATGCAATCTGGTGCGTCTGCCATATTGTATCATTTAAAAAAAAAATTATTTTCAGTATTTTGAAACCCCGAGGTTAACAGAAATGAAAATCAAAGTTAATTATTAAGTGCTTTAGGGAATGGTCTCCGGCTGCCCAGGGTTGCTGCTGGTGAATACTTGTCCTTGGCTTCATGAAATCTAGCGCTGGAATATTTTGCAGAAAGCCTTAAAAGGCCAAATGAGATAAAATGATATGACATGTGTAAAAAGCCTGAATGTATCCTGTAATGTGTGAAAACACTCTCCAAAATTCATTACCATATGGCTCACTTGCACAGTATACTGTATTACTTAATAGGGCATTAAGTGGCTCCATTATCCTTTTTGTTGGCAGGAAGAAAACATTTCTCACAATATAATACAAGCAGAAGAACAATGAATTTGTGTATATTTAGTTTCTATAATGTAAATGTCCACCATGTCATTTTAAGATCCAACATTCTGTGCTGATTAATCCTTGTATTTCTGATATAGAACTCTAAATCCTCTGCATAGACCTAACATAACATTGTGGCTCCCTACCGCCACCACTAGAGGGAGCTTAAGAGCTTACTGCATACTGATTTACTGTATTATTGAGTTTAGTGTATAACTAGTATGCAGTATTCTTCTAAACCCCCTATATTGGCAGCTGCAGGCAGTCTTAGGCCCAATGTCAACAGGCAAATTTGATTTGCAGAATCCGCGCGGGACACCCGCACGGGAGATCCGCAAATCAAGCCACCCATAGAGATGCATGGGTGTCTGTAAATGTATTAAAAATGCGGACCTTTTGGTCTGGAAAACAAATTGCAGCATGCTCCATTTTTGTGCTGTTCCTGCACGGACGGCTTCCATTAAAGTCAATAGAAGCTGTCCGATCCGAGGCACACCTGCAGCTGACACTGTGGACGTGCAGCGAATCCACAGAAAAGCATTTTAAAAACTACTGCACATGTCCGATGGCGAGCCGTTAGAACCATGAGCAGTACAGCGAACCTGAAGTGGAGAAATCCGCACGGAAGCTGCTGCCGGGGAAATGCAGGTAAGCAGGGCTCATTGGGCACAGGCAATGCTGGATTCTGTGTGGAATTACCTGCATGGAATCCATGCGTACCGTGGACATAAGGCCTTAATGTTATGTTTTTACGCTCTTTGCAGGGGATTTGGTGTCCTACATCAGAAAAACAAAGCCCCAGCTGATGTAAATATATATTAAGAAATGAATCCACACAGAATTTTGAGCCTTATTTAGATTACACAAGCAAAGTGGTATATAAAGTGCAAATTCACATTAAGGCCACATTAACATGAGTGTATATATGTAGCTATTGGAGCTGCATTGAAAAATCGTCACCATGTGAAGTATTGGATTCCAATGCATTCATTCACATAAGTGATTTTCGGGCGCGTTTAAAAATCACGCCAGTCGCTGATTTTTCACGCTGCATGAAAAGATAGGTCGTTGACCTATCTTTTGCCAAAAATCTCATGAAGCTCCCATAGACTAAAGGAATTCCGCACTGCAGCCTATTTTCCCCATGATACGCCTGTGTGAATGGAAGAGAAAATGCTAATTAAGCTCGGGACTCGATGACAGCTATTCTTTATTAATGTGGTTTTACAGCATGTGCGGGTGGGCCATAAAAATGCATACGCTCGTGTGAATAGGCCCTAAAGAGGTTGTCTTAACTGCACTAACAGGAGACATATGGGCATGAAAGCAAGTAAAGCTTCTGTTAGGGGAGGACTCATTCCATGTAATTGTACATAGGGAAAAATGCAGCTGTCAGTAGCTTCACCCACCGATAACAGCTCACTGTCAGAGTTTCCTCAGCTAGAACCATGATGTCTTCCTATAGAGAAGAAGTGGTCTAGTTGGGACAGTGCAGTCAATTACAGTGTTAGTGAAGATCCAGGTATATGGTCTTGGCCATTGATAGGCAGGAAAAGTATGACACATGCATACACATAATACTTGTGACTGCAACACATTTACAAAGGGCAATGCATAGCAAAGGGAATTTTCCCTAACTGTTCTTTAAATCCCTTTCTTATACAGCAACTTTCAGGCCCTACATTCGGTATAACACAGGATTGATGATCGCTCATAAAATGGAGGTGTAGTGTACCAGGGATCTCTTCCAGTAGCTCGCCTCCATTCACAGTAAATGGGCAGTCATTCATAGATGAACAACTGTGTGTTTACATGGACTGGTCATCATTAGATTTTACTGCCAGCACAAACTGAACATAGAACAATGAGTGAACAAATTATCATTTGTCATTCAGTCTCTGGCTGTTTTTGCACTGAACAATTATCATTTAGAATGACGTAGCCAAGTGAGAATCTGAATGGTAATCATTCAATGTAAAAGGGCCCTTAAACTACCAATGCACTACCAGGTAGTCAGAGAAGCAGTGCAGCCATTTGATTTTTCTGGAACTGGAGAATCACTTTAATTGTACTAAAAGTAATTGTAGCAGTTTCTGGCACTGGATTGGAGCCTCAGGTGTAGTAGCCACAGGTCTGGAGAGTAGTCAGAATGGAAGCCAGGGGTCAGTATTAGAAGGTCTCAGTTGCAGTACCGGTGAATGAGGCGAGTAGCATAGTCAGAAGGGAAGCCAGGTAGAGATGAGCGAACGTGTTCGGCTCCGCCCCTTTTCGCCCGAGCACCGAACTTTGCGAGCAATTCCGTGCTCGGGCGAAAAAAGTTCGGGGGTCGCCGTGGCAGCGCGGGGGGGTGCGGCGGGGAGTGGGGGGGAGAGGGAGAGAGAGAGGGCTCCCCCCTGTTCCCCGCTGCTGCCGCCCGCGCCGCCGCGCCTCTCCCCGCCCCCCGGCGCCGGCCGAATCTTTACGCGCGGACACTGAAGTCCTCGCTAAAGCCGGTGTCTGGGTGCGTAAGTGTTCGTTAAGAACACGTTCGCTCATCTCTAAAGCCAGGGGTTGGTATCAGAAGGTCTTAGTAGAATTGCAGAGGAGCAGGTAGAACTGGAGCTTGATGCGGTAAAAATACTGCCTTGGGAGGAATAGGTAGGTATTGAATTTTTTTTGTAATGGCAGAATGGCAGAACCCCTTTAAGGCTTTAAGCACATAAATTATGCGCTGATGGAGTGGTAGGGTCAGGCTTTTATAATAAACCTAATCGTGGTCAGGACCAGGAGGCAGGAGCTAGATAACTGGAATCAGGAAACAAGACTGAGAGTCATGCACGGGAACTGTCCAAAGGCTGGATGGCTTAAAAGTGAGAGCTACCGACTGGAGCGCAGGAGGTCCCTGGTTTGATTCCTATCATCATATACAATATATGTTAAGTTAACCTGTTCACTTTATGAACTTTTCCCTTTGTACTAGTTCATAGCATGTTTTACTAGGCACTCTACCTTATCACAACTTTTAAAATATATATATATAGTTTCATTATTAAAGTAGATAAAGCACCTATATGAGGGGATGGTAGTAATCATGGATTTTGTCATCATTCACACATTTGCATTAATTGTGCATTGTATGTGAATCTAGAAATGACACTTACTGATAATTAATTAATGTGTTGTTTTATTTAATAATTGAACATGTTGTTAACATTCGGCTTGAAGTCTACTTGGGAACAATTACATTTGATAGTTTTAGTACATTTAAAGCACATCTGAGTATAATAATGTCTGCAGTGTTTCATAGAACATTATTATTAGTAGCAGTATTAATTAGTAGTGTTCATTTTATTATTATTTTTATTATTGGCTGTTATGTTTGCTGTTACATCTGGTGTTTCAGAGTGATTGTCTATAGACATTGAATTCAGTGTAGTAAATAAAATGTTAACTGGGCCGGATACTGTGATGAGAAATATCAAGTCTGCACAGAATTTAAATTTATGCCTCTCTACTTTTTTGGTATACAGTGATTAAATTGGTTCTTTTGCTAATGACATATGGCTAGGTTATGTTAGCAATGTCCAATGGCTGGGGATGTGACCATTGTGTTGCCTGACAATTGCTAGAACAAAGTGGCACTCTTAAAGGCACTAGGAAAACACTGTGCCTTTTTAGCTCCTGTTGGCTCTGCTCTGCGTTTGTTGAAGATCACATGGTTGGCCAATTATATTCAATAGCCTACAGCTTAGGTAAAGGCTCAACAAATTATGCTACTGAGTAAAGCTTTAACATTTCCTGTCCATGGTGCTGAAATGAGGATTGACATGTAGCAAAACTACAGAATGTTCTCCCTGCACTACTGTGAATGGGCTTCTACGCTATCCCACCAAAAGTAATTGGACACCTGAGCAAGAGTCAAAAGTAGTATTTATTTACATATGTTACTATTCCTTTGACCCTAATGACATTGCATACTGTCCATGGCATACTTTCTATTAGCGTCCGATGCACTTCAGCTGTTTTTTCCCTCCATTCATCCTACAAATGTCTTTTGAGTTCTCTCAAAGATAATTCATTTGTCAATCTACAATGGTGCAAAGAACGTTGTCATTGGACAGTTGAGCAATGTAAGAACGTTCTATGGTATAATGAATCACTCTTCTCCATCTTCATATCAGATGTACGTACTTGGATGTGGGGGATTCATGGAGAGCAGCTTTTGCCTGAGTGTGTTGTGCCAACAGTTAGGTATGGTGGAGGTTCCGTTATGGTCTGGGGATGTTTAACGTGACATGATACCAGTCCACTGGTTGTAGTGGCAAGAACCTTGAACACGGAGGTGTACTTTGACATTCTAGATAATAATGTGCTGCCGACAATGTGGGAATACTTTGGGAATGGTCAGCAATACTTCCAACAAAGCAATGCGCTTTGTCACAAATCCAATGCTGTTTTACGTGGGTTTGAGGATATGGATGTTCCACTATTGGACTGGTCTGCACAGAGTCCTGACCTGAACCTTACTGAACATCTTTTGGGATGAAATGAAACATCTGGCCTGAAAATATGAACAGCGTCCACCTTCTTTGAGAGAACTCGCCAGATGTTTGCAGGATGAATGGAGGGAAATACCATCTGAAGTGTATCAGACATTATTAGAAAGTATGCCACAGAGTATCTAATGTCGTTGGGGATAAGGGAGGCCCCACTAAGTATTAAAATATGTAAATAAATTACACATAACAAGGAAGAGGAATGTCCAGCACTTCCATAAAAAAAGAATCTTTTTTTATTATCATCATGGGTTAAAAGTCTATAGCACAGTACAAAGCTTACGTGTTTCGAACAATACAGTAGCTCTTGATCACAGCAGATCAAGAGCTAGCATTTTTTAATCTAAATAAATACTACTTTTGATTCTTGCCCATGTGTCCAATTACTTTTCGTGGGATAGTGTTGTTTAGAAAACCCATTTAAAATACCTTATAAATAGCATAATTCAGAGGTAATAGGGAGGTACCCCATTAAGAAACCTCAACTATTATCCAGAGTATAAAGATTCTACAAAGAACAGGTGGAAGACCTGATCCATTTGTGTTTTACAACAACAGCCTATTGATTTCAATTGGAACTGTATGATCCCTCATTTTTGCAGAATAGTACTGAAGGGGAAATCAAAACCTGCTGCAGATTACAGATTGCTAGGGATTCCAGTAGTGAGTTTAATATTTGGGATACTCAGGGCTCATTCACATGTTTTCAGTTCGTAAATACAGGAAGTATAAAATGGATAGCGCTCCAATAAATGGATAGGGAATAGTTGTCAAGAGAGAGTATGTATTACGATATGAAGAAAATATAGTAGAAAAAATGAAGATAACTCACCCCGTGACGCCGGGCCCGCTATAAAGGCGCCCGTGCGTCAATATCCAAGATAGCGTATCAATCCACAATGTAGATAGTAGTTCCTTGCACCGGTCCCAAAAGACATCTTGATGAGAGCAGCTTGGTTGCTCCCAGCGGTGAAGAAAAAACACCGCGGGATAAACAACAAATCAGAAACAAAAGAAAATTAACCAGCGCTCCGGTGTTACGGAAAAGAACAGATCATCCAAGATAATAAGAGGAGTTCGTGTAATAACGGATATTACTTACTTCGCAGGGGTGCTAATGATTAGGCACCCCTGAATCCAAGATGGCATATAGGATTCAGAAGATGTGTACGAAAATTCTTTTATTGAAACGCGTTTCGGCCGTAATCTCGGCCTTTCTCAAGCTTGAGAATTGTGGATTGATACGCTATCTTGGATATTGACGCACGGGCGCCTTTATAGCGGGCCCGGCGTCACGGGGTGAGTCATCTTTATTTTTTCTACTATATTTTCTTCATATCGTAATACATACTCTCTCTTGACAACTATTCCCTATCCATTTATTGGAGCGCTATTCATTTTATACTTCCTGTATTTACGAACTGAAAACATGTGAATGAGCCCTGAGTATCCCAAATATTAAACTCACTACTGGAATCCCTTTATTCTTTTATTGCGACGCGTTTCGGCCGTAATCTCGGCCTTTCTCAAGCTTGAGAAAGGTCGAGATTACGGCCGAAACGCGTCGCAATAAAAGAATTTTCGTACACATCTTCTGAATCCTATATGCCATCTTGGATTCAGGGGTGCTTAATCATTAGCACTCCTGCGAAGTAAGTAATATCCGTTATTACACGAACTCCTCTTATTATCTTGAATGATCTGTTCTTTTCCGTAACACCGGAGCGCTGGTTAATTTTCTTTTGTTTCTGATCAGTTCGTAAATACGCAATGTTTTCATGGACTTAAATACTGCATATTTCCTGTGTATCTGGTCCTGCTTGTGTGTTTTTCACAGAAGCAAGAAAAACACAAGCAGATCCACGGATTGCATGCGTAACTACCCATTGAATACCCATGATTCAGCACTGCATATTACGTGCGTAAAAAATATACTTGTAATAGGTAGAGTATATATGCTGATGTGAATGAGCCCTTATAGTAAGAAGACGTTTCCAAAGTGCAAAACTTTTTAAAAATAGATAAACTAAAACACACACATAACAATATTCCAGATCTTTTTTGCTCCAATTGAGCATTTGAACATAACTATTAGAAAATTGCATTAAAGGGGTTCTGTCATAAAAAAAATCTATACTAGCCTATTCCTCCTCCCATCAGTCTCCTCCTGGCTGAGCTTCTGCAGTGTCGCAGGTCACCTCACCTCAGGCCACCAGCCGGCTTGTTATGAAGGTTGCATTCCTCACATTCCTTCCGGCCGGGTCACTGAAGGTCAGGTCCATGTATTGTAGCGTTCACTGCCTAGAAAGGCATTGTAATCTATTTCAGAGGCAGCTCGCATGAGCAATCTCTGAAGTAGATCGGCACTCCCCCTGCCTATGAGCTGTGATGTAACGTACATTGGTTGGCAGGCACAAGACTGCCAACCATTGTATGTTACCTCACAGGAAGGAGAAGAATCAGCCAGCTGGAGGTGAAGTGAGCCCCCCTGGACTGCAGGAGCCAGGAGAAGATAAGGGAGGTGAAGATCTGGTAAGTAGACTGGGACGGAATAGGTAAGTATAGAATTTTTCTTTTTTAATGAAAGAACCCTTTTAAGTACAATTTTGAAATATAATTAGCCCTTGGATCCCAATCTAAAGATCACTTTTTAATGGTTTAAAGAGCAACTACAGATAACTATACCAGCTGTGCCCATACAACCTCCAGTTGTCAGGTATCAGGTCTATGGGCAGCTTACATCACAATCATCTATTTACATAGTGATTTTCTCTTTTTAACCTGTCTTACTGACAGAATTTTGGGAAGTGAGTATGATATATGTGAAACTTTTCTTAGTGTGTGGTTCCCAAGTGTATGCCATTATACAGAGCGTAGGGGGATGTTCATAAATATAAAGTGTTAATGGAGGTTGTTGTCACATTCATAAACCTGAAAATTTGAGGCAGAGAAAAACCTATCAATCCATTTGACGTTTTTTAGTACCTGATTTAAATCATAAAATGTATTAATTCCTCCGTTCACTGATTAATGGTTGTATCATGTTCTGCTTTAAATCTTCCCAAATGTGCTGGGAGATAAATCCACGCATCTGGTACAATTGACTCACGTCAGAACATTTGTTGTTTTAGCTTCATCTTCTGCTCTTCCATCATCCTCAGTAAAAGAGCAGTTTTATGAAAATCGAAACATCATCAGTAAATATGGGTCTGTCTTCTATCACTGTAGGATTAAGTAGATTTACCATCCATGACTCAAGGAAAGCTGGGTGACAGTGGTGGTCAATATGTTATTGGGGCTTCAAATGAGGCCCTTGACTGAGGGCTACACATCACATGCAGTCAGGATCAACTCAGATGGTAAATATACACATATGACTTGACCATTATGCCTGTCCATACAGGCGAGACAATCATACAATTTTCTCGCGATGCGACAGTGCGACAAAGTGCATGTATGTGAAGTCCATGCTGTCCTATGGGTTCCGGCACATTAGTGATGTTTTGTAGCATGCGACATTGTGAAACAAAAAAAAACGTGTGTTGCTAGAGATGCCCATGGCTTGCGATGCTTTTTAGCCCATGTTTCTCTATGGAGCCTACCTTGCTGTTGTATCGCATTGCACTAAAACACAGTTTTCGTGTGGTGTGATGCACCTTTTACAGTAGAAAATCTTATTGTAAAAGCCATAGAATAAGCCCTAGCTGCATTTAAAAAACACAAATACATCATCTAAGAGGCACTGTCAGCTCCGCCACGTCTTCTCTGAAGGTCTCCGGCACTTGTTTGATGTCTTCAGGCAATTAATTCAATGAATGGCTGTGATTGGTTCATCAAGTGCTGGCTCTGATTGGCTAAGCCCCGGCGCACGAGAAGTAATCAGAGGCAGTGCTTCCTTTAGGCAGAGATCTCAAATGCCTGACCAGGAAGAATTGCCGGAAGAAGTGCCAGGGACCTGCTGAGAAGATGCGGCGGAGCTGACAGCGCCTCTTAGGTGATGTATTTGGGTTTGTTTTTGTTTCTTTTAAATGCATCTAGGGCTTATTTTCGGGATAAGGCTTATATTTTAAGCCCTGCCCCCCCCCCCCCAAAAAAAAAGCTGTCAAAAGAGCACTACAAGTGGCAATTTCGCCACGAGAAAACGCAGAGATTTCGCACAGACCATTAATGCAAATATTGTATGGCCCGTGTAAAACAGGCCTTATACTGAGAAATGCAACTGCACCTATGCATTCCCTTAACTTCCAGTTGGACATTACTGATCTATATTGACAGCCATATTGACTGGGCAACTCTCTAAAAGGGTATTCCAGAGACTGGGCAACATTTTCAAAATTTCCCTAACATTTCCACTTATTGCCATTATTCCAAACATACATACCATAGATTGAACTATGGTACCTTATTTTGCTGACCTGCACCACCGTTGCTTTCCAGCCAGCTTCAGATTTCCACATTCTTACTTAAAATGGCCAACAGGGAGTGCAAAAATTACATTTCCCCTAATCTCCCATTGCCACTTACTGATGAGTGCACGTTCATGACTACAAACTGTGCCATCATTACGGAATGTGAAGGCACTGAACATGCCTGACCAGTAAAACAATGGAGCATACAGGTCATATCTACTAGAAACCAATGGAGAACTAAAGTCATCAGTCCAGCCACTACGAATTATTTGGAGACCTTACACAGCTAACAGTGGTGTTTGGGGAATTCAATTATGCTGTTCCAAACAGGGAGAGTTCAACAAGAAACAAGCTATACTCTGTGGCCTTCGCATATTTTGTGCCTCCCGGGGATTGCAGCTTATTTAATTGGCAGTGGATGTTTTGTTAATATAAAACAATAAGTAAACCAAACAGGCAAAAAGCAAATACACCCAGTGCATGTCAGACATGTGTGACATTGTAGCTTGCATTGAGGACACAACTAAAATGGTCAGTCATGATGACGCACTGATCAGTATGACCATCCCTGTTGTTTGCCTGCTGGAACAGAAGCTAGAGGGCCTCAGGGACAGTGATGTGTTTTTGTCACAGGAGGAAGGAATACCAATATCCTAACTGTTTGGCCAGACTGCCATTACTCAACACCTTAGGGAATGGTGGCTTTGGGCAAGAAAGGAGCGTGTCTTCTTAACACGATTCTCCACCGATGGGAGAAGTATAGTGAAGGAAGGGCAAGAAAAGGAAAAGGGAAGGGCATAATATAGTTCCAAAGTCAAGGGAGGAAGAGGAGGGGCATAATATGGTTCCTGAGGCAGGGGAGGAGGCTGCACAACGTTCCTTCCATCCATTACTAACCCAAACTATTCTACGAGAATGGTGGGACCAGCTGGAGGACACTCACGCCTGACCCTGAGGAATGTGGGCCATCACCCTTAGATTTTTTGAGGCATATAAGTGCTTTTACGCTGTAGTGCTTGCAGAAGGACAGTCGCATTGCCCACACCAAAACATCAGATCATTACTAGGTGGCCACCCTATTTGATTTTTGCTACAAAGCTAAAATGACAAATGTCATTCCAGCAGTGGAGAGGGACTTCAAAATTCAGTACTTGAACAGAACATTTCCCCATGAAAGCAGGGATTAATCTGCAATGAATCTCAGCTCTTCGGCTCATGGTGGATGAGCAGGAAGCCACAACAACAAGACCACGACCATAGGCAGGCAAAGTCTAATAGAAGTGTGGTATAGTTTTTTAGCCTGTTGCAGCCTGTGGCAAAAGCATAGGGTAGGACGGAAAGGCATAGACAGCACTTATTCATGCTTGTCCAAGAGTATGTCAGCTCCCACATGAATGTACTCAGGATGGATGGCCACAGCTTGCAGAAAATTTTTTAGAGTTGCTTGCCTGCCCCGCTGCCAGTGTGCTTATCAGAAAGGGTGTTCAGCACAGCTGTGATGAGATGCATTCGCCTGTCCACAGACAATGTGGATTGCCTGACGTTTATAAAAATGAACCAGGCATGGATTTCACCTGACTTCTAAACCCCCGGCAGATTCTACTGATTAGTTAGCATGCTGGCAATTTTTTATCACATATGACTGAGCATCAAAATGCTAATGGCCACTTGTCCGTAAGTGAGTGCGTTACATGCTTCGCTCCTGATCACGACGGTGACGTCATCACAGGTCCTTCATCTTGTGACATGAGCTGACTGAAGAAGAACAAAGTTAGCGCTCTTGGAAGGGGAGAACAAAAATAACAAAATGAGAATACAACTAAGCCGTTATTATCTCAGACACAACTCAGCGGTCCTGACAGAAGACACCAAATTACCACCACCACAGAGGACCTGTGATAAAGTTACTGCCATGTGACCAACGCTGCTGTGGAGCCATTCTGCAGTTTGGTAGAAAGTACTATATACTGCATAAGCAGCAACCCAAAGAGCCACCTACACAGCCGGACAGCAGCTACCACGACCTGTAATGACATCACTGTGTGGGAAAAGTCAGGGATCACATGACATGGAGCTGATCAGTGCATGGAGGAGTCTGCTGTGCTGGTTGTGATCCCTGCTGGATGAGCTGAAGGGATCAGGATGTAGCAGAGCTGTGTTTGTGATATGTGGGGATCAGGATGGATGTACTAGAGCTGTGTGTGTGATGTGTGGGGATCAGGATAGATGTAGTAGAATTGTGTGTGGGATGTCTGGGGATAAGGATGGATGTATCAGAGCTGCATGTGTGATGTCTGAGGATCAGGATGGGTGTAGCAAGGTTGTGTGGCACATTGTGCCAGCAGAAACACTGGTACTATAATTTCCTAATAATTACTAGTAGATTTATATAAAAAAAAAACACACTCTGCCCTTAAAGGTGCCGTTGTTGCTGGTAGTGGGAGTACTGCTGTCCTTCTGCTGCTTCCCCCCAAATGAAAAGTATGTCAATATGGAAATACAGAACTACAACTCTAATGTATCCATGAGGAGCACACTGTGCCCTGAAGATGCTTTTGCTGCTGGTGGTGGAACTGATGCTGCTGCTCTTCTCCTGCTTCCGCCATATTTCTTCCTACATCTTCTCCTAAAAGAAAAAATTTCTAAACCCCAAAAACAGCTGCAGCTTTACCAGATTTTCCTTGGAGAATGCCCTACTTGGCTGTTCTGTTCATCTGGTAGAGTTTGTCATTTGCAAATTTTATCACATTGCTTTTAAAACAAGCAGCACACCTGCTTTTGGTTACTCTACAGCTGTTCCTTTGAGCAGGCCCATGCTTGAGTATTGTGTTAATTTTGTAAAATGTATGACATTGTTTTTAAAACAAGCAGCACACCTGCTGTCTTCCTTGGCTCAATTTTTGATCTAGGAGACCCTATGTGGGCCTTCTTTTGTTTTCAATGACACCCTGTGTTACAAGTCCCCCTCCCCCCCCTCCACACCAGTGTACACTATTTTGACCAATATTTTGGAGTAGCACAGTAATACAAAGTCCGTCTTCCTGCAATATACAAAAAGAAAGTGTTTTCCCATTGGATGGCAATCTTTCTTTCCAACTAGATAACTAAAGGGGAAACCAGTGCAACTTTTACAGCAGTCATTTGTCTACCATTGCTTCCTTATGTTCTTCCCACTGTTCCTTGTGTTGTAGCGCTCTGCAAGTACGTGACTCTAGTCCTTGTTTTGAATTCATGAACCATAAAGCTCAGGATGAATAGTAGTAAAGGTCCCTCCGAAATTGTGGCGCCTGCAGTGGCACAGCTATAAAAGTTGTAGTCATACCCAGATTCACAGAGCCATGGGCCACATAAGAGAAGGGCAGTGAGCTTCAGAGCCTCAGGGATGTGTGAATATAAGCAGTGGACAAGAGGAAACACTTGTACGACCAGGACATTCTTCGTGTGAGGCTATTGGGGGATTGGGGAGGGGACAGGTTATATAAGAGAAAAAGGAGAGATACATTGTAGGCGAAACATATACAAAATTGATTACTATCTGTAAGCAATTCTAAAGGTCCTTTTACTCCATTTGTTCCAGACGACGAGCCCCAATAAATGAAATTGGCGCTCATTATACTGCCCTTCACACAGGCCAGTTCAGGCAGTACGAGGGACGAACAATCGTTTACGCAATCCTTCATCCCCCATGCTGTTTCATTGCTGCCATCAGCACTTCTCCTGTTTACACATGGACACATGCTGCTGACAACCATGATTTTTGGTTCCATATGAAAGATACGATTTCCTGACAAACATGTGTTTGCTTGGAACATTGTTGTTGATTTATTTTATTTCATTTTTGATGTCAAGATCTGTATTCAAAAGAAATCCTGCCATTTTCACACTGACTAATAAGCATAATAATAGTTTGACAATAGTTTGAATAGTTTCCTGTTCTGCAGAGAAAACTTCTCAGCAGCCATCTCATAATGTCAGGAAGGATTACACTGAAAAGTAACACCTATATATAGATAACACATGATCTACCATTCACAATAGGTGATATCACATCTCACCTCCTCCCCCTCCCTGCACAATAGACTCTGCACATGTCGCAGAGTATGCCCACAATGCTCTCCCATAGAAGTCAATGGATCAGCTCCTATTCATTGTGTGAATGACCTGTGTTTCTGCTATAAAGCAAATTATAAGAGCTGTCAACCGCAGCTCCAGCTACAATCAGAAAAAAATTGGAAAATATTTCACTCATCTCATAAGAATTAGTGAAAAAGTATAGGTGATACATTCCCTTTAAGTCTGTAAAGTTAAATGCAATGTAAAATCAGTAACAGGGTCCTCCATCTACCATTTATTATAGTTTTCTTTTATAGCAGAAGGGTTTTTGGACCCCCTCTGGCACCAGGGCCCAGGTGCAGCTGCTTTACCCCTATATCTATGTCAACTATTTTACTCCCTATAGTAATGCAATAACTTATTAACCTCTTCAAAACCAGAGGTTTTTCATTTTCTAATTTTTGTTTTTCTGACCCAGCTTTCCAAGTGCCAAAAGGTTGCTCTCACACAGGCGCTTTTTACAGCTACTTACGCGGCCGGTTGAATGCCACGTTAATTGCAGTATAACACTCTTATTGAAATCAATGGGGCTTCGCAGACATGCGCTCAATCGCGGCACTGGACGGTGCTTTCCAACGCCGCGATTTTTGAGCGGAGTCTGTTCTATATTTGTTTGTTTAGTGCTCCTCATCAGCCATCATGATGATGGGGTGTGCTAAAACACGTTGTCAGCCACAGGGAGTTGCGGCCGAAAGGAAGATCGTGGGAAAGCGCCATGTTTGAAATTGCGGCGCTTTGCTGTGTTCATGTGTGAGAGCAGCCAAACTATTTTTATTTTTCCATCAAAATAGCTGCATGAGGGCTTGTTTTTTTGCAGGACAAGTTGTATTTTTTTTATACCATTCAATGTAGCATAAAAAGCACTGAAAAAACATAAAAACCTTTACATGGGGTAAAAGAAAATTGGTATTGCACATTTTATTTGAGAGTGGGGTACTTTTAATGAAGTCAAAGTGCAGTAAAAATGACATATGGTCTTTGTTCTGTGGGTCAATACAATTACAAAGATAACAAATTTATAACATTTTTTTATATTTTATTACTTTTGAAAAGTTAAGAAAGTTTTTTTTATAACCAAAAAAAGAATTCTGTCACCAAATTCTGAGACCCATAACTTTATTTTGTGTCGATTAAGCTGTGTGAAGTATAGTTTTTGTGGGATGAGCTGTAGTTTTATTAGTAGTACTTAGAGGTATATATATCTTTTTGATCACTTTTTATTCTATTTTTGGGAGCTGGGGTAACCAAAAAATATCTGCAGTTATAGCATTCTTTAATTTTTTTTACAGTCTTCACCTTGTGATATAAATAAAATAATATTTTAGTTGTTTGGACTTTTACGATCATGGCGATACCAAAAATGTGGAGTTTGTTTACGGTTTAGAAATTTTTATGGGAAAAGTTTTATTTAAACTTTAATGTGTTTTATTTTTTTAATGTTTTAAACAACTTTTTAATCCTTCTTCTACGCTCTTATTTGGTCCCTTGATTGCTTTTACTGTATACTGCACTACTTTAGTGCAGTATACAGTAATGTAGTATATAGTTTTTTCAAATATACCTATAAAGCTCTGCCTTAGGCAAGACTTAATGGGCATTCATGCATGGCAGTCCTGGGAGCTTGCACCATGCCTCGTACTGCCATGCCAGTCTATTGGCACCCTTCAATCGCATTGTGGGGGCCCATGAGATGCCAGAGGGGCTGATTGTTTAAAGGTATGGTTAACTTTGACCACAGCATCTAAATGGTTAACTGCCAGAATTAGTGCTAGCCCCAATCCCGGCAGTTACAAATGGCTGTTAGCTGTCACAAACAGCTGGAAACTGCTAAGTATGAAGCAGATTTGGCTCCTGAGCCAGCTCCCTGCACCCTTCATGACCACTTGATGTAAACTTACTGTCAGCAGTCGCAAAGCAGTTAATAAAGCCTATATAAATTACCCTGTTGTTGTCAGTGCATGACTTATGCAGCTGTGTAGGTTCAAAGTAAATCTTTCTATACAAAAATGTTATAATAAGCTAGTAGCATCATTCTTCAGAAATTTGGAATTGGCTATTATCAAATAATGCAATCGTGAATTGAAGCCTATGTTAATATTCATAACAATATTATACCACGCTGCATTCGTATGTCATGAGGAAGCGTTCTATGAATTGTTCCCCTTCCATCTGTGGTAGCAGGACTTATCTCATTGTGGCAACACAATAAATGTATGACTGGCTGAGAGTTATGGCTGAGCTTTCCTTGCCCAGGTAGTGTCTGTGCTGCGGCACCAGAGCCCGTGTCTATCTCTAGGGGACTATAGATCTGGTATCACACTGCAGCTGTCCCACAGCCAAATGCAGACATAAGAAACTGGAATCCTCAAGGTCACGACTGGCCTCGTGTGCGCAGACTCCTCCGTCCTTTATGCTGCTGAATGATGACTCCAGTGGGATTGTTTTGCTGTGGTGCCAGTATTCAGGCTTCCCTCTTGTTTTGTTCCTTCATCTTTCATATCTTGTTCTTGCTATTCAGAAAGTGTCCTTCTCAAGGTAACAATAGAACGCTCCTTCTACCTTAACACCTTGGTGGATGGGCAGATTTGTCGCATGCCTGCTGGATTCATTGACTCGTTGCTGAGGATCCCCTGTCTGCTGTGAGAGGTGGAGGCAGCGCTATATATATAGCATACTGCACAGTTTATAATGAGGTTTTATTTCGACGCGATAAAGCTGGAGAAGTCATTTTTCACCGCATAAGGGGCTTTGATTTGAAAGCAAAACATAGGAAAAATCCTGCTGCTTGCAGAACAGTTAAGGTGTATTAAAGTGTATTAATGCTCTCACAGAGCAAGACTAATATGATGAGCATTCTAACTATATTGGATATGTGAACCTTGTGTACAACAACAATTGACATCACCATCGTTTTGCATGAGTATGTCAGGATTCTCACATTACTAATCCAGGCACTTTAGCTGAGGCAGTGTGCTCTTTCACTTGGGCTTTGTGTCCCCAAAATTGCCATCTCCCTATTTATAATGGGTTGATGAACTACAGAAGCAGCTCATGCAACAGCTGGGGGACACTGACTAGGAAGGCCCAACTTAGACTATTTCCCTTTTTCTCCATTGATAGTGTGAATCTGCAAAAGCATCCTCCATCACAACTCGGTACTAATGGCATTCATCAATGTGCAGTTAACTTCCCTTGTGGTGGTTGTATGCAGCCAGAATTATGTAATTGATCAAATCGGAGCAGAATTCCCTTAGAAACATATATATTTAAGTTTTGGACCTACAAATGGAACAATGCACGTTAGCTTTAAAGTAACCCTCCAGTCCTGGAGTCAAAATTTGAGGAGAGGGGGAGTTATATTACCTACCACCCTTGATTTGCAGTGTGCTGCTATGGATCCGCTGGTTCCAGGTCGTCTTTAGTCTCCCAAAATGCCCTCACCGCTCCTGTTATTACCTAGCGCACACTGACACTTTGCGATGCTTTTGGATTGGCCAGTGCTACTCATATAAGCAATGCTGACCAATCAGAGCAGTATGCAGAGTCTTAGACTACCTATTACTGTGTATATAGATAGTCAGAGATACACTGTAGCTATCTTGGAAAAATGAATACAGGCCGAGGAACCCGTGGATCCAGGGCAGAACACTGTAGATGAAGGATGACCGGTAATGTAACTTCCCCTGCCTTTGGTCCCTGGAAGGGTCATTTTAATAAACGTGTATTACATTTAATGTAGAGTAGGGCCCATTCTTAGGTTTTCTGGTGACGCCTACACGGCTTTATAGAGCCTCATAGAAAAACTTTCTCAAAGAATCACAAGTAAGGAACAAGCTAGATCATGAAGTAAGACCAAGAGAGGATCCCAGTTTCATTATTGTTATGGACCCTGCTTCTCACCTTTTGTTCCTGTTTCTGCCATATCCTGATGTAGCAGAGTTTAATTTGGAAGGCCAATGAGACTTCAGACTGTAAATTATTGTTCCATCCAGACTAGAAGGACAGACTTAAAAGTGGTAGCCTTACAAGGGGTATACATACAACAGAGGCTGTCCAGGCAGTTGCTTTGGTGCAACATCTCATATTAGCCCAGTTCCACAAATAGAAGAGTATATTCCCTATTTGGCTGACAAGGGTTATTATTTTACAAGTTATAGATTACTTTACTTTACAAGTGTCCTTCTATCCTGGTATAGGAGGTGGCATGAAACAGCATTAGAGTGGTTTGACATCTGCATCGGAACCTCCGGCCAAAGGTACTGTTACAGATCCGGCTGCAAATACTTTTCCCTCCCAAAACAGGGAAACTGGGCGGACTTCATCATAGTCAATGAGGTCCGTCCGCCGCCCGGTGCTGTTTGGTTCTGTCCAAAGGTGGAACCGTTCAGTCGTGAGGATTCCCCGAATGGAGCAGGAAAGCAGAATCCTCAGCATAGATGTGTAAGCAGTCGTAGAAAATGGTCCCTTGTAACTGCACCTAAAAACATAGTTTGCAGAGAAGATAATAAGTATGTGATTAATGTACAACTATTACGATAGAAAAATCTAGTTCCAAGTGATATTTTGATAACAGCTAAAGCAAACTGTTTGGTAAAAGTTGCAGGATGCCGCATTTAAACAAATAAACTAAAATATGATGTTGAAAAACTCGTGTTTTCCATCAATATGTTTGAATCCTGTTTTCAGAGTTCAGAAAAAGAAGTAAACAGTACAGATTCATGTTTGAGCTTTGTACTATGCAAATTGTGCACAGAGCATACAGAAAGAGATTTAATATCCTCATACATTGCAAAATGTTGATTTTCTGGGGTAAACCCCCAAAGTAAATTAACCGACGCTTTCATATGTGACCTCCGTGTTACAGCTTCAGTAACAAGCTCTATTCTGCAGCTTCAAAGGATTTTTGTTTTAATACCTAAGGGTTCATCTTCTGAATCCTGTTCCAATTTACTAAAACACTGTAAACCTTGGTGAATGCTAACATAGACAGTGAAGTCTGAGATCAGAGCGCTGGAGTAGATACATGTATACAGCCGACATTCAGCTATTAAGGTCACTCTGAAAATGAATGCAATTTAGGGAATTCTCTAAGAATGAAGTAGTGCTTGTGTCTGATGCAAATAATGGCATACCTCGTTATTAAATTGGCATATTGTCAACTTTCTGCCTACAGATGTCAATATGACAATGATACAATTATAATTAGTATTTCCATAACTATAGAAAGGATCTACTACCCCACCATAGAAACAGAACCGCAAAAAACATAGAATTTGGCACATAATCAATGATAATGTAAGGGAATAATGCGATGTTGCGTGATATTTTTGTCTGTTGTGATGTGCTATACCTGTTTCATCAATGTAGACATAGATCATAGAGCCTGGCAGACTGGATAGATAACAAGGGTCCATCGGAGAGTTGGCTCTTGCTCTTAGGTCTTGCAATTTCTGATCGGTTTCTGGGCAAAGGGTAGAGTATAGCAGGCTTTAGACATGTAAGGAAACAACACAAGTTCCTCTAGAATCTTGTAGCCTAGACGCTATGGGTGATGAGCGTCTCCATTCTACGGGCACAGATAAGCGGAGCTATGCTCTACTTGCACTGAAGTAAGAGAGAAGGGGGCATATCCAGCTATTGCTTGATGATATTGTGGCACCCAATCTGAGGATTGTTATTCATAAAAGACTGAGTACAGAGACTGTGTTCTGTTAAATGAATAGCATGCCTGCGCTCAAAAGCCTGGAGCACCAGAAAGTACCATACAAGAATGAGCTTTACTTACCCTAATGTACCAAGACAGAAAAAAAGGGCCTAAAGCGGGACAATCGCCCTGAGAAGGGCGCCCCATGTCTGGAACTTGAGGACTTCCTAAACAGGTCCTAGATGGAAATGGGATGACAATATAGTAATAGTAATTGTCACAACAGTATAGTAAGCAGAGGTAGTACCACAATAACACCAGGGACTTATCTGAATAAATGTTGACACCTGAGGGGGCGTAGACTGGACCACAACTCCACCAACACCAAGCAATAACTGGTGCCCTCTGAGAGAAGGGGCTGGAATATATATACTAAAATAGTGGCTGATGGGACAACACCTCCCTGCCACCCAATCAGACCACATACCATCAGATTGATGTGGACTCATCAGTGTCCAGCACAGGGTGCATATGCCACTGTCACTGGGCTGGACTGATGTTACGACACCAGCCTGGACTGGCTTCCGTATTGGGGTAGTTGAGCTGCAATATTGACCTTACCCGCACGCTGTGACACCTGTATAATAAGTGACACATAGTAGGTGGTAGACTCTCTTACATATGTTACATTGGGCCCCAGTATTTTGAAGTTATGGCTCTGGAGCCTGGCTTTATATTGCAACCACCACATTTGGTGCAGACACTTACTACTCAAGAGTTTTTGGCTTATTTTATTTCAGTCTACACCTCGATTGCACAATGGAATTAGCGCCAGCCGAAGAGCTTGCGTCCTGACTTTGTCCATTAGTCTCCATTGTCTTTATAAAGCTGCCGCTATATTGTACCTCTTTATAAATAATTGATGCTAATAATTACAATGCATTTTAGGAAATGTTTTATATTCTTCAGTGACAGTAGTTTTCGAGATAAGAATTTTAGAATAACCATATCATTAGTTAGTCATAAACAAGGTACGCTGAAATATAATTGCATCCTTTTGTATTTTGAAGCTTAACATGTTTGCAAATGATTCAATTATGTCTCTCATTTGGCCAGTGAATGAAGTAGATTCTCATGTGTTCATTTCACTCAACAAAGAGAGCAGGTTCTTTCACGTAATGGTGATCGAGGTATCCTGTTAATTAACGCCGCTTATTCCGGAGTCATAACTGCTTACAATTTTACCTGGAAATCTGTATTAACAGCATGTGAAAGGGTCCTTATGACTATGCACAGATGAAGCAGCGTCAGGGGCGGACATACCATATGTGCAGCCTGAGCACCTGGGGTCCTATAGGGCTTGCCGACACCTTACAAAGAAAATAACAGTGTTTAATACTAGATTGCATGTACAGTAATTACATCTATTTCCTAATGCATATAAAGCACTAATATATTCCACAACACTTTACGCAGCACTCTCAAGGGCCAATTTTATAGCAAGTCGAGTAAACAACCAGTTTGTTTTGGGTTTCTTGGAAGAAACTGGAGTAAACTAGATTCACATAATTTTTCATCTGTATTACTAGAATTGGTATCGGTATCTAATGCTATGTGACCTATTATTATGCAATGCCTTCCAGATCCATAGGCTGCATACTAAGGGTTAACCTCATGAGAAGTTTGCTCAACAGGAACAAAATCATGCAAATATATGTAAAGTGAATGTAGATATTGCCCCTGGTTAAACCTAGGAACCCAGGGCAATATTACTAAGCACTGAGGCAAAAGGGTTAAAGCGACTTTCTGGTGTCGGAACAGAATTCTGTCCTGGGACAGAAGGTGGAGGTGGATATTTTACCTGCAGTTGTTCTTCTCCGATCAGCCGGTTTTGGGCTCTGTTTTTGACTGTTCAAAATGGCCGCAGTAATTTTATAACTCCCTAATGTGCGGTGTTCTCTGAATAGTCAGTGCTAATCATGTGAGCAGCTCTCGCTAATTGAAGAGCCGGTATAGTTCATCGATAAGTCTTACACCAGCAATGCACTGTAAGGATTGCATTGGCCATCTTGGGCGGCTGAAAAAGGGATCTGGAACCAGCGGATTGAAGGGACCTCTCAGAAGAGCAACTTCCTATAATATACAATCTTCGCGCTTTTGCCTTGGAACAGAATTTTGTCTTGAAATCTTTTTTATCCTGAAGTAATTTTAAGGTGCCCCTGTCATTAGACATATGCCCTTTACAATAATTTATGCAATGTTTCTAAAGAGGTAAATTAGCAAGGGTGAAGTCACTAATGCCATTTGGTAATCAGCTACTAAGGGTGCTTTCATACGGGTCAGAATTTGACTTCAACATACAGCTGAATCTGCTGTTGCGAAATTCTGTACCAAAGCCACATGTCTAAGTTCGCATTCTAGTACGAAATTGTCATCAGAATTAACCCTTTTCAATCCAATTTGTATTCTGGTTTTCCTAGGGGGCTTACTCTTTTTCTGCCATTATACAACGGCGCTATATGCTGGCTAAAGCCAGTATTGCATGAGGTGACGCGTTGGATAGGCTTCAACAGCAGAGAGGCTGGCAATATACAGTAAGAGAACCCCAATGGGCGTCTTCCAACATCGGAGCTGTACAGCCTTAAATCATAATGTCTTCATAGGTCAGACAGTGGATTGGAAAGGGTTAAGGCATTTTCAATTCTGCATCAAATCTGCACAGAAGCATGTGGATTTTGGTGTATAATTTTCTGTGTGTTGCAGTGTCCCTAATTCCACCCTTGTGAAAGCACCATATTTAGACCTTTTTTTCTAAATTTTCCTGGATGGAGGAAGTAGTTTCTGCTTACCCCAAACTCTTCACATGGGTACATTTTTGATCCATATTACAGTTTAATTTTTTAAATGGGATTGGATCCCGATAGAGAGGTCAGGGGCATTGTCTTATGTACTTTATGTAACAAATCCAGCTCTGTTTCATTACATTAATACTTTCCTTTTCTCCTTTGGCCTTTTCACTTACTGAGGAATCGTGTGGTTTTAGAGGTGCTTTCCATAAGTGGACTATAGTGCAATCAATTAGACCACTTGTAAGCAAGCATATCTATTCAGTAATGACTGGATGGAGGTGCCTTCATCCATACCCATTAGCATTATACAGCCACCACTGGGGCATGACATATATAACGGATAGACAAAATCCTTTGCTGCTAGATCATTGCATTAGTCACGGCTCCTGTAAAGTCAGAAGTCACATGATATAAATGCTTTCATTTGGTTCTCAGCGGTAGTCCATTAACGGCAGACATCTTGGAAGACCATATAAAAAGCACATATTAAAATGCTCGTCAAGAAATAATTATTCAAAGATGGTCAGCAGCTACAACAAGGCTAGACCTACTGTGAAAATTGGGGACCTATAATATTCCAACTGTTGCAAGATGTCTATGTAAACCGTGAATGCAATGTTCATCCTTCTATCAGTTATATACATGTTCTAAGTAATTCTAATTGTGATTTCATTGGATGCTTACCTTACTTATCTCTTGTCCTTCACAGGGTTGGTTAAACTAGGTGTTCACTGTATAACTGGACAAAAAGTGGCAATAAAGATTGTAAACCGAGAAAAGCTTTCAGAATCTGTCTTAATGAAGGTAGGTGCACAATATACTTTATACTTACTGCTAGAAACATAAATGTAATAAAGCACTTAAAGTCAAGAGTTCCCAACTTCTATAGTGACAGTTCTGTCTTGCATGATCTAAGTCAATGGATCAAGAAAGCAAGAACTCGGAGATTAGATCCAATGGGGTACGGTTGTTTTGAATCATAAACCTTCATTTAGAAATTAGCAGGAATTGAACTCAAACCTCACAGATGGCCTGTTCTGTAATGTCATTGTGACGTGTTAGAAGACATTTTTAAGGTGATTTTCCCTTTAAGTTGTTGACCTGGTTTGTGGAGTTCCTGCAAAAAGTTGGCAACAGTAGCATTGTCAAGGTGGGTGTTATCTGTAACTACAGGGTGGGCCATGGAAAAATAGCCTGTCTCCAATCCTGGTACCACACTCTTATGAAAGCTGTCCTAAAGATAATTTGTCTTTGTTGCCCATAGCAACCAATTACAGCTTAACTTTCATTTTAACTCATCAGTATAAGAAATGAAAGCTATGGGCAGCAAAGAGAGAGATTTTCTTTTAGACAGCTTTCATAAATCTGTCCCCTGGTGTTCTTCCTGGAACAGTGAATAATCATTGTGGAAGGCTATGTGCAAAGAAGATCAACTAAGAAACTGCAAAAGGCCTTTGCCAACGATTGGCCAAGGTAAAAGGGTAAAGTCCCCTGGGGCAAGCACAGAGTCATTGCTGACTCCTAGGGTGACGTTAGATCGTGACATTTTCATGGCAGACTGTTTTTGGGGGGTGGGTTGCCATGGCCTTCCTTTTACCCCTCAACAAGTTGGGTACTTCATTTACTGACCTCATGAACTTTTCCAGTGACACGGTTACATTAAGGCTTGTTTTTTTTCGGGAAACTTATTTTTCAATGATACCATCTAATGTATTGGAAAACTTTTAAAAAAAATCTCTAAGTGGAGCAAAATGGAAAAAAAAATGCAATTGGGGGGGGGGGGGGGTGCAGTAAAAATAATTACATGTAAAAATTATCTTTATTTTATAGATCAATACTAGAGATGAGCGAGCATACTCGTCCGTTCTTGATGCTCGTTCGAGTATTAGGGTGCTCGAGATGCTCGTTACTCGAGATGAGCACTACGCGGTACTCGTCTCGATTAAACGAGCACTGACCATTGAATTCAATGGAGCCGGCAATACAGCCGGCTCCATTGAAAGCAATGGGCTGCCAGCGATCTTAGGATGAATTTTCGGGAAGGGCTTAAAAATATAAGCCCTTACCTGAAAATCATCCTAAAATGTGTAAGAATAAAAAAAAAAAAAATGTCAGCATAAAGATCGTTCTCCTCTGCCACAGCTGTAACAGCTGTGGCAGAGAAGAACGATGTTAGCCCATTGAATTCAATGGAGCCGGCAATACAGCCGGCTCCATTGAAAGCAATGCGCTGCGGGCGAGCGTGGGAGTGAGACACCCCCCCCCCCTCCCCCCGCACTGTGAGCATAAACTTTTTTCTTAGTCCCCACAGGGAACTTGAACTTGGGATCATTTGATCGCTTATACAATATAATGCAGTACCACAACATTGCATATATAGTGTATTTCTGTTAAGATGTACCACAGGCACATCTTAATAGGCAAAGATTGATGGTGGCCCTTGGGACCTTCAGAAGGCCCTGGCTGCCATGTCACCTAAACAGCGTCACATGATTTATATTGTGAAGACATTCGAGTCCTAATTTGCAATATTTAAATGCTGATGTCCCCAAGGTCGAACCACGATAATATAAAATGTATCACTTATTTAATGGGTAAATGATAAATGCTTTCGTTTGAATGTCCCTTTAGCAGCATCACTAAGAGGGGTATTTTTATATTTCTACAGTGCCCCCCTGCATCTAAGTTTGTGTTGGTTAACCCCTTGCTGACCGAAAAGTACATGTCTCCCCCCCCCATAGACCAGTCGACAGGGTGTGTGTGTGCTAATGTATGACAGGTGCGAAGTGTATTGAACAGCTGACACACATTCGCAGCAGACACGATCAGAGCTAGCTGCAATCATGGCCATTTAACCACTTAGCGATGTCACACTACATTTTTTTAATAAAAACACAATTGCTATCACCGTGTGTGTAAAAGTCCAAACTATTAAAATATTCATCCTCTATAATGAATGCTGTAAACTAAAATGACACAGACACAATGTCACAATGGTATCTTTTGGGTCACCCTACCTCCCGAAAAAGTTAATAGGAAGTAATCAAAAAGTCTTTCGTACCCCAAAACGGTACCAATAGAAGCTACAGCTCGCCCTGCACCATAACAAACTCTCACACAGCCCCATCGATGGAAAAGCAAAACAGTAATAGGTCTCAGAATATGGCAACATACAATTATTGTTCTCTTATTTACTATTTAAGTGAAGATGATGATGATTGACTATTCAGTTGTTTCCGACTCTGGGTCACCCTATGGATCAACTCTCACCATTGTCTTCTATCCAGTACAGCTTCTTGTAACTGGCAAATAGTCATGCCAGAACTATTTAAGTAGTAAAGCATAAAAACTATGTATATTTGGTATTGCCCTTTACACAGGATAACTGTCGGGCAAACGATGCCCGACACTCGTCCCTATGTTTCCTCGCTCCTATGCTACTGCATGGGAACTAGCAGAGCTGGCTAGTTTATGGAGAAGCCAGCAGGGGGCGGGGCAGTGCAGGAGATTTCTCTCCTCTCGCTCCCCTGCCCCTCTCCATAGAGATAACATAGCGGCCGTTTGCTACTGAACGGCCGCTGTTTAAACTGAATGAAACGGGGAAAGAATTGACTGAAAGGAAACGGGGAAAGAATTGACATGCCACGTCTTTGAATTCCATGCAGCATGTCAGTTTCAGAGCAGTTTGGCCGCAGTGTGTGGGCAAGGTTTTTTCAAATCTCGTCCACTGTGCTGGCTAATCCCAGGATTGAAGCCGCGGGCGGAATGTCCATGCAAAAAGTCAGCATGGACATTCCGCTGCAATTACGCCCTGTGTGAACCCAGCCTTGGGGGGCCCATAAGGCCTCTCTTCTCCATATAGGGAGCCCAGTACTATGAATAAAGCATTGTAGTTGGGGGTCCTGTTACAGGTTTTGCATCAGGGCCCGGGAGCTTCAAGTTATGCCTCTGGATGTAATTGTACTGACCCATAGAATAAAGATAACAAGTCATTTTTACAACTTCAAGAATGCTGTTAAGATCCAATTAACAATGCAACAATTGTATTTTTTGCATTTTACCCCACTTAAAATGCTTTTTGAAGTTTTTCATGCTACCATTAAAAAATACAATAATAAATCCTCATGCAGCTATACTGATAGGAAAATAAAAGTGTGCTGGACAATGGGACTGAAGGACTTGGGATGATTTCACAAGGGGATGGAGCTCAGCAGTGGACAGTGAAGGTCCTGTGATGATGGAAATCAGGTGAAATTCTATTGTCAGGGAAGTGCTGAGACTTCCAGTTCTTTATACCTTCTGACATCCCATAATAACAGCCTGGATGTGATCTAATTTGTAGTTCTGTTATACCCCTTCCCTGTAATGTCTTCTAATATCACATAATGACAATATAGGGCATGCTGGGACTCGTAGTTCCCTCTTTTATATTCTCCCCCTGTGATTTTTTTCTGTTAACCCCCGATGTCCTTGTACACCTTGCTTAGGGTATGTTCACATGTGATAAATTCATTGCTGATTTTCTGCGCTGGAAAATCCAGCGTATTGCAGCACCAGCAAGGTGCATGGGATTTTGAGATATCCAGTCCGCATGTTGCTGAAAAAATCCGCAGGGTCAATTTGCACTTTGGATTTTCCGGGCGGATGTCACCTATTTCAATGATAGAGTGAGATCCGCATCAAAACCCATGCTGAAATCCGCATGTTGCATGCGGATTTTGACGTGGATCTGCCAAAAAAAATTCATACGGGCGGGTTTCACGTACAGGTTCCATCTGATAGCGATATGGACAGAACTCTCATGTGTTATTAACACATTGCTGCTGAAAGATTGAAAAATCCTATTTTTGGGCGATTCCTCATGATGAATCGCTCATTATTTTCTATGGGATCTTTGAAAGAAAATCGCATTGCACATGCAATATCACGAAAACAAAGACGCGGAAAAATTGCGATCCGCCGTGGCAGAAGCGCGATCGCCCGTGTGAAACTAGCCTTCAGAGGTTGCTCAGTAACTTCCGAAAAAACTTTGAGAATATCGTGCAATAAACAAAACTGTAAATAAAACGGCGCTGACATCCAGTCCAGTGCAGATGCTCTGGTAGCTGCCAGCTGGTTTTGCTTCCAGGCTGTCAGCAGTGATGTGCTGTACCAGCATGTGACTACCGCAGCCGATCACCGGCCTCAGCGGTTACCGTCTGCCATCACCGTGCAGCAGGGAGCAGTTTTTTTTTAATTTTGGGACAATTTTTCTACTGCTTTTTTGAACTACTTGACAACAACTTTACCAGGCAGCTCCAGAGCTTCAAAGTCTGTGCCCAGATGCCAGGCCTTACTGTATAGTTAGACTATAGCCTACTGAGCAGTCCCTGGGCATTGTTCTGGGAGTACAGCGCCACCCTCTGCCCTTACTTTGTGTGCAAAGCCCTTAGCAAGGAGTTGGTGAGAGGTAAAGAGAATTGCTCCAGGGTCAGCCTAAGGGCTCATTCACACAAGCGTATTCAGTCACACGCTGGCCGCATTGCGGCCAACAATCACATCAAAGAAGAATAGCCGCGATCGAGACCCAACCTTAAATAGCGTTTTCTTGTCCATCCACACAAACGTATCACGGGAAAAATATACAACAAAATACACAGTTCATGTAAGCACCCCACCTGGGTGTAGAGTTTAGGGTCGTCTTCCCTGTCAAACTCCTGGTCTGCACTAGACCCTGGGCTAGGCAGCCCTTGCAGCTCCACAAACCTGTCTCTCAGCCAACGTCTCTCTCAACTTCGGTGTGAGTCCAGGGTTGTCGTCCCTGTCGGACTCTAGCCTTTGCTAGGCCACCAGCCTGCAGCACCTCTGCTCTGCTGCGCTGGTCCTTTCTCTGCTTGGGTGAGTCCAGGGTTGTTGTCCCTGTCGGACTCTGGCCTTTTGTAGGTCACCGGCCTGCAGCACCTTAGCCCTGCTGTGCTGGTCCTTTCCCTCTCTCTAACCTGATTCTGGCAGGAACTGGTCCTTTTCTAGTTCCTGCTCCACCCCTTTGTGCTAACCCTCGCACCAGAAGTCCTGTCTGCAGCCCTCTACAAGTCCTTCTGTGTACTGCACTACTACTATATATATATATATATATATATATATATATATATATATATAAAATTTTAATTTATTATTTTAGGGGTGCTATATTGCTGTTCGCATTGGGAAGCAGGAAGGCTAGGCACACCCCTGCTTGAAAGACAGGGAACAAAAAGTTTAAAAAAAAGGCTCAGAGTCCAACAGGTTAAATTAAACTTATGCAGGGTTTAACCTATGCTTGGTTGAAGAATCTGCTTCCAGTTCTGCGTGCAGTTGGAAGCATGGGCCAGGGGGTATGGGTTACATGCCACTGCAAAGAGTCATTCTTTTAAATAAGGTCATATCCATATCACATCTCGCACTATCAATACTGGTTTAGATAATTTCCCTCCAGGGGAAGTCACTTTCTATATGCCAGACTTTCGCTCCATGCATGTCATATGTGTGCAGCTTCTCTGTAGCATTGACAAGCTGTAGTGATAATATTTGGAAGGGTCAGCTCTCTACTTATAGCACAGCTGGAAAAAAGCAAAAATAGCATTTCATTACGCTGCCTAGTTTAACCAATCTAGGAAAGAAAATATGCCTTTTCAGCACTCTATTCTGGGAACCAACTAACACTTCGAAAAAATACTGCGCATTTCAAGTGTATTATTTTTTCACTGCTATTTACAAGAGCTTTTGGTGGCATCTTATATTAAATATTTTTTATAGGCCACGGCGTTCATGAACAAAGGAAAAAGTGAAAAATGCCATGTTTCTTTTTCACCTCAATTAGAAATTATGTAAAGTTTGCTGGTATATTATATGATCTGTTGAATGGCACAACTGAACAATGTAGTTCATCCTGCAAAAAACAAGCCCGCATGTATCTATATCAATGGAAAAAGTTACGGTAGGTTTTTTTCAAATGTGAGGGATAAAAAAAAAAAAAAAAACGAAAAAGGGCTGCAGCCGGAAGGGATTAAACTATGAGGTCTTGGCTAGCATTTATAAGATGTTTATCATGGACCTTTATGAAAAATAAAATACAAAGAGCATTGATTATGTGATTTAGTGGTATTAAAATACTGTGCAACTTGTATGAGCATAGTCTTATTGTGGTGGCATCTATGCTCCATCAATTGGTGCTAATATGCCATCTTTAGTGTTGGTTCAGCCGGTTTGCTGAACTGGTGTATAACACTAAGAGCCATAACAGCCCTGTATAACAATTTTAGATGGCTTTTATGGTTCTTAGACAGTGTTATTCACCCAGGGTGCCTCTTGCTATTCTGCTGCCTGAGGGCGCATTCAGACGACCGTATATCGGCCAGGTATTCACGCCGGCCGATATATGGCGTCTCTCTCTCTGCAGGGGGAGGAGGCTGGAAGAGCCGGGGGCAGTGCTCTAAGCTCCCGCCCCCTCTCGACTGATTGTTGGGCGTCCCCACCAATGAACCCTTGTCGATCTACCATTGATGACCTATCCTGCTGAAAGACCATCAATAGTTTACAACTGGACACCCCCTTTAAGGACCTATACTAAACAGATCCATAATACAGCGGATGCCTAATTTGTAAGAATTAGACTTGTGGACTTTTATTTACTTTCCCCCTGGAGTAGCAGTAATTGCACTGTATTGCATTGTTTTTACATAAAATTGATATTTGTATTATGAAAACATAAGTATTGTTACTTTCTTTTGTTGGGAATTATTAGAAATTTGAAGCCTCCTTGATGGCACACATAATAGATTTCTAGCTTTAGCAATATAACAAGTAGCAGTGTACCCGTGAAAACAAGCCATTATATCGGCATCTACCTTTTATCACTCAGATTGTAGCAGAGCTGTCTGTCAGATGTGCATGGGAAGTATTAGACATGGGAGCCCAAAAACAGGGCAGCCTCAAGAAGCAAAATGACAAGTTCAGTTCTGCCACATCTGTATTTCAATTTGCATTTCCCTCTAATATTGACCTGTTGGCTTTATTCTCATTTCTGCAGGTGGAAAGAGAGATTGCTATCCTGAAGCTGATTGAACATCCCCACGTTCTCAAGCTGCATGATGTCTATGAGAATAAGAAATATTTGTAGGTATTTACAGACATTCCCTTGCTTCCACCAGCCCGCGGAGCTATGGGCATCTGTATTCCTTGGCATGAGAAGCACATGCATTGTCTCTGCTTTAGGCAGCCTTTACTTCTAAGCATTGCTTAGTAATCTGGATGTTATGTAAATTACATGCATCTTGCTTTTAATGCCTTGCTGGTTTACAAAGACATATGATAACTGCTTGTTCTTCTTTTGTAAGGCTTACATGAAATATTCAGTAGAGTTTTTGAGCAAACTCGTTTGCCAGGATTGCTGCTGGCTCAACATCTCATATTATGTTGATAACCTGCTGTAGAATAAGTGCAAGGAGGGCATGAGAATACAATCGTAATGGTTAATTCTTTTGTTTTTTCCATCTAAAGACCACTCTAATGAAAATAAATGTAAGACCAACAGTAAAATGAGTCCTTGTATTGTCCTCTTATATTAGGTTGTTGATTATATCCGTTCCTGGGAAAGCCGAATGACAAGTAATATGGCTGCTATTGCAGCTTCCACAGGATTATTAATCAACTTTTTCAGATCTGCCCACTGATCGATCCAATCCTAGATTAACCCCTTCAGTGGCAGTTTATTATTACCATGTCATGCCTCACAGGGCAGGTTTTTTAAATGAGTCAACAATACAATAAAAACCCCGGAAGATTTCAGATGACAGCTCAGTACTCTGCACATTTCAGCACTAGAGCTGTCCACAGAAATCTTCCGGGGCTTAACTGCATGGTTATTGCAACAAGCCCCGAAGATTTTCCGGGCGTGCCACTAAAGGGGTTAATGCATACACTATCCTACCAAAAGTAATTAGACATCTAGTAGTATTTATTTCCGTATGTTAATAGTTAGCAGGGCCTTCTTTGGCCCTAATGACATCAGATTTTCTCCATAACATACTTTGTACTAAATCTGATATACTTTAGCTGGGATTTTTCTCCATTCAGCTTGCAAATGTCTGGCAAGTTCTCTCCAAGAAGATGCATCAGCCCAGTGGTGCAAGGAGCGTCATCATTGGACAGTTGAGCAATGGAAGAACATTCTATGGAGTGGCGAACTTTGCTACTCCATCTTCCAGTCAGATGGACGTACCTGGGTATTGAGGATGTCTGGGGAATGCCTTTTTCTGGAGTTAAATACAGCGGAGGTTCCTTTGTGGTCTGGAGATGTTTTATGTGGGTTTGAGAATATGGTTGCTCCACAATTGGACTGTCAAGTCAGTAAATATGCATCCATCTTCTTTGCAAGAACTCACCAGACATTTGCAGGATGTATGGAGGGAAATACCAGCTGAAGTGTATCAGATATTAATAAAAAAAAGTATGCCTCAGAGAATATTCAATGTAATTAGGGCCAAAAGAGGACCCACTAAGTATTGATATATGCAAATAAATACTATTGATTCTTGATCAGGTGTCTATTTACTTTTGGTAGGACAGTGTAGGTAGACTTCCCATTTAGGAGTTCATGAAAACTGGTTGACAACTATATGTAGAATATAATAGTAGTAGTATTGGTTGTC
Source organism: Eleutherodactylus coqui (assembly GCF_035609145.1). Lineage (NCBI taxonomy): Eukaryota > Metazoa > Chordata > Amphibia > Anura > Eleutherodactylidae > Eleutherodactylus > Eleutherodactylus coqui. The sequence continues at coordinate 140,715,634 of NC_089842.1, read as the reverse complement.
AGCAGGAAATTGATTTAAAAGAAAAAACAGAGGAGGACAACTCAAGGATGATAATCGTTTGGTATTAGAAAAGCTTCTTTAATATTAGGTGATAATTATTAATGATAGCAGTCTCATTGGAGGATACATTTATGTTGGCACTGCAAGCATTGACATTGTACTATCCACGATCTAATCATTCTTTTTTGCAGACAAACCCTTTGTGTCTTTGTATAGTGTGTAATTGCTTATGTGGGTAAAGGCCCTTTTATACGCAACAATATTGCTCAAAATTCGTTCAAACGGCTGAAAGCGAGCAATAATTGTTACGTGTAAACTATTTGTTCACATGTCGTTGGCCGCTGGTTTTTATCCCGCATAAAAACATTGTGGAGCCGCTCAAAATTTGTCCCATTTGGATGGAATTCATGCATTTTTTTGAGCGGTTTGCTAACTTTAATGTATTCATTGTGTTTGCTTTGCATACATAATGAATACATTGTTTACTCATGTTAGGAGAAAACAATGAAATCTGCTGGCCAGATAATCCCTCGCATAAACACACGCCCACCTAAACAAATAATACTGAGTTTATTTTAGCTAATGAAGGAAATGGAGATTATTAAAAGCAATTATCTGTACATGTAATTTTATGCAAAAATGTCCTCAGTTCGTTCAGTCATGTGGCCGATTTAGCGGCAATCGTTGTGTGTAAAAGGGCCTTAAGGCTGTTTTCTCATTGCATTTGCCCTGTATATTTGCATATGCTCTGGAAAAACTTGCGGCACATACACAACACATATCTGTAGGCTACCATTATAATGATAAAGGCTAAGGTGTGTTCTTTTGGTCACTGACAGGTGGTGTACATCCAGGGATATTATTTTTTTACTGTATAGAATACAATGCATTTTCCATACAGATGCATCCAATTAGTCTATGTCTTCTTTAACATGGGTGCTTATGAATGACCTATGACACTCAGTGGCAAGCTTTACACTTATAGTCTGGTTTCTTTGGATGGGCACTGCAGAGTAAATGTGAACAGTACCTAATTCGTTTATGAACCTCTGTAAAATGTTGGAAAATTCAGTTTCTGTATTAGGCCGGTCTCACACGTGCAGATTCCTATTGCAGAATCCGCAATCGGTGTCAATGTGGAGTATCCACAGCAAAATGCAAGCATTAAAAGGCATGTAAAATTTTCTTTTTTGCTCAAACCCATGGATACGAATTGCGTAATCCGTGAACGGAGGAAAAATTGCAGCATGCTCTATTTTGCTGCGGACTCCGCGCAGACTGCTTCCTTTGAAGTCAATGGAGGCCGTCCGACCCGCAGCCCATATGCAATTAACATTGCGTATGGGCTGTAGGTACCTACCTGCGTCACTGCTTAGCGTCGCCGCTGGAAAAACAAACATTTGAAGAATTTTTTTTTACTGCACCTGTCCAACGGCGATCCACCATGGTCATCCGCAATTCAGGAACAGAGGAACAGAGGGTCGCCAGCTGGGCTCGCAGCCGGAATCTGCTGCGGGCCTCCCGCATGCGGAATACAACCCGTTTGTTTGAGCCCGGCTTTATGCATATTGTTGATCATATAATAAATTTATAATATTTATATAATAATATAAATAAGAATAATATCATATTTCCTTTTCTTAGGAAACTACAACAGTGGAAGGTTTCATTCACACAGTGCAGTTTAGTGCAGTATCTCATTTTCTAGCTACCATATAATGCAGACAAACCTGAATAAAAATAGAGATGCAAAGCAGGATAGCAGCTAGATAGAATTGTATGGATGTATGCTAATATAGAACAGCACAATAATAGAGTACATTGTTTATGCAGTATAAATGTATTCTGTCGTGGGCATTTTTTGTGTCTACTCATATTTTGCCTGCTGCACTTTGGCTGGCTTTCTTTCAGATGACATATTGCTACATGTAAACGGCTCTGGGCATGGTCATTTAAGGACATGGAAATGATTGTGTTATGAGTTGTGAGCATAAAAGCAAAGCACAGATCTTCTGAACATCAATATATATGATACATATTAAAGCTAAGGGCACTGAGATACATTGTAATACAACATTTATGTGAGGTTATGCACTGTACAAACCTTCAGATTTCTCTGCCTCTGGAGTCTTACAACTATAAGGATGCTATGTACAAATATTAAAAAGCTAGTAGAAAGCCCATCCCAGGATATATATATATATATATATATATATAGTAACCAGATATCTCGATTTAGGCGGGACAGTCCAGCTTTGGGTCCCTGTGTCCCGCCTTCCGTTAGGACCCCGGGGGGACAGCCATTTGTCCTGCTCTCAGCACGTCTGGTCACCATAGTGATTACCAGCTGGGGTGCTGCAGCTCCCTACCGGTAAGCACTTTGTGGCGCCGCGGTGGATGCATACACTGATGGCAGTGTGTGCATCTGAGATCTTCCTCCCCCCTTCCCCACTACAGGTCGCTGGGAACCGGAAGCCGGGAAGTGCTGACAGTGGAAGGTCTACAGAGGAGGTGAAGGGGAGTGCCGCATAGTATGAAATTATTTGTGTGTACGTGGCTAATTTTCAGTGAAAATTCACACCAATAACACAGATTTTTACTGCTCTTTTGGATGCAGAAATGCTGCGGAATTTGTTTAGTCTTTTTTGAAATGGCCCTGTACTTTTTATAACGACGGAGCTAAAATCATACGTCGCGATAAGCCCATCTTAAAAAAAATAAAATATATATATATATATATATATATATATGAACTAGTAATTATTAGAAAATTATAGTGCCAGTGTTCCTGATGGCACGATGCTCCACACAGCTGTGCTACATGCACATCACACACACAGCACTGCTACATACATTATTCATCCCATATAACAGGGATCAGAAGCAGCACAACAGTGGGGATAAAGGACCTGTGATGAAATCACAATCATGCTGCACCCCTGATCACATGACGGTAATGCTCATCTTGAGTGAAGGACTTACATGCTCCACGCCTGATCACATGACGGTGCTGTCATCAAAGGTCCTGCATCCTTGTGCAAATTACGGTGCACCATAAACCCCCTGTGGCCTCAGTTGCTATGGAATACTAACGAATACCTAGCCGGAAAGCAAGTGTGTGCGTACAGGACCTGTGACAATGTCACTGTCATGCGATCAGGGGCGGAGCATGTAACTCCCACACTGGGGATGAAGGACCTTTGATGACATCACCATCATGTGATCAGGAGTGGAGCATGTAATTCACTCACAAACCCACTCACTCACGCACTCACTCACGCACGGACAAGCAGGTTGTCATTAATAGTTTGAGATATATATTATCCAGACTCAGGAAAATGATTCAGTGGAACGAGGAAAAATGAAGCAAATGCTATTTCAGATACACAAAAAACTCAGGGCAAACCAACGTGGAGGTCCTTTACATGTTGTCCCACTGGCTTTCTTTTGTAGACACTGATGGAATCTTTCAGAAGCCTCCGCAGACCTTTCTTTTATTTTTAGCACGTCTGAATAAAATATTTCCTGGTAAACAACATTCTAGTGAAGTTTATTGTAATGTGCAGTAGGTCGTTGGCTGGGTCAGAGGCTTATATTCCTGGTTATGTTACAAGGCCTGTTAAAAGGGCCAGACACTGATTGAGGAATTCTGCCTTCTAATAGGTAGCGCTGCAGCGGCATTTTGCCATCTGCCATTTGCATATCAAATTTACCAGAGGAGAATGCATGGCCATGTAAATCTCCTCATGCCTTCTAGGCAGCCTGCACAAGGAAAGACTGTACCCCTCCTGACCCACATCATAGGCTTCTCACCCAGTCCGCCAGCAACCTACTGTACACTGATGAGGGCCAAAAACCTCAAAACAGTTTGCCTATACACGGTTATCTCTCCCTTCTGGAGAAGTTTGATGACGGAGGCATTGCACCATTACCAGAGTTAAAACTTGTAGTTCCTAATTTTCAACACCACCTGTAACAGGGTCTTCAAATTTGTATGGCCATTTTACATCTCTGGTATCCTCTTATTTGGCAGCAAGTCTTTAGATTCTTCCAGAACCCTGGTTCAGCTGCAAATTCTCTTGCCCATATTCATGTAGTTATACCAAGGACCTACATAATCATTGAAGCAGACCCTCTCTCTGCTAAGAGGCTGTGGAGAAGGGTGCTCTGCCGAGGTTGGTCCCATACTCCTTTCCATTCCCAAGAAATATGTAAACCTTTACAGAGCCTCCATTCACCACAAGCAGAGGTTTAACCCAGTGATCTTGCTACTGTTTCTTGTGAAAGGAATCAGAGAGGGAGCTTACAAGTTTTAGGTCCTCTTATCTATCTATCTATCTAGACGAAAACCCTCACTGACTGACTCACTGACTGACTCGCCACTAATTCTATAACTTCCCGGTGTCGTACAAACTTGAAATTTGGAACAACCATTGAACCATTGTTTAGGTCCTAAATAGGAAAAGTAAAGGGGTTGCAACTTGATTATTCACTTTTAAGCAAAAACGTAAGTGACTCTCTATGTAATGTAACTAATAATACACGTCTTAACTGCATAAACGAGAAATTTGGCCAAACCGACCTTTACGTGTTAAAAAAGGAATTGTGCGAAAATCCGTGATACATGAAAGAGTTCTGTTCTCAGAGATCATAAAGCCTACGGAAAGGATTTATATACTGAGGAGAATCTACCTTACTTCTATGTGTATATACTGAGGAGAATACAACTAACCTCTTTGTGTATATACTGAGGAGAATCTACATCACCTCTATGTGTATATATTGAGGAGAATCTAACTGATCTCTGTGTATATATGAGGAGAATCTAATTGACCTCTGTGTGTATATACTGAGGAGAATCTAATTGACCTCTGTGTGTATATTTTTAGGAAAATCTACCTCACCTCTGTGTGTATATACTGAGGAGAATCTAACTGACCTCTGTGTATATACTGAGCGAAATCTAACTGACCTCTGTGTATATACTGGGGAGAATTTAATTGACCTCTGTGTGTATATGCTGAGGAGAATCTACCTCAGCTCTGTGAGTATATGCTGAGGAGAATCTACCTCACCTCTCTCTGTATAAACTGAGGAGAATCTACCTCACCTTTGTCTGTATATACTGAGGAGAATCGACTTCACCTTTTTGTGTAAATACTGAGGAGAATATACCTCACCTCTTTGTGTATATACTGAGAAGAATTACCTCACCTCTATGTGTATGTACTGAGAAGAATTACCTCACCTCTATGTGTATGTACTGAGGACAAGTTAACTGACCTCTCTGTGTATATACTGAGGAGAATCTACCTCACCTCTATGTGTATATACTGAGGAGTATCTATCTCACCTCTGTCTGTATATAATGAGAAGAATCTACCTCACCTCTATGTGTATGTACTGAGGAGAAGTTAATGACCTATTTGTGTATATACTAAGGAGAATTTACCTCACCTCTATGTGTATATGCTGAGGAGAATCTAACTGACCTCTCTGTGTATATATGGAGGGGAATCTAACTGACCTCTCTGTGTATAAATGGAGGATAATCTAACTGACCTCTGTGTGTGTATACCGAGGAGAATCTACCTCACCTCTGTGTGTTTTAATTGAGGAGAATCTACTTCACCTCTGTGTGTATATACTGAAGAGAATCTACCTCACCTCTATGTTTAAATTCTGAGGAGAATCGACCTCACCTCTGAGTGTATATACTGAGGAGAATCTACATCACCTCTATGTGTATATATTGAGGAGAATCTAACTGATCTCTGTGTATATATGAGGAGAATCTAATTGACCTCTGTGTGTATATACTGAGGAGAATCTAATTGACCTCTGTGTGTATATTTTTAGGAAAATCTACCTCACCTCTGTGTGTATATACTGAGGAGAATCTAACTGACCTCTGTGTATATACTGAGCGAAATCTAACTGACCTCTGTGTATATACTGGGGAGAATTTAATTGACCTCTGTGTGTATATGCTGAGGAGAATCTACCTCAGCTCTGTGAGTATATACTGAGGAGAATCTACCTCACCTCTCTCTGTATAAACTGAGGAGAATCTACCTCACCTGTGTCTGTATATACTGAGGAGAATCGACTTCACCTTTTTGTGTAAATACTGAGGAGAATATACCTCACCTCTTTGTGTATATACTGAGGAGAATCTACCTCACCTCTATGTGTATATACTGAGAAGAATTACCTCACCTCTATGTGTATGTACTGAGGACAAGTTAACTGACCTCTCTGTGTATATACTGAGGAGAATCTACCTCACCTCTATGTGTATATACTGAGGAGTATCTATCTCACCTCTGTCTGTATATAATGAGAAGAATCTACCTCACCTCTATGTGTATGTACTCAGGAGAAGTTAATGACCTCTTTGTGTATATACTAAGTAGAATTTACCTCACCTCTATGTGTATATGCTGAGGAGAATCTAACTGACCTCTCTGTGTATATATGGAGGGGAATCTAACTGACCTCTCTGTGTATAAATGGAGGATAATCTAACTGACCTCTGTGTGTGTATACCGAGGAGAATCTACCTCACCTCTGTGTGTTTTAATTGAGGAGAATCTACGTCACCTCTGTGTGTATATACTGAAGAGAATCTACCTCACCTCTATGTTTAAATTCTGAGGAGAATCGACCTCACCTCTGAGTGTATATACTGAGGAAAATCTACCTCCCCTCTATGTGTATATACTGAGGAGAATCTATCTCATCTCTATGTATATATACTGAGGAGAATCTACCTCACCTCTGTGTGTGTATATACATGATGAGAATCTACCTCATCGCTGTGTATATACAGAGGAGAATCTACCTCACCTCTATGTGCATATACTGAGGAGAATCTACCTCAACTCTATGTGTATATACTGAGAATAATCTACCTCACTTCTATGTGTATGTACTGAGGAGAAGCCAACTGACCTCTCTGTATATATACAGAGGAGAATCTAACTGACCTCTATGTATATACTTAGAAGAATCTAATTGACCTCTGTGTGTATATGCTGAGGAGAATCTAATTGACCTCTCCGTGTATATACTGAGAAGAATCTACCTCACCTCTATTTGTATATGCTGAGGAAAATCTAACTGACCTCTGTGTGTATATACCGAGGGGAATCTACCTCACCTCTATGTGTATATGTTGAGGAGACTCTACCACACCTCACTGTGTATATACTGAGGAGAATCTACCTCACCTCTATGTGCATATACTGAAAGACTGTAAAGTACATAAGAAAGCGGCCATTGACTGCAGGGATGGAGCATAGCTTTAAGGCTAAGAAGGGGCTGAAACCTCTAGTCTGGGGGTAAATTTGAAAGCGGCGTTGCCTTTAAAGGGAAAAAGTGAGGAGAGTGTGAGGGGTGGCACATTCTGCAGAGGGACATCGGTACATGCAGTCTGAGGAGAATTTACCGCTCCTCTATGTGTATACGTATTTTATTCCTCGGTTCCTCTGCAATAACCACAACTTCATAAAACTTTCTGTGTGAACAACAGGTAAACACCTGTACCAAAATAACTTGGGCAAAGCCGCGTATATCATCTAGTCCAAGTATATGGGTGAAGTGGTGATCCAACCTCTGTTGAAGAAGGGGCCAATTTGATTCCAAGCTATATTTGTTTGGAAAACATTGGTTAACTGGTTAATCCCTGGAACTGACTACAGCACCCCCACTGGCTAACAAACATTTCCTGTTCTTTGGGGTAACATAGCTTACATATATCCTTGACATGTAAATGGGGATAAAGGCAAAATTATACTTGTAATTTACAAATCCATCCAATTATGTCAGTCTGTGCCTATATATTGCTCTTGTCGAGGTCATTCGGTACTAGTAACCTGAAGCACCCTTCTATAAAGTATGACATCCCTTGTAAACACTTTGGCTTTAGGGGTTCTGACATCTCATCTGGATGTAATTATACAACAGTCAGGCAAACTAGAGAGTACAAGGTTAATCAATGTAGGAAATGAAGGATAATGCATTAGATTAATGACTAAGTCATATTTCCAGGAAACCCAATAAATGCAGTTTAAAAAAGACTCTGTAGTAGATGGCGCAAGTGGAATATCATATTTTATTCTGACTTATGTGTAAACTAGTGTACAGTATATTAGTCTAATGATTATCCGTCAGACCATATTTAAAGATCTGGTATTTGGTGCTAACGGTACGCATTATGCTCCTTCATTTGTATCTAACAGGATGGAGCTGTAGTGGGTAGTCAGCCTGACACCGGCTTTACACAGCCCTAATATGGCTGCATTTTGGCATTTATATTACAACTACAAACCAAACTTAAAGGGGTTGTCCCGCGAAAGCAAGTGGGTCTATACACTTCTGTATGGCCATATTAATGCACTTTGTAATGTACATCGTGCATTAAATATGAGCCATACAGAAGTTATTCACTTACCTGTTCCGTTGCTAGCGTCCTCGTCTCCATGGTGCCGTCTAATTTCAGCGTCTAATCGCCCGATTAGACGCGCTTGCGCAGTCCGGTCTTCTCCCTTCTGAATGGGGCCGCTCGTGCCGGAGAGCTGTTCCTCGTAGCTCCGCCCCATCACGTGTGCCGATTCCAGCCAATCAGGAGGCTGGAATCGGCAATAGAACGCACAGAGCCCATGGTGCACCATGGGAGAAGACCTGTGGTCCACCGTGGGTGAAGATCCCGGCGGCCATCTTCGCAAGGTAAGTAAGAAGTCACCGGAGTGCGGGGATTCGGGTAAGTACTATTCGGGGTTTTTTTTAAACCCCTGCATCGGGTTTGTCTCGCGCCGAACGGGGGGGCTATTGAAAAAAACAAAAACCCGTTTCGGCGCGGGACAACCCCTTTAAGCCAATATAGGTTTCAGTAGGACCACGAGGAGGGTTGTGTTGCGAAAGTAACACAAACCCTAAAATGCATACTTCTTGTGAAATGGTGAAGTTCAGCTCTGGTAGCGGGTGGAATCACATGGAGACATCAGAAACGGAGGATGGATTTCTCTTTAACTTTGAAATGAACACTTTGACTTAGAAATGTTTCCAGTTTTAAGATTCATCTTGATTTAAAGATGGTTAAAGAGGTATTCCCAACTCAGACTTATGGCATAGCCCATATCCCACCTCTGGGATCCGCACTTATCTCCTCTTCCGGCCCCACCACCCCTAGCCAGGCTATACAAAATGGGTAGAGGTGGTCAGGATTATAGAAACGGTCAAGTGACCTTTGCTGTTACCATAAGACAGCATTTACACAGGTGGGTGTGATATCGATCCGAGAAATTTGAACTGATATTGCACTTGCAGACTGGCGATTTTCCCTGTGATTGTGATGCGTTTTGCGCATCTCTCAACATGTGATTTTAACATATGTGTTTCACGCATATGAAAATGGCATGTTATTTTAATAGGAAAAGTAGAGGTCGCACTCGCATGAAAATCGCATCTGCATGCATGTGTGTGTTTTTGATTATTATATCTTGATGCCACCGGAAACTTACGGTTTGACAGGGCTTGGATGTGGGAACGCCCCTGTCACACCCCTAGCTCCTGATTGGCTGAATTCCTGAAGAAAATACAGTCCCCGTTGCATGTCCCCTGAGAGCCTTCAGGAATTCAGGGAATCGGGAGCTGGGGGTGTGACAGGGGCATTCCTACATCCAAGCCCTGTCAAACCCCTAGCTTTCTGGTGGCGTCAAGATACAATAATACCGATATATGCTGCCATCTGAGCTATCTTCCCTTTCCCTTCCCCTTGCTGGCTCCCCTCCTCTCTCCTCCCCTCCAGGCTGTCTGCAGTGGGAGGGGGCAGGGGCGGAGCTAAGCTCCAACATGGCTCAACTCCACGACTTGGAGCTCAGTTCTCGAGTAAAACTTCAAAGTTAGTTCTTTCTGAAATGTCTCAGTGTTTCAGAATAAAACATACACAATGCAGTAAGCAACTTTGTCCCGGGTTCCTGTCGCCCATGGTATGGGCAGTATGATTCTGATGACAGAATCCCTTTAAATTATGCAGAAGGAAATGATTTGAGTGGAAAACACATAGTAGTATTTTGCAAGATAAATATTATTAGTTAAACAATAGTAGTTTTCTAGTTGGAGCGGGGCTTTAAAATGTGGGATTGCATTCATTTTTTTAAGTTTTATCCATTTCTAAGAATGAAAATGTAAAAAGATGCACAGATGCTTCACATTTTTATTTTCCGTTTTCCTTCTTTGCTAGCTGTCAGGTGCAATTTACATCCCTCCCATATCTCCATAGTAAATACTTCCTATGCTTTTTCTCAATACTTTGCAGTATACTGTATATACAATTTGCAGTAATAGCACATACTGCATAAATGGCTATTTTGAAGAGTACTTGCATAATATTATAGACTGTATATTTCTTTTAAAAGGTAGTGAGGGCCATATATCTAAAGCATAATTTCTGCATTTTTAATTCCTGTGACAATTCTATAATAAAGGCAGCATAAAATGTAAATATATGTTACATGGTATAGTATTTATTTGTTAAGGTGTTAGCCGATTCTTTAAAATTGATGGACTATGCTTAAGATAACCCATCAATATTAAATTGGTAGTGGTCTGACTCTGCTCCCCCTGAGCTGTTCAGCTGTTTGAAGGGACCATGGCATTATCTTCACTGCTCCATACAGCACAGCTCCATACTTTTAGCAGTGGCTGTGCCTGGTATTACAGCTCGGTCTCATTCACACGAATGGGATGAAGCTGTAGCAAATTGTAATGTTAGGTGCAGCCACTACTTCAAGTATGTAACTGTGCCTGGTAAGCAATGAATTGGACACAGCTCCTTCAAACAGCTGATTTGCAGTAATGCTGAGCATCAGACCCCCACCGATATAATATTAATGGCCTTTAATATAAAGAGGTGGCCAATCCTTATCAAAGAAAGACCTATGCAAAAACTCTAACCTGCTTGTACATTTTATTAAAGGGGTATTCTGGGCATTTACTATTGATGACCTGTTCTCCAGTTAGACCATCAATAGTTGATTATCAGGGTTCTACTGCTCAGGATCCCCGCCGTTTAGCTGATCCTCTGTTTCGCTGTCAAGGCGGTGAAGCCGGACATCCACATTGAGTTCGGAGCCAGAAGTGTAATAGCTTCGCTCCCATCTAAATTCAACCAATTTTCTTTATTCCTTCTGTGTAAGAGCTGCATATTTAAGGCAAAGAACCATACGGGTATGCCATAGATAACTGATTGGGTTACCACCTGTGGGACTCTCACCTATGGAGACTCCTCAGCTCCATTACACCTGGTAAACATGGAGCCTTAAGGCCCATTTAGACAGAACGATTATTGCTCAAAATTCACTGAAAAGCCATCTTTTGAGCAATAATCTTTGAGTGTAAATGTGCCCATCTTTCAGTTTTCTGTCGAACGATGGATTTCAGTTCTGCATAAAATCCATTGTGCAACAGAACAGCTGATGAGCAGGACTGCACGCTGTGTTCTGTCCGGGGAGAGCTGATAACAGCTGATTACATTGTCTCAGCTGTAATTAGTGCAGCAGAACAAGGAGAATTTATTCAGAGAACAGCGGGTGGTCTGTTCTCTGAATACAGCTCCTGGAGGTTCACAGGCTACTAATTGGTACTAATAAGCATTAGTACAAAATAGTAGTTTTATGCAAAATGATCGCTCAAAAGCCATCTTTTGAGTGATCATCTTTCTGTCTAATTGCACCTTAAGACTTAATTGAAAGATGATCCTGCATGTGAACGTCTCTTGCCATGCAAGTTTATAGAAGTTATGGAAAGAACCAAGCACCAGCCACCTCATTTGGTAAAATGGAGGTCAGGGGATATTTAGGGAATATTCTGTGGGTATGCCGTAAATGTCTAATATAGGAATATCCCATAAAGTGCTTTTTAACAGGAAAATGAAAAACAAATCCTGCACTATAAAGTGATTCTTCTGACAAGGCCGAAAATTCAGTTTGTGGCCAATCAGGCTAGTATCATGTCTTTGTTTAGCATACAGATCAGGAAAAGCTCCCAACATATACAGTAATATGAGCAGAGTGTTATTATCCAGAAGTATGCCAGCGGAGTGTTTCCCTGGCACATGGTTGCTATATATCAGTATTCTTTTGATTCGATTGTATTGAAAAGTGTAGTATATGAGCTCCAGAGCATAAAACCTCTTTGCATGCACCAAGTGTTGTCCTGAACATCCCAATCCCAAATACACACTGATGGAAAGTGTTATACCCAGTAGGAACTGGTGGAATTTCATGAAACATGGTAGATATGTACAGAGTCAGGCTGCATTCCCACGAACGTATATCGGCTCGGTTTTCACGCTGAGCCGATATACGTTGTCCTGGTGTGCAGGGGGGGGAGGATGGAAGAGCCAGGAGCAGGAACTGAGCCTCCTCTCCGCCCCTCTGCACTATTTGCAATGAAAGGAGGCGGGACATGGGCGGGGCTAAGTGGGGAGAATTAGCCACGCCCTTGTCCCGCCTCTCCCCATTGCAAATAGTGCAGAGGGGCGGAGAGGAGGCAGAGAGGGGGCGGGAGCTTAGTTCCTGCTCCTGGCTCTTCCATCCTCCCCCCCTGCACACCAGGACAACGTATATCGGCTCGGCGTGAAAACCGAGCTGTTATACGTTCATGGGAATGCAGCCTCATACCCAGAATAAATGATAGCAAACTGGAAAGTTTATTACTGTTCAGTACAGCTTTCAGTAACAAATGTGCCCACTTTGATTATCTATACACTCTTGGATCTTGCAGGCATTGAATTAGTAAGTGTTTAGCTATCTTGTTGGGTTACGTAGCTCCATTCCTACATAACTTTGTGGTGAGTGGCCATGTGACGTAATGCATCTACTTATGGCATCCCCTTATGCTCCACTGGGGATAGATCTATGGACCAATCCATAGTTATGACACACTACAAAGCATGTCTTGTAGACGGGTGTTATCCTGTTGGAAGATGATAGTTTGGATGATGGTCATAAAGGGTATGACCACAGGGGTACCACTCTTTCCACATACTGGTTGGGCAGTCAGTGTGCCTTCAGCAACCACCAAGTCAATCCTACTGTCATAACTGATGGTCTCCTAAACCATAACTCCAGAGGTTGAACCTGTGTGGCGCTCTAAAATCACAGCAGAGTGGGCTTTTTCTCCAAAACGATGATGGATATGTTGACAACTATCATTTTGCCCCTAACTTAATTGAGTCTCTTCATTAAATACAACTGTTCTTCATTCATATGTCTAGTTACGTCTAACAATATACCAGGTAAGATGGGGCTGGCAGTGAAATCACGTTAATGGAAGACACTGTATGGGGGTCCAAAAATGCAAACAATCAGTTTGCAATTGTTCATTGGGTGACTCTGACTCCAGCCAATGCTCAGATCTGTGCTGCAGTAACCTGTCTATCAGCAACTGCTATCCGCGAAATTTGGCGATCTTCATATGGTGTTGTCCTTCTGCGTGGACCTGTGTCAGTTCTATGACTATTAGAGCCTTCCTATGTCAACGGAGTAAACATTCTCTGTACTGGCATTGCACTACGGCTAGTCCTTTGGGAAATTTCACAATATAACACACTTTATGACTCATTAACTAAAATAATGTAGTCTTTTGCATAACAAAGGGTGTCATAATTTGCATACTAATACACGTACTTCATCCAGTTTATAATTATTCAATACCCTTCATGTAGAGATACTTTGATCCAAGTTTCATACATTTTCTGCAACTCTGACTGGGTGTAACACTTTCAATATTAGGATCCACAAGCAGGAATAGCACTTTGTTCCAAGGATGGTGCTAAAACAAGAAAATGCTCATCATTGTAAGATTTTGGGGCAGGGCATATTGAACTTGACCCTGGTAAAAATGTAACGTTTCCTTCTTTCCCAGAATCATACTTCAGTTGCTCACTTAAAGAGTTAAAATCTGTTTATATCCAAAATTCCACAGTACTCCATTTACTAGATTAAGTTACTTCCACCTGAAGAATTTAAAAGCCTCTCCTGCATTTCATTGGCAAGTGAAGTGAGCAATTATAGACCCGTTTAAAGGGATTTTCCACTTTAATGTACATTAAGTTTGGCTTATCCTCTCTTGCTTAGTGGTGGATTATGATTGTCATACAGAAAAGAGGAGAGAAGCTCGTATTTTTCTCTATTCTATTAATAATAGGAAGTTATTGCAGTTACGTATGTATAAAACTTACTCTGTATGAGGATAAGCGATGATATCATCAAATAATGAACTAGCAGTCGATAAGATATGTAAAAGGTATAGAGGAGTGTGGAATCATGGCTTAAGAATCAGGTTCTGCAAGGTTCGTCTAATAGTTTTTTCGAAATATCTTCCATATGTCTAACCTTTTTCTTACTTACTCATATTAAAGGGGTTATCTAACTAGGAACATTTATTAAACTATCCACTGGATATGTGATAAATATAGGATAACTAGAGGCTTGATGATCACTAGAATAGGGTTCCTGAGTCCCCCATTCTCCATCACTGTGGCTCATCTGTCTTTGTAAGATACACAGACTTTGAATGGTTTGCATGCTTGACTGGCCCTCTATTCAAATGTCTTCTCACTGTGTTAGCACCAGAGGAAGCAAAGCTGCTAAAGGAGAGAATATAGTATTATATTATGGCTTTTTAGAATGAATGGCCCTACATGTAATACATAATTAGGGCGAAGTCAGACGAGCGTTTTTTTGCATTTTCCTATGAGCGCAAAAAAAATGCGTGCCTGATAGAACCATTGGTTCCCTAAGCACTGTTCACATGTCCGTCTTTTACAGGCTCAAAATACTCGCACCTGCAAAAGAAGGACATCCGTGCAGCGGCAAGGTCCGTGCTGCATGTAAAATATTCCAGCAAGGAGCCCCCTCATCAAGGGAGGCTTGAAATATAAGACCCCCCCCCCCCCCCGAAAATCATCCTTAGCTGGCGTTAAAAATTTTAAAAATATAAACTCACCTCTCCACTGTTGTTGCTTGGTCCACGGCAGTGTTCTGAAGCTCTTTTTTTTAGCAGGCAGGGATTTAAAAATCCTCACCTTCTGAAACTGCTGTGTCTGATTGGCTGAGTGCTCAGCCAATCACAAGCAGCACTCAGCCATTCATTCAATGACAGCTGAGCGCTGCCTGTGATTGGTTACAGCACTCAGCCAATCAGAGGCATAGCTCAGCCATTCAATTAATTTAATGAATGGCTAAGCGCTGCCTGTGATTGGCTGAGCACTGTGACCAATCATAGGCAGTGCTTAGCTTCACAACAATGCTTCGCAACAGTGTCAGGGAGCCATCAAGAAGACGCGCAGAGCCCTGATAGCGGCAGAGAAGTGATGTATATATTTTTTTTATTTTTGTCAGCAGCCCTTTCCCGAAAATCACTGCGGGGCTTGCCTGCATCCCATTGCTTTCAATAGGGCCAGCTGTACCGCCAGCCCCATTGAAAATAATGGGCATGGAGCCATGGTCACGTGCATTTTACTAATGCGTGGAGTGATCCTCTGACTGACCCCTTAGGTGGAGAGCAGCTCATAGGAGTGGTCCGGATTGAGAGTTTTCCCTTTTTCTGGTATCCACATGCCTTTATAGGGCTTGTGAAAAAAGGTTGTCTCAGTGAGACACAATCCTTTTAACCACTTCCCGCCACAGGATGTAAATGTACGTCCTGGCAGAGGGGTACTTACACAACAAGATGTACACTTACGTCCTGTGGATAACGCAAGATCAGATAGCCGGCCTCCTGCTGCAACAGCGGTGGTTCGACGGGTCAGCTAACCCCGCTGCTAACCCATTCCCTGCCGCGATCTATATAGAATGCGGCATGTAAAGGGATCACAGAGGGAGCGTGCAATTAAATCGTGGAAAGCCCAACAGGTTGCCATGGCAACAGGACACCAGATGCAGGCGTCCTGCATTGCCATTGTCTATGATCGCTAATACAAACAATAAGGCATTGCAGGACAGAAGTCCTGCAATGCCTTATTATAGCGATCATAGGTGCTACTGTAGAAGTCCTCTACAAGGACATAAAAAGTGTAAAAAAAAACCAAACTTTTTTTGTGCTTTTCCCCATATTAGCATAAAAAATGCTTAAAAATTAAAATCCCACATATTTGGTATTGTCACATCCATACTGACACGTACAATAAATTGAACATGCTTTTTATCCTGTACGGCAAAAAGCATGAAAAAAAAAACATTAAAAAACTGAGGTAAAATACATCCCAAAAAACACAATAAAAATGAGCAAAAAGCCATATGTACCCAAAAATTAAGCCCCCACAGAGCTCTGTCCATGGAAAAATTGAAAAGTTATAGGAATTTGAATGCAGAGATTCAGAAAAAAATTATGATTCCTGAAAAAAGGTTTTTTATTGCAGAAAAGTGGAAAAACCTGAAAAAATATAAGAATTTTGATATCATTATAATCACAGCAACCCTCAGAAAAAATATATTTTGTCATTTATGCTGTGTGATTAACGCTGTAAAAAAAAAAATCTATGGCAGAATTTATGTGTTTTCTCTCCCTGCTATCATAAAAAAATGTATAAAAGTTTTACAATATAGTCTATGTATCCAAAAATGGCACAAATAAAAACTACAGTTCACCACACAAAAAAAAGGCCTCATACAGCCATGTCGATGGAAAAATAAAAAAGGTTATGACTTTGGAAAAATGGAGATGAAAATCCACCAAAAATCGTTGCATCCTTATGCCCAAAATAGGCCATGTCATGAAGGGGTTGAACATTACTGTCAACATTGCAGTGGACCTGTTTTGTACTAGATATACAGCTCCTATTGAATTCAGTGGGAGCTGTGCTTGCTGTTTTATAGTGAGCTTCACAGCAAGAACAAATTGGTTCATATACACAGGCTAAATATTAATAAAGTGTATTTGAAGTGATAAAAAGTGAATATATATACAAGATATCAAGAGGAATAGAGATAAGACATCCAAGATATCAAGAAAGTTATCATCAAAAGAAACACAAGATCAAAAGATATGAACAGGATATACAAATAGCATATCAGCAAGATATATAAAAGCAAAACAATATTATACTTAGCATCCATGATATGTGGCAAGTCAATCAGGAGGGAGACGTTTCCATCAGTGACAGTAGACTTCACCAAAACCATCCCATGGTGGACTCCACTCTTCTTTGTCTGAAGTGAACTTACATACAATGGATGATGCTACAATATATTTTTACAAATTATCCAATGAGGCATTATACAACCCTTCACTAATCATTTGTACGGTGAGGTGGCTTCTTTAGGGCTCTGTCAGACGAGCCGAGATTCGTGCAATTTTCCGCGTGGAAAAAAAAGTAAAGCATCTGCGGGAAAAAATCCGCCCCTACTAAAAATAGAACATATGGATGGCAATGGGTGTGTTCATGTAGATTTTTTCCCGCACACGTATTGCGTTTTTTTCTGCACTGAAAATCGCGTGGATCTCCGCTCGTCTGACTGAGCCCTATCTGTTAGGGCTCAGTCAGACGAGCAGAAATCCACGCGTTTTTCCACGCAGAAAAAAAACGCACAGCGTGCGGAAAAACATCCACATGACCACGTCCATTGCCATCCATAGGTTCTATCTTTGGTAGGTGTGGATGTTTGCCTGCACACACAGTTTTTTTTTTTTTTCTTTACGAATGTAAGCAATGTTCAAGGAAATTAATGCTAAAACCAATGAACTCTCTAACTCAATCAATGCTAAAATCCAATTGATTATACTATACACCTGCCTGTAGTACCAAACCGGGTCACTGAAATATAGACATCTCTACCTGCTTCCAGTGCGGATCTGCAGGGAACCCAAGCGATGGACCCTGGCTTATGGACCATCGATTTCCTATTTTGAGGATCGGTTATCAGTAATAAGTCCTGGACAATTCCTTTAAATTAAAATTACAGTGTACAGTTTACATAATTAGAAAGTGCAGGTTTTGCAGTGTGAATGTAAGGAAAGAACAAGATAGGTGACAGCCACCAGGTGGTTATTTATTTATTTCCAACATCTCCATTACTCTGCACAGTGGTTGTCATTACTCACATCAGTCTCTGCCTCAGCTGGGGGTTACAATCTAAAGGTACCTTTACATAGTATGACTGGGTACTGGAGCATTATGTCTCCACCAGAAGTATGGGTGGAGACAAAGGTTAGATACAGGGAAAAGGGTGGTGATGGCCACAGGTGGAGATTGGCTAATGTACGCTGTCACTTTGGCTGGTCCCATCCCTGCTCCGAAACCCACCTGCCGTGTCCCATCTCCGCTGCCATCAGTGTTTCAGCTCCCATCTCCCCTGCCGAACCCGCTGCTGTCAGTGTCTCGGCTCCCACCTTTGCTGCCAACCCCACTGCTGCCAGTCTCCCTTGGTGTACCCGCTGCTGTCAGTATCTCGGATCCCATCTCCCCTGCCAACCCTGCCATCAGCGGTGGCTGTGTTCCAGCCCCACTGTGACTCTCCCCAGAGGTGGTCTCCCAGCTCCCTTGTCACTCTGGTCCTCCCTACCGCCCTCCCATCTGCACTCCCGGCCCCGCTGTCACAGTGCCCCACGGTCAGTCTCCCAATCGGCCTCCCCTCTGTGCTCCCAGCTCTGCTGTCAGTCTCCTCCCCAGCGGCCTGCAATGGATGGATGGATGGCCCTTGTCCGTTAAATTACTGTGGGGGCGGGCCAGCAGAGACCAGGAGCCAATTGGCAGCTAGGGGTGTGACCGGGGCGTTACCTGCAGCTAAGCCCGGTCAACCCATAGTTTCCGGTGGAGACAATACACCAATACCGTATGACTGTTGGGCAACATTGGCGCCCAACAACTGTACCAGCGGCTAGCACTCCTGTGCTTTACACAGGAACAATAGTCGTTCAAGAAGATGGAGGCAGGCTGGCCACAAAATGTTCTGGCCCACCCGCCTCCATTTACAGTAAACAGGTGTCGCTCAAAAATTGAGTGGCTCCTCTTTATACAGCCGAACAATCGTACTTCTGCTAAAAACCAAGTAACTCCGACAAGTGAACAATTTGTCACTCAGTGACCTGCCAGCAGCCGCTTGTACATGGGACAATTATTACCCAAATTTGATGTTTCTAGTGATAATTTGGGTGATAAACACCCCATGTAAAGGTACCTTAATACAACACAGAAAATACAAGGCAATGGAGAATCCAATAAATGTTAATATTACTTATCTTGTCTTAAAAAAGAATTGCAATATGCAATGATTTGGCCATGCAGGGTCATTTTCAAGCAAAAATTAGAACATATTCAAACACACAGTTAAATTCACAATCTAACTTCAGATCCCTACCACATTGGGGACAATTTGAGTGTACAAAGAAACCAGAGTGCAAGGAAGAAATCCCCACTAATATGGGAAAAATATATAAACTCCATGCAGATATTGCACTTGGTCAAGTTTGATGGCAGAACTCCAAAGCTGCAAGCAGTGCTAACCAGTTCCAGAAATGAAAAGAAGTAAAGCTCTAGAAGAGCTGCTTACACTTGTAGCTGTTTGAGACTGGCAGTTTACTGCAAGGCATCATGTTTACAGATTGTATAGGGGTCATTTTGTACTTAGATCTATTGCATTTTTTACACAAACCTATTACAAGATGAAACACTTTTTATCACTTCCTTGACTCCGTGTAATCTTGCAGGTATCTTTTGCGCTCCTTTATGTTTTTGATTACTACCATTAATCTCATACCGGGATCATCTAACCAATGAGCCTATAGACTTCAGCTACACGTGGGAGCAGTTAAGATGTAAATATATAGCTCTCATTACATCATAAGATGTTTTATACATGTTTCCTAGATATACACTATATTTCAATCCTCTAACCCATTTATGTTGTTAGAGTTGCCATAAATATTTACTCCCTTTTACTACATATTACACTGAGCCAGCCAATCAATCATTCTCACTTGCCATTGTCTTAAAAGCAGGATTGTATTATCTAAATTATTTATGCACAAATTGCGAGTCTCTAATATCTAGGGTTGGCAAGAGTAGAAACTGATGTGGTTTTAATGATTGAGGCCACCATGAAACACACATCGACAAATAGTGACTGTAGTAACCAATCTGGATGATGCAGAAGCTTTTCGACAGCTGAAATAGTAATCACTGTACAGTGTCTTTAAATATAATGTGTTGTGTATAAATTGTGGGTGAATGGATGGAATACACCCAGTAGATCGATCTGTACACAGTTTGGCAGTTTGAGAGGTCCAGGTTTCATATAAGGTGGCAATTGGTCATCATAGGGGTATAGCTATGGGGGGTGCAGATGTAGCGATAGAACCCAAGTCCTGGTGCTTAAGGGCTCCACTTCCACATAAGAGTATGCTAATATTATTAATGGTGCAGGGGCCCTATTATTGATTTTGCATTGGGTTACAGCATTGCCTTGCAGAGACACCACATGACAGCACACAGGGCGCCTATAGGTCCGTAGTGTAGACTTGTGAAGCCTCTGTATGCCGCTGTATAGGCTATATGTACTGTCATTGGTTTACATACACTAAGGGCTCAGTCACACGGGCGCGTCGGCGCCCGTGTTACTGCAGATAGCAGATGGCCGTACCTGAAGACAGACGTCTCTCTGCAGCGCCGGAGGAAAGAACATGTGACCGGCTCCATTGCCGGTCATGTGTTCTTTCATCAGCACTGCAGATGATGCGTCTTCAGGTACGGCCGTCTTCTAACTGTCAAGACTCAGTCACACGGGCGCATCGGCACCCGTACACGGGCGCCGATGCGCCCGTGTGACTGACAGTTAGGTTGAAGTCCTTAAATCTCATACTTATCCCCTCCAGAGAGTCCATATCAACAAATTGCAGTTTTAGCAAGTAGTTGAGGATGGCTACATTGCACACAGCACAAGCATTTTTTCCAACAAATGTTCATAGAATGATCTTTTTATTTATAATTCATTATTAGAGATGAGCGAGCGTACTCGGAAAAGCACTACTCGCTCGAGTAATTTGCTTTATCCGAGTATCGCTGTGCTCGTCCCTGAAGATTCGGGTGCCGTCACGGAGCGGGGAGCTCCAGGGGAGAGCGGGGAGGAACGGAGGTAAGATCTTTCTCTCCCTCTCTCCCGCCCGCTCTCCCCTGCTCCCCGCTGCGACTCACCTGTCAGCCGCAGCGGCACCCGAATCTTCAGGGACGAGCACAGCGATACTCGGATAAAGCAAATTACTCGAGCGAGTAGTGCTTTTCCAAGTACGCTCGCTCATCTCTATTCATTATATCAAAATACCAGGGGGTCAGAAATTTACATACATCAAGTTGACTCTACGCTCCCTGAACCCTGAAACAGTGGCAGCATTTAAAAAAAACTTATTTTGAAGATTGGGGACCGAGCTCTGAGTCATGGAGGCGGACCACAGTATGTGGACTTACAGATCCATACCACATTGGGGACAATTTCCTCCTCATACACAAAGGGGAAGAGAGCTGTCATTGTAGGGAGAGGCCATCATCGCCCGCCTCTGTGACTCAGGGATCTGTTACTAAGCTCTCAACAGTGTAGTCCCAGCATCAGGACCCGATAAGTTACAAGTAATGAATCTTTCAAACAAGACACTGTCATCAGTGGAGATAGGCGTTTTGGAGAGGGGGCTGTCCTTCGTCCCGACGAGCTCCTTCAACCCGTTCGTCTGGACGAAGGACATCTCCCTCTTCAAGTACGCCGTCTCAGATGGAGGAAATTCTTCATCCAGGCGGACAAAAAACAAGCAGCTGAATTTGGATTATCTCCATCAGACATGCCGATTCTTAGAGACCTCCAAGATCTAGAAAAAGTCATGAACAGGGTGCCCGGAAAAGGTCCGTTCACTGAACTCAAAAACAAAAATTCCTCCAATCCACCATCTCTGCATTGTCCCCTTCTGGACACTTTTGAAAAAATTGTCCATAAGGAAATTAGAAATTTGACTCCCAAAGACTGTAAAGGTCCCCAGAATATGACCCGTGAAGAAATACATGCACTTAAATCCCTGGAAAGTAATAGTGACATAGTCATAAAACCATCTGATAAAGGTGGAAATGTTGTGGTTCTTAACAGAAATGATTATGCTAACATCTGCCTGTCTCTATTGAGTGACACTGACACATATGAGAAACTTTCATCTGACCCTACAACTCAATACTCTAGCGAACTGCTATCTATCGCAGAGAAAGCGCTGGTATCTAAGCTGATCAGTCCAAAAGAGTTTGAGTTTATTGTGCCGAAACACCCAAGGATAGCTACGTTTTATACCTTACCCAAGGTGCATAAGGGGCTGTCACCAATAAAGGGACGTCCAATCGTCTCCGGGGTTTCTAATCTAAGCCAACACGCTAGTTCATATGTGGACCAGATATTAAGGCCCTTCGTTACTTCTTTGCCCTCACATGTCGAGGACACTCTCGACATGTTGCGCCAAATTGAAGGGATTCAGCTAGATCCTGGTGTGATATTAGCCACTATGGACGTAGAAAGCCTCTATAGCTCCATTCCGCACGACGTGGGTCTTAAAGCCACCGAATATTTTCTCAGTCAGAAAGGTCAACAATTTTTTGAGCATAATCAGTTCCTTCTAGAACTATTGAGGTTTATCCTAACCCGCAACTATTTTCTGTTCCAGGATGTCTTCTTCCACCAGCTCAGGGGCACCGCGATGGGGACACCATGTGCCCCATCCTATGCCAACTTGCTCCTGGGCTGGTGGGAGGAGAGACATGTCTTCACAGAGGAGAATCATCTATTTACCAACAACGTCATCTTATGGGCACGCTATATAGATGATATTTTGATCCTCTGGTCAGGTACTGCAAATACCTTTAGTAAATTTGTTGAAAGATTGAATATCAACAAATTTAATTTACATTTCACAGCTGAGTGCGACGAGAGAACAGTCACCTTTCTCGATCTTAAGATCTCCAAAGAAGAAGATGGTACCCTCTCAACAACTACGTTTCGTAAATCCACAGCAACAAACTCGCTATTAACTTGGGATAGTCACCATCCCTACCCACTACGTAGAGGGATCCCAAAAGGCCAGTTTTTGCGCATTCGTCGTAATTGCTCCTCAGAGAAGGAATTTGTGGTCGAGGCTGACAAATTGGCCTCTAGATTCAGACAAAGAGGCTACCCAGAGAATATCATCTCTGAAGCTTATAAGCACGCAGCCAACAAAAACCGGGGTACATTGTTGCAATCACGGAGGAAGGAAAATACAACACTCACCAGAATCATTGGTACTTATGATACTGGGGCCTCCACTGTACGGGGGATTCTAAACAGTTTTTGGGACATCCTCAAGGATGACGAGGATATCAGTGACATATTACCCTCTTCACCATTAATCACTTTTCGAAGAGGTCGCAATCTACGTGATCGCCTTGTTAGAAGTCACCTGAACCAGGAGATACCGACAAGTATGTGGCTAGGCAGACATAATCTGAAGGGCACTTTTACTTGCTCAGGATGTGCAGCTTGTCCCTTTATTAAAAAAAGTGCTGTCTTCCAAAGCGCCAACACAGCCATAAAATTCCATAACCGCGAATTTATTAACTGTCGATCAAAAAATGTCGTCTACCTGGCAACATGCTCGTGCCCGTTGAACTATGTGGGCAAGACGGTTCAACAGTTCCGTCGCCGCATTCTTGGCCACATAGGGAACATCAGGCGCAACGAGCAAACACCTCTAGCCACACATATGTGGGAGATGCATGGGGGTGATGAGTCTCAGGTCAGCTTTCAAGGCATTGAACATATCCGCCATGACGGACGGCGTGGTGATACCAACAAACTTCTCTTACAAAAAGAGACTAGTTGGATTTTCCGGTTGCGCTCCATGTCGCCGACTGGTCTAAATGAACAGTTGTCGTTTAATTGTTTTATTTAATTGTTCCATCTTGTTTGTTAGTACTGGTACGTATTTCAACATCCTGAATTTATTTACCATCAGAAGAATGAAACACCTTATGATATGGCTAATTAGCTACATCCTAACATCCTTATAAAATCCAGACATATTGTCTATTCTCTTTTACAATGCGTTTAAAACAATGAAAGTCCTCTGTCTTTAAGAAACAATGGAAGTCCTCCGTCTTTAAGAAACTTACGGGGATAGAATCCTTTTGGTATATTCAGTAGATATAGCAGGTTTATATGGACTATGCAGATATATATATATTTTTTTTGACATGCTGTTCTAATGATCGCTAGTATCAATAGTGGGGACAATTTTTTCTCCACTATATTTATCTAAGCATGATTTTATCATTGTACAATTCTTGACATCATGTCCTAAGGACTATCAGTAACAACAAAACAGTATCAATTCCACCCTTGGGACCGACTGACAATAAAAGATACCTTTATGAATTGTCTTGATTTTTTTATTCTGCCATGCGCTGCCACTAATGTCATTATTGAGCGGCATATTTATGTCGGTCCGACATAGTGGCTGGTACATAGTCCCGCCCTCTATTCCACCTCCCTCGCTCTATACGATGATACCCAGCGTAACTAATAATCGTACTTCAGCCGGAGAGGTACCGCCCCCCGATCCGCCTCCTATTCATTATACTATAGCTTATGATGCACGCTGACTACGTCATGGCGTCATTAATGTCTGTACGTCATGACGCTCTGTGAGACACCTCGGGCGCCGCTACAATCTCCGTGTATGCTCCGTAGACATCACGTGATCACGGAGTGACGTCACCTGACGTCGATGCGTCATCACGTCCGGAATGACAGCTCCGATACTTACATACACTATCATGAGCTGGTACGCGATCGCCAGCAAATGTGACTTCCATTTGTTAATGCCCTGATGGGCGGGCGTTCCCTGTATCTCCAGATACGCTCTCATTTTTTTTTTTTAATTAAAGTTTTGCTTTTATTGATCACGGCTGCGTCTTAGCTGGTTGTTGTCTCAGTAACTATAGCAACATCCACCACATAACACCACTCCCATCGCATCACCTATTGGTTGGATCTTTACACACCTCGGATGGGCGGTATCATGGGATTACTATATAAAGCAGAGAGGACTGCTTGCTCATTATGCTGTCAGCCCACCACCAGGACTGACATGCTGCCGGTTTTTTTCATTTATTTATTTTGATTTCAATTTTTCCTGGGACTTTAGATGTAGGGTTTAGTTTATTCAAAAGACTACTGCAGATAGAAACTACCTAGTATAACCTGCACAGCATCTGGGTATCTTTAAAACCATTTAACCCTTTATGGCTATATCTGTGCCTAAATCTTTAGATGCAGAGTTTTGCTTTATCTAGAAGTTTACTGCAGCTAGAATCTACCTATAATAACCCGCACAGCACCATAGTGTCCCAGGTAGTTATCTTACCCCGTAACGGCTATATTAGCCCCAGGCTTATTATCCCGGGCTAATTTATCTGTTTGAGACTAGACCATATTCTGAGAGTAATCTGATAACTATCACGATCAGATTACTCCTTTTTGCTTATGTCTTGGACACAGTTTGTCTGTGAAGACGATCATACAATTAACTGGCTCTGGTCCTAGAGCCACTTCCAGACAGCTGTATATTCGAGTCTGAGTTGTCTGGCTCTATTCTTCCAGACACCCCTGAATTCTCGTCAAAACAATTGTGCTAGCCACAACCCAGTACACTACTGGTATAGCGTATTGATACCCCTGAGGAACCCACCAAGTGGGTGAAACGCGTAGGGTAATGCTGGTTAACGCCTAAATGCGTGTCAATTCTATTTTATACATGACACACAACTAACAGTACTGACTATTTTAGTCACGTTTGTTGACCAATACCCTACACAGGTCGAGTCTTAGTGCTTTACTTTGACTTTGCGAGCTGAGCGGTACCGGTCGACTCTAACCCGATTGGTCTCCATCTATGTGTGGCAAATGCTCTCATTATCGTCTTATACGATTTATTAATTGTTTGTTTTGTTTTTCTCTTTTCCTTATTTTAGTTATTTCTAATAAAAGTTACTTTTTAATATTATTAGCTTTACGGTCCATACAGTTAAGGGATCTGTTACTGAATCAAACTTCAAGGGATGTTTTTTCTGAAACGCCACAGTGTTTCAGAATAAAACATACATGGGGGCAATACACATACTTGGTTCATACAGCATAAAACTGATGACAGAATCCCTCTAACCCCTTAAGCCTCATGTCCACGGCACGCGCAGATTTTTAATGCGAATATCCGCAGCGGATTCACTGCGATGTCGTCATTAAAAGGATTTTTTATTGCGTGGATTTTTCCCGCCCGGATGTACGCAGATGCACTGTGGATCATCTGTGCAGAAGAAATCTGCAAACCCACCTTCCAGCATTTTCCTCACCTCCCTAATTGATTTTAACCTTCAAATCCGCAGTGAATCTGCAAATGTATTTAAATGTATTTGCGGATGCACTGCGGATCCTAAACTCCCATAGAGATTAATGGAGCCCAATCCGCGCTTGATCCACGATAAAATGGAGCATGCTGCGATTTATTATCCGCGTGTGGCATCCGCAAATCATTTATAATCAAATCCGCAGGTGTTAAATGAAGTGCGGATGCCCTATACTTCTCTATGGGCTGCTTGAATTGCGGATCACCTACGCAGGTGACCGTGCGGATTTTGGAAATCAAATCCACCCATGGACATTGGGCCTTAGGCTTGCTCCACACAGGTGATCGCAATTTTGCAGCGAGAAAATTGCGGCAAAATCACATCTTTATTCACTGCGATTTGTGAGCGTCAGCGATGCTTTTTTTGGAGAATAATCTTGTATCACATCGCTGCCGTCCGCGACAAAATTGTGCGATTTTTTTTATTACATAAGTCAACAGGACTTTCTAATGTTAAAATCGCATTACATCACAATGCGTGTTTGCAGCGTTGCGATGCAATAAAAAGAAGCCTCCATAGGAATACATGGGAGATAAAAAAATAGCACATTGCAGGAAGATAGTGCAAGCCACGATTTTTTTATCTCCGCAACATCGCATCAGTGAAAACATCGCAGATGGGAATGATCAGGCTACATAACATCTCTTATGTGAAAGAACCCATTGGAAAAGTCGCTATAGGCGACGAAACGCGTCGGACATATCTGCAAATAAAAAGACATTTTATGTTTTGATACTTAAGGAACTTTCTAGTTTTACTAGTTAATAAGGTTTTCCTTTCCTTTGCTTTGGAGCGCTGGATCGTTTTCTTCTTTTTTGCATACCATTGGAAACCATGGGGTTCACATACATGCATTTTGTAGCGATGATCTTGTTGCAAGCTTTGTAGCCCATGTGAAAGAGGCTTCAAACCATTATAAATCATTGGTTTCATATTCTGCTTTTTTACGGACTATTGCAGCAGGCGAAAAATCGCTCGAAAATTACGTGATTTTCTCGTCCGTGTGGAGCCAGCCTTAAGGACATGGTCCTTTTTTTCCCCCACTTTTGGTTTCTTCTTTCCCCTTCTAAAAAATCATAACTCCTTTATTATGTCCATCAACGTCGCTGTATAAGGGCTTGTTTTTTTGCGGGAAGAGTTGCATATTCCAATGGGGCTATTTAAAGTAACATTTAATGTAATGAAAAACTTTTTAAAAAATTCTAAGTTGAGTAAAATGAAAAAAAAAATAAAATTCTGCCATCTTTCGGTGCGTTTTGTTTCTACAGCGCACAAACTGCAACAAAAATCACATTATAACTTAATTCTTTGGGTCAGTACGATTACTACGATACCAAACTTATATAGGTTTTTTTTTTTTTGCTGTACTACTTTTCATTGGTTTCAAAGACATTTAATTTTTTAATATTTTTTTCTGCTGCCATCTTCTGTGCGCAAAACCCTTTTTATTTGTCTGTCGACATAGTTGTGCGAGGGCTTGTTTTTTGCGGGATGTCCTGTAGTTTGCGTTGGTACCATTTTGGAATACATACAACTTTTTGATCGCTTTTTATTGCATTTTTTCTTGGAGACAGGGTGACCAAAAAAGTGCATTTCTGGCGTTCCTCCTTTTTTTCTGAAGTCCTTCATCTTGCGGGGTAAATAATGCATTACATTGATAGATCGGACTTTTACGGACGCTGCAATACCAAATATGTATTTTTATTTTAGGATTTAGATTATTTTATTATAAATATGACAAAAGGGGGGTGATTTAAACTTTTATTACTTTTTTAAATATAATTAAAAAAAACTTTATTGTTCTTATTTTTACTTTCTTTTTTAGTCCCTTCAGGGGACAACAACTTGTGATGCTTTGATCACTCCTGCAGTATCATATAATGCCATAGCATTACATTAGAAATGAGCGAGCATACTCATTAAGGCGATTTACTCGAGAGAGCATCGCCATTTTCGAGTACCTGCTTGCTTGGAGGGGAGCGGGGTGGAGCGTGAGAGAGATCTCTCTCCCTCTCGATCCCCTCCACAACCCCTCGCTCTCCCCCGCGCCCCCCCCCCCTAATCTTTAGGGATGAGCCAGTAGGTACTCGAAAAATGTGATGCTCTCACAAGTAAATTGCCTTAACGAGTATGCTCGCTCATCTCTACATTACATCATACTGTAATCTGACAGGCAGTCTTCCAAGCTACCCCATGGGACATTCTGCCAGGACAGCCCTGGGGCTTTTTAGAAATGCCATTGTCGAGAACGACAGTGGCATTTAAAGGGTTAACAGTATCTATCAGCCGTATGGCCGATCGGAGTTGTTGCCCCCGGGTGTAAGAAACAGACGACGCCCCGCGGTGTATGATAGGAGAACTCCCTTCATGCATACCCTAACACTGTAGGACGTAAATGTATACGCTGCAGCGTTAAGGGGTTAAAAAGCTTGGAATATTACATAAAATTATTTCATGGCTTTAAAAGGCTTCTTAGGCTAATTGACCTCATATAAGTTATTTGGAGGTGTACCTGTGGCAGTATTTTAGGCTTACCTACTTGCCTCTTTGCTTAACATCATGGAAAATTCAAAATAAATCAGCCAAAGTATTAGAGGAAGAATTGTGGACCTCCACAAGTGTACATGATTGGGGGCTATTTCCAAATGCCTGAAGGTGCCACATTTATCTGTTCAAATGATAATATGCCGGTTTAAACACCATGGGACCATGAAACCCTCATACTGGTCAGGAAGGAGACGTGTTCTTTCCCCTAGAAATGAATGTACTTGGGTGTGAAAAATACAAATCAGTCCAAGGACAGCAAATGAACTTGATAAAGATTCTTTTACACCTGTCTCCTCCAGCATCTTCACAACAGTAAAACATGTCCTACTTGACATGACATGAAAGACTGCTTGGCAATAAGAAAGCCAGGTTACAGTTTCCGGCTGCACATGGGTACAATGGTTTTACCTTTGGAGAAATGTCTTCTGGTCTGATGAAACAAAAAGGGAGGTGTTTGGTCATAATGACTATTGTTATGTATGGCAGAAAAAGGAGTAGGCTTTCAAGCCAAAGAACACTATCCAAACTGTGAAGAATGCTTGAATAAGGCTATGCTCACCCAAAACATCCCACCTGCTTTAATGGAATAGAAGACCCTTTTTTGACACTGCATTTTGAAAGCTGCCTTCTACCTTTTTTATTTATTTACATGGTTGGGTAATCAGGATTATTCCCACAGAAGAGCATCCATACTCTCTATAAGTTTGGAATACTGTTTAGCTTGCTTTATGGACCAACTGTGAAGTATGGGAGTGGCAACATCGTGTTGTCTGGTTGCTTTGCTGCAGAAGGGACTGGTGCGTATCACAAAATAGATGGCATTATGAAGAAGGAAAGTTATGTGGAGGTGTTGAAGCAACATCTCAAGACATCAATTAGAAAGTTAAAGCATGGGCAGAGATTTGTATTCCGAATGGGTAATGACCCCAAGCATGCTTCCAAAGTTATGGCAAAATTTCTTAAGGACCATAAAATGAAGGTAAATGAGTGGCCCTCGCAAAGCCTTAACCACAGCCCCATGGAAAATGTATAGCAGAACTAAATAGGCATGTTTGAGCAAGGAGGCCTACAAACCTGACTACACCAGGTCTACCAGGAGGAATGGGCCAAAGTTCCAGTAAGTTACTGTGAGAAACTTGCAGAAGGCTACATAATAATAATAATAAACTTTATTTGTATAGCGCCAACATATTCCGCAGCGCTTACATAGACAGGGGATACAGAAAGACAAAAGTACAAACATTACAGAACCACAGTTACATAGTAATCAATTGATGGAAACAATAGGGGTGCGGGTCCTGCTCCAACGAGCTTACATACTACAAGTAATGGGGTGATACAGAAGGTAAAGGGGCTGGAGATGTGCACTGTATGGCGAGGTAGAGAGTGAGGGGTGATATACACATAGACAATGGTCAGACATTAAGCCGTGTGATGGCAGAAACAGTATGACTGCAGGAGCGGTTTATGATGGCTAGCAGGGATTGCAGTCAGTAGGTCAGGGAGCATGTTATCAGGCGGAGTACAGAGGGGTTTGTTTAGGGAATTCGGTATGCCTCCCTGAAGAGGTGCGTTTTTAGAGCACGCCTGAAGTTCTGCGAGTCCTGGATTGCCCGGGTAGCCTTTGGTAGTGCGTTCCAGAGGACCGGTGCTGCTCTGGAGAAGTCTTGGAGGCGGGAATGAGAAGTTCGAATTAAAGGGGCGCTCAATCTGGTTTCGTTAGCAGAGCGGAGAGCCCGGGCTGGTTGATGGATTGAGATGAGGGAGGCGATATAGGGGGGCGCTGCACTGTGGAGGGCTTTGTGGATGAAGGTGGCGAGTTTAAATTGAATTCTGTATTTAACGGGCAGCCAGTGCAGTGACCGGCACAGGGCAGAGGCGTCCGAGTAGCGGCTGGACAGGAAGATGAGCCTGGCTGCCGCATTCAGGATGGATTGGAGAGGGTAGAGTCTGGTGCAGGGGAGGCCGATCAGCAGCGAGTTGCAATAATCGAGCCGGGAGTGGATGAGGGCAACAGTAAGCGTTTTTAGCGTGTCCACAGTGAGAAAAGAGTGGATTCTTGCGATGTTCTTGAGGTGCAGCTGACATGTTCGGGCCAGAGATTGGATGTAGGGGGTAAAAGAGAGATCAGAATCAAATATGACTCCAAGGCAGCAGGCATGTTGTCTAGGAGTTATGGTGGCGCCACCCACTGAGATGGAGATGTCAGGAGGAGGTCGGTTAGTGGAGGGTGGAAATACCAGCAGGTCAGTTTTAGAGAGGTTTAGTTTTTGGTAGAAAGAGGACATGGTGTTAGAGACAGCGGACAGACAGTTAGTGATGTTTTGGAGTAAAGGTGCAGAGATGTCACGGGAAGAGGTGTATAGCTGGGTGTCATCAGCATACAGGTGGTATTGGAGGCCAAATCTCCTGATGGTTTGTCCAATAGGGGCTGTGTAGATAGAGAAAAGAAGGGGGCCGAGGACAGAGCCCTGGGGGACCCCAACAGCAAGGGGAAGAGGAGGGGAGGTAGAGCCAGCAAAGGAGACACTGAAAGAGCGGTCAGATAGGTAGGAAGAGAACCAGGAGAGGGCAGTGTCCTTTAGGCCAATGGAGCGTAGCATACTGAGGAGGAGTTTGTGGTCAACAGTGTCAAATGCTGCGGAGAGGTCGAGGAGGATCAGTAGGGAGTAATCGTCCCTCGATTTGGCTGTCAGTAGGTCATTGGATACCCTTGTAAGGGCAGTTTCTGTCGAGTGTTGAGGTCGAAAGCCAGACTGTAGGGGGTCTAGGAGAGAGTGCTCTGATAGGTAGCTTACAAGGCGGGAGTAAACCAGGCGTTCTAGTACTTTTGACCCAAGACAGTTCAATGGCAAATACTAACCACATGCATGTAAACTTTTGACCACTGGGAAAGAAAGAACTAAAAGCTGAAATAAATCATTGTCTCTAGTATTATTCTGAAATAGAGCAGTGATCATAAATGACCTAAGAGAGGGAATGTGCACTAGGATGAAATATCAGGAATTGTGAAAAACTGAGTGTTTAGGAACTTTGTTAAGATGTATGTAAACCTATAACTTCAACTCATGACTCCCTCCTGTTCAACTCAGGGGGAAATTGTATAGCAAACAGCAGAAGAGTCTGGACACAGTGTTGTACATAGCCCAAAGCCTGCTGCTTGCAATAGCCAATGGCTGCATCATTTTACCACAAACTTGTTCAGCTATTGGGCACAGCAGGTGGGCATAACTTGGCATCATGTCACTTCATCCTTAGGCTTTAAGTAATCTGTGGAATATGCCTGGTCCTCACGGGGATTGTAAACACCTGTAATACCCCACTCATTTACTTATCTAAGTACATCTGTCCAAACAGCTATTCCCGTCTAAAATGTATTTCTCATTAGCATAGCCCATGTTTTACTAGAACATTCCTCAATAGAGAAACAAGACGACACAGAGCTGGGTTGTGTAGCAACAGCTGATTAGTGACATACTAAATTTCACGAAATGAATCTATAATGCATTAAAATGTTATCCTGAGGCACTCGGAGGCTGCTATTAAGGCTATATTGAACTCTGATAATGAACCTTGCGCACAAGTCAGGAGCTCTAGGAGAAGTTTGAAATATACTGAGCACTATCAGATCATTTAAGAATGAAATCTAACAAGATACTGAAAGTCAAAGACTTCTCCAGAAATGTGTAACAAGGGTGTTATTGAGTAAAGGGCCAGCATGAAAGCCTTATAATGAGTTCTCTATACTGAGAGCTTTTTAATGAGGGTAAGCCGTTCTATATGGTGTAAAGGGATACATCTATAATGAGGACAAGCCATATTGAAACACTAGTGTGAGAGCATCTTACCATGTCTCAAGCATTGCTTCAGTTGCTACAATAACATCTGCCAAATGTAGCTATTTCCATTAACTTGTTGTGGGTACGACCGTCAAATCCTTAATCATACGAATGGCCTTGCTCGGTAAACTGCATTATAGATCGACCGAGATTTATCACCTTCTTGGCCTTAACATTTGAAAATTATTTCTGTGGGCATTTTGCCATTAAGGTGATGTGTGTAAACTAACCATATCTTATCGGATCTCAGAAAGCTCGACCATGGTACATTTTCAGTCACGATATGGTTGATACATTAATAGTAAAATTGGTAAATATTACCTTACGGAGTTTAAGGTTTTGAGACTCGGTCTCGGAACTAAAGAAAACATAGCAGTAGAAGATGGACATTTTTGTACATTTGATGGATAGTAAATAATACTACACCTTAAAACGAATCTCTACATTTGCCCTAATTTTATTTTTAGGTCCAAAATTCTGTGCTGCTGAATTCCCAAAGCTCTGTGTTCTTTGTGATGTTCTTGTATGTCACAGAGTAAATATCTGTTTTTAATTCTTGTTATTGCTTCTTCTTTCTTCTTCGCGCTTTGAGATGGCTTTTGAGCGATAATCGTTGTGTCTAAATGGGCCTTTGCATTCTGGAAGTCTCCATTGTATATTACAGTTACTTCCATGCAGTGCAGTTTCCTGTCTGATGCTTATCAGGCACCATCCTGATGTTGAGACTTCTCCTTGCTTTTTTTTCTTTTATGCTGTGCTTATGAGTCTCATTATGCATCACCAAAGCATCACATTAGCAGTTAGAGACTGTACCATCTCTACCTGCAGGGAGGGCACTCTGACTATCACTACTCTGTATATTCACCTAAATAAGCTGTAGACCATAAGTATACAGTCAAGAGGCTGAACAATCATCTCCTTCATAACTGTGTGACAAGTGCCTCTAATCATCAGCAGTAACTGTGATAAGAGTTTCTGTGTCCCCCTTTAAAGAGCTTGTCTGATAGGGTCTATCATACAGGAATTATGCTGACTGTAAAATTTACTTTTTGAAAACACATAAACCAAAGTAAGTTTCAAGTGGTCAGAATGAGATCATGACCACCTGAGGAGAAAGACTCCAGAAATTCCAGATAAAAAGAAATAGCTAAATAAGTTAATGCTAGCTGGCTTATATATACTGTGAAGCTAAATATATTAAAACTAAAAAAAATTCAATGGAGTGGCTCTTTAAAGGGTTAATATATAAAATGGTTGATGCTTTATTTTTATTATAGAGAGCTCTAAATACCCTTCATACAGAAAGGAAATAACATGCTGACTGCCTGCAACTACCACTAGGGGGAATTTAGAAGCTGCATACTGTGCTATAATTGAGTTAACCCATTAACCCCTTGAGTGGCACGCCCGGAAATTTTCCGGGACGAGCTCCACTGCTCATAGTGACATAGCCCGGAAGATTTCCGGGCTATGTATCACTATGGGAGCTGCAGAGCACAATGCCACAAGCTGTGACACTGTGCTCTGCCTGCACAGACCCACACAGAGCAGTGCAAGGGCTTTGAAAAACCAGCAGAAGATATTGCCGACATGTCGGCAATGTCCTGCTTTGTTTACAAGTTGCCATAGAGACCATCGGCTTGTCAGAAGCAAGCCGATGGTCTCTGTGGCAGGGAGAGCTGGTTCTTAGCTGTCAGAGGACAGCTAGGTACTAGCTCTTACAGCAGAGATCAGAGAAAACCTCCGATCTTTGCTGTGTTAACCCTTTACATGCTGCAGTCTATGTGACTGCAGCATGTAAAGGGTTGTCACTACAGCATGTAAAGGGCTGTCACCATCGGACCCCCAGAATGTGATCAGGGGTCCTGTTGGGTCCCTGTGGAAGTCCCCTAAAGGGACAAAAAAAAATAATTTTTTTTAAAATAAAAAAAAAAAAAAAAGTAAAAAAATTATTAAAAAAATAAAAAAAACACTTGTCTCCCTTTACTTTGTAAAAAATCAAAAATACAATCACACATGTGGTATCCGTGTGCTTCGTAATGACCCAGAGAAGGAAGTTAATACATTATTTAACCCCTTAATGACATGGCCCCTTTTTTTCTTTTTTCCCCATTTCTTTTTTTCCTCCCCCCTGTTTAAAAAATCACAACTTGTCCCGCAAAAAACAAGCCCTCATATGGCCCTGTCAATGGAAAAATGAAAAAGTTATGGCTCTTGAGACGCAACTGCAAAACTAGTTGAAATTCAATGATTAGACCATTTTAAAAAACCTGCCCTGGTGGGCACGACAGGGTGGTAGGAAACCTGCCACTCAAGGGGTTAAGGACCAAGCACTGTAAATATACGGCGCTTGGTCCCAGGCTTAAAGCCCAGCCATATGTAAAATTACGGCAGGGATTAAAGCCTTCTGCTTCTGCAACCAATTAGAAGCAGGACTGGTTCTCAGCTGTTAGTCACAGCCGATAACCAAGAGGATGAGGGAGAAGGGGGTTTTAACCCTTTCTGCCTCCTCCTTTATTTAGTAAACAGTGCTCAATGAGCGTGATGTACTAAAAAAGTGAAAGTGGAATTCTTTCTTCCACTGCGCGAGCTGGCAGTCAGTGACCGCCGGGTGACCTCTGTCACAGCAGAGCTACAGGGTCCCAGGAGACCCTGATCACCTCTGCCAGTGACTAATGCCACTACAGGGGATGTTTTCTCCTGTAACTGGGGCTCCTATGGATGCCTCAGCTACAGTGGAAAAATGTTAAATAAACCCCCCCCCCCAAAAAAAAACAAACATGTGAATGTCCCCCAGGAGTATTACATAGGGGGTACATAGATAGTAAAAAGAATAATTACATACATAAGTAAAACAAAATGACAGAATAAAACAACAATACATACATAAGAAAGAGAATAACCCAAAGCCAACGCCAACCAAAACCGTCACTATATGCGCTCTGTAAACCAAAGCCATACATATTATATATCAAAATGTCAGAAACAAAATGAGAAACCCATTCCCATACTTTATTTTAGTGTAAATATACTAATTTAAAAAAAAAACTATAAATGTTAAAAAAAAATCATTTTGTAGGCTTTTTACCCCCAATAAAACAAAAAAAAAGTTAGTGAAAAAGATATTTAAAAAATTGCCCTATATGTTACAAAAAATGCAGCAAACATAATTTTGATAGCTAAAGGAAAAAATAGGGCAATAAAACCATTACATGGCTAAAATCCCTAAAAAGTGTCTGGTCCTAAAGGTACAAAACAGCCTGGTCCTTAAGGGGTTAAATGCCTAATGGTATACAGTAAGCGCTTAAGCTCCCTCTAGTGGCAGATGCAGGTAGCCGGCATATTCTCTTTTGAATCCACAGTACATGTGTGGAAGGGATTTGAAGCTTTGTATCAGAAAGACTGGAGCTTTGATCTCTATAAAGATGTGTTAAGAAATGTTAAGCAAATTAATCAGCACGGAATCCTGAACCTGTTTAAACCAACCAAAATACATTTCAATGGTGGATATTCACTTTAAGATTGAGGGAGTTGCTATGTTGTAGAACAGTGATGTGCATCCATCCAGCAACCCTCAATTGGTATGTAGTCGTGACTGATCAGAATAATAGTTGGTCCCCGCAGACAGGATTTGCTTTCTGTAGTAAGGAACGTTTGTGTGTGAGGAGTATTTTTCATAGCACTGCCAATTGTCATCCTAGGGGGAAACTTTATGGTGAGTATAGTTGCTACAACATGTTTAGAGGGGAGTTAAAATTATTATATCAATACAATTGAGCCCCTACCCTCTTACGAGTTGTCAGTGCACCCTAAGAAGTGTCATGTGCAAGTTCCATCCAATTGCGATTTGTACAGAACTCGAAAAGAGCACGTGTATTTCAATATTTTTAATTCACATGAGCCATTTTTCTTTTATACTGACGGTCCAAGGTAGGAAAATCACTGCATATCCTATTTTTAGGTGATAATTAGAGATGAGCGAGCGTACTCGGTTCGGGTGTTTTTGCACTCGAGCACCGCTTTTTCTGAGTAACTGACTACACGGACGAAAAGATTCGGTGGGCGCTGGGGGTGAGCGGGGGGTTGCAGAGGGGAGTGGGGGGGGGGAGAGAGAGAGAGAGCTCCCCCCTGTTCACCACTGCTACCCCCCGCTCCACCATGCCGCCCCCCACCCCCCGGTGCCCCCCGAATCTTTTAGTCCGAGTAGTCAGTTACTCGGAAAAAGTGGTGCTCGAGTGCAAAAACACCCGAACCGAGTACGCTCGCTCATCTCTAGTGATAGCCCATCATTTCTTATGGCAGGCAAAGAAAAAAAAATTGTGCACCAGCTTGTAAATGCGAGTTTCATGCGTGTGCATTGCGATTTATCTTTACTATTAAACATTGCAGCGATACGTTTTTTCTCACAAAACGCATCGCATTTGCAGGCAAAAATCACAGGTTAAAGAATGTGATATCGGTCCAAGTTTCTAGGACCAATACCCCACTCATCTGTGTGAATGCAGCCTAAGGCCTTAGTCAGACAGGCGTTTTTTGCCGCGATTTGCGCATGCGCATGCGTCCGGCGGTTTTATAAAACCATTGCTTTGCAATGGTATCGGACACATGAGCGCTTTTTATGCGCTCGTCCGATAAATTATAGAACAGAAATCGCAGATCGCACCTATCTGCGATCTGCGATTCCTGTTCTCTTCTCTATATGCGCTCAATGGGGCCGGCGGCAGCAGCGCCGCCCCATTGAGAACATATAGAAGACAAATCATTCTTCTCTGCCACAGCTGTAACAGCTGTGACAGAGAAGAACGATGTTTGCCCATTGAATTCAATAGAGCCGGCAATACAGCCGCTCCATTGAAAGCAATGGGCTGCCGGCGTGCGCGGGGTGAATTGTCGGGAAGGGCTTAAATATATAAGCCCTTCCCTGCAATTCATCCTAAAATGTGTTAAAATAAAAAAAAATTGTATACTCACCTTTCCGCTGCAGCCGGAGTCCAGCCGCGGCCGCTGTCAGTTCTCCTGAACTGCTTCTCGGCACTATTCAGCCGGCGGGGCTTTAAAATCCCCGCCTGCTGAATGATCTGCCTCTGATTGGTCACAGCCCTGACCAATCAATCAGAGGCAGGTTTCACTCACACACCCATTCATGAATTCATGAATGGGTGAGTGACTGCTGCCTCTCAGCGCTGAGCCAATCAGGGGCAGGTCTGACTCACATCCATTCATGAATTCATGAATGGGTGTGAGTGAGACATGCCTCTGATTGGCTCAGCGCTGAGCCAATCAGGGGGCAGGTCTGACTCACACCCCCTTCACACCCACTGCAGGACGGCCGCGCGGAGCTCCGGCTGCCGGGAGAAGGTGAGTATATATATATTTTTTATTTTTACACATTTTAGGATGAATTGCAGGGAAGGGCTTATATATTTAAGCCCTTCCCGACAATTCATCCCGGGCTCGCCCGCAGCGCATTGCTTTAAATGGAGCCGGCTCTATTGCCGTCTCCATTGAATGCAATGCGCTGGACAGCTCCGGCCCGTTTCTAATGAAACGCGGCTAGGAGCAGATTTTCGGGCGATTTGCGGGCGACTTGCGCGCACCGGCCACGCGATTTGCGGATGCGCATCCGTCATGCGATCCGCAAATCGCGTGAAAAAACGCCCGTGTGACTAAGGCCTAAGGCCTTAGTCAGACGGGCTTTTTTTGCGCGATTTGCGCATGCGCATGCGTCCGGCGATTTTTTAAAACTATTGCTGTGCAATGGTATCGGACACATGAGCGCTTTTTATGCGCTCGTCCGATAAATTATAGAACAGAAATCGCAGATCGCACCTATCTGCGATCTGCGATTCCTGTTCTCTTCTCTATATGCGCTCAATGGGGCCGGCGGCAGCAGCGCCGACCCCATTGAGAACATATAGAAGACAAATCATTCTTCTCTGCCACAGCTGTAACAGCTGTGGCAGAGAAGAACGATGTTTGCCCATTGAATTCAATGGAGCCGGCAATACAGCCGGTTCCATTGAAAGCAATGGGCTGCCGGACAGCGCTGGATGAATTGTCGGGAAGTATATAAGCCCTTCCCTGCAATTCATCCAGAAATGAGTTAAAATAAAAAAAATATATATACTCTCCTTGTCCCGGCAGCCGGAGTTCAGCGCGGCCGGCCTGCAGTGGGTGTGAAGGGGGTGCCAGTCAGACCTGCCCCCTGATTGGCTCAGCCAGAGCCAATCAGAGGCAGGTCTCACTCACACCCATTCATGAATTCACCTGCCTCTGATATTTTTTGCAGATATTCCATTTCAACCATTTTTTTGTGTAACACAGCAGAAGTTATCCAGAAAATAAAACTTAACAGTTATTATACTGGTTCTGTCCCGCATGGGGCTGTAGTGTGTAACATGACGCAAATACAAGCTTTAGAAATGAAGGAGCACCTGACTGATTTTGGGGCCTTTTTAGGATGTTTTTCAGGCAGTAAATAACTCAAGAGGCATCCAAGTTTCTATACTTCTCTATGGCCGCTTCCAGATGAGCGTGTTATTGGTCCATATTTAGTCCCAGTTTTGTGTACTGTAATACAGAGCTAAAATGAATCTATGTATTTATTCACATGGAGTGTATTTTTTACGGCCGTTCTATAAAAACGCAGCGTGACCCATTTTCCCCAAATTTGCATCTGTTTTGCTATTCTTTTGCATTCGCTAAATACAGATCAATATTTGTCCAGTAGAAAATAAAATATATGGTGGCAAATCATGATGAAATACTGATGACATATGGCTGTAATGTCATCTGTAACACATCCTTGATATATCTGAAAGTGATTTATTGCAGTGTATTATACCTTGTCAGTTTAACCCCTTAAGGACTGAGTACGGTAAATATATGATGCTAGGTCCTGGGATTTAATCTGGCTGATAGTAGAAGTATAGCATGGAATTAAAGCTTCTGCTCCTGCAATCAAGCAGTAGCAGGTCAGGACCTCAGCTGTTAGACACAGTCGAGGACTCGAAGGAGATGGGAGAAGCATTTTTTACCTGCTTCTGCTTTCTCCTTTCTAGGCTACATAGCGCTCATTGAGTGCTATGAACTAAAGAGTGAAAGCAGAAGTGTAACTTCTGCAATGTGACCCAGCGATCATGTGACTCCAGGATGCCCTCTGTCACACCAGTGAAAATCCATAGCATTTGTAGTAGCAGCAAAGTGGGTGAGGTTTTTTTTTTAATTCTCATCCACACACTGTAGAAAAAAAATCCACACAAAATTTGTGCAAAAATCGACCTGTGGAGTGGATTTTGGATCCACAGCTTGTCAATTATAACACTGGATTGGCTGCGTGGTTTTGATGTCTTCAAATGAGAGCGTGAATTCAGCGTCAAAATCTGCACACCAAGTGGTTAAGATTTTGATTTTGTGGTGTGGATTTGCTACAGAATATCCGCTGTGGATACTTCACAGCAATTTTTGCCATGTATAAACACAGCCTGAATGTACAGAGGTTTGCAGAAACTACTGTACAAGCCCACTGTGCATGCATTTATGGTGTAGGGTGGGAAGGAGATAAAGAGGTTGTATGAGATTAGAAGAATAGAAGGATGTTTTATCCCTCCTATGTGAAGCAATTGGATTTTTTGCCTTTTTCTGGACCAACACTGTGGAATATTAGGTTGGACTTCATGCGCTCATTTTTGCTATTTTGCATGCTAATTATGATACTATGCACACTTTTTCTCAGAAACAACGTCACTTTCGTTCAAAGGCTCCGTCTGTTTTCACTGCCTAGCCCAATTAAGGTGAATAAAACTGAACCGCAACTCCACCAACTGCCCGTGATAACTCCTTTAAGGGCTAAATCTGACTCACCATCATGTGGCAAGTTGATGCTCACTGTCTTAGCATATCTGGTTGCTGTTTTTAGGTAGCACATTTTGAAATGGAACCCAGCTGCGTCTATAGTGATTTTTTTTCTCCTCCTGAATGACCAGGAAAAAATGTTTATCTTTAGCCTTCTAATTCTAAGGCCAAATTGTGCTATTTAGGTGGTGTGAATCTTAGCTTTACCACCCACTTTACTTCTCTTTGTTAATTAAAATGTCTTTATGAACAAACCAGGACAGTATGATTTATTTCACCCCCATGCATTAGAAGCGAGAACCATTATCACCAGTATCCTCTATATCGACACTGTGAAAAGGTGTCAGGTCAAAAGGGTTCTCCTATTTAATGAGGTCAATATAATTGTTTGAACATCCTTTCACAATGACTAATGTGTGGATCATAAATGATACATGTCCCAACTTCATTCTAAGACGTAATTACCATATTCCCCTTATATTGAAGCAGACTCCTATTAAGCCCTGTAAGTATCTTAATCATTCAAGGTCACTAATGCGCATAAATATGTTTTATCTCATTAAAGCTTTTAA
Source organism: Eleutherodactylus coqui (assembly GCF_035609145.1). Classification (NCBI taxonomy): domain Eukaryota; kingdom Metazoa; phylum Chordata; class Amphibia; order Anura; family Eleutherodactylidae; genus Eleutherodactylus; species Eleutherodactylus coqui. The sequence continues at coordinate 140,674,352 of NC_089842.1, read as the reverse complement.
ATACTGAAACAGCTAAGCTGATTTTAGTTTAGAAAAAGCTTAAACTTCCCAGAAATCTTAGCTTCACTCACAAGAGCTCCAAGTCGAGACGCTTCCAAATGTAGCTGAATATTGGGGATGGTAGATTAGTCATGAGTGATTTCTTGTTTTCATCAACTTTACTGTGAATACCAGGCGTTTATTAAAGCAGTTCTTCACTATCATGTCTTTTAGCACACAGCAGCTGTAAATAATGGCGCCTCTCTGTAATACGTTCTACACAACTAAGTTGGTATCAGCATAGGGATACTGCATCACCATTTTATTCCCTATGTGGATATAGATGATGCTTTTTAAGAAATGTTGTAAAAAGACTTGAAATATTACCAGGTATCTGCTATAGTGAAGAATCCCTCGATGTTCCATGGAGCGTAAAAAGGGTTCATGCACATGCAGCACCCTAGTACAAAGGCTTCATTGAATGTTGCACTATGGAGATTTTTAGAAGAATATGTACATACAGCAAAGGGTTAAAAAAAAGTTGGAGGACCCCAAGATAAACTTTTGCACCCGGGCCCATGAGCCTTTCGCTACGCCCCTGATAGCATCCAATGGAGCATTCCAGAATGCATATGAAATCCATCCAACAAAGGACCTATAGATTTGTATAACCTTTGTGTTACAGATTCTTACAACTCGGAGGTTGTACAGAACCTTAACCTTTGGAAATTCAATTTTGGATGCAGGGTTTCCTAGGGGGGTTTTTTCTTTCCGCCATTATACAATGGCGCCATGTGTGGGCTAGAGCCAGTACTGCGGTATGGGACATGCTGGAGAGGCCCCCGACAACAGAGCAGCCAGTGATATACAGTAAGAATACCCTGCTGGACGTCTTCCGACATCGCAGCTGCACAAGCTTCAATCAGAATGTCTTCAGACGTCAGATTGGAAAGGGTTAATACAGTCATGTGAATGAGTTTAAAAAGTGGTCTTATAGCCCATACTAAACTGAACTTACTGGAAAAATATAATCTGGTTGTTATGAGAAGAAAGGATCATTTAAAGTGGCCAGTGTGAAGGAAAGTGATTGTTTATTGTAGATCATTCATGCCTCCATAAATATATGAAGCATCATCTATAGATCTCTGTATACAGTGCATGCAATGTGGCGTAGACCTAAAGTGGCTTGTGATATTTCTAATCTATATGCTTTTAGCTTTTTTTTCACTTATATTTGATCAACTCTTGTATCTTTCCATATAGTAATGTGACGTCTAAAGTAATGTGTTCTGGATTCTACAATACAAGAACAAACAATAAATATAGCACAGAGTCCTTTATATGTGGGTACCTGTACACTGTTCTAGAAATGATTAGGTTCCAACTCAGCTGCTGAAGGCCCATTCACACCTGCGTTAGGCTTTCAGTCCCAATTCTGTTTCCCTGATCCGTTTTTGGAGCTGAAAAATGGAACTATACGCTTACTTTTTTCGCCTTTCAATTCAATGGGTTGTCAAAAAAGGCAGCGCTGTTTGGGTGCTTTTACATGGGTGGGTGCAATGTCGGTCCAAGAATATCAGACTGAGGGCTCAGTCACACAGGCATTTGTAACGGACGTTTTTCTGCACGTCAAAAAATTAGCACTAGATAGAACCAATGCTTTTCAATAGCAGCGGTCACATGTGCGAATTTTACATGCGGAAAAACGCCTGCGGCGAAAATTATAGGACGTGACAATTTGCAGAGTGCATGTAACTGCGTTCTGTGGCAAACCAGTATTCTGTGTATGTGGAACCCCTGGATGCTGTCGCTCAATGTGGCCGGCGGCGGCAGCGCCGACCCTATTGAGAACATATACTGAAGACCGTGATCCTCTGCCACAGCTGTCACAGCAATACAGCCAGCTCTATTGAAAGCAATGGGCTGCCGCTGTAGTCATTCATGAATGGGTGAGTGCTGCCTCTGATTGGCTGAGCGCAGGGACCAATCAGAGGCAGCTCTCAGCTGTCATTCAATAGCTGAGAGCTGCCTCTGATTGGTCACAGTGGTCAACCAATCAGCGGCAGCCCATTTAGCAGGTGGGGATTTAAAATCCCCGTCTGCTGAATATTACGGAGAGCAGAGCAGGAAGAAGAGCCGGCTGGACGCGGCTGAGCCCCGGAAGCTGCAGAGAGGTGAGTATAGATTTTTTTTTTTTTTTTACACTTTTTTTAGGATGGTTTTCAGGGAAGGGCTTATATTTTAAGCCCTTCCCGAAAATTACTACAGCGCTTGCCGGCAGCCCATTGCTTTCAATGGAGCCGGCTGTATTGCCGGCTCCATTGAATTCAATGGAAGAACATCGTGCTCCTCTGTGACAGCTGTGGCAGAGGATAGCGGGAATGACACTCTTTTTGAGCGTCAAAACGCACGTGTCACCGAGCCCTTTTGTGCAGATAAACACTGCTAGCATTGTTTTTTCCGCCGTGCCGCTCGCTTAGGTCACGCAAATTTTTGAACGCATCAGTTATGCGTTTAAAAATTCGCGCGTACAAACTCCAGTGTGACTGAGCCCTGATATCACAGTCTGTAATCTGTGATTTTGGTTTTGATTGCAATGCGTTTTGTGAGAAATACGCATCACATAAAAACAGTTGCTATTTGAAAATCACATGTTTTTTTCAATAGTAAAGATAGAAAACTCGTATTGTACTTCCATGGAACTCGCATTTAGAGTACAATGTGATTTTTATTCTTTTTCCCACTGTAGGAAAGAATAGGCAATTCTTAGACAAGAATCGCCCAAAAATATGACATGCAGAGATTTTTCTATTTGGGACACCAGTCCGAGAAAAAAAATCACTCATGTGAATTACATGATTGAAATCAATGGGTTATTTTCATGCACGATATTTGACCATATCAAAATCGGTCAGAGTGTGCGTGTAAATTGCTCATGTGAATGCATCCTCCATTTGCTTCTGTTCCAATAGGTTTCACTTTTTATAAGGAATATATAGCATAGTCTGCAGAACTATTTTTTCTAGTAAAAAAATGGAAACCTATCAGAATGGAAACAAACTGAAATCATTCCATTTCTTTGAAAACCCATCAAAACCAATGTTGAAAAAAAGGGAAACGTTTAACTCCGTTTTTCTGCTCCAAAAACAGAACAGAAAAACACGGGTGTGAATGGGCCCTAAGTAGTTGTACAAAGTGCCAGCCTGAAGAGTGTCCCTTTAAAGTGCTGGTCATTGACTCATACCCCTCTCACGTTAAACTTAGTAAAGGCCCTTTTACACACAACTATTATCGCTCAAAATTCGCTCAAAAGCCATCTTTTGAGCGAATCATTGTGTGTAAATGTGCGCCTATCGTGCACTTTTCGTCCATCGCTGACTTCAGGTCTTCATGAAGTCCTCATCCTTTAGGACGATAAGATGAACAGCACGCTGTGTTCTCCGCGGGCAGTGCTGGTAACAGCTGATATTCTTTAACAGCCATTAACAGCCGCTGTCCCGCTGGAAAACAATAGTGATGCATTTAGAGAGCAGACCACCTACTGTTCTCTAAAAACATGCAATGAAGTACAAAAGGGCTGATTTAGCCCATTAGTACCTGTGCAAAATGATTGGGTTCTGTGATGCCTATTGTCTTTCTGATTGACTTTAGGCTCTAGAAGGAGGGAAATGTATGTATTTATGGGCACTTTAAGAGGTCATTTATTTACTGGTTGTCAAGTAAATAAAGTAGTTGTTGGTACTGCTGAAATAGCAGTATTTTATACTCTGCTACTAATGATAACTAAAGCTATCATAGGGAAATCCTTAGTAGAGTTATCCTTCAAAAATGTTCCTTACTATTGCAACTTCGAGCCCCATAAAGCTTATGGGCATAATGTATTTCCCAATGATGACACCCAAGCAGATACATCTGTCCCTCCACAGAGAAGAAACCAGAACTTCTGCTCACCAATCTGTATTCTTATATGGCACTAGCTAACATTGGGAAAAAAATGCCTAGATCTGTATTGATAAATATTAAGAGTTTAATGTTCTTCTATGTTCTTAATGAACATTATTTACAATATTTCCTCATTAACATTTGCTGGCAATTTTTTCAGATATTTGGTGCTTGAACACGTGTCCGGTGGAGAACTTTTTGACTATCTGGTTAAAAAGGGACGACTAACTCCAAAGGAGGCTCGAAAATTCTTCCGACAAATCATATCCGCACTTGATTTCTGTCACAGCTACTCTATATGGTGAGTCAGAGCTTTTGTTTCTTCCTGTGGGTAGTGACGTGATAAATGTTTGCTAAAGATAGTTTGAACTGAAAAGGTTACAACATTCAGTCTGAAAATCCTAAAAAATGAGCTGACGGATCTGGAAAAAGCGAAAGCTTTTGTCAGCTGGATGTGAGTGATAGAGAAGAAAATCTACATTAACTGAGCGCTAAAATGATGAGGGACCTAAATAACATGATATGCAGAGTCTGATCTCATCAACTGGCTGCAGATTTTTTTGATTCAGCTACATTGCCTGGGGTTACCTAAAATTTTCACAATATTGCCATGACTACCGGCCCAAAAATTAGCCGATAGACCTTCTTCCCATCTGATGTTCTATATTTGAAGATGAGTCTGATTTGAATTTTAAATCCAATTGGTTTTTAAGTTATCTTTAATGGATATGTAATATTTATACATTAGAATTTACAGAGGCAGTGTCACCTGCCCAAGGCATAGTCTGAGGGCGCTAACACATGAGTGGCAGCGGCTGCCACTAATTCTCACAACTAACCATTGATTACCAGGCTGCATCAGGACCTGCAACTTCAGCCTGGCAATTAGCTGTAAATCGTGAGCATTAGCATCCATTCTATGGAAGGAAGCGTTAAGCAGAATAGCATTGAAACCCTCACTACTCATGGGCGCCCTCTATTGGACACTAAGGTGAATGTTCAACTTTTACAATAACTTTATTTTTTAGAGGCAATACTCTGTGGATTAATGAAATAATATATTTGTATATACAGTAATATACAGCATTTATATACAGTATAATACAAGTATAATATATTTGTATAGGCTGAAGCTCAGTTTTCCAGCTACAGCATCAAATCCCTGCAAAGACCCTCCAGTTTCGGGACAAAATCCTGGAAAACGTATCCAATTTTGCCTTTGACAGAGGATTCTTGTTACCTGTGTTATGCGGCCTGGGTTGGTATGGCAGGTGCAGCTCCCATTGAATTAATTGGAAGCTCTGTCTGCACTGAACAGCTGATCATCAGGGATCCTGAGGGGTGGACCCCCGCTGATCAACTATTGATGACCTATGCTGAGGATAGGTCATCAATAGTAAAGTCATAGACAGTCCCTTTTAAGGTCTAAAGTCTACACAAATACAGTCATATATTCTCATGCATAGCTATTATAATCATATACTTACCTGGACCTTCTGACTAACTACATTTTTGAGTCGGGTTTATGACTACAAGACGCAGACCTTCTATGGTACTACTCGGTCTGCGCTCTGTGTGACTTTATAACTGCAAGATGCAGGCCAGTAAGTATAGGAATCTTTACCTCCAACTGGAAATGGCTCAAAAAAGATCAAATCTTGAAAAAGTTCTCTTCTCAATGGTTAATCTTCAATTTCAATTACCGTGATTCTCAAAGCATCTTGAACTGTGTGAATTAATTCTACTATATCTACTGTATACTTTTATAAAGTTGACTTCAAAAGGGTTTTCCAGAACTTAAAAATAAAGTTAAAAGGGATTAAGATGAATAAAAATTGAATAGTCCCTGTTCAGTGCTGCAGCCCCGTTGCCTACCGCATGGAACCCAGAAGAAGTAGCAGGCGGTTGACAGGACTATGCATTGTGTATGTGGCCGCTCAGACACACACAGGCCTCAGCGGCCTCAAAGAATCACCTGTGAGTGGCTGTGTCGTCACGAGCACATTAAATGACTCTTCATCGCCCACCACTTCTTCTGGTTCCGAGCCGTGGGCATTGGGGCTGTAGCACTAGACGGGGAGCTGCTGGGTAGGTGAGTATTCCATTTTTATTAATTTTAGGCTTTTTTAAACTTTTTTTTTTAAGTCCTGGAAACCCCTTTTAAATATAAATTCTTCTGCAGCAGGATAGTTGCAGAAATTTTGCTGACTGTCCCATTTATCTGAATGGGACTTGCAGAAGTCTACTCACACGCTTTAGAAATAACCCCATTCAGTTCTATACAATGGATTTTTCAGTCGTCACAATTTCTACAACAAATCTCCTGCATATGAATATACCTTAAGAGTAGAAAGGGTTAAATTTGGACTATATATGCTCTGCCCATTGTCTCCTATCCACAATCATTCTCCCCTTTGCTCTCCACCTGGCCAGCCACAGAGACCTGAAGCCTGAAAATTTATTGTTAGATGAAAAAAACAACATACGGATAGCGGATTTTGGAATGGCGTCACTGCAGGTCGGGGACAGTTTACTTGAGACCAGCTGTGGGTGAGTACAGATATTACAAAATCCAACAGATATTGTAATCATTTTTAGCTACAAACCTGACACTTTGTGTAACAATACGTGTTGTTGTATGTGTAGTTCATGTCTCGACTACCATATACAGATTTAGCAAAGCTGATTTCGTCATTTGCTAAAATTTATTTGACACCTTAGAAAATTATTATAGAAATAGCTGAATACTAAATTCAGCTCTGCTACATCTGCTTCCAGTCAGAAGACAATGGCATACAAGTCATTTCCATTATTCTGTGGTACCTACATTTACTTCACTTAAAATTTCTGACTTATATTAGCGACATGAATCTACTTAACCAATTCTTCACTTTATCCTGCTGTTAACATCCCTATTCTTTCTCTCTGTCTTCCCTTTTCTTGCATTTTGTTCATGCCTCACTCCCTTGCGTCCAGGTCTCCTCACTATGCATGTCCTGAGGTGATCAAGGTAAGTTCTATTGACTTCCATCTTTCCTGTGATATTTCCCTGTCCTCTGACTTCTTATGGTTCTGTGATGACATGGAAATAATGTGACTAACAAGCATGTGATGTAATATATACCACTGATATATATATATATATATATATATATATATATATATATATATATATATATATATATATATATATCAGTGATTTCTTATGGGAATTGGTCACTAAGCTTTCATTTGTGATATACGAAGTCTCTAGGAAGGTCCTCTCATCACCTAATACTATGACATAATGTTCCTGCAAAACTTAGAAGTTTTTAACACTCCCTAACAATTTGCTGGCAGTAAGTTACAATTTTGCCCACCACCATTTGGACATATGAAGAACACAGAGGGGAGTCTCAGTACCCTCCTCTATGAACCCGAGTGAAGACCTGCTAACACACCATGGCAGATTCTAAGTGTCCATGAATAGTCACGGGCGGCCATTTATTCGAAAATATATCCGACAGCCAATTCCCCCTTCAAAATCGGCTTTTGCAATGGATTTGAGAACCTGATGGCTTCAATTTAACCAGTAAGATATAAAGGAGTTGTCTCACTTTAGACACCCCCTTTAACCCTTTAATGACCAGCTTTGCAGACCCTAAGGCGCCTTAGGCTTTTACAGCGACCTGATCTAAGGCCGGCCCCAGAATTCTATGTCGGGAAGAGCCAGGCTCCAGCTAGGCCCTGTACTAATAGCTGGGAGTGAAGAAACCTCCGTTCCTGTCCTTTGAACCCATTGCATGATCGCTGAATGCAAGCAGGTGACAGGGAGAACTACGATTCCTTGCCATCCATGAGTAACCAGCAATGTGATCATGGGGTGCCGATGGGTTCCCATAGATCTGCCAGGCATGTAAGCGTATCAGACCCTGGCAGGCTCTGACTGCTGATCGGTCAAGAGTACATTATACTGCAGTACATAAGAAGTGCAGTGTAGTGTACCAGCAATCGTACAATCGCATTTTCAAGTCCCTTTGAGGGACAAAAATGTGTTAAATAAATTTAAATAAATTTTATTTAATAAAAAAAGAAGAAAAACAAGGCCTCTCACAACTCATTTGGTGAAAAATAAACATGTTATGGCTCATGGAAGACAGCAATGCAAATACATTTTATTTTTTTATTTTTTTTTCTAAATATACAATGCCGAAATTGCTGTTTTTCGTCTATATGTCGTGCAAAAAACGCAACAAATACTGATCAAAAAGTTGCAGTTACCCCAAAATGGTACCAGTGATAGAACTCATCCCACAAAATTCAATATCTCACATAACTTCATTGGTGGAAAAATGTTATGGATGTTAGGATCCGATGATAAAATTACAATTATTACTCTTTAAGTGTTTTTATTGTAGACTAATATTTACATACAAAAATGTGGCATGGCTGTAATCGTATCGACCCACAGAATAAAAGTAACACTTCATTTATACTGTATGGTGAAGTCCATAAAAGAAAGAATTTCTGTGGTTTTTTTTCATCCCAGCAAAAAGAGTGAATACAAGTTAAACAATACATTATATGTAAGCCAAATTGGTGGCATTAGAAGATACAAATCATCTCACAAAATAACAAGACCTCATATGGCTGTGTCGGCAAAGAAATTAAAATATTATGGCTCTTGGAACAAAGCCATGCCTGATCATTAAGGTACAAAATAGGCCAGTCCGTAAGCGGTTAATATGGCTGCCTAAATGGCGATCAGCTGATTGCCGCCAGTCCAGCTCCTTAGATCCTTGGCAAGTAGAGTTGCCATTTCCTGATCAATGTGGTATTACATGGTGGACATTTAGATGAATGGTGAGAGCCACTGCTTGTTATCGGCGCTTTGCTTAGACTCGTAGAAACAGCTCCTGACAATCCCTTAAATCAGCATATATTCACTACATGAAACTGAAAATCCAAATAGAAATTCAAGATGAATGGCCTTGGTAGATTTAGACCTCATGCATACAGCATGCACAGATTCCGAATGGGGGATCCCGCACGGAATCCGTCCATGACTGCGGCGGGTGACCCTGCATACCTGTGTGTGCAGGCGGCGAGGCCCGCGCTGACCTATCTTCTTCCAGGTTCTCTATACTGCGTATCGTCTGCAGGGATCGCCATCAGACAAGCACAGTACAGATTTTTTTTTAAAGTTTTTCCCACGGAATCCGCAGGCCATTTGCAATGTTAATTGCATACAGCCGCGGATCGGACGGCTTCTATTGACTTCAATGATAGCCGTCTGTGTGGGAACCGCAGGAAAATGGAACACACTGCAATTTTTCATCCGCGAGCACAGACCGCAATTGGTTTCTGCTCGTGTGAATGAAGAATCTTTTTTGCATTGCATGCTATGGAGGGTTATTGCTGCGGAATCCGGAGGCAGACACCTATCAGGGTTATTCATACTAAAGGTTCGTTTACTGTTATATGTCCTGTCCTTATAAGATTTGCCCTTTTTTTCTTGATTTGCTTAATTGGCCTCCAAGAAACCTAAGACCACTATAATATGTAGGCGTCACCTATGCTGGACTCTCACTCTGACTTGACCCTTATTCTTCATTCTGCCCAATGTGTTTACCCAGTAGCACTGTATATGTCCTGGCTCCATGAGTTTGACCTGTTAAGTGGTATTTTACCAATGTTCACCATGTTGCACTATTTTCTCTTGGAATATGCCAAAGAGCATATTGGACTCTGACCCTTACAGTCAGTGCGGTCCGTCAGGTGCAGTTCATGTCTGGCGCTTGAACTTTTGCTGTTGTTCAGCTCCTGTGACAGACCCAAAAAGTCGGAAAGCTAAACGCAGATGTGAACAAATACTAAATTGTATCATATAGAGGTATAGATATGTGACATAAGTGCCAAAGAGGTAGGTTTAGGGGGGGATTTACCCTTTAAATGGAATGATGTAATACATTTAACTAACAGACAGAAAGTCCTACAGAGCGGGCTTGATTGAATGGCTGAATGATTTGCAGACGTTGTATGTAATGCGCAATGCTGCCAGAGGAAAAAGATCTGCAGACTGAAGGAGACTTCACGGATTATTGGGTGTCATGCAATGTGACACATATGGTATGAGTGCAGCATTGATATGACATGCAGTGACACACCGCTGAAGGCATGCGGTGTAGCTGTGTAGGTAATCAGTGCCGTGCACTACGTCTACGGAAAGCCCAGCATCTAGGGAGCTGAGCTGTTGTGACAGACCGAGGATGCCAGGGTAGAGACATTCCACATTCATTCCCCGCCACAGATGATCTGACACTGGCTTGTCGGGATGCCAACGGAGGCCGTGGCTTTGGAATGAAGAATTTTTATAGTTGTTGTGGCTATAGTACTATACTTTTCTACAGTTTCATGTACATGCTTATGATATTTCTATGGTTATAGTGTCTAGTTTATATGAAGTGAATGAAAAATAATTATGGGCACTATAGCACTGAACCCTATTATACCTGACAATTGTAAAAATATGGATCATTCCAAATCTTTAGTCACAAAAACCACCTTTTTATATAATTTGCACCTTTTAGCATCAGAGGCAGCCATTTTGTATGTTGAGTACTTATGTATCCTTTGACATTCAGCTACACAAGATCTTTATAGGAACATAGCTAAATGGAGATGCCATTGTTTCCATTATTTGAGAATTCTTACAGATATTGATTCTGCCTTCAAAATGAACGCCCTGCTCCATTGAAGGTATATTGACCAGGGACGACTATTGGTGGAGTGATTGTTTGAATCAACGAATGTAAGCATCAATCATCCCATGTAAAAGCGGCTACCAACCCGGTGAAAAGCGATAATTTCCTTGTCGTTTTATTGTAGCTCACTTCAAAATAGTCATTGGTTGGTAAAAGGTCTCTCTATCTCACACATACACACCCAACCAACCATCATTCACACTCTTTAGTGACTTTTCTGGACAACTGATTGGATGATAGTTGCTCAGTGTGAAGTTAGTTTAATGGCATGATAATCGTGCGAATATTTGTTAGATTGAGTGGTTTGTAAAGTAACTGTTAGGTGTAAACGTGTGCAGCGACCAAATGATCAGAGCTAAATCGTTAGATTTTTCCAGATTGGATCTTTCATGTGGAGCTAAAAAAATCATCGTTCGTCTGCTGCAGAACCTTTGATGATAGGGCAATCCGCCACAAAGAACGAGATTGTCGAATAGTGTGTTGTCTTTCTGGCATTCAGATTCGACACATCCCGGATCAGGCTGACAGGTTACTTGGAGGAGCTCTGACCAATAAGGTTGACGAACTGGAAGTAATAATTTCTGAGGAAAACTATGACATAGCAGGAATAACAGAGACCTGGTTGGACGAAAGTGTGACTGGGCGGTGAACTTACAGAGTTACAGTCTGTTCAGAAGAGATCTTAAAAAAAACAGAAAGAGGGAGGGGTTTGTCTCTATAAAATCCTGTTTAAAGCCCACATTACGGGAAGAAATATGTGAGGGAGATGGACATGTGGAGTCTCTATTGGTAGAAATCCATAGAGGGAAAAACAATAATATAATCCTCATAGGAGTTTTCTATAGACCACCAAATATAACAGAAGCCACTGAAAATCTATGACCAAAGCAAATAGATGAAGCAGTAAATCACAATGAGGTAATAATTATGGGAGAATTTAACTATCTGGATATAAACTGGAAAGCCAAAATATGCAGATCTCATAACGGTAACACGTTTCTGGCAATAACTAAAGATAATTATCTTACTCAACTTCTACAGAACCCAACTAGAGGGATAGCCATTTTAGACTTAATATTAGCCAACAGACCAGACAGAATAACAGGGGTGCAGGTTGGGGGGCACCTGGGAAATAGAGACCATAATATAATACATTTCCGTTTGTCTTTCAAAAGGGAGTTTAATTGGGGAGCTACGAAAATACTAAACTTTAGGAAGGCAAACTTCGATCAGCTCAGAGATGCCCTTAACCTTACTAACTGGGACAATGTCCTCAGGACTAAGAGTACAGACAATAAATGGGAAATGTTCTAAAACATCTTAAACACTTACTGTGAGCGGTTCATACTTTACAGGAGTTAGGAATAGGAGTAAACCAATGTGGTTCAATAAAGATGTTTAGGGGGCAATGAACAACAAAAAGAAAGTGTTTTTTTTTCATGCCTTGATTATGCAGTCGCAAAGTATTTTTTCAGAAATTAAAAACCAGCAATGGAATACGCGTTTCGGGGAAGAACCCCTTCGTCAGTTCGGCTGGATAGGACTGTGTGATAAGTACAAATAGATAATGGAGGAGTGATTAACAAAGAAAGGGGAGGAGAGGGGAAAAAAAAAGAACAAAATTCATATACATAATGAAGTCTCACAAATGTGTCAATAAGAACAATAAATATATGATGAAAACATCGATCTGAACAGTGATAAAATATATATGAGACAAAAAACATAAAAGAATATGAGCATCCGTACATGTAAATTAACATGAAATTTATACAAAACAAATATCTGTTAAAATAGGATGAAGACAATCCTGAGTAAAATACCAATCTTAAAAGTACCAATATGAGAGCGGATGGACTCAAAATCGTGTGGTTGCTTTCAGCTGAATGGGATGACTACAGAATTAAAATGCATGTACAGCCTATTGGGAAATATGATATGATTGCTACACCCAAGGGGGTGCATAAATAAATGTGTATATGTATGTAAAAATGAGAAGAAAAAAAAAATAATAAAAATTAAAAAAAAAAAAAAAAGGGAATCTATTGGAAAACTACTTCAGAATGGTGTGCATTGACAGCATTGGGTTCATGGTGTGGGATAAAGTTAGGAAGAAAGAAAAAAAAAAAAAAAAAAAAAAAAAAGGGGGGGGGGGGGGAGAAGGGACACCTTTATGTAACCAACAAAAATGAGAATAAAACTAATTAGAAATTGAGATAAGGGGCTCACCAACAGGATGCCTAGGGGTGACACGATTCCAAAGATGTATAGAATGTGTCGGAGGTCCTGAAAATGAAGAATTGTCAGATTAGGGAAGATGTATGTATAATAAAAAATAAAAAAGAAGTGCTTTCACCATCACACATTGGACTTTGATCTACATCTTCTAGTAGCTTAGAGTGTTGCGCCTCCATACCAGTTCTTTTCACATCCTTTTCGCTACACTTACGCCCACACTGGTGGAGCGTCATCTGGTTGGCAGCACCTCCACCATTCAAAATACTCAATCATTGAAAACTCTTTGTACTCCATAAATATTCCACTACCCTCACTGGGTCTTGCTCCACCCTCCTTTTTCATTTCTTTTACTCGCAAAGTATTTTTTAATATTCATATTTTTGCTTTACTCTGTATCTCGTAATAATTAACGTTATGCCAAGATTATTTTTATTTCTATTTTTAGTTTTCATTATTGTTATTATTATTATCACATATCCTACAATATTTTTATGTTAGTAGTCCATGTGATTTTATATGTTTGAATACGCATATATATATATGTTCATTTGAATTTATTTTTTAGTGTAATTTTTCTTGTTTTCTTTGTTATTTTCTTTGTTTTACTTCCCGTTTATTCCTGAACCATGTATATTTCCTATCAATTTCTGTTAATGTCATCTTCTATCCTATTTTGGCTCTATATTATTTATGTGCATTTGTATAGTGTATCCCCACTGAGTACTAAGGAAGAGGTTCACATATCTCGAAACACATATACAAACTGGTTTTAATAATAAAGTGAGATCTTTTTGGCAAAATACCTAATCTCAATAATTTGTACTACGCCTGAAGGTTGTGCCATATTTACCCTTCCTGAATATTTTTTTTTCTTCCTTGTTTGTCTTAACAAGTCACTGGTCAGACCACAAATGGAATATTGTGTAACGGTTTGGGCATTGGTACTCAAGAAAGACATATCAGAGCTTGAGCATGTTCAAAGGCAGGCAACTAAAGTAATAAATGGAATGGGCGGACTACAATACCCAGAGAGGGTTTTTGAGAAAAGACGTCTGAGAAGCAACCCAATAAATATGTATAAATATATCAGGGATCAGTACAGAGAGGTATTTAGGTGAAATCATATCATAGAGGTCTACTTTATGTTTCAAAATGTATTTATTGAAGGAATTTAACGTTGGCAACAAACCTGCCACATGTGCCCCTCGTGGGGGGGTAGATATTGGTACAAGACGGGTAATAGCTCTAACAATAAAAATAGTAATAACCATATGGAAATAAGAGGAACTGGTGGGAAGGGGAGATTTGACAGTACAAGCTCCTTATCCAAAATCCTTGTTAGTATCTGGGTATTGGAATGTTCCCTTGATTGATTAATTGACTGGAGGTCTACTTTATAGGGGTTTCCCATACAATTCACATTTAGCACATTTCCACAGAATTGCTGATTAATATCTGATTTCTGGAAGCCCCACCACTCGGACACCCAGGATCACTGAAACGGGGGTCCCAATTTCCCAGTTCCTTTTCACATACATTTAAAGGTGATGAGGAGTATGAATGGAACGGTGGTAGACCATGTGCACTGTTGATTCATTCAATGTCTGTAGGTGGACAGAAACAGCTGAGAAAAGAGACATAAAAGAAAAAAAATGTAATAGTTGCCATAAAGACACTTGCAAAGTTTGCAGAGTGTTTGATACATTTTTTGCTGTACCACGACCTGCAGAAATACTAAATAGTAACATTTAAAGATCCCCTCGGCGGGAAACCAGCCAATAAGAAATATATCAGCAAAGAACAGAAGGTGTTCGGAGAGCAGAGGTGAGGAGAAGAACGCCAATAGTAACAGAAGGGAAGGAGACATGAGCAGCAGTAAACAATGGGGACATATGCTCTAGCGGAGATCACAGAGGTGGTGAACAGAGAAGAGGAGGAGGGCAGAGCAGGACAAAAGCACAATACATAATGATGAAGACGTGTCAACTGAATGAGGAGAAGACATAGGCAATGAAAGGACAGCTGGTCACATGATAACATGCTGAATACGGCCACATGAGGAAGCAATATTCCCTGCAATACAGGCAGCTCTCATGTTAGAAATATGTGGGTGCTTCTTTGCTTGAATTGTGTGTGCCCTCCAGATACTGGCCACTGGGCTTACAGTGGGCATGTCAATATACACTGGGCAAAATTATTCAACAGTAATTTGCTATCAATGGGACTTAGGAATACGGATATACCTACTGTAATATCTTATAACAGCCAGTTCTGAACAAAAGAAGCACTTCAATGACAAAATCAACTACTTCTTAGACATGTTCTGCTCTTCACAAAAATATCTATGTGTCGCGGGTGGTGGTGTTGGGACGCAGACTCAGGATGCGATGCAGCTGAGGGAGTACCACAAAAAAAAGTATATTCATTTAGGATCAAAGGAATGCAATTGAATAAGGGTATAATGACAAGTAAGCAATACAACTTTTGCTGTGGATTAACCTAAAACTAGCTATGGCTAACTACATCAGAGGATTCTTAATGTTTTGTGCAGAATATGGAATAATACCAGCATACAGTATCAACAGTGTTGTACCAAAAGTGGTCCTGTGGAATAGAAATACAAATAATGTAATGTTCCACACAGTTCTAGTTTATAGGGTTAATACTATGCTATTATCAACACAGTCTATTGGAAACACAGCGTTCAACCTCCAGACGAAATGTCTCTTTTCATAACTCTCACCCCTCGCGCCAATACCTCAGACTAAAATGGGTGCAGTGAACAGTGAAAGTTTTGTAAATAACTAAAGTTTTTCTATATAACAGATCTGTTAATTTACTAGTCATATACCTATTAGTGTACACACCTAGTAGTTGGATTGAGGTCGGTCATACTTACAATTCTGTACAGTGAGAATTGCCGTTGCTACCGCCCCTAGCATGGTCCCCTTGGTCTCTGTCGCTGTTTAGATGGTACCCTGGGTTGGAGATGTACGGCTATCACTCTCTCCTTTACGCTCCAGGTCGTGGGCAGCCTCTCAATATAAAGTTCAGCACCCACGGCCCTTCTCCACGCAGTTCCTGCTGCTTTCACCTCTTCTTGCTTCTGCTCTCTGCAATCTCCTTCGTGCTGCAATACTATGTCTCTGCCACTCATCTCTCCAGCCCTAGTTCTTGCGCTCTCTGCAAAATATTGTGTTCCTAGTCTGGAGCACTACAGCAGCACCTCCAGCTCGCTGTACAGTGCCCTGCACCCCCCTGTGCAGCAAAACTTGTATTTTATGTCAGAGCCCTAGTCAATCAACAAGTGTCCAGGGAGCCTGCTGTTACATTGCACTAAAATTTGTCGCAAATGTTGCCACCTATGGTAATTCTGGCACAATTGATGGCGCATCTTACTGTCTATCATCATAGCAGCTCTTTTAGGGAAGCCCCTTACATATGCAACAAATTCGGAACTATGCAGAGATGCTGCAAGCACTTGCATAAAAAATGACAAACGTGAAATAAAGTATAAAGAACAAAAATTTGACAACTTTGGCAATGAAACTTGGCAGCACATTGACTCTGTGATTAGTACCAGAGACATGTTTAAGGAAACATCTGTATGGGCTTTAGATGTCCTTCCTCTGTGTACTATGGATTCTACCCATCCTATAAAAATATAATTAGCTGAATTTGCTTCCTATATTGGACAGGCCAAGCAATAAAATGGGAATTTACGATACATAAACAATAGAATGGCAATGTGTCAAAAACGTAATAAAGGGAAGCAATAGATGACAGATGGGCCACAATGCCAAATGTCTAACCGCTCCCTCTGTTATCATACCATAATAGATGCAGTTAAAAAAAGGCACAGGTCTATCGTGTCCGATGTATAATCCTACCATGTTGATCCAAAGAAAAGCAATAACCCCTACTAGGTGGATGCGAATTTCCCCATGTGCCACTTATAATACTTGTGTTCAGGGGCGTAACTAAAGGCTCAGGGGCCCTGATGCAAAAGGTGAGCTGGGCCCCCCCCTCTATCTGTATCTGTACCCATACCCATACCTAAACCATTCTGCACAGAGGCATAACTTGAAGCTTCTGGGCCCCAACTATAATGCTTTATTCATAGTACTGGGCTCCCTATATGGAGAAGAGAGGCCTTATGGGCCCCCTAAGGCTCCTGGGCCCGGGCGCAACCGCATCCCATGCACCCTCTATAGATACGCCCCTGCTTGTGTTGTCTTATGTGACAGAGGGGCATTTAGACTCCTCTCCCCAACCTCAGGCTCCCAGAAGTAGTATGTCAGATAGGTGTACAGACATATACATTTATTACATATAGTAATAACATCAATGGAGTAAAAGCCTTCTTTCTCAGTATTTTGCTTACATATCAAGCAGCCGTTCACGTGTTCGCTGCTGATTATGTCATTGTCTTTCCTCGGTGCATTGTTCAGCTTTAGTGGCTGTTTGGGGAATAGAGGTTTTAATTCTCAGAGATCACATTACCCTCGTTTTAGCTTTAGTGGCATAAAACTGATATGCAAGAACAATACAGACAAAAGGAACTCCTGCTTACTCCTGTTGATGCCAGACATCGTGACTTTAGTCATCGGCGCATTGTGCCTGCTCTTACCGATTCCCCATAAATATCTGATTTTAAAATGCCTCTATTATGGGAGAAAACGTTTTGCTCTCTTGCATTACAAAGATACTAAATGTATAATGAAGTCACTTTAGCTGTTGAGTTTAACAATGGAAACATTGGGTTGTGACGCCTAGGAATGTATGAATTGTCTATAAATATACTACAGATTTACAATCTACTACTATAGTGGGAAGGAGGGTTTCTTTTTTGTTTTTTTAGCAGTAATAGCGCTTCAATAAACTGAAATCCCCCACATCGCCCTGCAACTCTTTCACCAATATACGGGATGATGTTACAATTAGGTGCAATGCTCAACTAACTAAATCCTAACTAACCAGAACGTTACCAGCAAATAGAAGTTCTTGAGTTATATTTTTCCTGCAAGTTCCTTAGTTATATCAGTTTCTGGGAAAGTGGATGACAGTCAATAGGATTTGTCACTCAGCATTCTCAGGTTAATTAATGATAAACCTTTACAATCCAATTTTGGATTCAGGGTTTCCTAGGAGGCTTTCTCTTTCTGCTATTTTACAATGGCGCCATCTGCTGGCTAGAGCCAGTACTGCGGTAGGGGACACGCAAGAGAGGCTCCCCGACAGAGTGGACAGTAATATACAGTAAGAATACCCTGCCGGACGTCTTCTGACATTGGAGCTGTACAGGCTTCAATCAGAATGTCTTCAGACGTCAGGCAGTGGATTGGAAAGGGTTAAATCTGCCTACAAATGCAACAAGTAATAGACAAGTAAACTTTTTTTCTTTTTTTAAAAGGGGGAGAAATACGATGGGCGCAGAGCTGACGTATGGAGCTGTGGAGTCATCCTGTTTGCACTTCTTGTGGTATGTCTATTCCTATAATTAGTACCGAACCACGGTTGTATGTTCTCACGCTCATGCCTATTCGTCATAACATACTATGGTTATTGAATGGAAGTGGTATGTTCAGATGTAATGCTCATTACAATCTGCATTGGTGTGATACAATGTTGTTGCATGCCAGCAGTAATCAATGGAAGATCTCACACAACTTCAATATTTGTATTGACTTCTATAGCAAATTACGGGGAAAAAACGGTGTGTCTAGAATTTCTCAAAACTCCTTGTGTAAACCCGGCTATATTTTTCCAAATTACCTAATATATATATATATCTTTGTTGTCTAGCTCTGTGTTGTTTGTGCTCTTTGCCCAGAGGTAAAATACGAAGCTGCCTTCTAGATATTGACTTATTCAGATTAAGATGCACAGCATAGCTGTCATATCCCAAGGCAACGTGAAGTAACATACCGCCTTAAGGTACAGAAAGATAGTAAGAAGGCTGGAAAGAAAACGGCCAAGGTTAGACTAGCACAGCAATTTGGAGGTGAAAATGTACTCTTGATCTGGAGACGTAGAAAGGTTAGTCAAGTTCAGGTCATAGTGAAGATATCCAATCATATAACGATGAATGAATGGGCAGTCTTGCTTTTTAGATGTATTGTGAGTGCTCATCTATACTGATAGAATTTAGAAGAGGGGGAAAATAGGAGTGAGACATATTTTTATTGAATATCCCCAATAATAATGTAGTCTTCGCCTCATGCACACAAGTACATTTAGATGCATAATGCAGAACCATATATGCACCGTATTACTGTATGTATCGTTCCATGCTTGATGTCTTATACTGCACTACAATATATTACTACTTCAGGGATATGGAGTATGGGGCAGCATTCAATTGAGCATAGTAACATTTTTTATATGGACTATGCATCAGAGGCGTAACTTGAAGCTTCGGGGCCCCAATGCAAAACCTGTAACAGGGCCCCCAAATATAATGCTTTAGTCATAGTACTGGGCTCCCTATTTGGAGAAGAGAGGCCTTATGGGCCCCCTAAGGCTCCTGGGCCCGGGTGCAACCGCATCCCCTATAGTTACGCCAGTGCTCTGCATACAAAACGCCATATACAGGCAGTATACACTGGTATGGCTCTGCCTACTAAAATGCACCGCTATATTTTTTAAATCTGTACTGCATATGGCCGACAGCGAGTGTCTGCAGTCATCCGCGTTCCAGAAATTACAGGTACGCTGGGTCGCCGACTGGGGCCAGAGCCAGATTCCACTGTGGGCTTCTGCATGCGGAGCCCGAATCATTCGTGTTCAGGCAGCCTTAGGCCTTCTGCAGACGGGCGAAAAGTCCGCGGCGGGATTCCCCATAGAATTTCCACCCATACACACCTGCATAGGATTGCATTACAATACACAATCCTATGCAGACGGCCGCGGTTTTTTCTGTGCAGAGCCCCGCACAGAAACGTCACTCCCCGGATCCGCACTACGCATGAAAGAGCCGGAGCTGCAGGAGCGGGTGAGTCCGCGCTGCTCTCTGCAGGTGCTCGGGTCGGGTCCCGCTGCAAGAATACTCGCAGCCGGATCTGACCCGGCCGTCTGCAGGCAGCCTTAATGTTTCAGTTAAGTTTTTATATTAAACATATTTTCCATGTCACAATCTACAGCAGACGTCCCCAGCTGTTTGAGCCTTTTGAGACACATTAAAACTTTAACTAATGATCGGGATCCACATTAAACTCAAAACGAAGGAGAGACATATTAAATATGGAGAAATATGTAATCATAAATTTGTGAACATTTATTCTTAATTCAGTGTAAATTTGCCACTGGTTATATAGCATTCAAATTAGCATTGTTCAATAGTTAGGAAATGACTGCAGCAATGTCAGTTGCCAATGCATATAGCGATAAGGCCAGGCTCACACAACCGTGTGCAGGCATACACAGGTGTGTGCAAGTCAATGGGCTAATGGCATCGTGTGTCGCATGTGATGCGCCATGACAATACACCTGTGTGAGACTGGCCTAACTGAGATAACCTGGGGTGAGCCACACAACAAGGGGTCATAAGTCAAATGTGGCTCCCAAGCCACTAGTTGGGATCACTCCTCTACAGTGTATAAAAAAGATCTTTTATACTAGCCACTGAGTCCCAATATAGGCTGACAATTCCTGTTCTGTAGGGACAAGTAGTCATCACATCATCATAGGCAGGATTACAATGAAAGGTGACACCTATACATGGATAACACAGGATGCACCATTCACAATAAGTGATGGTGACAGCTCACCTCCTCCCCCTCTCTGCATAGTGCCCTCTACACAGGTCACAGAGCATGCTCACAGCACTGACATAGTAAAGTCAGTAGATTGTTTTTTTTTTTACTGAAGTTTCTTATGTCCATACAGCTGTGATACAGCTAATCCCAGAATTGCTGTTCATAATCATCAATAATGTTTTGTGCATCTCACTACTATATTAATCAGATTTTTTGAAGGAGGTGGAAATCCTCTTCAAGGACTGTTCTTTCAGCATTCAGTATTTTCCTAGCATTTTTTACAAGTGTTTTTAGTGACATTTTCGTTTTGCATTATTTAAAACATGCATTCCATTGTGGAGTTTTTGAAGTCCTATGAAAAAATCTTATGGGTAAAACCCCCCAAAACGCTGTGTATGTAGAAGTTTTTAATAATTTGCTATAGACCCTAAAGCAACCCTCTGGTTTCCGTTCAAAATTCTGTCCTGGTATCAAAGGGGAGGGCAGAAATATTGCAATATTGCCTGCAGTTGTTCTTTTATTCTGTTGTCCCTCCAATCCACCGGTTCCAGGTGCTGCTTTTGGCCATCTAAATTGATCAGCACAATCTTCAAACTACCTAATCCTCCACAGTGCATTGGTAGTGTTAAGCCCCATTTACATGCAACGATAATCGCTGCAAATTTGTTCAAACGATGGCTTTTGAACGATAATTGTTGCATGTAAATGCTTCCATCTTTTACTCATCGGCTGAACGATAATTTTTAGGTGAGCATAAAATCCATCGTTCAGCTGGAGAGAGATCGCAGGGATTGCATGCTGTGTTCTCCATGGAAGCAGCTGATTACATTGTATTCAGTTGGCAGCACACAGCGGCCAATGTGAAGACAATGCAGCTAAGTGCAAAGTCCAGGCCACATGCTGGGATTTGCAAACAGCTACAGGAGGCTCATCTACATGCAAATGAAGCTGATAAAGTGCTAATGGGCATTAGTGCCCATTAGTACTTAATACAAAATGATCACTAGAACTGCCAATTTTTAAATCGTTTGAAAGATTGTCTTTGCGTGTAAATGAGCCTTTAGACTACACATGCACCACACGTTCTCTCTGATTGGCCAGATTTGCTTACCTAATCAGCACTGGCCAATCACAGAGGAGTGCATAGAGTGCATTAGGTAGTTATAAAATTGCTGCAGCCATCTGCAGTCCTACACAGTCATCTAATCAAATTAACAATATTTGCATTGACTTTTATGGGGAAGAAGAAGTTGCAGGTATTGTACAGCACAAGTAGCTCTGTAGCCTTAGTATAGTGTAACTCTTCTTGTCATTCAGTATCTTATTGTGTATGTTTATTACATACAATTTCTGACAATGTATTAGTATCTGTTATGAATTCTTGTTTTGCAGGGAGCATTGCCCTTTGACGATGATAATTTGCGCCAGCTGCTAGAGAAGGTGAAACGTGGTGTATTTCACATGCCGCATTTTATTCCACCAGACTGTCAGAACCTGCTGAGAGGCATGATTGAGGTGGAACCTGAGAAACGCCTCAGTGTAAGTAATGTATTCTTTCCTTACATGGTTTAAGCAGTCCCATTTTTGTGCGTACCCCTGTATATGGGGTTTTACTGACAATATTTTATTGACACAGCGGTCTTTAAAACCTGTCTATTATCGTAGCTCAGTGTGTGATCTGCAGTCCAACATCTCAGGCAGACATAGCATGGCCACATATTAAGGTCTTTATTACAGATCCAACAGCGGGAATCTCCGAGAGTCTCGGAGCTCCCATAGATCACCATAGAATCCTTTAGTGCAGTATGATGATATGGGCATATGAAATGGTCTGTAAAAGCAATGAACACCTTAGGGCTTCAACAGAGGAATGTGTTTGCGGAAAATCGTGACTGTTAAACGAGATGAAGCGAAGTCATTGATTTCAATGGATTCGTTCTCATGAGCATTTTATTGCACACAACTCCTGCGTGTGAGAAAAAAATAGGTTCTGCCCCATTTTCCAGCTTTTTTTTGTGCGCATAGTAGCACGAGATTTAAACAGCCACATTGGTGAAGACTTTAAACTTGGTCATGCGCAAATACACTCCGAAGTGGTGAGCGTATTTGCGCATATTTTCATCTGTTTAAACCCTGACTAAAAGCAAAATTTAGAAACTTTCTAAGATAGTCTTCATTAAGAATTCCTAACATTTTGTTGCTGTAGAGTCTGTGTACCACCTGTACATAGTTGGCTGTGTTGATGCTTCTGACATGGAACGAGAAAAAGACATTAGTCATCTCAGGATACTATCCATGCCTCAGAGCTTAATTACAGAGCCAGTGTGTAGAGTGCACTCTCCTGACTGGCTGAGAGAAAGAAATCCATTCCAGTTGGTCAAGGGGACAAATCCCTGTTTGACTAGATAACCTCCAACACAGTAGAAATTAAGAGCTACAGGATGCTATAGCCATTAGGTGCCCAAGGATATTATCCATCCCTGCCTGATGAAAGTTACGGGGCCTGTGTAAATGTCTTGTTCTACCTCACACTATAGTAGCACCTGCAAATGAATATAGGAATGAAGGTTGCAGCCTGCAACTTGGTGAACTTTTCTTAAAGGAATTGTCCCATTTCTAGATGTTGACATGTAAAACTTTTCCCATGTCAAAGGTGTCTATAGCCTTGAAATAAGGAGGATATTCCAGCATTTTCCATCTTGTATTGTATTAACCAATTAAATCTAAAATTCACGACATACTGTATCATTATTTTTTCACTTTTCTGAGCCACTACATGCTGTGCAGAAGGGAGTGGTTTTCATACAAATAGCATTTTTCAAAAGGGGCAGCAGCATCTTTCTGCATAGCATGTACTTGGTCTTGAGTACAATCAGTTACTGAAGGCTGATTGACCAAACTAAGGGCACCTTCACACATACCATAATCGCTGCAGGCTTTCTGCGGCAGAAAAACCTGCAGCAATTGTGCTGGACAACTGCAGTGGCCAAATGCACACCCAAATGGTGCGAATTTGGCTGCAAGTTTTCTTTTGGATATGCTGTGGAATTTAACTCTTGTATTTCAAGGACTGAATTCTGCAGCTAAAATAGTCATGCTGCGGATATAGAATCCACATCATGATGATTCATTGTAGAACATTTCCACCCCATACGGCCTTAAGGCTATTTCTTCTTTTGCTAGTTTTTCTTTTTGCATTGCATCTCTGCAGACCTACACTATGTGTATTCATGGTTACAGACTACAAACAAAAACTGTGTAGTCTGATCCTGCAATCATCTGTTACTTCTTAAGAGGCTCATACAACTTTAATAGCTGTTGGCCGAATGGTCATTTGGCCGACAGCTGTTTTCCCCAGCTTCCCCATACACATGAACAGTTGGGTAGGACAAGTTTTCGTGTGTCTAGGGAGGTAAGCTGCAGCTAAACAGCTCTGGTGGTGACTTAACTCCCAGGGAACAAGAGGATCAGGTGTTAGAGTTCAACATCTCTAACTCTTCTTTTCCCCAACATCAATTGTCGGAGGAAACTTGAGCAGCCACCATACACCTTAGAGAGTCGCCCGGCCTCACGGATTCAGACAACAAAACACTGATGTACAAGGGGAGTTTACCTTCTGCTCCATCTACTACTGTCTGTAGGTTAGTAATAAGAGAGAATGATGAAAATTTCACATAACTGCAGAAATAGTTTGCAGACAAGTTGAGTAATTTGTAACCATGGAGGCACATGGGCCTGCATAGTATCTAGAGGACAAAACCTGAGGGATAGTTCTAATCAAGATTCTTTTTAAAGTAGCTTAATTTCCTACTGTGTTTCCCTGAAAATAAGACCTACCCCGATAATAAGGTCTACCCTGATTTTCAGGGGGAAGGTGGAGTGGTCTTGAAATATAAGCCCTACCCCGAAAAAAAGCCGTAGCTACACTACAAGGAAAGAAAAAGCAATACTCACCTAGCAGGCGCCGTCCCGGTCCCTCCTGCTGCCCTTCGTCACTCCAGCAGGCTTACATGTGGACCTCAATGCTGATGGAGCATCTCTTGCTGGTGACAGGGCTTGAATAGCCCAGCTCCAGCAAGCGATTGGTCTGAGACCTTCACTGATCCCGAAACGGTGGTCCAATTTCCCCAGCCCTCCTTATTTCCAGGTGGATACTCCTACCTGCAGTGACGTCATTTAATGGAGCGCAAGTTGCATTTGTGCAGTTGCTGCTTCATTCATTTCAATAGGACTGACAGAAATAACTGAGTCTTTTGTACTCAATTATCACCAGCAGAACTGAAAATGAATATAGCGGCACAGCACAAGTGTGACCTGTGCTCCATTCACTGCCCTCCTCACCGTGAGGGCTGCAGCAAAGAAGACAGAGAAAATAGGACCACCAGTCTTGGGATAGGTGGGGGTCCCAGCATTCAGATCCCCACCAATCTTTCAGTTTTCACTCATCCAATGGAGAAACGTTACTGGTGCCAATCTCTGTTAACTAGAGAAGAGACAAGGAGAGGACAAGTGGCCAATCCCCAACCACAAACACACTACAGTGGAGTGGCTTAGCTATCGGCTGTTATATACAGAAAGTTATATACCAAAAGGTGGGGGGAGGTAACAAAGTTAGACAAACAGTGGTCTCAGTGGATGGACTGCCCAGCTTTGGCACCCCTGCCTCTTGCACAATAATCAGAAACAATATGGCTGGATGGAGAAACATATGCTTATTAGTAGTAGAGCAAGTTATGGACCTGCATATATATATATATAGTCATATGAGAATGTGTTTTTGTTAGGGTTATAATGGTGCATTGGTTCGGAAATGGCAGCTCTGGCTGCTCGGGGGTGGGGGACGGGTTGGGGTCCCTGTTTCCAGACTTAGATGGTTTGTTTGTCTGTTTTGCTTATTGTATTAAAATGCAAAAACAACTCAATACTGTTTGATTTAAAGCAAGAAAAAAAGAAGTAAAATGTGTATTAACAAAATAGTGCCCTTTCATCTGGCAGCTGCTCCCAGGGGCTTCCAAACATGTAATATCATATTTTTTATCACTGAGCTTTATCGAGTTTGTAGAATAAAAGCTTAATAAGCCATTATTTGTTTTGCAGCTAGATCAGATCCAGAAGCATTCGTGGTATCTGTAAGTATTTTTTTTTACTTCTGCAGTAGTGTTTTGCATATTGCTTTGTGAAAGACATCAGTTGCTTCATATATTTAGTGACAGTTCATAAGAGCCATGAAGAAAATGTATGCCATTCTAAAACTACTAAAGAGATATGGGAATATTAAATATATGAGTTTTGAATTGCATTACTGCTATATTTACTATCTATATACATTGGAAGTTCTCAGCACACATTTCGGTCACAAGTTCTGGCCAGCTGGTAAGCTACATTGTACATTACAAAGATCAAGGTCAGGAATCCAAAACAAAAAAAGACTAAAAACCTTGAGCTCCTACCATCCTCCCAGTTTTGGTTCAGTCCAGGGGCGTAACTATAAGGCCTCATGTCCACGGGGAAAATCAGATCCGCTGCAGATTCTCAATGGAGACTCTGCAGCGGGTCCCTCCTGCCCCGCGGACATGAGCGCCGAAAATAGCAATTTAAAAGCATTTACCTATCCGTAGCGGGCGGGGACGCTCTGCTCTTCCTCACGGCCGGATCTTCATTTTCGGCCGGCGGATGAATTCCTGACGCCGGCGGCACGTCGCCGGCACGTCGTCGACGTGCCGCGCGCATGCGCCGGGCACATCCGCCGAGCCGAAGCAAGGGAGATGCGGCCGTGAGGAAGAGAAGAGCTTCCCGGACCGCTGCGGGTGAGTAAATGCTTTAAATTCCTATTTTAGGTCTCCCGCGGATCCGGACGGCTTCCATAGGCTTCAATAGAAGCCCGCGGGAGCCGTCCCCGCGGGAGACCCGCATGAAAATGGAGCATGGTCCAGATTTTTTCATGCTCCATTTTTTTTAAAATCACTTTTATTGACGATCCGCGGGTATTTATGTACCCGCGGGTGGTCAATGCATCCCTATGGGGTGCGGATCCGCGTGCAGGTAATCCGCTGCGGATCCTAAATCATATTTTCCCCGTGGACATGAGCCCTAAGGGATGCAGGGGATGCGGTTGCACCCGGGCCCAGGAGCCTTAGGGGGCCCATAAAGCCTGTCTTCTCCATGTAGGGAGCCCAGTACTATGAATAAAGCATTATAGTTGGGGGCCCTTTTACAGGTTTTGCATTGCGGCCCAGAAGCTTCAAGTTACGCCTCTGTTTCAGTCTATGCCAGTGGGAACAATATTAGGGCAAAAGTAGTGTGTAACCCTTATTAAGGGGCATTAAATAGCCTTAAAGGCTTGCATGTATACCTTCTCTGCTCAGTCAGTAAAGGTATCACCTCCATAATACCTTCGCCTTTTTTTAATGGAAGAGTATATAATATTACAAAGTTTTCTATGGCCAAAGTAAAACTGCTCTATGCTTAACAAAGTACTCACTTGACTCGGTCTGGTTGGGAAGGTACAGAGAGATCCAATGTCCATTCAGCACCGAACATCCAGTTCTTGGCTGGATGTTGCTTGTAAAGGAGATGTTCAGACTGATAAATTTAAAATGTCACAATGATTCTCCGCTCGTGGACAGGGGGTGGCGCTTTCCATAGCAACACTATGGAAAGCGTGCATTGTCTTCCCTGCGGCCAGATTATCGCTGCAGGGAACGGAATTCAATAACGTCCGTGGACAGGCACTCTTAAGGATCTAAAAAATCGGGTAAGAAAAGTTTGAAAAAATTTAATGTAAAAAAATTCAGAGCAAAAAAAATACATTTTACCCTGACAAAACTAAAAATCTAAAAATGGAGAAAATGGCAAAAAATAAAAATATACACATAGGTATCACCACATTCATAAAAGCTGAATAATGAAAATACTAATATTATGTTATTTATCCTGCAAAGTGAATGGCACAAAAACATTTTTAAAAATGCCATAATTTCCATTTTTTTGTATTTCCAGTTCCCCAAAAATAAGAAGTGAACCAAAAGTTCCATGTGTCCCAAAATAGTACTAATAAAAGCTACAGCTCTTCCTGCAAAAAAACAGACCTCAGATAGCACCGTTAGGGCTCCTGCACACTTGCGGTTTTCTTGCGCGTTTTTTTTTTCACGCGATATCGCTGTGTTTTTTTCATGCAATGGTCAATGGCACTTTCTAATGTTAAAAACGCATCAAGCAAAAATTGCAAAGCACAAACTTGCGATGCGTTTTTAACATTAGAAAGTCCCATTGACAATCGCGTGAAAAAAACGCAGCGATATCACGTGAAAAAACGTGCAAGAAAAACGCAAGTGTGCAGGAGCCCTTATACAGCTCTGTTGATGCCAAAATAAAAATGTTATGGGTCTTGTATCGCGGTGACAGAGAAATGTATTCATTTTTATTGTGGTTTTTAGTATGCAAAAAGTAGCAACAATTTTAAAAAAAACTATATAAACTTGTATTGCCATAATCTTTTTGAGAATAGAGTTAATAGTCATTTTTACTACATGGTGAAAGCTATAAAAGCAAAAAAATTGTGAAATTTCAGTTTTTTTTCATCCTCCTCCCAAATGAAAATTATACAGTACATTATGTATTTTTTAGTGTTTCATAAAAAAATACAACTCATCCCGCCAAAATCAAGCTCCCATACTTCTACGTTGATGAAAAAATAAAGTCATGTCTCTTGTAGAGATGAGCGAGCACCAAAATGAGTGGGTCCTCGATATTGGAGTCGAGCTTTTCGTAAAATTCGAGAGCTGTATTCAAGTAATGAACACCATTGACTTCAATGGGAGATCCGAGCATTTTTGTATGGGATCCGTCGGTTGCCCAGCTTTTTTTTTTTCATGTGTTCGTTATCTCTCTCTCTCTTGCTCTCTCTCTGCCAAGCCAGCCACAAACTACCATTGACATGCGCAGCGTCGCAGCGGGGAGGGGTCAAATCTGACACGTCAGCGGTGGGGAGGGGCTAAAATTGGGGCGGGGTCGAACACAGCATGATGCTCGCTCGAGTAGCGAGCACCATCGAGTATGCTAATACTCGAACAAGCATCAAGCTCGGAAGAGTACGTTCGCTCAACTCTAGTCTCTTGTAAGGTGATGATGAAAAAACAAAGAAAATTGCTTGATCATTAACCCCTTAAAAGGACAGAGCCTAAATTGTTATTTGAAAGGAACCTGTCACATCCTCACAGCACCATAAATTAAGTAATAGTGCTGTTATTCGATCTGACAGGGAGTCGCGTGATATATTTTTAATACTCACCCGCTCCAACGATCCAGCGGTGTCCCCCCATTAAAGTTCGCTCTTAAGTCTATGGGTCTAATTTTCGTGCTGCATGCAAACTTTAGAACACCGCCAGATCATGGAAGCAGTTGAGTATTAAAACTAGCTCACATGGCTCCCTGTCACATCAACTAACAGCACTATTACTTAGTTTATGGTGCTGTGAGGACATCACAGGTTCCCTTTAAGAAAAAGCCACATTTTGGGGATTTTCATCTCAACTTTACAAGAGCCGTAACTTTTTTATTTTTCTGTTGACATAGTGATACTTGGGCTTGTTCATTACAAGGAGAACTTTCGGTTTTATTGGTGCCATTTTTAGGTTGCATGTAATATATTGTATACCTTTTTGTTTTGGGTGGGTTTTTTATCATTCCTGCATTCAAAGACCCAAAACGTTTTTATTTTTCCATGGATGGAGCAGCTGTTTTCTGGATGACTAGCTGTAGTTTTTATTGATACTATTTTTGGGTACATGTGGATTTTTCATCACTTTTAGGGCTTTTGTCCACAACCATGTTTTAACTGTGTATTATGTGTGTGTTGCACGGACATAGAATCATAGAATGGTAGAGTTGGAAGGGACCTCCAGGGTCATCTGGTCCAACCCCCTGCTCAGTGCAGGATTTACTAAATTATCCCAGACAGATATTTGTCAAGCCTTTGTTTGAACACTTCCATTGAAGGAGAACTCACCACCTCCCATGTAACCTGTTCCACTCATTGATCACCCTCACTGTCAGAAAGTTTTTTCTAATATCTAATTTGTGTCTCCTCCCTTTCATTTTCATCCCATTGCTTCTAGTCTTTCCTTGTGCAAATAAGAATAGGGCTGATCCGTTTGCACTGTGACAGCCCTTCAGATATTTGTAGACAGCTATTAAGTCTCCTCTCAGCCTTCTTTTTTGCAGGCTAAACATTCCCAGATCCTTTAACCGTTCCTCATAGAACATGATTTGCAGACCGCTCACCATCTTCTCTGAACTTGAAGATGGTGAGAAGGTAACTCTTCTCTGAACTTGCTCCAGTTTGTCTATGTCTTTTTTAAAGTGGGGTGCCCAGAACTGGTCACAGTATTTCAGATGAGGTCTGAGTAAGGAAGAATAGAAGGGGATAATTACCTCACGTGAGCTAGACTCTATGTTTC
The DNA here is from genome assembly GCF_035609145.1 of Eleutherodactylus coqui. Classification (NCBI taxonomy): domain Eukaryota; kingdom Metazoa; phylum Chordata; class Amphibia; order Anura; family Eleutherodactylidae; genus Eleutherodactylus; species Eleutherodactylus coqui. The sequence goes on along the minus strand of NC_089842.1, from coordinate 140,644,235 downwards.
TCTTAATACATCCCAGAATTGTGTTTGCCTTTTTGGCTGCTGCATCACTCTGTTGACTCATGTTCAGTCTATGATCTATTAGTATACCCAAGTCTATTTCACATGTGCTGCTAGTTAGCTCAATTCCTCCCATTCTGTATATGCTTTTTTCATTTTTCTTGCCCAGATGTAGGACTTTGCATGTAAATGCCATTCTGTTAGTCGCCGCGCACTGTTCAAGCTTTTCTAGATCTTTTTGAATACTCTCTTTCTCTTCCCTAGTGTTAGCTATCCCTCCTCACTTTGTATCATCGGCAAATTTGATCAGTTCCCCATCAATTCCCTCCTCCAGATCATTTATAAAAATATTGAATGACACTGGGCCTAAGACAGAGCCTTGTGGTAACCCACTTGATACATTCTTCCACTTGGATGTGCAGCCATTTATGACCACTCTTTGAGTACAATTACTCAGCCAGTTGTGAATCTACCCAATAGTTGCCTTGCACTTAACTGGCTCCAAACTTAGCTCCAAATGGGACTGTCTTCTGCTGTGTCAGAGCCTGGCTCTTCTGGAGGATCCTCTGATGCTCTGGTGGGCTAGAACAACTCTACATAAATGTAATCATGGTATAGAGCACTTTATATAGATGTAAAACATTTTAGAAGGAGGCTTTGCTTTGATGACTGATAATCGAGCAGACGTGTTTCACTTTCATCAACCAAAAAGCCAAATGATTGAAAGGACTAGTAGAAAAAACACTAAAACCTAACCCCATAATAAGTAATAAATGCAACTATGAATATAAATATTCACCAGGGCATATTAACCCCTTAGTGACTGGCCTATTTTGAGCCTTAACTCCTTCCCACCCCATGATGTGCAAGTACATGCATGGTATAAGAATGGAGCTGCGGAATCCGGCTCTGCCGTGTGCAGCTGGCCTTAGGGATATAGAAGGAAGTAAGAGTCCATTGCAGGTTGATCCACAAGTAACCTGTTGGACGTTATGGATATTTCCTGTGTGAACAATAATAGCAAAGCTTAATATACAATTAAGAGTGGCCATGGACATGTTTTCCATACATGGACCGTGGACCTCAGAGTCATCTCTTCCTGTGGGTTAAAGGAACTCCAGCCCAGCTTAAAAGTGAATGTTATTTACTTACCTTAAACATTTTTTTACTATATTCTTTTTGCAATGGTCCATGGAGCATGTTGGTGACTACCACTCTAGCTCCATATCACCATATCTCTGTAGTCACCCAAGCAGCTTTACAGCCCCGGCACCAACGTTACAGCCAGTACTGTACATTTATTACTGGTCTAGGATTTTATTGGGAGTTCTGTCTGACAAAGTAATGATAGGACCAGTAAAAATATGTATCTGGGGGATCCAAAACTGTCCTGGTCAGATGATGGACGCACAGGTGCTCAACGCGATACAATACAGTTGTGTCTTGAGGTATCCGATGACTACCCTCATATCAGTCTTGAGGTAATGTTGACATAATGTAGTGATGTTGTGGGCAGAATCCAAATTTCAGCCTGAAGAAGGACATTGAAAAGTTTCTAGGGTACCTTGCTAGCCCTAATGATGTAAATAAAAGCAGATTTATTTAACACGATGATGACTGTGGTGCGGTTCCTTCTCTTTGGAGTACACTTGTGTCTTGTCTTGAGCCGTACACCTGTCTGTTCACGTGACCAAGGCAGATTTTTATACATTGTAAGTTAACAATGAAAATTCCTAGAACATAACTGCAAGCAGAGATCTATATTGGTAAACCAAGACATGGTTCATTAATAAAGATGGATCTTCACATTTTCAGCTATGAGAATAAGAATAAAGCTAGCAGGCTTCATGGTGCCAAGAATGCCCATAAACAGTAATCGATTTTAATCTGATCCTATACATGAAACCATAATCCCTACTTGAAGAATTAAAAGCCGCAAAGCCATTTCCTAAGCTTTCTAAATATTTGATTAATTATAAGAAATTACATTGGTTAAACTGAATTAAACCAATTATAAAATGATTGAAATAATAGTAATTTAGAAAGTGGATGCTTAATTAGGTCCATATGTACAAAGTCCACTTGGCTGTCTGACATTGGCAGTTTTAGGGACTTGGCACAATAGAAACTCAAGAGACCATGATAAATTGTGGCTAAGCACACAGCTGTCTAACTTCATCCATGTTAACCCTTTTAAGACCACTCCGGAAAAGAGACTGACGTTGCAGAGGTTCAAGGCTTCCATTAAACCCATACGCATATGTTTGCACTGCACCTGTACATATCCAAGAAGGTTTATGCTCTTTTACTTTCATATTAGTTTTTAAGAGATTGTACAAATTGCATTAATGTTTTAATCAGAAAATTAAATGACCCCCAGCAATCAGACATTTATCACTTTTAAAAGTTAATTTCTGGGAATACCCTTTTAAGTGATTGCACATCTAGCACTATGCCATTACTTGGAAAAGATGTGAAAATATTTTTATTAACTTCCCCTAATGATGCTAGAGTGAAATAATGATGAAAGCCAGCCATCTACCTATCAATAGAGTATGTGTCCCCTTACCTTCCTTTTCATTCTCTCCATTCCTCCTATGTTTATACTATCCCATACTTTAAAATAAATTATAAAATCTTATTTGTATAGCGCCAACTTATTCCGCAGCGCCTTCGAGTAATTTTATTTATTACCCCACCAAGCCGGGTACTCATCTCACCTACCTCAGAAGAATGGAAGGCTGAGTCAACCTTGAGCTGGCTAACTGAACCATTCAGTGATTGAACTTGCAACCTTCAGGTCGTGAGCAAGAGCTTAGGACTGCATTTCTGCTGCCTTAGCACACTGCATCACACGCCTTCTAACTAAAAGAAGACATTTGACAACACCAACCTTCCTACAATATTTCGTACTAGGGTATTATTGTATCTTGTCACCCCCGGAAGTGTGGGTGGTGACAAGATACAGGCTGCTTGACAGCCTGGGCATGTCCCTAGTTTGTAATTGGAAGCAGGGCTGCCTCCCCCTGTTTCGGGCTCTCACATCCTGCGACTCACTAACAGCGGCATCCCCGGCAGCTTCTTCTAATCCGGCGGCTGTGAGAGTGGCTTCAGAGAGCCTCTGGACACTGAAACATGAGGCTATGACAGCGGCTTCAGAGAGCGGTGCCTCTGGACACTTTTAGCGGCTTCCCTGGCGGCTTCTTCTTATCCGGTGGCTGTGACAGCAGCTTCAGAGAGTGGCGGCTGTGGACACTGAGGGAGTGGCATCAGGGACTAGACAGCTCCCTCACTGTCTGCTGCCGCTCTCTGGTCCCACATGTGCTGCCAGTGCAGAGAGGGCCGGTAGGGAAGCCGGTGTCGCCGCCGTATAAGAAGAAGACGCGGTGCCTCCAGGGAAGCCGCTGTTAGTCAGTGCCAGGACCTGAAAGCCCGAGCAGGGGGAGGCAGCCCTGCAGCCAATTAAAAACTTGGAGCACGCCCAGGCTGTCAAGCAGCCTGTATCTTGTCACCACCCGCACTTCGGGTGGTGACAAGATACAATAATATCTCGTACCACTACTAGGCTACCACCCTCATATTCGTTTTATGTTTGCCTTATTTATTTTTTTGCTTTTCTTCATAATATATAGAGCATGCAAACGTGCAATAAAATTAGTGGCAAAATGAATATACAAAACCCCACCACCACAAACCACATTGTGTAAGCAGTGGGGCTCCATATTACATACTGTCTCTCATAGGCTCATTAATGTTGATCACAGCACTGCATGACAAACATTTTTGAGGGATAGAGTGGTGTAGTATTTATTATCTGTAAACAGTGCTATCACACATAATTATGCTGAGCTAAAACCACATGGCAACTACACAAGTGTCTACATAGTTTCATGGCTGGTCATTGTATGATATTTCTCGTGGAACAGGAACGCTATCTTTTCTGCTTAGGGAGAGCACCTAAAAGGTGAGTGAGTGAGGAGACATATAAGACCATTCATGTTCCTCTGGGTAATATGCAAATAAGGGAGATAGAACAATTCCTCTGCAGCACCACCTAATGGATTACATACACTACATTGGAGAGGGATATAGAAAGGTCATTTTTTCTGCATGTGTTAGCAACCTGTTTTGTCCTTGAATCCATATATTACCTGCTAAATAATGGTTTGTGTTGAATACTGGGATCAATTCTGCTTCACAGTATATCACTCTTTGTTCCTTAGCTCATTATTCTATTATTTTGAGATCCTGAGAGAAGCGTCCCCTTCCAATTCCATCATGATTCTTTGTCAGCATTCATGATTAATAGCAAAAAGACGAACAATAGAGATACTGTATGAAGATAATTATCATGTTTCTCTAGATTATATATTTTTTTTGATCAGTACAATGCCATTGCCAGATTACCCGAAACAACCCAGGCAGATTCCCCGCTGTGGATAGAGTTGCATGCTAGGGCATGCAAATCTAATAAATATTTGCCAAAGTGCTTGTTAAAAACACTTCTATTGAAGTCAAAACTGCATTGAGTGGCGTAGCTTAACATCTCCACACTCCTGTACAAAAACTGCAACAGTGCGCCCAACTATCTTGTTAGTGTCTAGAGGTGCTTTTACATGGGACGATTATCATGATCCAGCAAGAATCTGAACTATTGTCTTAGGCCCAATGTCCAGTGGATTTTTGCTGTGGAATCTGGAGTGGGCGTTCCGCTTCGAATTCCGCAGCAGTATCCATCCATAGCATGGTATGGTAAAACGATTCTTCATGCCCAAAAGCAGAAACCAATTGCGGAAGTCCAGAACCAGAAGTGGAACATGCAGAGAGAAAGCATAATGGAAATATTTGCATTTCTTCCATATTTTGGTACTCTGCATTGATGTATGGTGCCACATTATATTATTCTTCCCGAGAAGCAACTCTTCTAACGGGCAAGCTCTGTAATACAGCTTCTGAAGGAACATGCCACAATTATTTTTCTGCCAGATACAGTCAGAAAAATCCTCAGAAGCCTTACAAGGACACAATAGGATCCCACAGAAACCTAAAAATGCTGCATTATGACTGCTTAACCCCTTAATGACGCGGCCCCCCTTTTTTTTCCATGTTCGCTTTTTTTCACCCCCCCCCTTTAGAAAAATCGTAACTCCTTTATTTATCCATGGACGTCGGTGTATGAAGGTTTGCTTTTTTGCGGGATGAGCTGTAGTTTTCAATGGTGCCATTTAAAGTACCATATAATGTACTGAAAATTTTTTTAAAAATTCTAAGTGGAGTAAAATGAAAAAAAAAACCACATTCTGCCATCTCTCAGTGCGTCTTGTTTCTACGGTGCACAAACTGCAACAAAAGTGACATGATAACTTTATTCTATGGGTCGGTACGATTACTACGATACCAAACTTGTATAGGTTTTTTTTACTGTACTACTCTTTTTTTTCAAAGACTTTTCATTTTTAAAAATTATTTTCTGCAGTCATCTTGTGTGCGCAATAAAGTTTTCATTTTTCTGTCGACGTAGTTGAACGGGGGCTCATTTTTTGCGGGATGTCCTGTAGTTTCCATTTGTACCAATTCGGAATACCTATGACTTTTTGATTGCTTTTTATAGGGTTTTTTTCTGGGAGACAGGGTAACTAAAAAGTGCATTTCTGGCGTTCTTTATTTTTTTTTTCGGACGACTTTCTCCGTGCGAGGTAAATAATGTACTACTTTGATAGATAAGACTTTTACGGAGGAGGCGATACCAATTATGTATTTTAATTTTATCATTTAGATTTAAATGCCGCTGTCAGAATTCCCAGTGGCATTTAAAGGGTTAATGGCCATAATCGGCTGATGGCGGCTAATACTCGTGGCTGTCGGCTGTAATACACAGCTGACGCATGCACTGTATGAAGAGAGATCGCCCCCGCGACCTCTCTTCATACATACCCCAACGCTCTAGGACCTAAATGTACGTCCTGGAGCGGGAAGGGGTTAAAGGGGTCATCCGGTTACCAGACAACATCCCCTGAATAGAGCTATCTGTATTAAAATAACAAACTAAGGTATACTTACCCCTCTGTCATTGCTGGAATGCAGCGCTGCAGTCCCACTGTGATCCCTGGTTTGGCTGCAACGGCTCCCTGACTTTCAGCCAGTCCCTGGCTGTCGTAACAAACACCGGGACCACAGCAGGACTGCAATGCTGGATCCCAGCAACGGCAGAGAGGTAAGTATAGCTCAGTTGGTTATTTTACTACAGACAACCCCTTTTAAATCCTGGAGGTTCTGTGGAGCCATAATAAGCCTGTGTGTATTACCCATGTACTATTTTCCATGTCAGAAGCCCAACATCAATGTGTTAACTCTTTTTAATCATTTTACATCAGTTGCAATGCAAAACTGTAAGGAACAAAAATGCTTGTGGGTGATAGGTGGATTTGTACTGAAATGTAAATTATCTGTAAATTATTTGTAACCAATGCTGATAAATGGAATTAGCCTAAATAAAGGATAATTTAATTACCACAAAATAATACTATATCCCCAGAGAAGACAATAAGAGGATTTCCATATTGCATAATCATTATCTTGTTATGTCATATTACTAGTTCTCATGTTGGCTTTTCACTACAGGTTGTGTGTAAAGCTTCTCGGAATATGACATTGTTTCGATAAGGTTCTGCTGCTAAAATAAAAAATTCTAAAGCAGATTTACTTTAACTATGGCATAACCGCCACTGTATGCAAACAGTAAGATTATTGCCTGCTGTTATGCTGAGGCCAGGGATAGATGTCTTCCCTTATATAGGCCATGGCAAAGATGAGTTAGGTGACTCGAATGATGTGACTGCTGCATAATATGAGTCGAGTAACTTTTTCTGTGCTTAGGGTACACAGTGGAAGATCAACACAAAATATGCATCAAATTCTGCTTCCAAATTTGTGTGGATTTTGCTGCAGATTTGCAGCAATCTTCACCCCTTCAATTGAAAGGTTGAAATCTATTGCAGATCCGCTTCAGAATCCACATCAAAATCCGTACCAAATGGTGTGAATTGTCATGCATATACGCAAGAACATCTGCACCGCAAAATATTGCTGCATATTTTGGTGTGACTCCGCACCAAAATGTGCTATGTGTGAACGTACCCTAAGTTACATTCTAGTTGATATGAAGTTGCACAATCGCTGCTTTGGTCCCCATTCATTCCTGTTACAATGTAATTGTCACATACTGTAGCTGTTGTAATTCACATGCCAAAGTTGTATTAAAGTGCACATCTCTGCGTAAATGATGCATTGTAAGCTGCTACTCAATACATTCCTATGAATGCTTCCAGCATGAGACTCTACATTCATGCTGTCAGATGATTAAAGTCATTTTCTTGTCTACCACAGTTCCAAATCACTTAATGCAGGGTTAATGTAGCGGTTTTCAGGCACTAGGGTGAAGCCTCAGATGTAGTAGCAGCAGGTCTGGAGAGCAGTCGTGAGTAAGCCGGAGGTCGTCAACAGGTAGTCAAGGTTTGCAGTGCAAATAGAAGAGACGGGTAGCGTAGTAAGAAGGGATGCCAAAAGTCAGCAACGGGAGGTCTCTGTTTGCAGTACAGATGGGTGAGGCAGATAGCATAGTCAGAAGGGAAGGCAGAAGTCAGCAATGAGAGGCCTCAGTTTGCAGTACAGATGGATGAGGCTGGTAGCCTAGTCAGAAGGGAAGCCAGAAATCGGTATCAAGAGGTCTTGTAGAAATAGCGGAGTAACAGGCAAGTGGAGCTTGAACAAACGGTGCTGTGGAGCAAAATAATCATGTGCTGGGGGAGTGGCAGGGCCAGCATTCTATAGGAGGTGCAATCAAGACAGAGACATGGTCAGGACCAGGAGACAGGAACTAGCTAACTGGGATCAGGAAACACAGCTGAGAGCCATGCGGGGAGGGGGGGGGGAGGAGAGAGAGAAAGATCTCTCTCACCTTCCACCTCCCTCCTCCCCCCGCCGCCCCCCGTTCCCCCGCATGGTGTTCGAACAAGTAATTAGTTACTCGAAAAGACAGATGCTCGCTCAAGCATCAGCCTTAAACGAGTGTGCTTGCTCATCTCTAGTCCCATTGAAAACAATGAGCGAGACGTTCCAAGAGAACACCAAAAATTTTTTTAACCTCGCAGCGAAGGGGGGAAAACGCTCTTAAGTCTATTCAATAGAATGGAGTACATATTTGTGTGATTTTTGTCTGTCTCACAATGCAGAAAACACATGCGAGATTCTCTCCCATGTGAATAAGCCCTGAGATGTGTGATATGAGAATACTACTGCCTTCACTAGCTCTCATGTACTAGCACAGCTTTAGTTTTACTATCCCCTTCTAGTACAGGGATCTCCTCTCTCTGGGCTGGTACAGTGGTGCTTCCTGTGTGCGATCCCTCGCTGTACTCTGGGTGCTCTCTGAGCTTTCTAATACAGCTTAAGGGCTGTTCATATCAAATTTGTATTGTACATTAAGCTATGTGCTAAACATACATGAAAAAACGTATGCAAACATGCCATTTTAAGTATACCTGTACAGTTTTCTAGTAAATCCGTTAAACATATAGCCATATGTTAGCATACTTTTGCGTCCATTTTTACATAAAGTATTTTTCACTGTAAAGTATTTCTTTTTAATAAAGTTTTGTGTATTTCCTTTTTTTGACGTTTAAGAACAAAAAAATTTAAACGTTAAACCTATGGAGTACATATACATCTTTTTGAACCACATTTGACCATTTATAGTCTGTGAGCGCGTCAATGTACAATTTTTGCATTAAAACATTTATGCTCGACAAATGACTAAAATGTGATATGAACAATCTCCTAGCTTGCTCTACTTTGTCCAGCAAGCAAAGAGAGCAGATGACCTCAGCCCTAGGAGCAGCGTGCTATGTGATCCATGTCAGAAGCAGCAGCGTAGCCAGCTATGTAAAGGAGTTGCACAGTCCTTTACAGTAACAATATGGTAGCAAATATCTCATAATCTTTAGAAATCTTTGATTTTGTATTACGGAAACAAATGAGGCATAAAAACAGCTTTAGGGCTCATGCCCACAAGTGATGCGGAATACGCCCGCGGATTTCCTCCGCGGGAGTACCGCGATTCAAAACAAAAAAGTGCCAGTGAGTGATTGCGTTTTTCCACTCTAATTTTCGCGGTTCCCATTCCTTGATATCAATGGAGCTCTCCTGCTGCGGAAATCCACAGTAAAATAAAACATGCTGTGATGTTTTTTCCTGCGGTGGAAATCCGGAGTAGAAATCCACATGTGTGTGTTGGCAGGCAGAAAGCTATTAGCTTCAATAGGACCTTCTATTCATACGTGGATTTCCGCCACAGGAAACATGGCAAAAATCCGTCCAAGGGCATTCACCCTTAGGCCTTGGTCAGACTACTGTTTTTTGCGGCGATTTGCGGATCGCGTGAACGGGGCTGACGATTCGCCGAAAAATCTGCAGCTAGCAGCGTTTTTCGGCGAAACGGGCCCAATCAAAGGAGCGCTGTCCAACCCATTGAAATTCAATGGAGCCGACAATACAGCCGGCTCTATTGAAAGCAATGGGCTGCCGGCGAGCGCGGGATGAATTTTCGGGAAGGGCTTAAAAATATAAGCCCTTCCCTGAAAATCATCCTAAAATGTGTAAAAATAAAAAAAATATATATACTCACCTTGTCCCTGCAGCCGGAGTTCAGCCGCGGCCGGCCGGCAGTTCTCCTGAACTGCTCTGTGTAGTATTCAGCAGCCGGGGATTTAAAATCCCCGCCTGCTGAATGGGCTGCCTCTGATTGGTCACAGCCCTCACCAATCAGAGGCAGCTCTCACTCACCCATTCATGAATTCATGAATGGGTGAGTGAGTGCTGCCTCTGATTGGCTGAGCGCAGGAACCAATCAGGGGCAGCTCTCAGCTGTCATTCAATAGAACTGCCGGCCGGCCGCGGCTGAACTCCGGCTGCAGGGACAAGGTGGGTATATATATTTTTTTTATTTTTACACATTTTAGGATGATTTTCAGGGAAGGGCTGTATTGCAGGCTCCATTGAATTCAATGGGCGAACATCGTTCTTCTCTGCCACAGCTGTTACAGCTGTGGCAGAGGAGAATGATCTTTATAGTATATGTTCTCAATGAGGCCGGCGCTGCTGCCGCCGGCCCCATTTAGCGCATATATAGAACACAAGGAATCGCAGAACGCAGATAGGCGCGATCTGCGATTCCTCGTGTCCTATAATTTATCGGACATCCGCATAAAAAGCGGCCATGTGTCCGATCCCATTGCGAAGCAATGGTTCTATATATGCGCAGATCGCATGCGGATGCGCAAATCGCACGAAAAAACCGAGGCCTCAGGCTAGTTTCAGGCTGGCTGCATATAAAACACGTTTTACCACATGTTCTTGCAACGTTTTTGCCTGCACATTGTATCTCCTGCACGCTGTCATGCAAGGCCTCCTCATTTCATTGTCTAGTGACGTTGCGTATAAATGCTGCACATATGCCATGTAATTTCATATATACAGCACTTTGTATGTATCCATAGATCAATAGGGCTCTATCACGCATAATATGCAGTAAAATAGAACATTCTGCGTTCTTTTTTACATGCGTATTATACTAACTGCATAAACCCTAATGTGCAAGGAATAGCAAAACATCAATGTATTTGAATTGCCACAATGTACTGCATATTATACGTGCGTACAGCACGCATATAATGCAATTCAAGTACGCTCATCAAAGCCTGGACTTAAGGTGTCTATAGTCTTTAAGATTGCCAAAATAAGGAAATCTAAAAATATGACGGCACTTATAAGTTGACTATGGGCATTTATTCAAGTTTCTATATTCGGTCTCTTTGAACTTTTCCTGACCCCCATCCTGGCTTCATCCAGTTTGCAGCCATGTTATATTAATATTTTACATATCTGCAATTTATATTTAATTTTTCCATACAATTTCATTGTTTAAGTCTGCCTTTGTGAAGTATGTATATATATATATATATATATATATTAATAAGATCAACTGCTGTAATGGCGTTAAGCTCTGGATTAATTTAAATGGACTGAACACTTGACACTACAGGCATGCCTTCAGAATCCTCTTCTTCAATCTAACTATATCTCAATTACTTTAAGCCCCATTAATAGGGTAATGGCATCATTGCCTGCAGATGTAACCCTTAAAATGACTTCTTATAACTGGCAGCGTTGCACCCGCCGGTCTTCAGACTTGAAACCAACCATTAACCTGCTTTTTCCTTTTTTTTATCATGATATGAACTAGAGGGCTAATTACTTGGCTATGGCAAACGTAGACTTGAAATCCCCACCCCCATACATCAACGGGCCTTGACATCATGCTTATTCCACTGCAGCACAATTCTTGTCTGTGCATAATTCATTAGTTGCTACTTTAAGGCTGGACTTCTTGCATTTAATACTGCCACAATCAATATCCATATTCCCAGTTCTGTGCTCTCATAGTGATGTTATTTGTGCCAGGGTCTAGCTCTGCATCAAACAGGGATATGTCAGCCATGGTCACATAAAAGCATTACTATATTACTCCATATTGAGCCACAAGCAAGGATTTTCTGTAAAATCAATCTCTTCCACTACCTGCATTTTCATACTCCCTAAATGGATTTTCAGTCTTTGGATGACTTTAGTTTACCAGCTTGTATTGAAAACTTTTATAACTTTTTTTTCTTTAACTTTTTTTTTTTTTAATTCTCAGCCATGTTCAGAAATGAGTTTGTCACTCACTATTGATGAGTCTGGTGTGATAAATCACAAAACTTAACAAGCAATCTGAAGTGTTGGCACATTCTCTGCTACATGACACACTCTTACCATATAGGTCAGTACAGGACAACTATGGTGGTATTTTCAGCATGGAACGGCCTTGCTTTGGCTCTTCCTGTAAAAGAACGGTTCCATTTCTGCAGGACTGGTGTAACTTGAAGATGTTACTAGGACTTGTACCCTAGGTGCTGGTACCAGAGGGTGACAACAAGTTACTTTCTTTGGCTAGAGCAGTAAATTGAATCTTTGCCCAGTTGAAGAAAATCCAAGCTATGAGTCTAAGTGTAAACATGCATTACATGGTTGCCCAGTGATCAACTGTTTTGTAAGGAAACAGTCATAAGATTTAAGAATCCCTGAATAAAACTCTATGAAACTTTATGACATTCTGATTCTATGGAATTCTTCCAGAAAATTCTGTAACTGACTTAAAGAGATCCTCCGAGTCACACCTCTTCTCTGACTGATGCACACACTACATCGGTAGTGTATCGGTAATTTAAGACACTACATGCTGCTCACATGAGAAGCAGTGGTCAGTCAAAGCAGAGTACAGACTACCAATGCAGAGTGCATCGGGTAGTCAGAGAAGCAATGTGGCCATCATTGTGAGGGAATGGGGGGTTGCTTTAAGAGCAAATTGACTGTCAAAGATCACAAGACTTCATCGATTGGATTTTCTCACATGTATTTATGACATATGAGAAGATAATCTTGGCTGGGTTAATATTGATTCACGGTGCTGTTGGTGAAGTGTCGTCACAATCCGTGTGATTGCTGGCCCAAAAGACTTTATCGTGGCCTCCATGCAAGAACAGTGCCCCTTTCTTTTGAACCCCTTAGTGATCAAGCTTTTTTTCATTTTTCCATTTTTGTTTTTTCCTCCCCCCTTTTAAAAAATCGTAACTCCTTTATTTATCCATCAACGTCGCTGTGTGAGGCTTGTTTTTTGCGGGATGAGTTGTATTTTTCATTGGTGCTATTTAATGTACCATATAATGTACTGAAACACTTTTAAAAAATTCTAAGTGGAGAAAAATGAAAAGAAAATGAAATTCTGCCATATTTCCTTGCATGTTGTTTCTATGGTGCACAAACTGCAACGAAAATGATCTGATAACTTTATTCTATGGGTCAGTACGATTACTATGATTCCAAACTTATATCGTTTTGGTTTTTTTTTTGCTGTACTACTTGTATTTTTTCAAACATATTTAATTTTCTTCTAATGATTTTCTGCCGCTATTTTCTGTGCGCAATAGCTTTATTATTTTTCCATTGACATAGTAGTACGAGGGCGTAATTTTTGTGGGTCATCCTGTAGTTTGCATTGGTACCACCTTAGAATAACATGACTTTTTGATCGCTTTTTATTGCATTTTTTCTTGGAGACAGGGTGACCAAAAAAGCGCAATTCTGGTGTTCTTATTTTTCTCTTCTGTCGAAGTTCATTGTGCGGGGTAAATAATGCATTACTTTGATAGATCTGACTTTTACGGACACAACTATACCAAATATGTATTTTTGTTTTATTTAGATTCTTTTATTATAAATATGGCAAACGTTTTTTTTAAGAATTAGTAACACTTTATTCATCTTATTTTAACTTTTTTTTTTAGTCCCCAGAGGGGACAACAACTTGTGAGGCTTTGATCGCTCCAGTAGTATGACGTAATGCCGCGCGATCTCTCTTCATACATACACCGCTGATACAGGCCGTCAAAAGGCGTATCGGTGGTTACTAAGGAGTTAACTTTGAATTCATTATTTCAGCCCCTCACATGCAGTCTAGTAGACAGCAGGACTGTCCTTACAATATGTCTACTCCTTGACATGAACTAGAGTGGAGAGAAAAGAAAGCTACCCGATCACGTTGACCGGTTCGGTGCCAATGTGGCGTCGTAATCATTAAAGGATTTAATTTCATCATTGTGGTCCATGCACCTTTATCCTACAGAGCAAGCGGTGACTCACGAATCTCCATTTCTCAATTACATGAACTAAAATGGAGAAATCCATGAAAGCTACCAGCAGTAGACATCATGACGATTGAGCTATTCAATGAAGGTTTTTCATCATTTTCAACATTCGCACTAGCTATCGCTGCTTATCGGGGAAGTTATTTAGAAAACGACTATTGTGTTAACATCAGTACAATAATTGTCTTTCTATATAATTAGAGGAACACGTTAACTCAGAATTGCCTAATAGGGTTTATGAACGTGCTTTTTTCTGAACTGGCCAACCCTTTAGCACAATATGAAAATTCTAGGTTGAATTAGATTATCCAGTTTTCACCAGAATGGCTATGTAGCGAACACTTGAATTTTTGAAAATTGTTAGAATTTTTGATTAGAGGTTAAAGACAAGTTCTCATAGGCAATTTTTTGTACTATTGATAAAGTAATATATTACAATAAAAATAACAATACTCCCAGGGATAATGAGGCGTACCAGTTGAAATGAAGACCTGAACCATTAAATACCTATATTGGGTTACAATTTTGTGTTCTAATTTAAGAACTTACTTGTCTATGAAGCTGGAATAAATGGCTCATATTGACCATCTTGTTTTATTATTTTCCAATAAAGACTTCATCTGCTTCTCAGCAAGTTATTGCTACAATAACACACGTTGAGGGGTGTAATTATTAGGGAATAGAGTGCTTTGCTGCACTGAGTAGTGTTACAAGCAGTGCAATCAAACCGGGTAATTACTGGTCAGTAATCACTGACTCCAAATTTTAAGAGGACAAAGCCTATCTCATCGGCCAAGCACCTTTAAACGTCTTGGCTTTGAATGAGTTAATGGAGATTAAAGTACCTTTCTTCTGTTGTCAGAAGATTGCAGTTATTAGGATTTTATTTTTCGAATGCAGAAAGAATTAATGGAAAACATGACGGCCAAACCTGAACGATATTGCTTTGACTCATGCATTGTCGTACTGTTTGCCCTTACAAACCTTTTAGTTGAAGAAAAGTAAATGTCTTTCACACTGAACAGAAAATGCATTATTCCACAATAATTATGTGCTTCTGCTGCCCGTATCCAACTATAGTACTGTATATATAATTGGAACATGACAGATTTGTCTGCAGCAAGCAATGGGAGGAGCGGACCCTCCCATTGCAAACAGCGGCCAGGGGCGGAGAGGAGAAGAGAAGGGGGAGGGAGTTCAGCAGTCACGCTGCTAAACTCCCTCTCACCTCCCTTCTCCAGGCGCTGTCATTGACTCCCATAGGAGTCAGTGGCAGTGGCTGTAGTCCAGCCAGGAAGATAGTTTCCTGCCCAATGTAAAAGTGCCTGGCCGGGCACTTTTAGGCCGCGGGAATACGCCTGTGTGATCTGATGCATTGGAATCCATGAAAACTCTGGCCGATATACGCTTGTGTGAATCAGCCCTAAAGTTGATGGCCAAACGTAGGTAGACAGCATTCAGTGATCGAAACATCTGCCTATCCTCACACCAGACTAGTTTATCACAAGAATGTCTTCAAACATAGTGGAAAAACTTGTTTTAATATTTATTAATATTGATAAAGATAAAATAATTTCCCCGGTCTGCAGTAGTAGTATAGATGTGTGTACATTAAATTAGGGAAAGTAATGACAGTAGAACAATGAAGGTACATCAGTCTAGTATACCAGTCCGGTATGCAGTAAATTAAATATCAGCACTTAATGCAAAGCAGTAACTGAAAAGAAAAGAAAAGTAATGGGTGTCTAGAAAATGTGATATTGCTTCCCTATAGCCGTTGTAAAGCTTCACTTCTATTAAAGGCTGCAGTATTTTGGTTCCACGCAGTAAAAAAAGATATAGCAGAGCCATAGAGGCTTCAAAGGCAGGGCAATAAATAAATGGGTAGGTGGTCTCTGTTATGATTTAAGGCTTCAGAAATTGGGCTTCATTAGCTTGCAAAAAAGGCGCCTTAACCTCTGTTCACATCTGGGTTTTGGATTTTCCTTTTTCTGTTCTGTTGGAACAAAAGAAGAACGGAAACAAAATTTTTCCATTACATTTCCCATTCATTTCCATGGGGTTTCTAGGGCTTTCCCGGTTTGTCCCGGTTTGTGTCAGTTCTGTCAGAATTCTGTTTCCCCCCCCCCCCCCAGAATTACCAGTAGCATAGTCTACTCTGCTATTTTTCCCTAGAAAGAAATGAAAATGTAACAGAAAGTAGCCTTCTGTTATTTTTACATTGTTGTCAGTGGAGTACAGATGTCAATGGAAAGCCGTCTGTTTGCATCCTTAATTTTTTTCTGTTTAACAGATCCGTTTTTTTCTGCGCATTCTCAGAAGGAAACTAGGGAAAAAAATTTACACTACTGAAAAACTGATACAAATGGAGGCCAATGTTTCTGTGTTTCCTTTTTTGGACAGATCCATCTAGCTGGTCTGTCGAAAAAATAGGAAACTTAGTTTGCGTTTGTTTCAGTTTGACATCCCTTTTGGTATTGTAGACAGATCATTAAAGGGGTTGTAGCAAGATTATCAGTTATCCCCTAATAATGATAATTTGCTTATCTGTGGGGATATCACTGCTGAGTCCCTCACAGAACTCAAGAAAGGGGTCCCATGTCCCCCACTGCCTATGACTGAGAGGGTCACTCCTCCCCTTGCAGTGACATCACAATGAATGAAGTGCTGGCTGAGCATGTATAGTAAGTGCTCTATTCATTTCAGTGGGGCTGACGGAAATACCTAAGCACTTGCCTCTTGGGTATCTTCGCTGTCCCGTTGCATATGAATAGAGCATTGGTGTACTTGCACTCAATTTAGTTTTCTTATCACTGCAGGGGGTGCAGTAACCCTGCAGTGAGGAGGACAGAAGACATGAGACTTCTACTCTTGAGATCAACAGGGGTCTCAGCAGTGAGGCCCCACAATCAGCAAATTATCCTGTATCCTGTGGATAAGGGATAACAAGTTATCTTGATACAACTCCTTTAAGGCACATTTAGACACAAACGATTATCACTCAAAATTTGCTTAAAAGCCGTTTTCTGAGCGATAATCGTTGTGTCTAAATGTGCCCATCTTTCAGTTTTCTGCCGAAAAACGGTTTTCAGTTCTGCTTGAAAACCATCCTTTGGCAGAACAGCTGATAAGCAGGACCGCACACTGTGTTCTGCTGGGGGAGAGCTGATAACAGCTTATTGCATTGTATCAGCTGTTCTCAGCTGTCAGCCCCGTCAGCAGAACAAAAGGAATGACATCAAGGAACAACGGGCGGTCTGTTCCTTGACTACAGCTCCTGGCAGCTCGCACATTACTACTTGGTACCAATAGGCATTAGTACCAAGTAGTAGTTTTATGTAAAATGATCGCTCAATGGCCATCTTTTGAGCGATCATCTTTGCAGTGTAAATGCACCCTTAGAAATGGAACCCGAAATGCAGATGTAAATAGAGCCTTAGAAGTGATCTTATTGTCACATTCACATACATCATCAAAACAGAGA
Organism: Eleutherodactylus coqui; assembly: GCF_035609145.1. Classification (NCBI taxonomy): domain Eukaryota; kingdom Metazoa; phylum Chordata; class Amphibia; order Anura; family Eleutherodactylidae; genus Eleutherodactylus; species Eleutherodactylus coqui. Next base: position 140,626,955 of record NC_089842.1, on the reverse strand, counting down.
AGTGACACATAATTATTTATTCATAGAACAGTACAAATGACCAGAGGGCATCCTTTACAGTGGATAGAAAAAGTCTACACACCCCTGTTAAAATACCACGTTTTTGTCATGTTAAAAAAAATCTAACAAAGATGAATGATTTCCAATTTATGTCCACCTTCAGTGCGGCTCGTTATCTGTACAATTACATTAAAAAGCTAAAATCTTTCAGGGTCGAAAAATAAAAATAACAAAACAAAACAATGTGATTGCATAAATGTGCACACCCTCTTATATTTGGGATGTGGTTGTGTTCAGAATTAGCCAATCACATTTAACCTCATGGGATCTTACGCTTTATTAAAACCTTACCAAACTCTTATAAATAACCGACACAGACACCAATATTGGATAAAGAAGGCCGCGGTGTTCATTAACGGGGTTACAAACATTTGGGGAGAAATGTAACCAATAAGAACCATAGCACTTCCTGTAAACTCTGTTTTACAGACCCAAGTTTATTAACCAATCAATAACCATAACAGCTCATGTAAACTCTGTCTTACAGACACAAGTTTACCACCACCAAACTCTCCCCAAGTTTACCTGCCCACCCGCCTAATGCGGGCGACAATCCCCCATTAACTACACCGCGACAAACCTAAGGCAGGGAGGGCGGGATGCTGCTTCCTTTCCAGATGATGATGGCCCACATCTCTGCACCTCCATATTACACTGCTGCTCCTCTCAGCTTGTTCCTCTTCACCAATCACCAGCCACTGTCAGGCCACCAGATTCTGCCTGACAACCACAGGCATTTCCTGCCATTTTTCTTCAGCCAATCATATGCTGCTGCCAACCAGTCCATCACTGGGCAGAACTCAATCTCTGCCATCTCATCTAACCCAGTAATCACCTTTGTAACATATCTTGGTTAACCAAAAAACCTTCTCCATAGAAGGTGACGTATCATCCATCCATCATGTACATAAAGCTCCCAGATCCCATGAGGCTTTCCCTCCTAACTGTCCCCCAAGCCTTACATTAAAAACAGTAGTCAGCACTCCGCTGCCATTATATAAAGTGATTCTGATTATCCCCATATAACGTTCAGCTCTTCTAGTAGGATTTTCCTGACATTTTCTTGGTTGCATTTTTCAGCCAAAGCTGTAAAGAACTTACAACACATCAAAGGAATGTGATTGTTGAAAGGTTATCAGTTAGGAGAAGGGGACCAAAAAATGTACAAGGCATTACATATAGCATAGAACACAGTTCCTACTGCATGGGCTCCTGCACGTTATGGGAGAATAAAAAGCGCTTCTGCTTTACACCAATATATGCTGCCTGGCTTTCTCCTTTAACAACTTCCATTTGGATACTTTTGAGGACTTGGCTTTGGATCCTCTCGCCTGGCTCTGCATAGCTGACTGTCCGACCCAGAGTGGGTGATATAGTAGTGCTGCAGGTGCACTCTTCATTATACTAGACATTGTCACTGAACACTGTGGCAGTGCTGTCACAGTGTTCAGTGACAAGGGGACTCCCTACAGAGATGAAGAAATCCTCTGCCACAACTGTCACAGCTGTGGCAGGGGATTCTTTACTCCCCGCGCAGAATATTTACACAGCAGTGGCAGAAAGGTGAGTACATATATATAAAATATATATTTATTTTATTTTTTATTTTTTTTACATGAACCATTGCTGATTTTCAGGGAAGGACTTATATTTCAAGCCATTCCCTGAAAATCACTGCAGGGGTGCCAGCATCCTATTGCTTTCAATGCGGCCTCCGGCAGCAGCCGTGGCCCCATTGAAAGTGATACTGCATGGACCTGCATTCACACGTGTTTGTGCACGTACGTAGGTGCGCGGTTTTGTGCGCACCAATGCACGCATACGCACACGCTCATGTGAATGCACCCTGTTTGGAGCTTCCTTCGCCGATTTCTGCAAAAATCCCTAATTAAATAGCATTGCATATGTACAGCACTATTTCATTCAGGAAAGTGCCAGATTGCATAACAGAAGCCAGATGGAATCCATTATAGTCAATGCATTTTGTTCAGGTGCGCCATGTGCCAGATCCAGCACTTCTATTTTTGCCATTGTTCGGCTTTTAGGACAGAGCCAAACAATGGAAAAAGAAAGCGCCAATGTGAATGAGCCCATCAATATTCATACATGTAACCTAAACATTATATGGATCCCTCACTGTCTATCACATTTCGCTAGATTTTGTTTGTGTATTTCAGATATGAGTCAAAGGGGTTGCCCTTTTTTTTCTATAAAACCCAGCTCTCCCCTGCCATAAAATAACAGTCGTATATTCACCTCTCCCTGCTCCTCGCTGTATCCTGTGCCACCGCTCAGTTCTTACTCCCATTATTTGTTTACAGGCTGCAGTCCGACCTGTTTACGCTGAGCTCTGTCATTGGAGGGGGGATGCAGCCTGTAAAAATGACGTCATGTGGGAGACTCGGAGCAGCATCGCGGAACACAGCGGGTAGCAGGGAGAGGTGACTATATGACTCTTTGCTGTTTTATTGCAGGGGGAAGCTGTGATATATTGAAAAAAAAGATCTCTGACAAACGCTTTAAGGAATTTGTAGAAATGGTCATGTATGCACCTAAAAAGAGCAAAATTCCACACATAAGACTAATGAAAACTCAAAAAACTGTCAGACTACAGTCTGATTATTAGACTTCCGAGTACCAAGGACGAAAGTATTGCTAAATTCCCATGTCAGCAATTTGTGCCACAGGAGAAGTCACTTTTTTCACACTGCCTGAGGCATCAGAAATTTAAAATGTGCATTTTCAGGGCATTTTAAGGATAGTTCTGTGTGGTGCTCACGTACTGCTGGTGCCGTATATTATTACATTACAGGACCGAATTCTGGAGTCCTTCATACTAATTTTCCAATTGCAATTACCTGGTGTAAATAATAGAATAAAAACGAGCACTGTGCATTATTTCCCAACATTTTTCTAGAACCAGAGAGTATATGAAGACTAGAAAAAGATTACTACCAGGTGGATAAAATGGGTCATTCAGGTCTATTTTTTGGTAATACTATGTTCTGCCCTATAATCCTGTGCAGACTCACCCGTTATCAGGGTATTGTAATCTGAAATATTCAAGATCTCCCATGTTACTTACAGATAGACGAGGATTGAAAATAGTAAATAACATGATGATAGCTACCAGGTTATGTCTTATAAGATAATGGGGCCTGTAGTGCATCATTTGCATCCATCATATGGATGCAGCGTAGCGCGACGGCTGCTGTTATGAATAACGCCTTATCAAAGCCTTTTTCTTTTTATTCTTTATTTCTTTTTGTGGTTTGGGTTTCTGTTCTGCTTCCTTTGCAATGTGCTGCCAGTCTTCTCATTCTTCTAAGTATTAGGTTCTTACCATTTTCATAATGTATCTGATATTTTTAAGTCAAGCATTCTTAACTTTGTTTATTAAGGAAGATCTCACGGGTTACCCGATCTTTAAAAAATGTACATAATTTTATCATTTTAAAGCCTCGTTCCCTTGAGCGCTGTTTTAGCGCATTATAGGCACGTGAAAAAGATTGCGTCTAAAAGAAGCAATGGTTTCCTATAAAAGCGTTCAGATGAATGAATTTTAGACGCGCTAAATACTCGCACCTAACAAAGATAGGATATGAAGTGCAAAGCTCACATCTAAGGTCCGTGGTGCGAGAAAAGATAGGACCTGACCTGTCTTTGGTGTGTGATGCGCAAGTGTTTCCATAGACTCCTATGGGAGCTGGATAACACTCAGCTCCCGATTTTGCGAACGGGCAATTTCACTGCTAATTAAGCTCAAGACTTAATAGCTAGAAATAACCCGTTCACACGATTTTTTCACGAGCGAGATGCGATTTTTCTGTGCGGCCTTTTGAGCATGGAAACAGCGCTCGTGTAAACGAGGCCTAATAGAGAAGTACATGACTTGCTGCCACAAGGTTTTTCGTGTTTCCGGCAAATTCAATGTAGTGACCATATGAACAAATTAAAAATCTGTCGCTCCATTAATAAACTAAAAGTGTTGAGTAAATAAAATATGACTTAATATTTGCCTTACTAGTGTTCTTTTCTGATAGATCTACCATAAAAATTTTGGTAAAAAGTTTTGTGCGGCATTAGCTTCTAAAACATAATACACAGAGTACGTAAAAGCATTTATCTTTCTTTCTCCGGTTGTGTTAAGTCTTTAATGTTCTATTTAATATGTGCTTAGGTAGCAGCCACTAATGGCTATCATTAGAGAGCCTATAGACAGACTAGGATTCCTTGGGCCCACCAGAGAAAAGAGTTTGACCGTACACCCATCGCCCATACAGAACACATCTGTCAAAATTTCATTTCAATGCAGCATAGATCATCAGTAAAGTCTAATAGGTTATTTGTGAATAATTTCATAGCAAACAGACCCTAGTGGCAAGTGACTGGCTCCAAAGTAAGCCCAAAATGGAGTCTTCTGATGGATTTTTAGTGCTTTTCTGTATTAGAAGTCCATTATTATGCTGAGCCTGGACCTACTAGAAGATCCTCTCTTGTATGTTTGTGGTCCAGTTTCACCCTCAAGGAGTTGATTAAAGGGAATATAGCAGAAACCTCAGTTATGTTGAGTCACTATCTAGGATAGGGGATAACTTGCTGATCGGTGGGGGTCTCATCGATGAGACCCCCACCAATTCTAAGAACAGGGGTGCCATGTCCCCTCTCTTTCACTGTGAGCTTACTGCACCCCCACAATGAAGAGGAGACTGAATGGAACGTTAGTTGCGCAAGTGCACCAACACTCCATTTAATTCCAGTGGGAAGCACTCAGGTATTTCCATCAGTCCTACTGAAATGATTGGAGTGGCAGGCACAGATACATGGCCAGCGCTTCATTCATGCGGATGTCACTGTAGAGGGAGTAGCATCCTTGAAGTGACAAGAAGAGGAAGATGCAAGATCTCCATTCTCGAAATTGTGGGGGTCTCAGCGTTGATACCCTCACCTCTTAGCAAGTTATTCTCTATCATGTGGATTGGGGGTGAACATGTAATCCTGGTATAACTGTTTTAATAAGTCATGTATCAGTGTGTAAATGTGTAAACTTGCGGCTTCTGCTGTGGTCATGCTAATGTACTAAAGACCATTACTATACTCATGGACATATTCATTGACTCTTTTATACAGGGGTGGCAAAAATGAACCAGAACCCGAGCAGCCCACTCCCCGAAAAGTGTCCATCAGAAGAATTCACTCAGTAAGTGAGTTTGACCCTGATGTCCTGGATAGTATGCATTCTTTGGGTTGCTTCAGGGATAAAACCAAACTGAAACAAGAACTACAGAATGAAGAGTAAGTATTCTTGGTGCTCTATGGTAAATTAAATTTTTCCACCATTTCTGACAATTCTTTGCCCATAAAGAGGATGTTTACAGCTCAGGTTGGCCTGATCCTTTCTCTTCATACGAAGAAGGGAAAGGAATTGCAGCCTTAGGGCTCATTCACACAAGCATATGTATGCTGTGAATAGAATCCATTGATTTCAATGGATTCATTCACATGAGCGTATTTTTTCACATGATGTCTAGTCATGCGAAAAAATACGTGACGTGGCCCATCTTTGTGCGTATGCACAAATATGCATACGCCTCTGTGCATGAGCCCTAAGGTTCACATACTCCTTCCATCCCAATAGGGATGTAGAGAAGGAAAAACAGTGAACCAGTATGGGGCTGTTTTTTGATTTTTAAAGGGGTTGTCTCGCGAAAGCAAGTGGGGTTAAGCACTTCTGTATGGCCATATTAATGCACTTTGTAATATACATTGTGCATTAAATATGAGCCATACAGAAGTTATTCACTTACCTGCTCCGTTGCTAGCGTCCTCGTCTCCATGGCTCCGTCTAATTTCAGCGTCTAATCGCCCGATTAGACGCGCTTGCGCAGAAGGGTCTTCTCCCTTCTGGTCGGTCCGGGCACGAGCGGCATTCTGGCTCCGCCCCCCTTCTACGCGTCATCGTGTAGCTCCGCCCCGTCACGTGTGCTGATTCCAGCCAATCAGGAGGCTGGAATCAGCAATGGACTGCACAGAGCCCACGGTGCACCATGGGAGAAGACCCGCAGTGCACCATGGGAGAAAACCGCGGTGCATCTCTGGGAAAGGACCGGTGGCCATCTTTGGAAGAAGTTTTATAAGTTGATGAAACGCTAGAATGGTGAGTAGAAACCTTCTTTAAACCTTCTTTAAGGTACATTGTAATGTTTGATTTAGAAGGGGGACTGGGCAGAAAAAAAAATGTCACTTTTGCCTCGGGACAACCCCTTTAAGCTCACCCCACCTTATTTGCTTAGCACAAATATTATTAAAGGCTCTACATGACTTAGCTAAGGGCGCTTTTACAAGGCGCTGTAGTATACTTTGGAGATATATTTTGAGAGCATTTCAAGTGTACCTCTGCAAGGATGCCTCCAATGTATGCCACTGTATAGGCCTATAGTGGCAGACCTGTACAACTCCTATAGACTCCAGTGTTTTAACGGGTTGTCCAGTTACAAATTGACATTTTAAAACTAGATCCAAATAAATCAGAATGCGTTCCAGCATTGGAACCCCCCCTCGATTCTCCTGGTCGTGTTGACAGTGGAAGTCAGGTGACCGCTGCCTGCCAATCAGAGGCCACAGTGTCACCGCCCATTGTCCTGGAATCAGTGCTTACATCCTGGCTGTCTTGATGCCAGGAGTTCAGAACGGTGAAGCTATGACGGCTGATTGGCAGCGGTCACCTGACTTATGCTGTCAACATACACCAGACGGGTTACAGGGCTACAGCACTGGATTGCTGTGGCTGTGGATGGGTAAAGTACCGCTTGTTTTATTATTTTTACTCATTTGGATCTAATTTTTAAATATCAATTTGAAACCTCTTTAAAAATGTACATCTCGTAGTATAGTTTTTTTCACTGGATGCCTCCATATACTATAGTGTAGTCCACTGCACTGTTCTACACAGCAAAATACTGGTATGCTTAAGTAAAGCGGCATGATTGAGGCCAAAAGGACACTACTTTGGCCTCCGTCACGTCGGGTGAATGGGGAGCCTGTGGATACATTTGATTTATACACCAGGAGCTTTCCTAATGCTTATGCAAAACATACACAGCAAATGCTGCAGTTTGAATGCACCCTAAGGGCTCAGTCACGCAGGCGCATCCAGGTGCCGATGCGCCCGTCTTCCTGCATGAAGTAGACGGTCGCACTGCAGGTGCGGACGCCTCTCCGCAGCGCCGAAAGAAAGAACACATGACCAGCAATGGAGCCGGTCATGTGTTCTTCCTCCGCACCTGGAGTACGGACGTCTTATCCTGCAGAAAGACAGGCGCATCGGCGCCCGGATGCGCCCGTGTGACTGAGCCCTAAGCACTAAGGCCTCGTGTCCACGGCACACGCATTCCGAGTGCGGAATCTCACAGCGGAATCTACCCGTGCCCGCAGCCATGGACGGATGCAGGTCTTCTCCATCCTGGACAGATCTTCTTTCTTTTGTATGGCGGATGCTTTCTCGCGGATCCGTGGCACGTCTGCAGTATTCACTGTGGGTGTGCTACAGCTCGGATGGCTTCCATTGATTTAAATGGAAGCCGTCCATGAGGGAATCCACAAAAAATGAAGCATGCTGCGATTTTTTTTTCACTGAGCGTGTGATCCGCAAATTGGGAAAAATGACATCCGCTGGTATTTCATTATCTGCGAATGACAAATGATAGTCTATGGGCTGATTGAACTGCGGATCGCACATGCGGGTGATTCCGCAATTCTGTTATGCCCGTGGACATAAGGCCTTAGTGTCACCTAGATATATTGTAACAAGTGATGAGATAACTCATAGCATCATTATGACCTTTGTAAAATGTACAGTGAAATGTATTTCATGGATATGCTATAAATTGGTGTCACCTTGTGTGCAGCTGGATGTTGCTAAAGTCTCCCATGTATTAATCATCCATTGTCCTCTATTACACACTTCTAGAGGAAGCATGTCATGTTCTTGCAGGATGTGTGTATAGCGTCCTACACGGACGTAGTAATTTAGTCTCCAAAAGGGACATATACATATAATATATCACTACAAAGCAAAATAGATATCTATTTTCATTTATTTGTGACCAACACAGGGTTCACAAAACAGGGCAAATAATAGGAATAGAATAATATCCCTATTCTACTTTGGCGAGGTGGGCCCTGCCTAGGAGCAAGGTGGTCTACCCAATGGGGACAGCCAGGGGCACTCTCTTCTCTCCCCTCTCTCTCCTCATCCAACCTAGCTGCAGATTACCACATTACACCTGATTGCCACCCTGGACGCCTCAGGAAGGACATAATTCAGACTAGACAGGGTTCAGGCATTGACAACACCCATTGGACGGGAAGTTTAGGTGTCCAACAACACCCATTAGACAGAAGGTGCAAGAATGCAACACCCATTGGACAAAGGGAATAGACAGCATGCATGCCCACAAAGGACAGACAGGAGAGTAATCTTCAAAAGGGAGGGGCCAGAATAAATGCACATTCAATATGGCTGATCGGACAACTAGGGAAAACACCTTCCTGTTGGTCAATCTGTCCACACACAGGAGATGCTGTAGCAGGGCAGGGTAGAGCGGAAAGTCGCATTAAAGAATGCCCACAGATAACCCTAAAGGATTTTCACAGCCAATACCATAAGGGACATTCTGCAGTCACAAAAAGAAGGCACACCTCGGCACCCAAGAAGCAGTCATGAGGCCCGGGTTGACATAGAGACGGCACCCCAGCTTCACTTTCTGATCGCAGCCAACACACCACAACAAAGCATGTTCTTCTGAAATATGCAGTCATTAACAAGAGTTGTCTCTTCAAATTGCTTTATATCTTGAGATGAAACATTTGCACATCTTGCATTTTTTGAAGAATTCTTGTTTATAACAATTTCATTCATTTTTTTTTCTTTCAGTGAAAACCAAGAGAAGATGATTTATTACCTTCTCCTGGATCGGAAGGAAAGATATCCAAGTTGTGAGGATGAAGACCTTCCCCCGCGGAATGATATAGGTATGGAAGTCAAGTCACTATATATAAAGTGCCACTGGTGCAAATAACACACCAAACTCATTCTTGGTATATATTGTGAAATATGAGATTGATGAATTTTTGAATGTGATAAAACTATCATATCTTGTCAGAACTGAAGTGTTAGACATTCTATTTTAATTTGTGAGGCCTAACCAATCTCTATTAGGCCTCATTCACACATGGATATATGTACTTAAACATGAAAGACAGGACCTCCGCAAATTCTTGTTTCATAGAGAATTCAAATATGATACAAATCATTACAAATGTTTTAATTATATATCACAATGCAAAAGACTGGGTAAAACTGAGACTAAGGCCTTTTTCACACGACCGTATGCGTTTCTACGCTCGGCCAATCGTGGCTTAAAATTGCATGAAACAAGATTAGCCGCGATCAAGTCCTGCCCTTAATTAGCGTTTTCTCATGCATTGACACTAGCGGCTGCGGCATATCGACGAAAAAATATGTTGCGGCGCGGAAATCCCTGGGTTGGTAGGGAGCTTTCTGCGTATCTTGGCAAAAGATAGGGCAAGACCTATCTTTTCACACGGTGTTTTTGGTGCCCGATGTCCTATTTTTCTTGGCGCGATTTTTTTATGCAACCAAATTTGTTCATCTGAATGAATACATTGGAATCCAATGCTTCAGATGGTCGCAATTGTTTGGACGCAGCTATAATAGCTGCGCATATACGGCCATGTGAATAAGGCATTAGAATTTATTCACACGGGCGTATATACACTGTTTATTATGAGTGTATCTTTTGTGGACGTGATACGCAGTGAACAGAACCCATTGATTTCAATGGGTTCATTCATTTCAGCATATTTTTCTATGCAATATGCAATCATGAAAAAATACGCGGCATAACCTATCTTGGTGCATATTACGCACCGTAGAAAACCCATCAAAAGTAATGGGTATGCGTAAATACGCGCAAAATATGCAGGAAACCAGTGTATTCATTGTGTATGTAAAGGCTAATTCTGACTTGAGTGGGCGCAACTAATTTTGGTGACACGGTGTCTGAATGAGGGTAATCCCTTCCCCTTCGCCAGCTTTTCAAACTCCATGCCAGAGTAAAGGAGTTTGAAAATAAACGCAGGAAGATAGGTGCCGCCTGATCTTACCCGAAGTTTAACTCAGCCCAATATGACTCTTGAGCGCATGCGTTTTTCACGCAGATGCAAGACGTTTTTCATTCAATAACTCCTCGCATCACTTCTCTGAAATGGCGAACCTCAGGCGTATGTTTCACATGCGTTAGAGGATCGCAAGTGTTTCCCATTAATTTCAATGGGAAACATCACATCGCACGGCACTCGCATGAGAGTGCCATGCAATGTCTTTAAAGGTCCCATTGCAAACAATGGGCGAGGTGTTCAGAAGGGAACACCATAAGATAGGACATGCAGCGATTTTTAACCTTGTAACATCGCAAAAGAATGGAGTTCATACGAGTTTTATGCATCTCGAAACACACAAAACTCACGCAAGATTCTCACCCATGTGAATGTAGCCTTAAAGTGACACATGCCAGTTTTCCAAAATTTGTCCTAGTCATTAAGGCATAAATTGACTTTCTCTTAAAGTCACTGAGCTCTGCAGTAGAACCCATGTACTTGATTTTACGCACCTGTTTGCAACGGGTGTAGCTAAAACACATGAAAGTAATAGCTGTGATGGGTGTCCACTACAGATGAGTGAGCATACTCGCTAAGGGCAATTACTCGAGCGAGCATTGCCCTTAGCGAGTACATGCCCGCTCGGAAGAAAAGATTCGGGTGCCGGTGGGGGGCGGGGAGCGGCGGGGGAGAGTGGAGGGGAACGGAGGGGAGATCTCTCTCTCCCTCTCTCACCCCCCCCCCCGCCCCTCCCTGCTCAGTCCCGCAACTCACCTGTCACCCGCGCCGGCACCAGAATCTTTTCTTCCGAGCGGGCAGGTACTCGCTAAGGACAATACTGGCTGGAGTAATTGCCCTTAGCGAGTATGCTCGCTCATCTCTAGTGTCCACATACTTTGGGTTATATAGTTTAGCTTTATTCTCCTCTGGAGCCTAAATAAAGTTTGCAAAATGATGATGTTAGAAAAGTGCATCACAAGTAGTTCCAGCTTTCAAAATGAATCCTTGTCTGTAATTGTGAAGTGAAATATAATTTAGGACTAATGAATTGAACAGATGCTTGTAGTGCCATGTATTCCCTGAGCGAGGGCTACAAGTCTTGTCTTGCATTCTTTATTGTGTAAACATTATCTTTATTAAAAGGATCTATCACTAGATTCTTCTTGTATGGCTTCTTAATGGATACTGAAGGTCTACAAAAGGCTCTCCATTTTGAAATGCAGTATTTTTCGGACTATTAGAGGTTTAGACAACAGAAAATAGGAAAAAATATTTCATACTAATTTAAACGTCTCTGGGGTCTAACGGAGTGGAGGGGCTACAATCATTGGCTTTGGCGTTCTAGTATAGAAAAAGGGGGTTCACAGTGAACAGTCAGCTCCTATTAAACCTAGTGTGTCCATTCAAACAATGGCGCAAGCACTTAAGTTCACATTATACATATACACAGCACTGCAAAATACACACATAGCTCTGCAGCATACACAACTCTGTTACATACACGCACAGCCCTGCAGCATTTACATACACACTCGCAGCTCTGCTACATGTGCACAAATACAGCTCTGCTACATACATGCGCACACACATACAGCTGGCATGTTAAAAACCACTTTTAGTAACACTAAATCCCCACATACAAGTGTAGTCATACATGACCCCTTGTAGCTGCCTCCTGGTCACATGAATATGACATGATCTATGGTCCCTCTGCTACTGCAAGCCCTTTGTACCTTGCTTTTGTCTGTCCCTGTGTGTACAGAGGAGGACCTGCACCCCGGGGAAGGGGTAGGGGGGTTATGTGAGTCATCTCCTGCCTTATCTGTTGCAGGAGACTGATCAGACAGGGAGAGGGAAAACTGTTCTCCTGATGATCGATCAGCACAATAAGGCAGTGGTCAGGGGTCTCTGGATCTATCAGACCCCCCTGCCTTTGGATAATATGGCACAGATGCTTTAATGCAAACTTTTATCCCATTGAAAACTGCATCATATAGTCAGAAACATACCATATTTATTGTTTAATTCACCCAGTGAAATGCATTCACTATGGAGTGGATGGAAAAATTAAGTAATACTGCTGTAACTAAGACCTTTAAAAAAGCAAATCTGAAAATAATCCCTCATCATCCAATAGAAGCCTTCCTGAATCATTCTTTTTACCAATTTTCAAATAGATCCACCACGCAAAAGGGTTGATTCCCCAATGCTGAACCGCCATGGAAAGCGCCGCCCTGAGAGAAAGTCTATGGAAGTCTTAAGTGTGACAGATGGTGGCTCACCTGTACCTGCACGACGGGCTATTGAGATGGCACAGCACAGTCAAAGGTACGAACTAGCCAGTGCAAAAAGTGTGGTTTACTAATTCAACCTATTTTTTGTTATTTAAAAAAAATAGTTCAAATTGCTTCAAATTTTTGTACTGATTCAATTGGCAGCCAATTGTTAAAATGACTTTGTCAATTCCTAAACTAAATGTATGGGCTCATAGGAACTAAAGTGCTGAATCCGGGGATGTGCCACACATACTTACCTTACTTGCTGCTCTTCCACAGTCCACGATCTAAGCCGCTGCTCACACATTACACGGACTACAGAGGCACATGATGCTAATTACAGGGCCAATGCGGAAGCAGAGAAGAAGGTAAGTATGTGAGTCACATCCCCAGATTCAGCACTTCAGCTCCTATGAGCCCATAAAATTATTTTATGGGGCTCATAGGAGCGGACAAAGTCCTTTTAATAGTGATGAAAAAAGAACCAATAAATAAAATAATCTGGAAGAAGTAAGGAAATTAAAAACACTGTAATATACAGTACCTACTGTTAAAATTCAGCCAGTTGGATAGATTTTGGGGAAATGTCTGAATATTGGACAATCCTTTTGAAGCTAAAGTTCATTTGGACCACTATTTTTCAATTTATACATAGATGCAATCTACATAACAGGCAAATGGTTTCGGCAAAGTTATAAAGTTATTCCCTATGTACAGGATCAGGAATAACTTTATGATCGGTGGGGTCCAACTGCTGGAACCCCCACCGTTCTTGTGAACGAGGGGTAAAGTTGGCCCCAAATGAATTCAGCAGCGGTCACCCAAGCGTGACACTACTCCATTCACTTCAACGACAGCGCTGGAGATTACCGAGTTCAGGTGCTTCAGCAATCTCCAGTGCTGTCATTGAAGTGAATGGAGCAGCGGCATGCCTGTGCGACCTCCATTCACTTAGGGAACAACTGGACTCCCATTCTCAGGAAGGGTGAGGGTCCCAGCAGTTGGACCCCCACAGATCATAAAGTTATCACTTATCCTGTGGGTAGGAGTAACTTCATAACTTGGTACAACCCCTTTAACGTCTTAAGGACACGGCCTATTTTGGCTTTAGGGGCTTGGTCACACGGGCGTTTTTTGGTCCGATCTGCAGACGCGCTTGCGATCTGCAGATATATAGACCCAATGCATCCCAATGGGAGCAGGCACATGTCCGTTTTTTATGTGGATGTGCGATAAATTATAGGACACAGCGATTTACAGAACGTGCCTATCTGCGTTCTGCGAATTGTTGTGTTCTATATTTGCGCTAAATGGGGCTGGCGGCAGCAGCGCCGACCCCATTGAGAACATATCCTAAAGATTGTTCTCCTCTGTTCTCCCATTGAAATCAATGGAGCCGGCAATACAGCCTGCTCCATTGAAAGCAATGGGCTGCCGGCAAGCGCTGTATGAGTTTTCGGGGAAGGGCTTAAAATATAAGCCCTTCCCTGAAAAGCATCCTGCAAATGTGTAAAAAAAAAAAAAGGATACTCACCTTTTCTGCAGCCGGAGTTCAGCCGCGGCCGGCCGGCAGTTCTCCTGAACTGCTCTGTGTAGTATTCAGCAAGCGGGGATTTAAAATCCCCACCTGCTGAATGGGCTGCCTCTGATTGCTCACAGCCCTCACCAATCAGAGGCAGCTCTCACTCACCCATTCATGAATTAATGAATGGGTGAGTGAGTGCTGCCTCTGATTGGCTGAGCGCAGGGACCAGCTATTTTGATCGGGCGCTCCTTAGATCGGGCCCTTTCGCTGAAAACGCTGCTAGGTGCAGATTTTTCAGCGAATCGTCGGCCCCGGTCACGCGATTTGCGGATGTGCATCCGTTATGCGATCCACAAATCGCGGGAAAAACGCCCGTGTGACTTAGGCCTTAGGACGTAACGATTTTTGCGGGGGATTCTCACCTCCACTTTTTAAAAGCCATAACTTTTTTATTTTTTCGTCGACAAGGCCATGTGGGGGCTTGTTTTTTGCGTGGCAAACTGTAGTTTTTATTGGTACCTATATAGTTTTGGGTACATATAATGTATTGTGAAACATTTATTAAACTTTTTTGGCGGGCAGGGAGAAAAAAACACCAATTCTGCCATTGTTTTGTTAGTACAGTGCAGAAATAATTTTTTTTTAGGTTTTCCCACTTTTGCACAATAAAAACCCATTTTTTTGGAAATTCTTTTTTTCACATCGTTGCATTCAAAGCCCCATAACCTTTTTGTCTTTCCATGGATGGAGTTCTGTGAGGGCTTGTTTTTTGTGTGAAGAACTTTCTATTGGCACCATTCTGCCTCAATTTCTAGGTTTGTTTTTTTTCTTACAGTACGGATACGATGATACCAAATGTGGGATTTAAAAAAAAAAAGTAAATTCCTTATTTTGTATGAGATATTCTCCCCTAGAAGCAATACAAAATAGATATGCAGACATTTAATCACTATCTATTACATGGCTAGTTAATTGTGTAGGACAAACATGTTCCCAATATATGTCAGAGGCTGAGATTGCATTATATAAATGTGAGCGGAGTTGGAAGTCTAACTATTAGCAATAGGAAGGCCACACTTCACACATTAAGTACCGTTATTACATTCAGAATGTATGATCACATTACTTCTAAAAATACAAGAGGCAATCCCTGATTATACTGTAGGGAAAATGATGTATGGCTTAAAAGGAGAGGGATCACATGAAATTGCTCGATGCAGAAAGAATGAGCAGTTTGAAATCGCACCACTTGACCTATATATCTATCTGGATGAAACCTAATCCTTCCAAAGCATACAATTTAGAACAGGGCAAAAGGGGTCAGCTTCATTGTTCCATGTGCAGTAGGTAATAGATCTTTCTTCTGTAGGTCCAGATCTGTCAGCGGTGCATCAACTGGTCTCTCATCCAGTCCTCTCAGCAGTCCGAGGGTAAGTATTGAGAAGGAAATGTGACAGTAGAAGTGGACTGAATACAATTGCATTACTTTGGCATACCATGCCAGCAGATCACATTATCACTTCCAGGTGCCATGCATTACATACAACATCACTAGCCATCATGCACCAATTCAGCCCTAGCTTCCTTCAAACCGTATGGGCAGAGCTGTGTTTTCCATCATTCATCATTGCCGTACTCAAATATGGTTGTATCATAGTATATAAAGAAATTCAATATATCAGCGACACAGCTTGTTTTTTCCCGAATTTAGCGCATTCACCTGCAGCCTTAAAATGGTGTATAGGATACAAATCTGAAATTAAAAAATATAATTATGATATACTGTAATTTTGACAGGATCTGCCAACAAACTATCCTCTATGGGTTTAGGAGTCCCATGGCTAAATTGGGTTTTCTTGTCTATTCTTTTGTTGTTTCTGGGGCTAAGTGAGGCTCAAGATGTCTGTGACGCTTCTTCCCCCAGCATTACTCATATGATATAGAATATTATATGGCAATTTGGGCTAATAAATGGACAGCTGATTTTTCAGCTTCTGTCTGGCAGAAGTCTCATTCGGTTGGAAAAGAAAACTTTACATTTTGATGCAGCAAGTAGTTTTGAACAGAGCCTTAGGGCATCTATCCAGATGAACGTTTTTTTTTGTCCGTGTATTTATCTCTTTGCATTCCATTTTTGGATTCAGGGTTTCCTAGGGGGCTTACTCTTTCTGCCATTATACAATGGCGCCATCTGCTGGCTAGAGCCAGTACTGCAGTATGAACATGCTGGAGAGGCCCCCTGACAACAGAGCGGCCAGTAACCTACAGTAATAATACCCTGTTGGACGTCTTCTGACATCAGAGCTGTACAGCCTTCAATCAGAATGTCTTTAGACATCAGACAGTGGATTGGAATGTGTTAACAGGCAGCACATGGACCAATAATAGTTAATTAGGCTATTTAAATGAGCATTTTTGCCTTGTACCAGATTTATTATGAGTTTTAGACACTTTTTATACCTCCTTCATAGAATCATAGAATGGTAGAGTTGGAAGGGACTTCCAGGGTCATCGGGTCCAACCCCCTGCTCAATGCAGGATTCACTAAATCATCCCAGACAGATATTTGTCCAGCCTTTGTTTGAAGACTTTCATTGAAGGAGAATTCACCACCTCCCATGGCAACCTAAATAATAAATCTGCCCTAATGTTCATGGTTAAAGTTGTTTTGAAAGGATGCTTGTAAGGTTCCCACTTATCTGCATTTCAGTCCAGGCCAATATAGTTGCTGCAGGTTAAACTAGGGAACAATGGCTAAGAAATCCTCTCCTCTTCATCCTTTCTTTTCGAAAGCAAGGTTGTTTGTAGCTGCAGGTGGATCTTCAGGTCAGGAGCCACAGGATAGTCATGGTGGATGTTGGTTTGGTGGAGCAGAAATGTAAAGTCTGATGAAATGGTACAGATTGCAGGACAGAATACAAGCAAACAGTCAGAAAGTCAAGCCTCTATTGCCTCTGCCTTCCAATCTAAAACAAGCATTCCATTTTTTAGTGATATCAATAATGTTAAGTGGTTAACTCGGAGAACCATCTAATTAATCTTTTAAAGTAATTGGCAAACACTAAAACTTGCAATAACCCTTTAAAAGTTTTAGACTGAACCCAGTCTTCGATGGTCTGCACATAAATGTATCCATGAGGAACTCTGCAGCTGACATAATGTATCCCAAAAATGTAATCTGCTGTGCTAGGAAATGAATTTTGCAAGCAAGTAGTTCTCTTGCAATTTTTGTAATACAGAATGGGATATATTACAAGTAAGGTCAGGAGAAAAGATTAGAACATCGTACAGATACACTACTAGAAACCTGCCAAAAAAGTCTCTGAAAGTATATTTTACAAAAATCTGAAAAGCTGCTTGGGCATTACTCAAAGCGATAGGCCTTACCGAGTATATGAAGTGCCCGTAAGGTGTTAAGCGCAATTTTCCACTCATCATCCTTATGTTATAAAGATGAGAGTATGTGTTCAGCTGACTTCAGAATTAGCACATAGGACGCACCCAAATCCGCAGCTGTGGACTTCCAGACCAAAATCCACAGTCTAACTGTGGATTTTGATGCAGAATTGTAGGTAGGTTTTAAGCCATTTTCAATTCTGCATCAAAATCCGTGGCTTGCAGTGTATTTTGCAGGCTAATTCCGGCCCATGTAAAAGCACCCTAAAGAAGTCAGAAATCAAGGGTAATGGATATTTATATTGAGGATAGAGGCAAACGGGCATCAAAATCTTGGAAAAATCAGAAGGGAATCCACCTAGGTGTTGAGGTTTTCTGATGGTCATTTCTTGAATTCACGAGATAACCAGGCCAACCATAGTGAAAGCAAAGGCTGAGTGCTTGCCTATTCTCTGGAAGAACGTTTAGTTACAACTCATGACTAAAGTAATACCGTCTTTCATCCTCCAGTCCAGCTTGATAGAAAGAGAAATAGCTGCTTCAAGTGTCTATGGGGATGGATAATAAACCAACATATCCTTTTTGGCCTCGGAAAAGCCCAATCAAAATTGATTTAGAAGAGCAGGATCCATCAGAAGTTTGTGGGAAAACAACTGAACCCAGTCCAATATCTTTCCACTTAATGTTTATCATGGTGTAATGCACTGATTGTACTTTCGGAGTTGCAATGCAACCAGAGGCTGCCTATAACAGTCCTAGGGCAGCAAAAAACACATCCACTGAAGACAATTCTTGTGAGCTTTATCCTCTTCTCCTGACTCCCATCTGCAGGTCTTCCTATAATAAGGACATTACTAGGCCGACTCATTGTTGTTTGGTAGCTGAGAAACAAGGATGAAATACAATTAAAAATTTTGTAGAAGAACTAAGACCTTACTACAATTTCCAGAGAGCCTCTCAGGCAAGTGAAATTTGGACACTAGGGAATATCCTGTGACCACAGCAGCTTGGACTCTCTCCTTGGGGAAGGTGTTCAGTGAGCTCATGAACCAGTTTTAGTAATTTCTTGGATTTGATCCGCAGGTAACTATACTCGATCAATGTTTTGATCAGTTATTCTGCATTGTTTTGTAATGAGTCTAGGTCCAGATCACCACATTTGACTTGGCATAGACTAAAGTGAGACACAGAGTCAAAGGCCCACGTGGCATATTTTTTACATGGATTCTGAGATGAAATCCCCATCAAAATCCATGTTATTTTGACTTCAGTGGGAATCTGCACCATAGTTCACATGTTGTAGGTTTTTCCACATAGGGATTTGAATTTTTGAAATTCTTGATGGAGTTTCTCTATGGAAATCGTATTGGGCGACCACACACAATTTTTTTTCCCTTCTATGGGGCGAAATCTGCATGAAGATTAGCATGCAAGTCCACAGCAAAATTCTGAGACAAAGCCTTATATTTCTGCTACGTATTATGTGGCAGCTCCATGTTGGAAATATCAGGAGGAAGCTTGGCTCTAGCTGTGGATGAATCTCCAGGTTCTGATCCCCAGGATAGTTGTGAACTGGTGGTAGTTGGTTTAATGTCTATACATGATTATGGAGGTGGCCATCTTTCCTGAGCTACATTTAACAGCATTTAGAAGATATGTATTACAGCAGCCTCATGGGACAATTATCAGCAAGGGATCCATTGACTTGTATAGGAGACAGTTTTAGGCAGGCTCTGTGCACCTGTGCAAAGGCCATTTTGCAGGGAGGGGAGTAGATGGTCACAGCTTTTTGCCAATTATGAATGGTGGATCCTGTGTTATCTACATATAGGTGTTACCGGTCAGTGTAATCTTCTCTGTGATGTTGGTGAGATGACCGCTGCAAAGCTTTCTTTACTGATCAGGAAGTATCAATCTATTATTAGGCTCTATGGTCAGTGTGAAAAATGCTGAATTTTAGGATTTAAAAAAAAAAAAAAATACAGATGTTATCAAAAGTTTTTTTTAAAAAATCACCAAAAATTCATTAAAAATATGTTTAACACAAAAATTTATTTTACATAATAGGTGATTTTCTGATGACACATTCCCTTTAATACATAGAAGTTAGCACAGGAACTTAGGCAGGAGTTAGCTGGAAGTCAGAACAAGAAGCACAACAGATTGCAGTGCAGGATACAAATGGATGGTTAGACAGGCCATGGGTCATTAACAGAGCTGAACAAAGAAACTTAGATAAGGGTAATTCAAAAGAAATGGTCAGATACAAGCTGGATCAGTTAAGCCACTGTCAAACAGTAATCAGAAGAACACCAAGACAGAGAATATAAAAACAGGCACTGAGGTTAAAAGGGGTTAAGAGAAGTTGGGGGACCGTAAGATAAACTTTTGCACCTGGGCCCATGAGTCTTTAGTTATGCCCCTGGTTAACACATTAGGACTTTAAATAGAGAGCCTAGTACTCTGATTGGCTGAACCGTCTGGGTCTCTGATTAGATGGCTATGCTTTCTCTTCGGCTCAGCATCCCCACCAGTCCTACCAAGTACTCTATTGTGATGGAGAACGGAGGGGAGGAGACACACCGCTGGAGCAGGGTGAGGTATTTCTACTCAGATAAGTGTTTAATAATTTATGTACCCACATTCTTAGGGTGCTTTCACACAGCCGCAGATGCCTGACCGGTCGTCCCAGCGATGATTGTTCCTGTGCTTTTACACAGGAACATTAATTGCTAGTGAATGGAGGCGGAGCAGGCCGGATATTGTTTCAGCCCGCCACCTACACTCACAGTAAACAGGCAGTCAATCATAAGAGAATGACTGCCTGTTTAAATGGGCCGATCCATCGTTCAGTTTTTCTGCATGCCGAAAGTGAATGACAAACCAACTTATCGTTTGTCATTCAGTCATGCTTATAGACTGAACAATAATCGTTCAGATTCTCATTGATTGACAGAATCTGAACAATTTCTCGGCCCATGTAAGAGGGCCCTGAGTTTCATTAGAGGGGCTTAAAGTTCACATATGATTATAGACTGATCCAATTTAGCATTGCAGATATGGGGCTTTTCAGTTGTGTTAACTTACAGTAATACATACCATAAAGCACCCACATCAGGAAGAAGACTAGGGCCCAATGTTGCTACCTGTTGCTTTTTATACATATTGATCACACTTCAATTTTATACTAGTAAATAGTATTCCCACTGAGAAGAAAATTGTATAAATCTTGAAATTATTGAATTTAACTTTTTCCAACCTGTTTGAGAACTGGCTTTGATGAAAGTTCATACCTGTTACACATATTATGCACACACCAGTAGATCCCATGTCCTGCCACATTGTTCCATCTCATTGTCAAACATCAATGCCCATCGGGCACTTTTCTGTCCCCCCTTGCCAGAGTCCCGTATTCACTTTCTCCCCCACACCGCTGGAATCCGCTGATGGGGAGGACCCCCGTGCCATCTGGCAATCCAAAGCTGCTCACCGTCAGCCTGACCCGAAGACCCAAACGTTGCCTGCTAAGACCAGCCTGGGAGAGAAGCCCCTACAGACGATTAAATCAAATCCCTTACCGATTACCATGACTGCCTCCTCCCCACCGCATGATTCCTCAACTTCACCTCATCGCTCCCCATTATCCCCTCCTTTTTTCCCTTCCTCACTACCTGCTCGTTTTTTCCCTGGTACTAAATCCACCACCAAATCTATCCCTTTGCCGCAGGTGACCCCTCACCCTTCTCCCCGAGGTAGTCCCCTCCCTACCCCGCTGGGTACCCCAGTGCATACGCCCAAGGACAGCCCGACTGGGACGCCCAGTGGCACCCCTCCCTCAAGTCCAGGTGTTGGTGGGGTGGCTTGGAAGACACGACTCAACTCTATCAAGAATAGTTTCCTGGGTTCCCCACGTTTCCACCGTCGGAAATTGCAAGGTAGGTTTTGTTTTTCTATATATGAGTGCCATCTAGTGGTCAGATTGTTGAGTGGCTTTATCAAAATGGCTGCAGATATATATATATATATATATTTTAATTCACATGAAAATGCATGAAATGATCACATTGTCCTTATTAGTCCTTAACTGCTTAGTAAAGTGTTGGTTCAAATCTTTATCACTTGTGTTATAAACCATTGATATGTAACGTCCATTCCGTCCTTTTTGCAAAGCAAACTTTGAATTTTAAAATGATCATATATTCAAGTACTCCTGAGGGACTAAAAAATTGTGTCAAAAACAGTTCAATAAAGTTTCATTTTAAGGGGAAAAAAATCAGGTTTAAAAAAAAAAAAAAAAGTTTTCCCCACAAAACCGCATTTTCAATTGATAAAATACAAAAAAGTTTTTGAGAAGCAGCATTCGTAATGACCTAAACGATGAAAATATTTTGTTATTTATCTCGCATGGTGAACACCATAAAAATAATTTTAAAAAGTAATGCCAGAATTGCTATTTTTCTTATGTTTGCCTAAAAAGCAATCCAAAAGTCATATGAACCTCAAACTGCTACTTATAAAAACTGCAACTCTTCCTGCTAAAACAAGCCCCCACATTGCAACGTTGCTGGTGAAAACAAGACCCAAAACATAATGGAAAAATTTCTTGGAGAATTTCATCTCCCCCCCAAAAAATGTAATAAAGGTTATACAAAGTTATACACATTATATGTACCCCAGAGTTGTGTCATTAAAATATACAACTCGTCTCATAGAAAACAAGCCCTCATACTGCTATGTCAATGCGTTATAGCTCTTGCAATGCGACTATGAAAATCACTTAGTCCTTAAGGCACAAAATAGGCCAGTCACTAAGGGGTTATTGCATGCAGAATATGAACTGAAAAGAGGGAGAGTGAACTGCTGGCAGCAGTAAAGGGCTCAAGTCTCCTAAACCCTATGCTGCTCAATTCCACCCTGCTAAGGGTGGTCTCACATCTGCTTCAGAACCTGCAGAGGTTCAGTCACAGATGTTGTGTTTTCTTCTGTGCAAAAGCTGTCCAGCTGGGCGGTAAGTGGAGAGACCCCATTCTAGTCAATGGGGTCCGCCCAGCGCTGTTCCGTTCCGTCCAGAGATGGAATTGTTCAGCTCTGGGGATTCCCCTTTCCTGCTTCCTGAATGGAGCAGGAAAGTGGAATCCCCAGCCCAGTTGTGAAACCACCCTTACTCAACAGTCTAGCAAAATGAAATAGTTATTCCCAAGTCAGACAACTTCCAAAGCTTGTTTGACTATTTTGTAACTCCCATAGCAGTGAACAGAAAGAGCCATGCACATGTGCAGCCACCACTCCATTAGTTCTCGGTCTGACTCTAGCGGCCGCGTCCCGCGTCACCAAATGAAACTGAGATATGGGGATTTGTCATGATTGTTTGAGCTGCTGATACCCCTTTAATTCAATCCCCCATAGAGCCTAGTTTTCAGTTTTGGATCTAGGGTATTCTGAGCCTTCAGGACTAGACACAATTTAGAGGTTTTTGTTATACATTTTTTATATCTTCCTTTCAACTTGATATTTAAAATGATTTTTTTTGTGACCAATGCAGGTTTCTTTTTTTTAACAGTTTTTTATACATAATCTTCAGGGGAGGGATATAATTTTTTGACTTATAGTTTGAAAAACAAAATAGTAAAAGAAATACCTTTTTTTCTATATTTTAGTTAATTTCCTGGTAATCATATAGTCTTACCCTAGAACAGACTTTTATTTGTGTTTGTCATTGTATATTGTTAATCCAAATACTAACGACCACCTGTCTGTGAGTGACTGTGTGACTATGTGAGTTACATGTGATGATGTCATCATTATGTGATCAGTCTAAGGGGCTCTGAACTCTGCCCCTGATCAGATGACGGTGACATCATCACAGGTCCTAAGTTATGCAGAGCCTGACAGCAGCCGTGTGCTTAGAGGACCTGTGATAATGTCACTGTCATGTGATCAGTCACAAGGGCTCTTGGTGGGAATAATCTATTTAGGAGACCTTTTAGGTATACATATTTCTGCACTATTCTTTTCTAATATAACTGGGTCTGCACCGCAGTTCCATTTAGGGCTTACTCACATGAGCGTATTTTACACACGTCATGCACAGTGCTGAAATCCCATAGACTTCATGCTCTATGTGCTCAATAAGAAACTACGTTATTACGTCATGTGTTTTCCCTTTGTTAACCCAATAAGTAATCTTCCCTGTTTTCTTCTGTTCACAACCCAAAAATTCTACAAAAAAAATTTAGACAAAAAAAATCCCATAGACTTGCAATGGGGTATTCAAACATGCCTTTTACACACATATGAAAATATTGCAGCATGTCCATCTTACAAACAAAAATAGCCCACGCAAGTGGGAGTGTTAAAAATTTGCGATGACTATGCATGATACCTGCGTACTCAGTGTGTATTTATGCAAGAATGCAGGAGAAATTCCTTGTTCCCTCTTCGTGCATGAAATACGTCTGCAAAAGAAAGCAACAAGGACACAGTAAATATGAGCAGTTTCAGTCCGTGAATACGCTACAAATTTCATGGACAAAAACTGCTTACGCCCATGTACGTAAGCCCTTCCAGAGGATATCTGCCCGGTATCAGTGACAGCTGTTAGCGCTGTGCTGGGTGACGTTAGACCCAACAGCCGCCTTCCACTACTGCCATTCTGGCAATCATAGGTTCAGTCAGGTCACCTCCGGAAATAATAAAGGTAGCTATTGCATACACACAGCTCATTGAGCAAGGTGCATGTAAACAGAGAGCATGAATCAACAAGACTATTGACGCTGGCACTTTGTCATAGAAGAAACTACTGGCAGAATTGTATATATTAAGCCCTTAAGAAAGCAGCTTGGTTTTTTTTTTCATTTTTGGTTTTTCCTCCCCACTTTAAAAAAAATCATAACTCTTTTATTCATTCATGAGGGCTCAGTCACACGGGCGCCGATCCGCCCATGTTCCTGCACAATAAGACCGCCGCACTGCAGGTGCAAACGACTCTCCGCACTGGCCGGAAAAAAGAACACATGGTCGGCAATGGAGCCGGTCATGCAGAGAGTAGTCCGCACGCGGTGCGCCCGTCTTATCGTGCAGAAACACAGGCGGATTGGCGCCTGTCTGACTGAGCCCTCAACGTAGCTGCCTGAGGACTTGTTTCTTGTGGGACGAGTTGTATTTTTCAACTGTGCTAAACTTTTTAAAAAGTGGAGTGAAATGGAAAAAAAAAACTATTCTGCCATCTTTGGTGAGACTTTGGTTCTGCAGCAAAAGTGACATGATAACTTTATTCTACAGGTCAGTACGATTACTATGATACCAAATCTATGTAGTTTTTGTTGTTGTACTACTTTAAAGAAATGAAATATCTTTGGAGAAACACAAAATTATTTTCTCCTTTTATCTTCTCACCACCATAACTTTTTTATTCTTTTGTCAACATAGTTGTGTGAGGGTTTGTGTTTTGCAGGACATCCTGGAGAACATATAACTTCTTGATCACTTTTTATTACATTTTTTTCTTGGAGACGGGGTGACCAAAATACACAATTCAGATATTTTTTATGACAACATTCACAGTGTGGGGTAAATAATGTGTTACTTTGATAGATTGGACTTTAATGGACGCAGCGATACCAAATATGATTTTGGTTTTTTTTATTTAGATTTTTTTCATACCATAACATCACACTGTGATCTGACAGGCACATTATCAAACCACGCCACAATCATGACTTGATCGGCAAACCTGCAATAGTAGCCATGTGGACTTGTAAAAGACCACTGGCTGCCATGGCAACCAAACAGCATCTCATCGCAGGTGGAACGTTCGAGACCCCTGAATTCTGATTGAGGCATTTAAATGCCGCTGTCAGAATTGACTGCGGCATTTAAAGGATTAACAGGCGCAAACCCCGGATGTCAGCGGTGAGAAACAGCCAGCATCTGCATTGTATGGAGTAGGATTGGCTCTCAATTCCCTGCCCATACAAACCTGAACCTCCATGATGTAACTCCATGACTAATGCCTGCTATGTTTCAGTGTTTGGTGACCATTTGCAGCCCTTCATGGACTTCAAGTACCCCCACGATGATGGGATATTTCAGCAGGATAATACACCATGCTATGGGGCCCAAATTGTCCAGAACTGGTTTGTTGAGCATTCTGAAGAGTTCCTACGAATGGTGTGGCCTGCACGTTCAACCAACATGAGCCTAATCAAGCATTTATGGGATGTGGTTGAGAAGTCCATTCACACCCTAGACTCTGTACTTACAAATACCATGGAGCTGTGAGAGATTCAACATTCCTCCAATCATCTTCTGTCCACTTGTGGAAACTATGCCACATTGAGTTGCAGCACTTTGCCGGGCTAGAGGGGGTCCTAAACAATATTTGTTCCTGTCACATGACTTTTGGCATGTCAGTTTATGTATAGTGGATATAAAAAGTCGACACCTGTTAAATAGCACCTCTATCAACTAGCAGTGTACTGGAGGCTTATATATTTTGGCTGCTTCTTATAGCATCTCTATCAACTAACACCCTGTGCGTCCCAGTATTGCCTGCCTGCAGTTATGTCGCTTCCCTGAGGACAGCATGCTGTGAGACTATGATAGTGGCTATAAATGACTGCCCTTTTAGCTTACCTAGGAAACTTATAATCATGCTGCTTGCATAGTGCCTCTCTCTATTAACTCACACTTTTGTATCATACCCTTTCAGCTTGCCCAGCTAAAATACACTAAAGGCCCATTTACATGCAAAGATAATCTTTCAAACGATTGAAAGTTTTAGCAATCTTTTTTAATAAAATGTTAATGGACACTACTGTCCATTAACATTTTATCATCTTCATTTGCATGTAAATGGGTCTCCAGGAGCTGTTTGCAGAGCCCAGCGTGTGATTAATCCCACGCTCAGTTGTGCAAACAGCTGCATTGTTCTCATGGGGGCTGCCGGCAGAATACAATATAATCTCCCGACTCCCGCAGAGAACACATCATGCTGTCTATTGAGAAATACTTAATCTCTCTGCGGCTGAACAATGGATTTCAAGTTTACCTTAAATCCACTCTTCAAACGAAAAGTGCACTATAGCTGCGTTTACATGTAATGATTATCGCTCATTTCGGTCTTTTGAACGAATTTTGAGCAATAATCGTTACGTGTAAATGGGCCTTTGGTTCCTCTATGGACATGCTCCAGATCTAGTTCAGCCACCTACATCTTTATTGTAAAGTGTCTTTGTCCTTTTTTGAATATATGTTAATAAAGTATACAATTTATTATTTTGTGTTTGAGAGGGTATAACCACTAGGCTATTCTCTTGCCTGTGGCAAATTTCATGATATATATCTATGCAACCACGTTATTTTCGTTTTTTCTCACCCTAAAAAAATTTCAGTTTGTTTTTTCAGTGGAATTGTACAAATGGATCCCATTGAGGGCCGAGTCAGACGGGTGTCTTTATGTGCGAATTTATGTGTGCAAAAACGTGTGCCTAAAAAATTTGCGTGACTAAAGCGGGCATCACGCTGAAAAAAACTGCACTTGGCCGCATTTTTGCGCACATAAAGTGCGCTGCCCGCTATCCCCTGCTGTGGCTGTGACAGCTGTAGCAGGGGATTCCTTGGATTCCCTGGATGCCGTCACATCCAGGGGTTTCACCTTTGGTCAGTGGGGTCGGCGGCAGCAGCGCAGCCCTATTGACAAACAGAGAACATCAAGATGATTTTCAGGGAAGGGCTTATATTTAAAGCCCTCCCCTGAAAATCACTGCAGGCAGGGCTTGTCAGCAGCCCATTGCTTTCAATGGAGCCGGCTGTAGCGCTGCAAGGTTTCACATCCGGAAAAGACGAATGCCGCAGCTACCTGCGTTTTAAAACTCATTGCCCTATATTTACCACTGCACCTTTTTGAGCGCAGGTAAATATCGGGCATATGACCACTGCCATTGAAAAGCATTGGTTCTTAATACATGCGGATTGCAAACGCAGGTAACGTCTGTCTGACTGAGCCCTGAAGGTTGAAATAAAGCTGAAATGATTTATCTTTGTCAGATTTTTTAACATGACAAAACCATGCCATTTGAACAGGGACATGTAGACTTTTTATATCCACTGTATATAGAATGATATGGTGGTTAATGAACATAAAAAACAAGAGGTGTATTTAGAACTACATCACCCAGATCCTAAATTTCAGAAACCAGCCATAAAATACATATGGTGGTGAAATAATAAAATCCTATATATTGAAGCAATTTCTGTAATAATTCTGTGATAAGTGCACAGATTACACACGAAATGCAATGGAGGGGCATCAGAGCTCCATGTTACAATTTGCATATTATATGCAATCATTGAACAGCTCGCTAGGACAGACGAACACCACAGCTAGCACAATACATATAAAACAGTCTAAAATGGAAACTAAGGACAATGATTACAAACTGAAGAGCAAAGGGGAAGGGGTGTCATAGTGCATACCAAATGTCTCCTGTTGCTAAGACACTCAGCAATGTGACTATTGAAATAATAATAATGCTATCTGTCGTGTACCATCTAGAAATAAGCTACCGCAACCTTAGGGTTGATTTTCTTGTTAAAGCAATAGGTTGTCCAGGTCTAAATGATTGCTGACGTATTCTAAAAACTGATCATCAGTAGCTAATTCCTGGGGGGTCCAACCCCAGTGATCTGTGCCAATCAGCTGTCCGCTGGCCACTGTGTCAGTATACAGAACTGCAGCACACAGCCCTGTACACACTGCAGTACCCTAGCATGGCAGTGGAGGCACAGTTTCAATGGAAGTGAATGGGAGCTATGACTGCAATACCATGCCGGGGCACAGCAGACAATAGCTCTGCGCACAAGTGCACTGGCCCTGGTGAACGAAGATGCTACCCGGGGAAGCAGACCCGCGACAGTCAGCTGTTAATGATCTATTCTGAGAATTAGTTATCATTAATTTAGAGTTGAAGGACCCATTTAATTGAATACATTAAACATTTCTAGTATACTGTAGTTTGCACCTATTTGGTTACCTACTACCATGTTTCCCTGAAAATACGCCCTTCCCCAATAATAAGCCCTTTCCTGAAAATAAGCTCTAGCTAAACTACATGAAAAAAAACAGCAATACTCACTTGGCCCGCGGCATCTAGGTCTCTTGCGCTGGTCTCTGGCGCTGCGGCAGGCTGCCATGTCCTGAGCATTGACACAGCCCTCTCTTTCTGGTAATGAATACCCCGCCTCCAGCAAGCGAGTGCTGTTATTGGATCACGAGTGCCACTGGCGCAGCCAATCAGAGCAGGCGCTTGATCATTCACAGGCATTCAGTGAATGACATCACTAAATGGCTGTGATTGGTTCATCAAGTGCCGGCTCTGATTGGCTGAGCAACGGCAGTATTCGAAGCCTCGTCACCAGACAGAGAGTGCTGTGTCAACGCTTAGGATTACATTGCAGCCTGCCGCAGCAATGGGGACCGGCGTGAGGAAGCCAGATGTCGCAGGCGAGGTGAGTAGAAGATGTTCCCGAAAATAAAACACTGTGCCTCTTTTGGGGCACAATTTAATATAAAACAGTATCTTATTTTTTAAGGAAACGTGGTACTTGATAAAAGTTCACGATAGTAACCCCTTTTAAATATAGATTTAAATAGGATATTAGGCATAATTTACAATTACATAGCTTCATTTAGCTGCCAGTGTTTAAATAGCTTCTTTTTAATTTGAAGGTAAAGCTGTCTCTTAAAGAGGACCTGTCGCCTCTCCTCACATTCCTGTTTTAGTAAATTCTTGCATTTCCCTTAAAGGGGTTGTCCCGCGCCGAAACGGGTTTTTTTTTTTTTCAACCCCCCCCCCGTTCGGCGCGAGACAACCCCGATGCAGGGACGTACAGACAGCTTACCGGAGCGCTTACCTTGATCCCCGCGCTCCGGTGACTTCTATACTTACCTGTGAAGATGGCCGCCGGGAACCTCTTGCTTCGTGGACCGCAGCTCTTCTGTGCGGTCCACTGCCGATTCCAGCCTCCTGATTGGCTGGAATCGGCACGTGACGGGGCGGAGCTACACGGAGCCGCTCTCTGTCACGAGCGGCTCCATAGAAGAACACAGAAGACCCGGACTGCGCAAGCGCGGCTAATTTGGCCATCGGAGGCCAAAAATTAGTCGGCTCCATGGAGACGAGGACGCTAACAACGGAGCAGGTAAGTAAAAAACTTTTTATAACTTCTGTATGGCTCATAATTAATGCACAATGTATATTACAAAGTGCATTATTATGGCCATACAGAAGTGTATAGACCCACTTGCTGCCTCGGGACAACCCCTTTAACTTAACCGTTCTGGAACATCTTTTCGTGGAACTCTGCATTATACCATTCTCCTATTATTCCTTCTGGAAATGTATAACTAAACTGACAACTGTATATTACCATATCCTCTGTCAATGGGGCATGTCACTATACAATCTGTCCAATCAGTGCTGACAGCATCTGTATGAAGGGATGCACCTTATTGACAAGGGAAATGGTAATGCCCAACTTATTCATATATTCAGATCCTTTTTAAAGATCTTTTCTGACTGATATAACTGTATTTCTCACAGTATCACAACTCTAGAACATCTTTTCTCAGAACTCTGCATTGTGTTTCTCCCCTGTTATACTTACTAAAAATGTTACTAGTTGGGTGTGTCTTTACAGAGTCTGACATTATCCAATCAGTGCTGACAGTGCAGGGACACGGCCCTTTGTCAAGGGGAATGGTAACACCCAGTTGTCAATTTATTCACAAGTTTTCAGGGTGAATATTAGAGGATTGATACAATAAAGAGCTATAAGAAATGATGCTCCAGTATTATGTCATGGGGAATTCAAATATTTACTTAAACAGACAAATAAGGAGAGCTGACAGTTCCTCTTTAAGAGAAGCAATGCTCACCTCTCTTCTCCTCCTGCAGCGGCTCCGCTGATGATCCCAGTTGGTGTTGACAGGAGAAGTCAGGTGACCACTGCAGCTAATCAGAGACATCACAGCCCGTTCTCCTGGCATCAGCGCTTATATCCTTTGGAACGGTGATGCCTCTAATTGTCTGTCACCTGACCTCCGCTGTCAGCACAAATTGGGAGAACCATGGAGCTGAGGATGGGTAAGTACTAGAGATGAGCGAACGTACTCGTCCGAGCTTGATGCTCGTTCGAGTATTAGTGTGTTCGATATGCTCGTTACTCGAGACGAGTACCATGCGATGTTCGAGTTACTTTCACTTTCATCTCTGAGACGTTAGCGCGCTTTTCTGGCCAATAGAAAGACAGGGAAGGCATTACGACTTCCCCGTGCGACGTTCAAGCCCTATACCACCCCCCTGCAGTGAGTGGCTGGCGAGATCAGGTGTCACCCGAGTATATAAATCGGCCCCTCCCGCGGCTCGCCACAGATGCATTCTGACATAGTTCAGGGAAAGTGCTGTCTTGCTGGAGTTGCTATAGGGAGAGTGTTAGGAGTTATTTTAGGCTTCAAGAACCCCAAGGGTCCTTCTTAGGGCCACATCTAACCGTGTGCAGTAGTGTGGAGGCTGCTTTTTGCAGTGTTGCACTTTTTTTTTTTTTTGTATATCGGCCGTGCAGAGCATTGCGTCCTGCAGTAATTTTACATTGTCCAGGGCCAGTACTGGTGAGGCAGGGACAGAAGACATATTTAGTGTATATAGGCAGTGGGCCTTTCCAAAAACATTTGGGAAAAAAAATCAATTTGGGCTGCCTGTGACCGTCCTCAGTGTACTGGGTCTCTGCTGGGGGTAGTTGTCCTAATTCATACGCAGCCAGCTAAGTGTTACAGCAGGCTTGCGCAAAATTCTTTCCTGGCTCTGCTGTGCGTTCCGTAAGCGAAGTCAGCCTCCAACCACAGGCCAATAAGCGGCACATTTAATTACAGCGTTCTGTTTCTGCACTACTGGTAATACACCATGCTGAGGCGTAGGGGTAGGCCTAGAGGACATGGACGTGGACGCGGGCGAGGACGCGGAGGCCCAAGTCAGGGTGTGGGCACAGGCTGAGCTCCTGATCCAGGTGTATCGCAGCCGACTGCTGCGGGATTAGGAGAGAGGCACGTTTCTGGCGTCCCCACATTCATCTCACAATTAATGAGTCCACGCGGTAGACCTTTATTAGAAAATAAGCAGTGTGAGCAGGTCCTGTCGTGGATGGCAGAAAGTGCATCCAGCAATCTATCGACCACCCAGAGTTCTGCGCCGTCCACTGCTGCAACTCTGAATCCTCTGGCTGCTGCTCCTCCTTCCTCCCAGCCTCCTCACTCCATTACAATGACACATTCTGAGGAGCAGGCAGACTCCCAGGAACTGTTCTCGGGCCCCTGCCCAGAATGGACAGCAATGGTTCCGAATCCTCTCCCACTGGAGGAGTTTGTCGTGACCGATGCCCAACCTTTGGAAAGTTCCCGGGGTCCGGGGGATGAGGCTGGGGACTTCCGGCAACTGTCTCAAGAGCTTTCAGTGGGTGAGGAGGACGATGACGATGAGACACAGTTGTCTATCAGTGAGGTAGTAGTAAGGGCAGTAAGTCCGAGGGAGGAGCGCACAGAGGATTCGGAGGAAGAGCAGCAGGACGATGAGGTGACTGACCCCACCTGGTTTGCTACGCCTACTGAGGACAGGTCTTCAGAGGGGGAGGCAAGGGCAGCAGCAGGGCAGGTTGGAAGAGGCAGTGCGGTGGCCAGGGGTAGAGGCAGGGCCAGACCGAATAATCCACCAACTGTTTCCCAAAGCGCCCCCTCGCGCCATGCCACCCTGCAGAGGCCGAGGTGCTCAAAGGTCTGGTAGTTTTTCACTGAGAGTGCAGACGACCGACGAACAGTGGTGTGCAACCTGTGTCGTGCCAGGATCAGCCGGGGAGCCACCACCACCAGCCTCACCACCACCAGCATGCGCATACATATGATGCAAGCACCCCACAAGGTGGGACGAAGGCCGTTCACCGCCTCCGGTTTGCACCGCTGCCTCTCCCCCTGTGCCCCAACCTGCCACTGAGATCCAACCCCCCTCTCAGGACACAGGCACTACCGTCTCCTGGCCTGCACCCACACCCTCACCTCCGCTGTCCTCGGCCCCATCCAGCAATGTCTGTCAGCGCACCGTGTTGGAGCGCAAGCGCAAGTACGCCACCACGCACCCGCACGCTCAAGCGTTAAATGTGCACATAGCCAAATTTATCAGCCTGGAGATGCTGCCGTATAGGGTTGTGGAAACGGAGGCTTTCAAAGGTATGATGGCGGCGGCGGCCCCGCGCTACTCAGTTCCCAGTCGCCACTACTTTTCCCGATGTGCCATCCCAGCCCTGCACGACCACGTCTCCCGCAACATTGTACGCGCACTCACCAACGCGGTTACTGCCAAGGTCCACTTAACAACGGACACGTGGACAAGCACAGGCGGGCAGGGCCACTATATCTCCCTGACGGCACATTGGGTGAATTTAGTGGAGGCTGGGACCGAGTCAGAGCCTGAAACCGCTCACGTCCTACCCACCCCCAGAATTGCGGGCCCCAGCTCGGTGGTGGTATCTGCGGCGGTGTATGCTTCCTCCACTAAACCACCCTCCTCCTCCTCCGCACCCTCTGTCTCGCAATCAAGATGTGTCGGCAGCAGTCGGTGTCGCGCGGCGTGGCAGCACAGCAGTGGGCAAGCGTCAGCAGGCCGTGCTGAAACTACTCAGCTTAGGAGATAAGAGGCACATGGCCCACGAACTGCTGTGGGGTCTAACAGAGCAGACCGACCATTGGCTTGCGCCGCTGAGCCTCCAACCGGGCCGTAACCTGGTGGCGGCTCTGCAGCTCTGCAGCCTCACGCACGTGCCATGCCTGGCCCACGTCTTTAATTTGGTGGTTCAGCGCTTTCTGAAAAGCTACCCACGCTTGTCAGACCTGCTCGGAAAGGTGCGCCGGCTCTGCATACATTTCCGCAAGTCCCACACGGACGCTGCCACCCTGCGCACCCTGCAACATCAGTTTAATCTGCCAGTGCACCGACTGCTGTGCGACGTGCCCACACGGTGGAACTCTATGCTCCACATGTTGGCCAGGCTCTATGAGCAGCGTAGAGCTATAGTGGAATACCAACTCCAACATGGGCGGCGCAGTGGGAGTCAGCCTCCTCAATTCTTTACAGAAGAGTGGGCCTGGTTGGCAGACATCTGCCAGGTGCTTGGAAACTTTGAGGAGTCTACCCAGATGGTGAGCGGAGATGCTGCAATCATTAGCGTCACCATTCCTCTGCTATGCCTCTTGAGAAGTTCCCTGCAAAGCATAAAGGCAGATGCTTTGCGCTCGGAAACAGAGCCGGGGGAAGACAGTATGTCGCTGGATAGTCAGAGCACCCTCCTGTCTATATCTCAGCGCGTTGAGGAGGAGGAGGAGGAGCATGAGGAGGATGAGGAGGAGGGGGAAGAGACAGCTTGGTCCACTGCTGAGGGTACCCATGCTGCTTGCCTGTCATCTTTTCAGCGTGTATGGCCTGAGGAGGAGGAGGAGGATCCTGAAAGTGATCTTCCGACTGAGGACAGCCATGTGTTGCATACAGGTACCCTGGCACACATGGCGGACTTCATGTTAGGATGCCTTTCTCGTGACCCTCGCGTTACACGCATTCTGTCCACTACGGATTACTGGGTGTACACACTGCTCGACCCACGGTATAAGGAGAACCTTTCCACTCTGATACCCGAAGAGGAAAGGGGTTCGAGAGTGATGCTATACCACAGGACCCTGGCGGACAAGCTGATGGTAAAATTCCCATCCGACAGCGCTAGTGGCCGAAGGCGCAGTTCCGAGGGCCAGGTAGCAGGGGAGGCGCGGAGATCAGGCAGCATGTACAGCACAGGCAGGGGAACACTCTCTAAGGCCTTTGACAGCTTTCTGGCTCCCCAGCAAGACTGTGTCACCGCTCCCCAGTCAAGGCTGAGTCGGCAGGAGCACTGTAAAAGGATGGTGAGGGAGTACGTAGCCGATCGCACGACCGTCCACCGTGACGCCTCTGCCCCCCTACAACTACTGGATGTCGAAGCTGGACACGTGGCCTGAACTCGCGCTGTATGCCCTGGAGGTGCTTGCTTGTCCTGCGGCTAGCGTCTTGTCAGAGAGGGTGTTTAGTGCGGCTGGGGGAATCATCACGGATAAGCGTACCCGCCTGTCAACCGACAGTGCCGACAGGCTTACATTCATCAAGATGAACAAAGCCTGGATTTCCCCAGACTTCTCTTCTCCACCAGCGGACAGCAGCGATACCTAAGCAATACGTAGGCTGCACCCGCGGATGGAAGCATCGTTCTCTATCACCATCAAAAACGGGGACATTTTTGCTTCATCAATCTGTGTATAATATTCATCCTCCTCCTCCTGAAACCTCACGTAATCACGCCGAACGGGCAATTTTTCTTAGGCCCACAAGGCTCAGTCATATAATTTTTGTAAACAATTTTTATACGTTTCAATGCTCATTAAAGCGTTGAAACTTGCACCTGAACCAATTTTTATTTTAACTGGGCTGCCTCCAGGCCTAGTTACAAATTAAGCCACATTAACCAAAGCGATTAATGGGTTTCACCTGCCCTCTTGGTTGGGCATGGGCAATTTTTCTGAGGTACATTAGTACTGTTGGTACACCAATTTTTTGGGGCCCTCGCCTACAGTGTAATCCAATTAATTTTTTGCCCACCTGCATTAAAGCTGACGTTACCTCAGCTGTGCTGGGCACTGCAATGGGATATATTTATGTACCGCCGGTGGGTTCCAGGGAGCCACCCATGCTGTGGGTCCACACGGAGTTGTAACTGCATGTGTCCACTTCTAAAGAACCCCAGTCTGACTGGGGCATGCAGTGTGGGCCGAAGCCCACCTGCATTAAGCATGACATTACCTCAGCTGTGCTGGGCATTGCAATGGGATATATTTATGTACCGCCGGTGGCTTCCTGGCACCCACCCATGCTGTCGGTCCACACGGAGTTGTAACTGCATGTGTCCACTTCTAAAGAACCCCAGTCTGACTGGGGCATGCAGTGTGGGCCGAAGCCCACCTGCATTAAACATGACATTACCTCAGCTGTGATGGGCAATGCAATGGGATATAGTTATGTGCCGCCGGTAGCTTCCTGGCACCCACCCATGCTGTCGGTCCACAGGGACTTCACAATAGGGAGTTGTACCTGCCTGTGTCTATGAATTAAAAACCCCGGTCAGGTTGGGGCATGCAGTGTGGGCCGAAGCCCACCTGCATTTAATCTGACGTTAGCTCTGCTGTCCAGGGCACTGCAATGGGATACATTGATGTACAGCCGGTGGGTTCCAGGGAGCCACCCATGCTGTGGGTGCACACGGAATTCCCATTGCGGAGTTGTACCTGCCTGTGACTATTTATTAAAAAACGCGGTCTGACTGGGGCATGCAGACACCTTGACAGAATGAATAGTGTGTGGCACATAGGTTCCGCATTGCTATGCCCACGTGCGCAGCTCCTGATGGCGGTGGCACAGGATTATATTTCTCACTGCTTCTGTACAGCATTGTGGGCTATCGTCCTGCCCCTTTTAAAGAGGGTCGCTGCCTAGCCGTGCCAACCCTCTGCAGTGTGTGCCTGCGGTTCCTCCTCATGGCAGACGCACTTATAAATAGACATGAGGGTGGCGTGGCATGAGGGCAGCTGAAGGCTGCGCAGGGACACTTTGGTGTGTGCTGTGGACACTGGGTTGTGCGGGGGGGGGCAGCATGTAACCCAGGAGAAGTGGCAGCGAAGTGTCATGCAGGCAGTGATTGTGCTTTGTTGGAGGTAGTGTGGTGCTTAGCTAAGGTATCCATTGCTAATGAGGGCTTTTCAGAAGTAAAAATTGTTGGGAGGGGGGAGGGCCCACTCTTGCCGCTATTGTGGCTTAATAGTGGGACCTGGGAACTTGAGATGCAGCCCAACATGTAGCCCCTCGCCTGCCCTATCCGTTGCTGTGTCGTTCCCATCACTTTCTTGAATTGCCCAGATTTTCACAAATTGAAACCTTAGCGAGCATCGGCGATATACAAAAATGCTCGGGTCGCCCATTGACTTCAATGGGGTTCGTTATTCGAAACGAACCCTCGAGCATCGCGAAATTTTCGTCCTGAGTAACGAGCACCCGAGCATTTTGGTGCTCGCTCATCTCCAGTAAGTACCTCTATCATGTTTTAACTCATTTGGATTGAATGTTAAAAAGTTACTTTGTAACCAGACAACCCCTCTAAATCTTAAGCTCCTCTCACACCTGCATTAGGGCTCTATTCAGAGTTTCCATCTCTCTGCTCCATTTTGCAATAGAGAAACTGAAATACTACTGCAAAAAACTGATGTTTTTTCACTATTGATTTCAGTGGGGTTTCAAAAAAACAGAAAGCAGACGGAAAGGCTTTTGTCTGTTTCCTCTACATCAGGTTTCCATTTTTTGGGTTGATAAATATGGTTGGAAGCAAACAGAAGACTTTCTGTTTGTTTCTGTTTTTTTGAAACCCCATTGAAGTCAATGGGGAAAAAAACGGATTTTTTCAGTTTTATGTCAAAAATGGAGCAGAGAGACAGAAATCCTGAACTGGCTCTAACACAGGTGTGACAGCCGCCTTACCTACTGATCTCTAAGAAACTTTATTTTTTCCAGTACCGACACCGGAAGAAATGTCAAGTCTTACTCCAGAGTCTTCACCAGAGTGAGTATTAGTTTTTCTACTTGTTCGATTTATTTGTATGCATTCAAATTTGGTAAAACAGAGAAGCTTTTTCCAACCTTTACTGAATAGTATAGAATCCACTTCTAAAACTGTTGTTTTGAATTCCCTGACCTTTTTCTAATTCCCTTTGCTCCTAGGCTTGCCAAAAAATCCTGGTTCGGAAACTTTATCAACTTAGATAAAGAAGAACAGATATTTGTGGTGATCAAAGATAAACCTCTCAGCTCCATAAAAGCTGACATAGTCCACGCTTTTCTCTCAGTAAGTATAGATCTGCCAGGCTTTATTATAACATTTTCTTTGAAATCTTTCTCAGACATTCTGCAGCTATCCTTGTGAGTCAGAATAAAGTGACCATGTTGGAAAGTGTAAATTTAGGGTTATCTGCAGATTGCCAATGAGCTGCCGCAGACAGTGCTGTCAGGCTGATTTTAGATACAGCTCCACAATAGTGGATATAAAAGAGCAAATGAAAAATGTAAGTTCTATACTTCTCCTAACTTTTGAATTTATTCTTGACTTTGGCTAAAAATAATTCTTGCTATTTTGTATAGCGCCAACTTATGGTATTCTGCAGCGCTTTCAAGTAATTTATTACACCCCACAAGCTGGGTACTCATTTTACCGACCTCAGAAGGATGGAAGGCTGAGTTGACCTTGAGCTGGCTATCTGAACTATGCAGGGATTTGAACTTGCAACCATCAGGTCATGAGCAAGAGCTTAGGACTGTATTTCTGCTGCCTTAGCCCTACAGCCACACGGGGCTCATTTGTGAATCCTGCCTTATTCTACAGTACTTCGCATAATGTTATTTTCTCATACATGGGTTGTTGGTTTTATTGGACACCTTAAGGGCATGTGCACACAGGCTTTGTTCAGTCCGATCCACATAGGGTTCAATCAAAATAAAATAAGTAAATCTTGCTATTTGTATAGCGTCAACTTATTCTGCAGCACTTTCAGGTAATTTATTTATTACCCTCCACCAAGCTGGGTACTCATTTTACTGACCTTGGAGGATAGAAGACTGAGTCGACCTTGAGCCGGCTAACTGAACCATGCAGGGATTGAACCCGCAACTTTCAGGTTATGAGCGAGAGCTTAGGACTGCATTACTGCTGCCTCAGCACTCTGCGCCACACAAGGCAGAATTGGTATGGATTTTCATGCGGATCCACATGCACATTTAGCACTAGTCAATGGGGACATCCAACGTGGTTTCCACATCGATACTCTGCCAAGAATTGATTAGGTCAGTTTTTTGTTCTGCAACGTTAATTTCAAAATCTGCACCATATGAACTACGGCACAGATTTGCACAGCATTCAATAGAATGCTATGACAGTGTGCGCTTTGTGGGGGATTTGAGCACGGATTCGGCAGCGAAATTTTGCTATGCAAATTAGGTCTTGTATTCCTTGCAGATTGGGTCATTAGCGCAAGTATTATGAATTTATATCCGGTCTATTTGGATGTCTATATGTTAATGAACATTGAGCACTCATGCTTTATTGAAGATGGTTTCCCTTGGCATTAAAGTAATTTCACATTTAGTGGTTTTATAACCAGTTCCGCTGAAAGGTAGATCTTGACTTTAGGATACGGTGTCACTGGCCGTATTCACCGCCACACAGGAAAATCTACAGCGAATCGACAGCTAGCTTATGTGGCGAAATCTGCACCTAAGGGCTCATGTCCACGGCCAAAATATGATTTAAGATCCGTAGGGATGCATTGACCACCCGCGGGTAGATAAATACCCGCGGATCGTCAATAAAAGGGATTTAAAAAAAAATGGAGCATGGAAAAATCTGGACCATGCTCCATTTTCGTGCGGGTCTCCCGCGGGGACGGCTCCCGCGGGCTTCTATTGAAGCCTATGGAAGCCGTCCGGATCCGCGGGAGACCTAAAATAGGAATTTAAAGTATTTACCATCCGTAGCGGACCGGGAAGGTCTCCTCTTCCTCACAGCCGCATCTTCCTTGCTTCGGCTCGGCGGATGTGCCCGGCGCATGCGCGCGGCACGTCGACGACGTGCCGGCGACGTGCCGCCGGCGTCAGGAATTCATCCGCCGGCCGAAAATGAAGATCCGGCCGTGAGGAACAGCTGACCTTCCCCGCCCGCGCCGGATAGGTAAATGCTTTTAAATTGTTATTTTCGGCGCTCATGTCCGCGGGGCAGGAGGGACCCGCTGCAGATTCTCCATTGAGAATCTGCAGCGGATCTGATTTTCCCCGTGGACATGAGGCCTTATGATGCAGATGTTGGTGCAGATTTACTGCAGATTTCACCATTTGCAGCAGGATGCCATCTGCGTTCAAATCTGCAGCAAACCATTCACTTGCATGTGATTTAAAATCCGCAGCATTTGTGAATTCCGAACTGAATTTTTACGCATCATGTGGACGAGATTTGTTAAATCTCATTCACATTATTTGAACTGAAAACGCTTTTAGTTTTCTGCATGGAAATGTGTAGGTTTGCTTCTGAGCACCATTTTACAGTTTAATGATCAAAAGAAAATTGCAAGAGTAAATTCTGTGCAGACACTGAACAAGCAGGAGATGCCTTAAAGGGGTTGTCCCGCGCCGAAACGGGTTTTTTTTTTTTTCAACCCCCCCCCCCCCCGGTCGGCGCGAGACAACCCCGATGCAGGGACCTAAAGAAAGCTTACCGGAGCGCTTACCTGAATCCCCGCGCTCCGGTGACTTCTATACTTACCGGTGAAGATGGCCGCCGGGATCCTCTTCCTCCGTGGACCGCAGCTCTTCTGTGCGGTCCATTGCCGATTCCAGCCTCCTGATTGGCTGGAATCGGCACGTGACGGGGCGGAGCTACACGGAGTC
Organism: Eleutherodactylus coqui; assembly: GCF_035609145.1. Classification (NCBI taxonomy): domain Eukaryota; kingdom Metazoa; phylum Chordata; class Amphibia; order Anura; family Eleutherodactylidae; genus Eleutherodactylus; species Eleutherodactylus coqui. Next base: position 140,586,915 of record NC_089842.1, on the reverse strand, counting down.
GGCATTCTGCACGAGCGGCTCCATTGAAGAGAGCAGAAGACCCGGACTGCGCAAGCGCGGCTAATTTGGCCATCGGAGGGCGAAAATTAGTCGGCTCCATGGGAACGAGGATGCTAGCAACGGAGCAGGTAAGTAAAAAACTTTTTATAACTTCTGTATGGCTCATAATTAATGCACAATGTACATTACAAAGTGCATTAATATGGCCATACAGAAGTGTATAGACCCACTTGCTGCCGCGGGACAACCCCTTTAAGACTTAAGCTCTGAAGTCTGTAGAAATGTGAAAGCAGCTCTGTTCAATAATAATAATAATAATCCTTATTTGTATAGCGCCAACATATTCCGCAGCGCTTACATAGACAGGGGGGATACAGAAAGACAATACAAAAATTACAGAACCACGGTTACATAGTAATCAGTTGATGGAAACAAAAGAGGTGCGGGTCCTGCTCCAACGAGCTTACATACTACGGATAATGGGGTGATACAGAAGGTAAAGGGCTGAAGATGTGCGCGGTATGGCGAGGTGGAGAGTGAGGGATGCTATACACATAGACAATGGTCAGACATTTAGCCGTGTGACGGCAGAATCGGTATGACTGCAGGAGCGGTTTATGATTGCTAGCAGGGATTGCAGTCAGTAGGTCAGGGAGCATGTTATCAGGCGGAGTACAGAGGGGTTTGTTTAGGGAATTCGGTATGCCTCCCTGAAGAGGTGCGTTTTTAGAGCACGCCTGAAGTTCTGCGAGTCCTGGATTGCTCGGGTAGCCTTTGGTAGTGCGTTCCAGAGGACTGGTGCTGCTCTGGAGAAGTCATGGAGGCGGGAATGAGAAGCTCAAATTAAAGGGGCGCTCAGTCTGGTTTTGTTAGCAGAGCGGAGAGCCCGGGCTGGTTGATGGATTGAGATGAGGGAGGCAATATAGGGTGGTGCTGCGCTGTGGAGGGCTTTTTGGATGAAGGTAGCAAGTTTAAATTGAATTTTGTATTTAACGGGCAGCCAGTGAAATGATCGGCACAGGGCAGAGGCGTCCGAGTAGCGGCTGGACAGGAAGATGAGCCTGGCTGCCGCATTCAGGATGGATTAGAGAGGGTAGAGTCTGGTGCAGGGGAGGCCGATCAGCAACGAGTTGCAATAATCGTGCCGGGAGTGGATGAGGACAACAGTAAGCGTTTTTAACGTGTCCACAGTGAGAAAAGAGCGGATTCTTGCGATGTTCTTGAGGTGCAGCTGACATGTTCGGGCCAGAGATTGGATGTAGGGGGTAAAAGAGAGATCAGAATCGAATATGACCCCAAGGCAGCGGGCGTGTTGTCTAGGAGTTATGGTGGCGCCACATACTGAGATGGAGATGTCAGGATGAGGTCGGTTAGTGTTTAATAATACTGGCTGTAACTCACGATCCATATGAGATTATGACCCCTTTAGATGGGACAATTATCATTCTGACTCGTTCAGATTCCCGCTGGAATTTGAATGATAATCGTCCCGTGTAAATGCATGCAGTCACTGTATGAGAATTGTTCAGTCGTTCAGTTTCTGCATGCAGAAAACTGAACGATATTCTGTTCAGTGTAAACAGTAGTAGTTCACCTTTGGACAACTGTCTCTTTACTGTGAATGTAGGCGAGTGGGAAAGGGGAGAACACTTTGCTTCCATTTCGGCAGCGCTTTGAGCAATGCCAGCGATACTCACTCCTGGGATGAGCTGCTCGGCGTTGTTTGCATGACAGTTCACCCCGTCTAAATGGACCTTTCTCGATGTATATGCAAAGTTAATGATGGTGAAGGTAAAGTAATGGAGTACACAAGTTTACATATAGTTTTACTTTTCTTTAAAGTTTGCAAGCAAATGTACTTTCCTGCAAACTTGAAGGCAGGCTTACGTTAAAGGGAATCTGTCAGGTTCCCTAAACTGCCCCGGTTGTGGGCAGCACAGAGTAGTGACAAATATGCTGATTGCAAAAGTCTGCCACTTTCTCACATAGGTTGATTGACAGGTTCCTGTGTGTGTATAGTAACATGCAGGGACCTGTCAATCAGCGCCTGCAGGGAAGGGAGAGGCAGGAAGAGGGAACATGCCTATATGAATATGCATGAACTTCATCAGACTTATCTCTGATCTGGTGCTGCAAAGTTTTAAAAGTCAGATTTTCAAAACCACTCAACTTATTGATATAAGTGAAAGGCCGCTGAAATCTGCATGTCTATCTTTATACCGTGGGGGTCACAACCAGGACAGCTTAGGGCATCTGACAGCTTCCAAAAGAGCAGTTAGGAATAACTCAATACTGACACAAGTCGATTTCACAAAAATGATCGTTAATTGGAATGGTTGATTTTGACACCTATTAAAGTGAATGTGAGTAAAAATTGGGTTGACTAATTTACAGAGTCTCTTAGGGCATGCAATGCAGCTATTTTGGGTCTCAAATGGGGTCCAGAAGGTCCCCAATGTGGCTAAATACCTCCTAAATTGCCTGGGAATACAGCTACACATGTGGGGAATAATGTGCTTCTCCCAAAAATTGGTCAAATAGTATACAATGGTGTAGTGGTAAAGTGTAGTACAGGTGTGTCACTGAAAACAAAAGAAGGCCCACATAGGGTCTCCTAGATCAATAATTGTGCCAACAAAGACAGCAAATGTGCTGCTTGTTTTGAAAGCAATGTCATAAATGTTTTACAAGAAGAAATTCTACCAAGTGAACAGAACACTCAAGCATGGACCTTCTTCAAGGAACAGCTACTAAATATTTCACTACACAAAACAACAGGTGTGCTGCTTGTTTTACAGTCAATTAAAAAGTTTTTAAAGGACAAATTCTACCAGGTGAACAGAAAAGCCAAGCACGTGCCTCCTCCAAGGAAAAGCTGTAGAGCTACAACTGTTTCTTGTGAGTTAGAAAATTAATGTTTTGGGATAAGGAGGAGGAAACATGGCAGAAGCAGGAGAAGGAGACCACCAGCAGCAACAGAACCTTGAGGACAGAGTGTGCTCCTCGTGGAAATATGAGAGAGCTGTAGCTCCATATTACCTTATTGTCATATTTTTCATTTGGGGATGTAGGAGGAGGAAACATGGCAGAAATAGAAGAAGGAGAGCAGCATCGCCACCAGCAGTAGCAACAGCATCTTGTGGGCACAGTGTGGTCTTTAAAATAAATCTATGCTCAGTCATATGTGAGTAAAAATCGCCAGAGTGCCAACTAATTAGTGGAATCTGCCATGGGTGTGCAGAAGTCAGGTGGAATCCATGCAGGTTCATCATTTTTATAAACATCGGGCAGTCCACATTGTCTGTAAACAGGCGGATGTATCTGTCAGTTATCACACCCCAACTGTGCTGAACACCCTTTCTGAAAGCACACTGGCAGCGGGGCAGGCAAGTGCCCCTAAAGCATGTTGGGCAAGATCTGGCCACTCTGCGATAGTCGTTCAGAGAATGAAGTCAGACTGGAGATCGCTCCAGTCACCCGCCTCCATTCACTGCAAACAGGCAGTCGTTCATAGATGCCTTTTGACACGGGCTGACAGTTGCTTTGTACTTAGTTGAGGTAAAGACCAAGCAACTCGGACAGGTGGGCAATGACTCACTCAGTACTCTGTAGGCAGCCGCATGTACATGGGACGACTATTGCCCACATTTACGGATTCCAGCGATGATTCAGGCGATAATCACCCGGTATAAAGGTACCTTTAGTCTCTGTGGATGGTGGATATAAGGGGATTTTTTCCTGCTTTTTCAGACTGAAGGATATTTTGTTGGGAGATCTGGTTGTGTTTCTTTTAAAGAGTGGCTTCATCCATTCCTCGGCCATATGCTACTGTTAAGCGGGTGGCTTTTTCATTCCCCCTTCCCGATGGTATGTCCTTGTGAGATACGTCATTTTTGTATTAATCTTTTTCAGTATCAGCTTGGGCTATCTTTAAAGTATACTAATAAAAATCCCCATTTATGTAAAAGTGAAGCATTTCCAAGTATGTGGCAGCACCCTACAGCCTTTGTACTTGCTGATTATAAGCTATAGTGGTCATAAATCCTGTAAGCATTAGATAAATCATTTTATCTTGTTCTTTGTGGTCAACTGATAGTACTTCTGCTTTGTAATAGTGCGCATTCTCTGGTACAATTCAGTGTTTATCATTATAATTACTTAGAATTAACAATTTTGTCACACTCTGCAGTGGGGTATAAAACAGGCGTATAAAGATATCTTAGTACAAATCGCCAGCATACTAACTATGTATGCAAAGCAATCTGAAACACAATAGTAGCGGATACAGTAGTAGGGAGTATTAGCTTGCCATCTAATACATTTAAAGACATTGCATGAGATTAAAAAAGGGGTCTGCTTTTTTTCTACCAGATACACCCATGAGTTATGTCTGGTTGCCATCTTGGGCAACTTCAAATGAAGCCTGGTCATCGGTGCTAGACTAGCTTGGGCTAAAAACAGACAACCTGTATCAAGAGTATACTGAGAATGGTATGATCAAGGAAAAACATGCAGCGAAAGGGAACCCTTTGAATGTAATGCAAGTTATTAACGAAAGGGGTCAGAGGAGGATGCCTGGAAGCATTCTGACAAACAGGAGGTGCAGATTCAAGCCAAATACAATGCTGGTGCACAAACTGAAGCACATCTTGTCATTTCTTGACTAGTTCGAGTGTCATTGCTGTCGCAGAGAAGCAGAAAGGCAAAACTCCAGTGGGCAAAAGAATGCAATCATTTCTGTTGCACCATGCTAATGACTCAGAATTTGGTGCAAGCAGTATGAATCGATGAACCCTTCCTGTCAGGTGTCAACAGTTCAGACTGTAATGGAAGAGATGGAGTAATAATGTGGGCAATGTTTACTTGTGACCAGAGGCGTAATGTGGGCACCAATGCAAAACCTGTAACAGGGCCCCCAACTATAATGCTTTATTCATAGTACTGGGCTCCCTATATGGAGAAGAGAGGCCTTATGGGCCCCCCAAGGCTCCTCGGCCCGGGTGCAACCACATCCCCTGCATCCTCTATAGTTACGCCAGTGCTTGTGACATACTAGGCCACTGATACTTGTGGATGGATGCCACAATGAATTTGTGTGGTTCTGAAGGCCAAAAGAAATCCATCATGCTGCTGGATGGGCTTCTCTAATACAGTGGCCATTCCATGTATGTTACATTTAGTGGATAATGGACCAGTTTTTGTATAAAAGGTGTCTCAGGTATAGGGCAACTCTAGAGTACGTTATACAGGTAAGGCTATGAAATAGTAGCAAGAAGAAGTATTTAGCATCTGTAGGATTATTCCTATGGTGTATATTTATACTTCTGCTTATTCCTAAGAATATAATTTTTTTTTTGTATATCTGTGAAACTCATGACTTATCAAATTAAACAGATTTCAGCAACTACTGGATTGCATTAAAAAATTTTCTTAGCAATGCAGTTTTTTGTTATTATAACATGCTGGGACTTGCAGTTCATCTTCAATCTGACAATCTATTCTAGCTTATACCGGGTCGACTGAATTTCTAAATTTTGTTTTCTCAGATCCCAAGCTTAAGTCACAGTGTGATCTCTCAGACCAGCTTCAGAGCAGAATACAAGTCATCAGGGGGTCCATCTGTATTTCAGAAGCCTGTCAAATTCCAGGTGGACATCAGTTACTCGGAGGGAGCTGAGGCACAAAAAGAGAATGGCATCTACTCTGTGACCTTCACTCTAATATCAGGTATACCAGACGGGCGTACAACTGGGCTGACAGCTTTTTATTTGAAGGAAGGGTAAATTAATCTAAGGGATTACATGCTGCCAGACCACCACACATGCCATCTATTTGGGATGTCTGGAAGTGTGTGCCTGTCTCCACTGTAGGGAATGACATGAGACTTGGCTTCTATAAGAAGCATTTGGGAAGCTGAACTGTCATTCACCATTCTGCTCTTGTGAAGCATTGTGTGTCATCGTTACATGAAGCAGAACATTGACTGACAGCTCCGCTTGCAGGGTTTATGACAGCGACTTGTGTGACGGACACGTGTCCTCCCACAACGGCACAAATCATTACAATGGCACGAGGCTCAAAAAAGATGTTCCTTTACCATCAAGGACAGGCTGCCCTAATCACAAAAATGCATTACCATCTGGAATTCATTACTTTACAGACTCATTTTTACATTACTTTCAATAATTTAAATGGAATGGCCTGCTCTTGATTTGTATCATTTTTCTCTACAATTTCATTAATACATACATACCGGACTCGAAAGATGTATTTTTCACCAGGATAAAAGCCAAAAGTTCCAGAAGAGTAGCCGTATGTCAAAGCTAATCAGCATGAATACGCAGTACAGGGAGGAACTGCTGTTCACCTTCCCAATGTCCCTTTGTCAAATGCAGCAAAAACTGCTGAGTATGCCTCTAGCCATTGCAGTTAGGTGTCACAATTCACAATAGGGTCTCTTATGGACTTCTTGCAACACCCAATAGCTGCAGGACACAAAGGGTCCATGGATATGTCAGCCAATATAGAGAGCAGAGGGACCATTTGCAGAACTGTAGGTGTGCTACAAAGGCTGTACATGTATGGCCATTGGCCACCCCTAATTGGAAAGTGGACAACACCTCTACCCTGCACTGCTTTATGAATATTCATGTTAGCCCATCCCCTGCTATCTATTGCAAATAAGGTAGACAGAACAATACCTCTCAGCGCCACCTTTAGGGATAGAAGCATTTCTGCAAATCAATGCTTGACCCTTTATACAGGTCTGTAGAGCAATGATTTGGAATTAAAAACCAAGCCAGAACCCATACACAGACAGCTGTTTAGGGGTGTTTTCCCTTCATCAGTGTGGGGTAGGATCTACAGACCTGTATAGAGGGTAAGGCATTGATATGAAGGAATGCTGCCATCCAATAGGTGGCGCTGCAGAGTTATTGTTCCATCTTCCTTATTTGCCTATTACCAGAGGAGCATGGATGGCCTTATATGGGTTTCTACTAGAGATGAGCGAGCACCAAAATGCTCGAGTGCTCGTTACTCAAGTCGAACTTCCCGCGATGCTCGAGGGTTCGTTTCGAGTAACGAACCCCATTAAAGTCAATGGGCGACTCGAGCATTTTTGTATATCGCCGATGCTCGCTAAGGTTTTCATTTGTGAAAATCTGGGAAATTCACGAAAGTGATGGGAATGACACAGAAAAGGATAGGGCAGGCGAGGGGCTACATGTTGGGCTGCATCTCAAGTTCACAGGTCCCACTATTAAGCCACAATAGCGGCAAGAGTGCCCCCCCCCCCCCCGCACTGTCAGCATAAAGATCGTTCTCCTCTGCCATAGCTGTAACAGCTGTGGCAGAGAAGAACGATGTTAGCCCATTGAATTCAATGGAGCCGGCAATACAGCTGGCTTCATTGAAAGCAATGCACTGCGGGCGATCGCGGGATGAATTTTCGGGAAGGGCTTAAATATATAAGCCCTTCCCTGCAATTCATCCAGAAATGTGTAAAAATAAAAAATATATATATACTCACCCGGTCCCGGCAGACGGAGTTCAGCCCGGCTGGCGGCAATTCTCTGAACTGCTCTCTGTAGTATTCAGCAGCCGGGGATTAAAAATCCCCGCCTGCTGAATGAGCTGCCTCTGATTGGTCACAGCCTCATCAATCAGAGGCAGCTCTCACTCACACCCATTCATAAATTCATGAATGGGTGTGAGTGAGAGCTGCCCCTGATTGGTTCTTGCGCTGAGCCAATCAGAGGCAGCTCTCACTCACACCCATTCATGAAATCATGAATGGGTGTGAGTGAGAGCTGCCTCTGATTGGTCAGGGTGTGACTAATCAGAGGCAGCTCATTCAGCCGGCGGGGATTTTAAATCCCCGGCTGCTGAATACTACAGAGAGCAGTTCAGAGAACTGCTGCCGGACGGGCTGAACTCCGTCTGCCGGGACCGGGTGAGTATATATTTTTTTTTTATTTTTACACATTTCTGGATGAATTGCAGGGAAGGGCTTATATATTTAAGCCCTTCCCGAAAATTCATCCTGCGATCGCCCGCAGCGCATTGCTTTCAATGGAGCCGGCTGTATTGCCGGCTCCATTGAATTCAATGGGCTAACATCGTTCTTCTCTGCCACAGCTGTTACAGCTGTGGCAGAGGAGAACGATCTTTATGCTGACAGTGCGGGGGGGGGGGGGGATCAGTGCCAAGGGGACTCCCCGCAGGGAGTAAAGAATTCCCTGTCACAGCGGTCACAGCTATGGCAGAGGATTGCGATGTTCTCTCATTGCTTTCAACGAGACCAGCACTTTTGCAGTCCCATTGAAAGCAATGGGCTGCTGGTAAGCCCTGCACCAATTTTCAGGGAAGGGCTTTAAATATAAGCTTGAAAATCATCCCTAGAATATGTTAAAAATAGAAAAAAATTATACTCACCTCTCCTCAGCTGTCGGGGCTCAGGCGCGTCTAGCCTGTCCTCTCCCTGCACTGCTCTTTCAGCCAATCACAGGCAGCACCTGGCCATTCATTGAATTCTCCCCACAGAAGTGAAGAAACACTCTGCTGTGACACCAGTATAATAGAGGAGATCATAGCCCATCCTCCTGACATTATTATTATGGTATGAAGCTTATTTAGGTGAATATAGAAATTAATGATAAACTGTCCCCCAAGCAGGTAGAATGATATAGCAGGCTGTGCTGATGCATTGTGGGATTGATTGAAATTGTTTAGGACAAGGTGGTGCCTCATAAACAATAGACAGGCATATAAGTGGCTAGAATACACAAAGGAGACCTCCAGAGTGTGATAGGTAATCAAAAGAGGAGGGCGTGGATGGAAATATGTGTTTTTGCTGGAGTGGCCCCTTAACTAACATTTGGCTGTTGCATCATGGGATTGATTGAAAGTGAGTGTCAAAAATGTCACCATCAAGATGATAAGCATCAGTCAGGGAGATACACTGCAGAAAAGTAGCTGCAATACACAGGAGACCTGCAATGTGACAGTCAATCAGATAAGGGGGCAGGGATGGAAAAATGTTTTTTTTACCGGAGTGGCCCTTTAACTCTATATTGCATCTTGTGGATGTGTTCCTTGTGTGATACTTTCATACATTTGCTCACTTACACATCTTGGAGGCAGCCTTTAGTAGCATGTCTCTATTGCAATTGCTCTCCTCTTAAATTCTGCTACTCAAAATGTGAAGTTTTCTGACTCCTAGCTTTGCTATTTTTATGCATGGATTTATTCGCCTCTTTTTACTTATTTTTCAGGTCCCAGTCGCCGATTTAAGAGGGTTGTAGAAACTATTCAGGCACAACTGCTGAGCACACATGACCAGCCGTCAGTTCAGGCCTTGGCAGGTACATATATATCTACATGAATATGGGAAAGGGGATTTTTATTTTCTAGTACATTGCTGGAATTATCTTCCAGGAGATAAGATCTGCATGCACAGCATGAGTTGGAGCATGCCACATTGTTTTCTCAAACCTGGGAGAAAAAAGTTCAGTTTATTTCCACTTTTAAGTAAAGTTTAGGCCCATAGAATTCTATTGAAGCCATATTACGGATCCATTCTGCACAGAACCAGGGGCGTAACTAAAGGCTCAGGGGTCCTAATGGAAAACGTGAGCTGTGCCCCCCCTCTATCTGTATCTGTATCTGTACCCGTACCCATACCTAAACCATGCTGCACAGAGGTATAACTTGAAGCTTCTGGGCCCCAATGCAAAACCTGTAACAGGGCCCCCAACTATAATGCTTTACTCATAGTACTGGGCTCCCTATATGGAAAAGAGAGGCCTTATGGGCCCCCTAAGGCTCCTGGGCCCGGTGCAACTGCATCCCCTGCACCCTCTATAGTTACGCCCCTGCACAGAACTGTAAGAGGGACTAATTCATGTGTATACAATTGTAATCACCTTTACCTTAAACACCATAGCATCCTCTTACAAGTATCGTAATTGTCAAATAATGACAATAACAATCTGTCTGATTACATCATTGTATAGCACCCTATTCCACTAAGATGCATCAAATGCTTCTTTTGGAATTATAGTTACAAGGTCCTGAGGCTCCTGATTGGCTCTCATTAGAGGACGTCACTTAAAACAGGAAGAAAAGTGTATTTTTATAGAAAAAAATAGAAAATCTATTAGAGCAGCTGGAGGGGACAGTGCTTTTAATCGCCCTTCATCGTCAATTACCCTTATCATCTAGGGCAGGGGTGTCAAACTCATTTTCACCAGGGGCCACATCAGGTTTTTGGTGAACTTCAAAGGGCCGATTATAAGACAGTACAGTAAGGGCTCGTTCACACCAGCGTATTTGCATACATAATATGCAGAGAACAGAAGCCATTGATGTCAATGATTTCATTCACATGATGTATATTCTCACACAGCATGACCTATATTGTTTCAAACTACGCACCCCGATAGGCCATTGAAGTGAATGGGCCGCGCAAATACGTGGTGAATGCGCAGGAAGCCTATGTATTCAATGCATATTTGCGCACCATCTCAGGGGCCCATCTGCGTTCTTTTCTGCATGCCCAAATACGCAGGCATAAGCGATTTTCGATTGCGCAAATACGTAGCGTATTTGTGCGACCGAAATGCAATTACGCCCGTGTGAACGAGCCCTAATAGTGACCCCCATAGTGGTCGCAGTAGTAATAGTGACTCTGATAGTGGCCCCAGTAAAAATATTGACCCCCACAGTAGACCAGTTAGTAATAGCGATCCCCACAGTGGCCCCAGTAGTAATAGCGACCCCTACAGTAATATTACTCCCTCCCAGCAGCAATATTACCCACTCCCAGCAACAATATTAACCCCTCCCCCCTGCACCAATATTAACCCCCTCCCAGCAACAGTATTAACCCCCACCCACCCAGCAGCAATATTAACACCCCCTCCTCCCCTTCCCAACCCGGCAGCAATATTAACTCCCTGCCAGCAACAATATTAACCCCCTCCCAGCAGCAATATTAACCCCCACCAGCAATATTACCACCCCACCCGACCCCCGCAGCAATATTAACCCCCTGCCAGCAACAATATTCACCCCCACCAGCAATATTACCACCCCACCCGACCCCCGCAGCAATATTAACCCCCTGCCAGCAACAATATTCACCTCCACCAGCAATATTACCACCCCACCCGACCCCCGCAGCAATATTAACCCCCTGCCAGCAACAATTTAACCCCCACCCCCACCCCCCAACACACCAGCAATATTAACTCCCTCAGCCCCGGCAGCAATCAGCATTATTAACCTTCTCCCAGCAACAACAATATTAACCCTCACCCCCCAGCAGCAATATTAACTTCCCCCTTCCCCAGCCATGTGCTTACCTCCACGATCCGAGGAGGAACGGTGCTGAGCCCGGGTGGCATATGAACTTTTCCCACAAGACTTCTGCACTATTGAGCAATTCCAGCAACCTGATTGGTTGTTTGGTTCTCTGGGTTGGCTGATTCCCCAATCAGATTGCTGGAATTGCTGACAAGTGCAGAAGTCTTGTGGAAAAAGTTCATATGCGTCCGGGTGTGCACTGACATCAGTGAGCAGCACGGCACGCTTCCTCCCTGAGTCCTCTCCTGCGGAACTGAAGAGCAGGGGACTCAGGGGAGAAGGGATCAGCGCTGTCAGTGTGATTACCAGCGGGGAGCTGCGGCACCCCAGCTGGTAATCACTACAGTGGTGAGCGGCCGTCGGCACGCCGCGGGCCACATAACACAAGGCAGCGGGCCGAATTCGGCCCGCGGGCCTTGTGTTTGACACATGTGATCTAGGGGATCCACAGAAGGTAGTTCTTAAACTCCCACACTACCAAGAATAGCTCATTCAGGTCTCTGCTGCTTCAAGAGCTTCAGGGCTCCTTCACACGAGCGTATGCATTTTGGCGGTCGCCCGTACATGCCGTTAAATCGCGTGAATGAAGAAATAACGCAATCAAGTCTCAAGCTTAATTAGCGTTTTCTCATCCATTCACACGGCCGGGTGCAACGTATTAGCGAAAAAATACGCCGCAGTCCAGAAATCCCTCACTCGGCATAAATCCTCGGAATGACTTCTAATGCCTAAATAGAGGCACCTGTAAGCTATTGCCTGTGTTGGACGCTGCTAAACTTCCTACCCCTCCCTATTTTTCCAGCTGCCATTGGAATCTATGGGAGCTTCCAGTGTATATCAGTCAAAAGATAGATAGATGTAGACCTGTCTCTTCCGGCTGCATATAAAAGCGCCCGCCGGAATCGGCAGCGTATGTGCTATTTTTCTCCACCGGGTGATTGTCCGTGACACAAAATCGCCAATGTGGACGAATAGATAAGAAAATACTAATTTAGATCGGGACTTGATCGCGGCTATTTTTCTTTCACACGAGCGTAAAAACGCATACGGTCATGTGAAAGTTATATTAACCCTTTGAATAACAAGTGTAACACAGATACTCTTAATACTTTCACAACAGATATGAGATAAATATGATATATATCAGATATACTGTATATGAGAGACAAATAGAAATGAGAGATATTTTTGCTATAGATGAGATGAGTTCAAGAAAACATTTATATAGTCATTTACAAATTATATCGCTTGGATGTAAATAGCTGCCAAAAGTAAAGGCTGTTCTTATGATTCCACACCGGTATGGTCATGGGATACATACATATAGGGGATAAGCTGTTATTTGCAGTCACAAATTAATTAGGGTAATTCCATGTCTGTGCTATAATTTGCAGCTTTTCTATTTTAAGGCTCCTTTTACACGACCGCATGCGTCTGTACATGCCATAAATTTGCATGAATGAAGAACTGCTGCAATAGAGTTCAGATCTAATTAGCATATTTTCGTCCCTTCACACAGGCGGCTGCTGGGTATCGGCAAAAAAAATAAAGAAAGCAGTTGCAGCGCAGAAATCCATTGCTCTGCAGAAATCTTTGGAATGACTACTAATGCTTAAATAGAGCCAGCTGTCTTCTTTTCCCAGCATTAGACACAGCTAAACTCCCTCCCCCTCCTTTTTTTCCCGCTTCCATAGAAGTCTATGGGAGCCTCCAGTGTATCTCAGCAAAAGAAAGGACAAGACCTATAAAAAACGTATAAAATCGTTAACCAAAAACGGACGCCGATGTGCAATTTTCCCAGCGAGATTTTTTTTATGTGCACACAAGTCGTTCATCTGAATGAATACATTGGAATCCAATGATTCAGATGGTCGCGATTTTTGTCCAATTTTTTTGACGCTGCTAAATAGCAGTGTATATACGGTCATGTGAATAAGGCCTAACTGTGAGAAAAGTTGGCAGGGTTCAGTGGAAGGGATGCGGTCAACAGCAGCCTCAACAAATAAATATAAAATTTTAGGTCAGAAAATGGTGCAAAATGTGTCCAAGTCTACTTACTGTAGGCATAGATCACATTTTCTGGCTTCAGGACAGTTTGAGCACCAGCAAGAGGTCTGCTAATCTTTATACATTTGATCCAGTGTACCCCAGTGTACTTTAGGTTAGGACTAGAGCTGAGCGAGTATACTCGCTAAGGCACATTACTCGAGCGAGTAGTGCCTTAGCCGAGTATCTCCCCACTCGTCTCTAAAGATTCGGGGGCGGGAGTGGCGGGGGAGTGCGGGAAGGAACGAAGGGGAGATCTCTCCCCCCCCCCCCCCCCCCCCCGCTCCCCGTCGCAACTCACCTGTCACCCTGGTACCCGAAACTTTAGAGACGAGCGGGGAGATACTCGGCCAAGGCACTACTCGCTCGACTAATGTGCCTAAGCGAGTATACTCGCTCATCTATAGTTAGGACTTGTGTATGAAATCTTCCCCATAGAACAAGAGTCTGTTTCCTCCATCTTTTTAGCTGCTGTTACATGGAGACTTTCTATAGTGCAGCTTTCCAGTATTTAACTAGTTAATGATCACTGAAGTCCACAGGAAAGCGCAGTGCTGCATGCAATTCATACTATCCTGCTACACTGCAACTATTGCAGATGAAGTCTCTCTACAAAAAAATCTATGTGTACCCCATCACTAGAAAGTCAGTTAAAACTAATATCTAAACTAATGCCATTATCTGTTGCCAGAATTTGATTTAAAGTAAAAAGGGAACCAAAATGGTTAGTTTGCATCCATCGCATGCTGTGATTTCTGTTGTGCAGTGGGTCTTGGCCTTTCATTTCAATAGAGGGTTGGAGGGAAAAAAAATATAAAATATCAAAGGTGTGTACATTTTCATATAATCACCTTATTTTGTAACTAAAACCCTGTATATTTATGCATAGACATAAATAATAGTTCACCACTAGAGGGAGCTTATACTCTTCATACATTCAACTCAATAATAAAGCAGTATACAGATAGCTCCCTCTAGTGGTGGCTAGAATTGTATCATTTAACAAAATTTATGTAGAGGACATGGATCTATCAGGAAAATATGGCTATGATTGCTATAAAAGAGAGAACCTGTCATCCATTATAAGTATTATAAACTAAGTTATGATGCTTGTAGTGATGTAGAGTCCGGGAAGCCTCTTTTCATGCTCACCCGCTCCTGCATTCCTGCGGTTTCGCCCAGCAAATTCAGCACACACACAGCAAGCTTGACTCTTTTCAGAAGGCTGTGTGCATGCACTCTTATAGAGTGGAAGACACCACAGGAACCAAGGACGGAATGAGTATGAAAAGAGGCTCCCTGGAATCCACGTCACCTAAACTACACTCATTGGCAAAAAGATCAAGCAGCTAGAAGGAGTTGTTGGAATTTATATGTGTGATTTATATGTACGATATAAGTAAGTGATTACAACATGAGAGAAAAGGGATCATTTATTGTGAAAAAAACTGAACATTTGAAGAGAGGCTCTAGTATACTGCTGGGCTGCCTCTAGCTTCGATACAAGATGTGATACGGGCGGGCATGGAGGCATACAGGTTCAGTATGGCATCCTGTGGCATATTGATCAACATTTTCTGTAACTGAGCCTCTAGATCATGCAAACTTGTAGGTTGTTGAACTTGGCATCCTATATCATGCATGTTCTATTAGCAATAAATCTGATGGCCGGGCAGGCCACGGAAGTGTGGCAATGTTGTGGAGGCATTCCTGTGTGAGTGGCTGAGCATTATCCTGCTGGAAAATGCCTCCTATAAGCCCTGCCATGAGTGGTAACACATGTGGCCGTAGGATGTCCTGAGCATATCACTAAGATATCATTAGCCCTCATTCCACTACTGGGTGACTGACTGTCATATTCAAAGCAGTGGGAGAAATGTGCCGTTCAACAGCAAAGGCGGGATTGAAGAGATCATCCCTATGTCTCCAGACACTAACACAGCTGTCTTCAGTGCCTAAACTAAACCTGGATTCGTTGCTGAAAACAACCTGGCTCCACACGTAGCGTCCTGTTTAGCCATTCACGACATCACTGCAAACGTAGATGAAGGCTGGTGAGTGTCAAAGGCAGTACATATAATGGGCGCTGTGAGACCAAATGTCTTTCAGCCAAGTACCTAGAAATGGTTCCGACAGACAAGGGCCTGTAATGATGGTGCCACCTGTCTCTGGTTGGCGGACAACAAAATAGTTGGAGTTGTTCGTGCTTGTCAGGCAATTGGACGATCTTATCAATTGGTGGTCTGTTGAGGGCGTTCTGAGCCTGTGCATGCCCTCCTGCATCTAATGGTCCCAATATCTTCAAACAGTCGAGTCGGAATGGCCCAGGTGGCGGACAATTCATTGATACGACCATCTACATTAATGCGGTCCCTCTCAAACTCTATTAACTGGGCAAAATCTCTTTGATTGCTTCATAGAGGCGTCAATCAGTCAACAAGCTCTACACAAGCAGGAAAAGACATCCCCTACACACAAGCAGCCTCTGAGAGCCTTTTTATAGGCCAAGTGTGGAACCACTTTTAGGGCCTCAGGTGGCAAGGCCGTTCATCTAATCACACTACAACTCTAATAATTTGCATATCTGCCTGAGATGTAACTGCATGCTGCATTTTACAGCAAGACGATAACTCCTTCTAAGTGCTTGATTTATTTATTTTTTTACAAAGAGTGTATAAGCACCATAACACAGTTTATGGTGCTTATAGTTGATGTGAGGTTATCTTAAAGAAATTATACAGCACAGACAGTTGGACCTGAAATGGCATGGTATTATGAGTGGATTCTTTATAATTGTGTATTTTTTGCTATTTCTGGATTCTGCATGTTCACAAATAACAGTTATTAAATATATTTGGGGAAATTGCTAACAAAAAACTATCGACCATTCAACTTACAGCTATAACATGAGGCAGGTTGAAGAAAAAGGATAACATTTCTAATTCTCTCTGCAAGTTTTTTTAAGAATTCCCTCATTGTGTATTCCGTTGCTGGTTTTATGTATTATCATAATTGCTCTGGTAAAATTATCGCATGTCTGTTTTCATTTTTAAGACATAATTTACAATACGGCAGTTGCAGGAGCACTCAAAAAACTCATAGGTCCACAAAGCAAAACTTAATAAAGAATCCACCAAATGTACTGTATCTTTATAAAAATGTCTGCATTGTATTTTTAGGTGCAATCTTCTGTGCTGATTAATCTTCTAACGTATTTACATTTGGAAAGTCCCCTGAGTTTCTAAATGATATAATTTTGGCTTTGGGTAGTCACCACTAGGGGGAGCTAAAAGCATAAGGATTTATATAGCTAATGTTGAACTTAATTGAATTGTATGACTCTGTATGCAATGAGCTCCCTCCAGTGGTTGCTGCAGGATGCCACTATGACATTGTCCTAGCAATCAGGGTTCCCTCCACCATGAGCCCCATTACAGTTGTTAGTTTTGTCATTATGGCAAATACACCATTGGATGGGCTAGAACGCGATTGTTTGCTATGGGTGTCACCACTGTTTTTGTTTGTGATATTTTTAATAAAGGAGGGGGTCTTCTTAGTTCTGTATATTCAATTCTGTATTTGACTGATGGGTTTTAAGTGGCTTTTATGAGAGATAAGTGCAATTGATGATTTCATTTAGGAGCAAATGTAACAACAAGAACCCAGATGGAGTGTTCCTTGGATCATCTTCTCTTCTTGCCACCAGATGAGAAGAATGGACAGCAAAGCCGACCGCCTGGAACCCCAACCCGAAGCTGCCAGAACTCACGTCGCTCTGAGCCTGATATGGCAGAACACCACCGGAGAGGATCCTCCAAAGACAAGAAACTTTTGGCTTCCAACGGAACGCAAACACAGCCATGACCATGGGGAAACTATCATTGCCAGGACGTATCTGGCAAAGCTATGAATGAACTATAAAAAAACTGAGCAAAACAACGCAAGAGAACGCAGCGCCCTGATGTCTGAGAGAAAACTCCCATGGATCTGCTTACATAAATCCATAGGTACACAGACAATTTTCTTATTCCAGGTGTACACACACGCTTCCGTGCGTGGCAGGATATACCGTTATGCATACCCAAGGGTTGACAAAATCATCGATACACATACAGTACAAGTGCACGAACATAGAAAGCAATGAGCACATACACAGAAAAGAACGAGCGACAGGAGTTAAAGGTTGGCGTTACTGTGAAGATGTAAATATTTCCAAAAAATCAAAAATGACAAAAAAAAAGCAAACGACAACTGGAATTCAAGAAAATAAACCAGAAGGAAACAAAAACAAAGTCTATGAAGAAACTGCAATTCTTCATTAATAAGCTTATGATTATTTTTAATATATTTATTTATTTCATTGGAAATTGTCCGGGTGTGGGGCTCTTTCATTTCACTTTTTGTATGTTTTTTTTTTTCCGCCATTTTCTTTTCCACTTTTTTTTCTCAGAGGCAGCTGATGCCAAAAGACAAGACCGATTCAACATGCCCCAAACTGCATTCTCATGAAATTGATCAGAGTTTTGTAACTTTCTTGGTTCAGATTATTTCATTACTTGTACATCACCTGTAAGTGGTGGCCATATCTCACTCTCGCATAGGATCAAAAACCTGATGATCTTTGGCCAACACAATCCAAATGTAGATTAGTAGAGCTGATTTCTACTAACAACAAGTTCTTTTGAACGTCAAGATCAAAGGGCTTGTGCTGTAACCGAAACTGCATGTGCATACCACATGTGCCATAGTGACCACACGCCGACCACAGGTCCAACCACTACCATAGCCGTCCATATTGAGGAAAAAGAGGTATTGGTACCAATTAGCAAGACCAGCACACTTATCCTCTTCTGTCTGGGGATAATTAGTTTTTTTACTTTCTGTGGAATACATATTTCCTTTAACGCTTAGACAGACATACTATATACAATTTGCCTATATGTTTGATATATATTTAGGCGTGTAAGCAGAATGATTCATTTAATTGAACAAAGCTAGATCTCAGAAAAGCTGTGCATCTGTTACAAAGCCCTTTTGTTGGCTGTTTTCCTCTATTTGATCAGCTGCTATAACATAATTACTATGGCAATAAGGCACCTCTAGATTGGGAAATCTCTATAATCCCTATTGTGCCATACCATTGAAATGTCACGGTATTCTCTCCACTATGATGCCATCCGTATTATTCATCATGCAACTCTTGTTTAGTGTGGAAGTCACCTGGTTGCACCAGTGATAAATATAGATATATTTATGGAATATTTATGTATCTTTCCTTTAAATCCCATATAACCGACAAAAAGTTGCCCACTGAGATGATTGGGTTGGGTTGACAATTGTATAGTTTAACCAAGTGCTTTTTGCCTCTTTTATTAAGAGCATCCTTATTACACATTAAATTGACACCTCCAAATACTGATAGGGCCTACCTTGATCAACATGAATGGATGTGAGGAGCTGGTAAAGATAGAGCTGTTGTCAGTTTTTTCGGACTAGTGTCCAACTTTGAATTGGCGGTCTGGTAAACATGTAATGATAAGCAGATCAGCTCAGAAAACCAAGCATACTATAATACTATTTTTGCTATTCTTGCAATCACCTTGGTTCTTACCTGAGTCCTAACGATGCATTGCCTTTGTAAACATTCTCCATTGTCTCTATTACCTGTTGTCCTTTATTTTTTGGAAAACATTATGCAATCTCTACCAAGTCAATGGGGTTGGATCTCTTTAGATGACTAACATACTTAATGCAGAATTCACTTTGGAATAACCGGAAGATTAAAGGACAAAGAAACATTTTAAACGTGTCTATTCTAATTAAGGTTATGTATCGACACTGAGAGATATTGGAAAGCTATCTGGAAACAGTTGTAGTTGCCTGTTTGTTGTATATGCATTTTAATCAGTATTGCATTATGGGTGGTTTTAAATATACAAGATAAAAAAATGGGCAACATATTTGGATTCCAAAATGTGACAGGCTTTCAAGGCTTTTAACCCTTTCCAATCCACTGTTTAACGTCTTAAGACATTCTGATTTAAGGCTGTACAGCTCCGATGTTGGAAGACATCCGTCGGGGTTCTCTTACTATATATTGCCAGCCTCTCTGGTGTCGGAGACTATCCAACGTGTCACCTCATGCAGTACTGGCTTTAGCCAGCATATAGCGCCGTTGTATAACAGCAGAAAAAGAGTAAGCTCCCTAGGAAAACCAGGATACAAATTGGATTGGAAAGGGTTGAATGTTCTGTAATAGAATTAGGCATGCAAAATGCTGTATTTAAATGTCTTAATGATTTTGTCATACTTTGGCCCAAAAGTTGTCCATCCAAAAGGTTTGGGATATCATCTAAAGACAATGAAGTTGATTGGTTTGCACAAAGGATCCACTATTAAACTCTGTAACACATACATTGAAGCATATGCAACATATACATGATCTTTCCCTAAGAATTTTTAAACGTCCCTTGAAGAGGCTGCATTGTAATTCAATGTAATAATCTTCAGACATAACTTTTTATTAAAGTCTACAGTCCCCGTAATGTTCGCCAGATGCAACTGTTGTAGGGCGAGCACCGCCTTGTAGGGAAGAAATAGAGCAGAAATATCTAGACATTCAAGTATTTTTATCAGCGTTAAAAACACATTTAAGCTCATAGGAAAGAAATTTAAATTAAAATGTGAAATTCTGAAGACAGCCTAAGAGGACGAGGGAAAGATTTACTGGATGTACTTTACGTTAAATGGAAAGATAATTTCTACAGAAGGCAAATGCCATTAATAAGACCTAATCTAGCCAGTTTAAAATTGACTTCTCAAGCCATAAATTTTTCAGATTCAGCTAAACATTTCTGGGCAGCGGGACCCATCTGTTCTGAAGATGAGCTGCTCAGTAGTAATAAAATAGATTGTAAACTGTCTTCCCTGCCTCTGTCACCTGAATGCTGCTAGTAGGAACTTTCTGCTATCAGGCATAGAACATGTTTACAGGGGATTAACAGTTCCAAAAAAAGTATAGTGCTTTGCCCCAAAATGCTGTAAAATAACTACATATTCCAAACTAATTACAATTCTCGAGACCTTGTAATTCAGTGAATGAGAAGAAGAGATAAAAAACATGACTCCTAGACAAAAGTGATTATGTTCAGAAATAGCTGAAATTTTCAGGACCCACATTGACCACAAGAACAGGTCCAAAGTCCCCTTATATGAAGGGAGCAGTGACTTAGCAAGCACACTACTGTTGCATTCATCTCTATGGGACTGCCAGAAATTGCCAAGCATTCTACTTGGCTTGTCTTTGGAAGTCCCATAAAAATGGTGCTTCAGCATGCAAGTTCAGTGGCCGGTCCACTCATATGGGAGGACACTGGGCTGCCATTCTCATGATCAGTGGAGGTTTCAGCAGTTGGATTCCTATTGATCAGACACTTATACTCAATCCTATGGATGTTGGATAAGTTGCAGTATAATCTTGGGATAAAAACAACATCTGACCTGTCATGATGTATGTCGAAAGATGTCATTTGTGGTGGTTTGTATATTGTGACCCACAATGAATACCAGAACGAAGGGGTTGCAGCTCTGCCCAAAAGCTGTGCATTTTCATCTTCTACATTGAAGACCTTTAGATTTCCAAGCCAGTAGTCGGGAATTTCTCATTCACCACAATGGGACTGCATAAATATTCTAGTCCAGTTGAGGAGATTTCCAAGCCTCATCCAAAGACTTCTAAATCAGAAAATTAAGTTGTTTGCTGCCTGAAGAACTTCGTTTTTCTAGTAATTGGTGGGGACATAGACTCCCATAAATGACATTTTATCACATATTTCACTAGATATAAAATGAACTTTCCATTAAAATGATATTAGAAATGAGTCATTATAGAGACAGCTATTTCCATCATGTCCGTAATCCAATTAATGAACATTGCAATCCACTCTTCATTGGGTAATTCCACTAGGTTCGGTCATTTACCAACCTTTCAATATTACTTTAGATCAAGAATGTATCAACTGGTGTTTTTCTCTATGTTTAAGACTCCCCATCAACAGATCTCATCATACAGTCATCAGAAAATTAATCCACCAACTCCTGAGAAAGCCACTATTTCCTGCCAAGCAAAAGTATCTGAACCACTTAATCACTGTCTTCACAAATACAGAGTTACAGCTATTCAGTTTGAGCTACAATCCACATATCATGTGTAGTGCTCTCTTTGTACCAGTAGATACAGCCAACAGAGTTATGATTGAAGTGTCAGTGGTGCGTCCTCTACAGCAAGCCTACATGACCCATGGTTCTCCACCAGCTATGGAGTATTCATGACTCTTCATAATGGGAAATTCTTAAGCCCTTAGCTTGTTATCTATGATATACAATGAATCTGGTTCCTAATTAAGAAATGTATGTACTGACTGAATGTATGTTCTATGGATTCAAGGTTCCAACATATCTGCCAAAACAGGAAGATGGTAGAACAGGCAGCATCATCCTTAACATGAAGAACACATGGAACACACAATTTCCTTTGCATACAGTCACAACCAACTTTTATTATAGCAAACAATGATTAATACATACATAGTAAAGACTTCAGATGCTTCTTACATTACCTAATATTCATTTATATCCACAACCCTCTAGATTCCAACACACCTTTACTGGGGTCATTCTTAACCAGCATTATGTGCTTGTAAGAGAAGAAATCAACCAAATACCAAAGTTATTATTTTAACACTATAATGGAGAAATGAGCATTACTTCTAAGTTTCCTTGTTCACGAACATTCTTCTAGGGTCATGTGACTTCACATTACATTAATTCTCACTAGAAATAATGAAAACAATGCACTTGATGTAACTTTACAATCAATATTTCTCCATCACATGCCACAGTTTAGCTCTTATTCATTTATATTACAATTGGGGTTGCGGGTGGGGGGGAATGCAGAACAATGTTTTACCTGTGTCCTTTGTTAGAACTGTATGCCAAACTGGACATTGTAATGTATTAACCTCCAACATTAGAAGCTATGTTTGAATGGCTGGAGCTTTGGAGGTTAATGCAGCCTTTGTAGGGAGTTCAATGTTGGTGTGGACTACAACGCATGCTGGCGTGCACATTACTCCAGATGAGATGTATGTAAATGTCCCATTATCCCTCCTTTTCTGTCTTCCACCCTTTGACTGTCCGCCCCAGACAAGTAAACCTTGGCTGATTATTGAGAATGTGTTTTCTGAGAGAAGACGTGTAGATCTTCTCCTACGACATGCCCTTCTTTCTTCTGCCTTTGTTCTTTTATACTTACTGTTATATTATGTTCCTTCTCATTTCTGTTTTACAGTCTCCACCCCTTTGGATTTTACTCGTTTCTGTTTTTCTTTTTAACCTGTATTTTATTTGGTTTTCATTTTATCTCTAAGTTAAACTATGCTCTAAAACCAATTACAAATCGTAAAAATATGAACAAAATGGTTTCCTGGTACTTTCTTGTTAATAAATGAAATATATGCTGGAACTGGGAAAAGGAAAGATCATCATCTGCTTTATATGTTATGTCCTTAAGTAGAATTTTTAATAACTGTGAAGACAAAAATGTAATTGGGCCAAAAGTTTTTTCTCCTGACTGTAGCATAAGCATGCATTGATTTATTTCAGTGGAGAGCGGGGAATAAGTAAGTGCCAGAGATGTCTACCACAGGAACAAAAGGATCAGACATGTTGAAACCCAAAATGCCTTATCCTGCTTTGCCAGTATATATTTGTTATCAGGGGACTATACACATTGGCACTATACACAATTAATCATCAGTGGATCCCAGCAATTTCATCAGGTTTGTACAACTTCAATGTAATGTGTATGGCCAGCTTTAGTGACCAGTCTATATAAAGTGAGCATATGTTGAACCCCTGAGACACTAGCCTAAGTCCGGCTTCACATGGGTGAGAAATCATGCGAAATTTGTGCATTGCGAGAAGCATGAATCTCGCACAAATATGAAACACGTTCTTTAGAATGGGGTCATACACATGAGCAATGTTTTCCTGCATGGCACCGCAATACGGTGCAGGAAATAAATTGTGTCATGTTTTATCTTGCTCTCACATCGCAGTGCCCATTGTTTTCAATGGGGCCGGTGGCAGCATCGCGCCGCGTGCTAGGTGCATGTGATACAATTTGAAGTCTCCCTTGAAAACAATGGGAGAAATCCTGCAAACCTCTGGAGTGATGCGAGGCTGTTTTGACATGAAGACAGCCCCATATTGGGCTTGCTCGTGTGAAGTTAGCCTAAACGAACACAACAAAACACTCCTATTTGGCAAAATTCATAGTGTCACATCTACACTTTATTTCACAGAAACATTACACAGTTGGGGAGTCTGACTTGTAACACCCCATTGCCAAATCGGGACATGCTTGCACTTGGCATTACCACATGCCTACATTAGGGGCCAACTGTGCCTGTCTTCTTCCAGCTGGCTTCCTAGGTAGCTGTCTATCACTTTAAAAAAATGTCATGACTACCTGGGCCCTACCACAAATCAGTAACTACCACACAACCTTTCTGCCTACCATTCCATCAAGCTAGTTGTAGGCTCACTGTGACCCATGAACCACTGACAATGAGTGTGTGAAGTATCACGATCCTGAACACTTTAATGAAAGGGATGGTGGAAAACTTGTCTCTTCAGGTAAGACTATCCTGAATTGTGCTCTGTTTCTTGCTCTACAAACCCCTTTCTAAACTTGCCTACCCTTCCTTCTATCCAATTCTTGTCCCCTTCAGCTTGTCCTGCTTTTCACTCTTAAGATGGGTACGTTTAAATACCCTGAGACAGGGGGTGTGACATGGCTAACAAACTGAGAGGATGCACAAAACCAGGACTCCTGCTATATTCATTCTAATTCAAGGTTAAAATCCTGTTTTTACCCCATACTGATACATATTCCAAATCCCAAGCAATTGCTCATTCCTACCATGTGTCCTCCTGAACTGGGATTGGTTTCTCTTTCTCCTGAAGCCTCTGCATGTCCCACTTATACTGGGCCTAACAATAGTCTCCGTGCTTCTGTGCTGCACTCTTCCTGACACCAGCTGACTGTCAGAGATCCTGCCAGGTGCTGCCATGATCTTGTGACATCTGCTGGTCCCATAAATGAGTACAGTTACCGGACTATAGTGCCCTATGCTGCCCATTATGGCAGAAATCTGGAAGTTCCAGTCACAGCTGCCATGTTGAACAGCACGTGGTGACTCCCAGTCCACACCAATGAGAAGTTAAATTAGCCTCTGCACATTGTGAGTTTACTGTTCCAATACCATTGACCCTAGATGAAAGAACAATGATGCTATTGACAAACACGAGCAGTTTAAGTAATCTTGGGCCACTGCCAATAACCCTGCATATCAAGACTTTTTGCCTCCACCAGATTCATAGTCTCCCTCACCTTTTTTGAACCAAATTCACAAACACAAAAGGTCTCTGTGCTGTACAGCAATGCCAAACAGCCTTTACCACCAGAATTGAAAAATGTAAATAAATGTAAAGAAAAAAGGAATGCAATCATTTCGAAATATCATATAACCATATTTTATTGACAATATATCATAGAACACAGAACTTGAAAGTGTGACATTTTTCCATTTCATTAATAAAATTAACTCCTTTAGAAATTGATGGCAGCAACACATCTCAAAAAATTTGGGACAGGGTTAACAAAAGGCTCGAAAAGTATGTGGTACTAATGAAAATAGCTGGAAGGTCAATTTTCTACTAATTCACATGAATGTGCATAAAACAAGCATGTTAGAGAGGCAGAGTCTCTTAGAAGCCAAGATGATCGGAAGTTCACCAATCTGTGAATAACTGCAACTAGAAAATTGTGGAACAATTTCAGAAAAATGTTCCTCAACTTAAAGGGAACCTTTCACCTGCCTAAAGTGCCATATACTAAGTTATCTTGCTGTTAGAGCATGTGACAGGGAGCCAGGTGATGCGTTTTTTATATTCACTTGCTCCCTGGATCCCGTGGTGCTCACTGCATTTCAGAGTCTTCCCATAGACTTGTATAAGTGAGTGAGTGCTCAAAACTCTGATAAAAGTCAGATTTTCAACCAGCATGCAGACTTCTTCAGTTTGCACCACGGAATCCCTGTCATGCCCCCTAACAACACCATAAGTTAGTTTATAGTGCTTTAGGCAGGTGACAGGTTCCCTTTAAAATTTCAAAGACTTTGAATATTCCACCATCTACAGTACATAATCAAAAGATTCAGATAATCTGGAGAAATTCTTGTACAAAAGGAACAAGGCCGACATCAATATTGGATGCTGAAGATCTAGAAGCCCTCAGGTGGCACTGCATTAAAAACGGACATGATTCTGTCATTCATATCACTGCATGGGCTAAGGAATAATCCAGAAATCAGTGTCTGTGAACACAGCCGTGCAATCCATAAATGCAAGTTAAAGTTGTATAATGCAAAAAAGAAGCCATAAATCCACACAATCCAGAAACGCCAGCTTCTTCTCTGGGCCAAAACCTATTAAGAATAGACTGAGGCAAAATGGCAAAGTGTTTTGTGATCAGATGAATCAAAATGTGAAATAATTTTTGGAAACCATGGACACCGTAGACTCAAGAGAAGAGGCACTATCCAGCTCATTATTAGCAAACAGTTCAAAAGCCTACATTTCTGATGATATGGGGTTGCATTAGTACCTATGGAATGGACAGCTTACACATCTTGAAAGGCACCATCAATGCTGAGCAGTATATAGAAGTGTTAGAACAACATATGCTCCCATCCAGACAACATCTATTTCAGAGAAGCCTTGCATATTTTAGCAAGACAATGCTAGACCACCTACTGCATCCATCACAAAAGCATGGCTTTGCAGAAGAAGAGTCCAGTTGCTGAACTAAATAGCCTGCAGTCCAGACCTTTCACCAATAAAAGAACATTGACGCATTATGAAACAAAAAATCAGGCAAAGATGACCCAAGACTGTTGAGCAACTAGAATCCTACATCAAACCAGAGTGGGACAACATTCCTTTCCCAAAACTCCCGCAATTGGTCTCCTCACTTCCCAGACATTTACAGACTATTGTAGAAAGTATAATGGTAGACATTGCCCTGTCCCAACTTTTTTGAGATGTGTTGTTGCCAACAATTTCAGAATGAGTTAACCCTTCCCAATCCACTTTGTGACCTCTGAAGACATTATGATTTAAGTCTGTACAGTTCCGATGTTGGAAGACATCCATCGGGGTTCTCTTACGGTATATTGCTAGCCTCTGGTTTCAGAGCCTATCCTATGTGTCACCTCGTGCAGTACTGGCTTTAGCCAGCATATAGCGCCGTTGTATAATGGCAGAAAAAGAGTAAGCCCCCTAGGAAAACCAGGATACAAATTGGATTGGAAAGGGTTAATATGTTAAATGAAATGGATAAATGTCTCACTTTCACCTTCTGTTATGTGTTCTATGTTCTATTGTTAATAAAATATGGTTATATAAGATTTCCAAATCATTACATTATTTTTTTCTTTACAATTATTTACATTTTACACAGCATCAAAACATTTTTGGAATTAGGGTGTATTTCTAGGGAACTCAGGTGGTAGCAAAGGTTACATATTTTTCATGTTGACTAACAACGTTTTTCTTATGTTCTTTGTTTGGTTTCTATCCCTCTGCAGGTTCGGAGTGGGAGTTGAGGTGGGGAGTTGGGTTCTATGTTGGTATTGTGCCCTATATGTGGTACTTATTGGAAGTATTTGCCTTAGGTCTCTTTCACACGAGCGTATATCGGCCGCCGTTTTCACAGCCGGCCGATATACCCTATGTTCTGATGCGTTGGATTCCAATGTATCAGATCACATGGCTGCTTTCCCATGGCATGAAAGCACCCCGCCGGGCCAATATAGTGCCGAGCGCTTTCACGTCGGCCCGTGAAGATAGTCCTGGAACTATTTTTCAGGCCAGAATACGTTGGACGCTGCATGGACTCCTATGGTAGCCAATGACAGCGGGCAGAGAAGGGAGGTGGGAGGGAGTTTAGCAGCGTGACTGATAAACTCCCTCCCTCTTCTCTCCTCCCCTCCAGCTGTCTGCAATACGAGGGGGCAAGATGGGGGCGGAGCTAAGCCCCATCCCATCCCCTCCCCTTTCTTTTCTGGCTACGGACAAGGGGAGGAGGCAGGAGCTTAGCTGCGCCCCTGCCATGCCCCCTCCCATTGCACAAGGCCGGACGAGAGGAGAGAGGAGGTGAGCCAGTGAGTGGAGGGAGGGGAGGCCCAACGGCATTGCAGGCTCGGCGTGTGCACAGAGGTTAGATTTGTGCACCCGTTCACGCGTTCTTACGGCGCTGGCGGGCGCACATAAGAATGCTTGCGGCCGTTTGACAGAGCCCTTAACTATTTCCAGTTGTCCGGCAGCACTCTTCTATGGGTCCCATAGACAGATGAGGTACCTTTTAATACAAAGCCACCAACCAGGGATTATTGACCTCCCAATCCACAAACGCAGTCCAACAATGTATAAAGTAGTGGCCTCCAGCTACTCCGTGTTCTCCTATACTTAATAAAGACATATTGTCGAAACGATGCCTTTTTTACAACATGGAGCAATAAAGAGAATTTGATTTTATCCTGCACCTTTGATGCTGCCACCACTTTATACATTGGTGGAGAGCCCTTATCTATATCTTTTACGATTTTTCCTCTTGGTTGTTTAATTAATCTGCCATGTGACAACAGCTAAGAATAATGCTACCATTCTTACATGTGGAACATTAGGAGGCTCAATGACAAATTAAATGCTTACTAGTCTTTTGTTATCTAAGGTCACATGTTCTTGAAGTTCTAAGCATACATGAGACACCAGAGGTGTAGCCAGGTCTTCCTGTACCTAGGGATAAGATGCAGTTTGTCACCACCACTAATGTAATGTAACCTTTTTCATTTATTTTGTTCCTACATTTTGGAGTTCAGATCTAGATATCGAAGTATATGGCCCCGCAGTGTAGCCATGATGCAGCTAGAATATGCATGGAACAGCTCGTTGATATGGTTTGTAAATTGTTATGGCAATTTGAGGCCGCGCCAAACAATATCTTTGCACAGTTCTCAGTTGTACTGTGGCCATGCTGCTTTGTTCTCTATTCTAAGCTGCGGGGTGTAGCTAAAGGCTGGGTTTCTGTGTACATTTAAATGAAATACACTTGGTTGCCACAGATTTCTGACACAGATTTTCGTTTGTTAGAGCCACAGATCCACATGCAGAAAATCTGCATATCATTTTCTGATGCAGATTATACCTTAAAACTTTCTAACAGTGAGGGTGATCAATGAGTGGAACAGGTTACCACAGGAGGTGGTGAGTTCTCTTTCATTGGAAGTCTTCAAACAGAGGCTGGACAAATATCTGTCTGGGATGATTTAGTAAATCCTGTACTGAGCAGGGTGTTGGACCAGATGACCCTGGAGGTGCCTTCCAACGCTACCATTCTGATATCATATCAATTCTTTTTCTTCTGCACATGGATTTCAAATTTGCATGCAGTAAAAGTCCAAACTGTATATACACAATAGCACAGATTCTCAGTAAAACTAATTAAAGAGACTTCAGATGCAGATTTTGCTGTGGATTTAGGGCTCAGTCAGACGAGCTTTTTTTTTTTCACGCATGTATAGGCGTGTTAAAAAAACGCTGGACGCATGTGAAAAAAACGCGTGACTGAAGCTAAAATTCACACATAAATAGTGCGGCCCCATTGAAAGCAGTAGGAGAGGATCGCTATCCCTGCTGTGGCTGTGACAGCTGCAGCAGGGAAATCTTTGGATGTGAAACCCCTGGATGCCGTCACATCCAGGGGCTTCACCTTGTTGTCAATGGGGCCGGCGGCAGCAGCGCCAGCCCCATTGAAAACATAGGGAGAAGATCGTGCTCCTCTGCCACTGCTGTGACTGCTGTGGCAGAGGATTCCTTTATCCCCGCAGGGAGAAGCCTTATCACTGAACACTGTGACAGCACTGTCACAGTGTTCAGTGATGAGGGGACTCACTGCTGGAATGAAGGAATTCCCTGCCACAGCTGTCACAGTAGTGATCTTCTGACATTGCTTTCAATAGAGCCGCCACTGCTGTCACCCCATTGAAAGCAATGAGATAAAGGCAACCCCCCAGGGATTTTTGGGGTGGCGGGCTTGAAAATAAGCCTTTGCTGCAGGAAAAAAATACATCACCTTCCATCCTCTCCCCGGGTCCCTGGCACTGTTCTTCTTCATTTCTTCTGGCCAGGGATTGATAAATCCCCGCCTCCTGGAAGTACTGTCTCTGATTGGCTGAGTGCTGTGACCAATCACAGCCATGAAAAATCCCCGGCAAGAAGAAATGAAGAAGAACAGTGTCGGGGACCCAGGGAGAACACGCACCGGAGCCGAATAGCGCTTCTAAGTGATGTTTTTTGTTTCTTTTTTTTCCCCTGCAGCTAGAGCTTATTTAATGGCTTTGACAGTAGGATTTTCTACTGTCAAAGTTGCATCGTATGCCACGAAAAAACGCGTTTTTGTGTGAAGCGATGCACCAGAGTGGAAGACTCCACTTTAAAAATGACGTCCTATCTTTTGCAGGTGCAAATTTTAAGTACTTCTAAAAAACATACATGTGACCGCTTTCATTGGAAAGCATTGGTTCTAATAGATCAGTTTTTTAAACTCGCCTATACATGCGTGAAAAATTTGCTTTGTCTGACTGAGTCCTTACTGTGGAAAGATGCAGATTCCACTTCAAATCCACAGTGAAAAACACCATGTGAACATGGTCTTATATAAGCCATTGGTACAGCACCAGCAGCCAGGGGTGTTGCAAGGGTCTTAAGAGATCTTATTGCACCAAGGGCACATGCCCCCTGCCCCTTCTAACTATGCCCCTGGGGAACACACATGGATGGGGTAGGCTCAGGTGGTTAAACAGACACTGGATAGGCTAAGTCTATCATTCCACTTTTACTACTAATGTTAGAGGATTTTCTATTCTTACATACAAGTCTGCAGCTGTCAGGATTTAACTCAGTAACTCCTGTGTCCCAGGCAGTAACCCTTCTCACTGAGTTAGGCCCCCTGCACACAGGCGAAAATTCCGCAGCGGGATTTCCCGCAGAATTTCCGCCAGTGGAAGCTGGCATAGGATTGCGTTAGAAAACGCAATCATAGGCAGATGGCCGCGATTTGTCTGCGCGAAATCACGCACGGCAAACAAATCATGGCATGCTCCATGAAATGTCACTCCCCGGCTGACGGCTCCGCTCTGCGCATGTGCCGGCTGGCCGGCAGACGGCACATCAAAGAGCCGGAGCCGCGGGAATTCTCGCAGCGGGATCCGACCCGGCCGTCTGCAGATGGCCTTACTCCTCATCCTGGGTAGCTTCTTTGCACAACCTGTTATCCTATTTTCTTGCCTTTTGGAATTGC
The DNA here is from genome assembly GCF_035609145.1 of Eleutherodactylus coqui. Classification (NCBI taxonomy): domain Eukaryota; kingdom Metazoa; phylum Chordata; class Amphibia; order Anura; family Eleutherodactylidae; genus Eleutherodactylus; species Eleutherodactylus coqui. The sequence goes on along the minus strand of NC_089842.1, from coordinate 140,556,017 downwards.
TTGTCTTGATTACCTAAATAATCCCATCTTTGATTTCCTATATAATTGCCTATTTACATGTAATAATTATGGCTCAAAATTCATACAAACTAACAAATTCAAATGATTATTTAGTGTAAACGCTCCCCCCCCCCCCCAAAAAAAAAAAATCGCTCACTATTCGTTCATGGTCGTTTATCGCTGACTTTTAGTCAGCAAAAAAACTATTGCTGGATCGCTGGCTTCTCGATTATTTTTAAGGAGTCAATTTTTTTACAGGACAAACGGGTATCTATTTTTGGGGTGTCAATCCTCATTTTCATGTGCACTATAGAAAACAAATATGTCTTTAAAATGACATATTTGCAAAAATATGAAATTTTATTTTTTCGCCTGTAAATTGCATTAATTCCTGAGAAAAAAACTGTGGGGTCAAAATTCTCATGACACCCCTCAGTGAATACATTAAGGCCTCATGTCCACGGGATAATTAACATTTAAAATCTGCAGCGTTTTTCCCACACGCAGATCCGTGCCCCATAGGGATGCATTAGACACCCGCAGGTAGTTAAATACCTGCGGATGTCATTTTTCCCTCCAGGCGCGGATCCGCATGTGGGAAAAAAAACGCGGCATGCTCCATTTTCATGCGGGTCTCCCACGGGGACGTCTCCCACAGGCTTCTATTGAAGCCTATGGAAGCCGTCCGGATCCGCGGAACACCTGTACCAGAATTAAAACTCACCTGTCCTGGACGCTGCAGGTCTCCCCTCTGTCGCAGCCGCATCTTCTTTCTTCGGCCCGGCGGATCCGGCCGCGACGGAGGGGAGACCCGCAGAGTCAAGGACAGGTGAGTTTATTCTTATTTTCAGCCTCATGTTCCCGGGAAAGGAGGGACCCAGATTTTCCCCGTGGACATGAGGCCTAAGGGGTGTAGTTTTTAAAATGGGGTTATTTGTTGGGTTATCTATAATTCTAACACCTATGAGCCTTTGCAATCTTGGCTTGGTGCCGGAAAACAAAGTGTTCCTCAAAATGCTGAAAAGTAATGTTAAATTTGTACGTCTCCTAAATGGTTAAAAAAAAAAAAAAGTTTTTCAAGTGTGCATTCAGAATAAAGTAAACAGATGGAAATATATATCTTAGCAAAAATCTGTACAGTATGGCTGTACATATTTGAGATATTATAGTTGAAAATGTGAAAAAATGATAATTTTTTCAAAATGTTCTCAATATTGGCACTTTTAATAAATATGCATACATTCCATTGGTCTATTTTTACCACCTAAATGAAGTACAATATGTGGCGAAAAAACAATGTCAGAATCGCTGGGATTTGCAAAACCTTTACGGAGTTATGATATGTTAAGTGACATGTCAGATTTCCAAAATTTGGCTCCGTCACTAAGGCGCAAACAGGCTTCGTCACTAAGGGGTTAATTCTGGCTTGTGTATATACTGGTACTACTACTATAACCGTTCCATGTATTGACCCAAGTCAAAGGCTATGCATGCAGACGATCAGACCACAAGAGGAGATGTCACTCATAAATCTTCAAACCACGGTTCCTTGATAAAACCCAATCAGGTCAAAAGGCTATGCACTAAGGGGGAGATTTATAATTTGCACATTTGCTCATAGAAATGTTATTCATTATTTGACTCTGAGCTCAGCAATGGAAATGCTAGAGGTGACAGTGCCTCTTTGGCTATACTAGTATCATATGTCCTGTGCACTTGCACATGTTGCACACCTCTAAGACAAACCCCCTGTGAGCAATTGCTCGGTAGCTGCAGGGTCTTTAACTGAGATCAATGCTACAATTATTATAAGAAGGCTGGATTTCCTGCTTTCCCACTCTAACTGGTGATCATATGTCAGCCCCAAAAACTCGGACAGCCCCTTTAATATAAAAACAACATAAAAATAATGGCCCAACTATGCAGGAAAAAAGACAGAAAAATTATTTGAAAAACTGAACGAGAAAAACAATTAAAGTAAATTAGTCATTAAAGGGGTATTCCGGTAAATTAACTTTTTTCAGTTTTCACCCATCCACAGCATGAATCCCCCTTTAAGGCCTTGTTTATATCCGTGTGGGAGGTTCTATTCGGATCCTCTTGTAGATTCCACTACCAACGAAAAAATAGCACAGCATGCAGTGCTATTTTTTCCAATGTGATTGTTCTCAGTAAGAGAAACCAAGTGATCTCGTAGATATGATGCCTTTTAATGGCTAACAATAGCCTGAGGAAGGGGATATCCCGAAAGCTTGCTGCAACATCACGTTTTTTTGTTAGCCATTGAAAGGTATCCTATCTACAAGATTACTTGGTTTTTCTCCCTGAGAACAATCACACATTACTCTACTCTAACACCGTACCAAACTTCTTTTTCATATTTTCCGTGTCTCCTTGCTGACATATTGTTTACAGGTTACAGATAGCCTGTGACGTCCTGTAAGCCTGCTGCTACAGCCAATGACAGCACTCCGGAGTCATTGTAAACTCTGTGATTGACTGCAGCAGCCTGTTGATGGGACAGCATAAGCTGACTACAGCCTGTAAATGATATACCAGCAGGGAGACCCGGAGCTGCCGGCGATGGACGTGGAGGGAGCAGGGAGAGGTGAGCATCAGCTGATTTATTATTTTGGAGCATGGGGAATCTATTTTTACAAAAAAAATCAATTTGGACAACCCCTTTAAGTTACTCATTTACTTCTAGGAAAGACTCTCATTGATTCACTGATGTAGTCATCTCACAACCACTCATAGAGAACTGATAACATACTGAACTTTGAGGCAGGGTAATGTTTCACACACAGGCATAGATCACTCTACAAGGATATCACTAAGACCTATGTGAAGAAGGTTTTCATGCAATGATGTTTAGGTCTTGAAGAGTTGAGTATAGTATTAGTTCTCTTTCTATAAGGCTACATTCACATGGACAAGCACAATATTGGGCCGAGAAACTTGACCTGATGATATGCTTGCCAATGTGCGATTTTCACAAGTCTTTATGATTTTAAAAAATCACATTGCATAGCTTTTGGGGGATTGAGATCCTCACACACATTTCACACGCGTGAAAGGATCGTAAATGTTTCCTATTGACTTCAATGGGAAACTTCCGCATCACACTGCAATGTCTTTCAAGGTCCCCTTGAAAACAATGGGCAAGGCGTTCCAGAGGTACCCCAAAAGATAGAACATTCTACGACTTCTTCTTTTCAGAAATCGCTTGTGTGAACGTATCAATTTAGAAGAATGTATTTTATATTCAGGCAACTTTTGTGTGCATCACACCGCACGAAACTCGCTCGAGAATATCATTCGTGTGAATGCGTCCTAAGTCATGTTGATTTTATAGGTTCTTCTATTAAAACACAATGTAATCTCACCACTATCTACAGTCCATTTAACGGTCCTGAACTCTTGACATTATAACAAGTGCCATCATTAATTATTTCGCAAGGAACATCCAAAGTCTCCTTGAATAAGATTTTATTTGCCAAATAGACTTTGAAATACAAATCATGGGAAGTCAAATACATAAAGCCATAAAACATATCTGCTGAATCAGGAAACCATGACTTCTAATAATAAAGATCTATCAGGAGATGATGTAGAACAGGGCAAAGTGGCAAGGGCAGGAGGGGACAGGGGTAAGATATAACCTGGTATGGGATCTTGGAAGAAGTGATAAGAGAAACTCTCACAGTCAGTCACTAAAATGCAGTGTTGGATGCTATGTCGTTAGTGGACCGTTGAGCAATGGAAGAATGTTCTATGGAGTGAGGAATTATGGAGCTCCATTTCTAAATCAGATGCACGTATCTGGGTGTTGAGGTTTCTTGGGGAATGCCTTTTCCCTAAGTGTGTTGTTCCAACAGTTAAATAAGGTGGACGCTCGTTATGGTCTGGACATGTTTTATGTGGCATGATGGAGGATTAGTACTGCTGTAATTTTCCCCTTTACCCCATTAGTCAACTCAGTCCGCTAAGCTTAGAGGAATAGGTCCTACAATAGACCTCAGAGCAGTCAGCCAATTTGTGCACTCTCTCAAACCATGTTGATCAGGCAGTGGCTCCCACTGGCTTTCAGTCTCTACCACTAGTCCACCGGCTTGTCTCACAGAGGCTGTACACATGCTTGCTTCCTCTGCATCACATGAGGTCTTCTTGACACAATCGTGGTAACTCCTGCATTTTGACTCAATTCCACTTTTCGCCACCTAATATGCCCTTCTGTTGGACCCCTTTTTCTACAGCACAATGCTCAGTGCCATCTCATCTGTACCTTGTGTAATGCGCGATCAGGGTGGATTATTTACACTTTGAATTGCTTTACGCTTTTTTTGTTAGTACAATAGCTTTGTAAACCAGGCGCACTGCAGCTGTATCTGAGCCCAGAGCAGGTCACTGAGTGCCGTCTGTGGACACAGTGGAAGTGGGGAGAGGTGAGTATATCACTACTTATTACTTTAGTGCTTGGGCAAGGAGTTGTTGCAGAGTTCTTGCAATGCAGACAACTCCTTTAAGGTAAGATAACTTTCTGTGCTGGGCTATCACATTCAAGGGAAAATGTATAGAGATGAGCGAGCACCAAAATGCTCAGGTCCTCGTTAATTGAGTCGAGCTTTTCGTAAAATTCGAGAGCTATATTCAAGTAACGAACCCCATTGACTTCAATGGGAGACTCGAGCATTTTTGTATGGGAACCGCCGGTTTCCGAGCTTTTTTTTTTTTTTCCTGTGTTCTCTCTCTCTCTCCTCCGCCAAGCCAGCCACAAACTACCGTTGACATGCGCAGCGTCGCAGGGAGGAGGGGTCAAAACTGGGGCAGGGTCGAACACGGCATGATGCTTGCTCAAGTAGCGAGCACCATCGAGTATGCTAATACTCGAACGAGTATCAAGCTCGGAGGAGTACGTTCACTCAACTCTAATAATGTATCCTATCTGCACATGAAATGATGAAAGAATCACACAGTTACATTAAATGTTTTATTGTAGAATGTACGTAACCTTTATTCACAGTTTATGAACTCAGTGGTGTGTGGTTAGTAAAGGGGTTGTATCATTACAGATAAAAGCTTTTAAAAGAGCAGGGCATAGGATAAAACAAAAAAAAAAACATATTCACATCTCTTCATCTCCCGGGACCAGCTGAACAGCTCCCACACCTTGGTGGATGGCCACCGGATGACTGCTGTGGCCAATTAGAAGCTGCAGCATCACCGTCCAAACTCCTGGCATCAGTACTTATATCCTGGGTACCATGATGCCAAGAGTTCAGAACAGGGAAGCTGCTTCTACAGCAAGCAGTCACCTGATTTCCGTCATCCATGTCAGGTGTTGGGGCTGTTAGAGCCGCTCAGCTGTGTCCTCGGGGGGCTGCAGACAGTTGAGTATGCCCTCTTGTTTTTTTATCCCATGCCCAGCCATAATTGTTTTTTTTATAATGGCTACTCAAAATCATGCTATAAGTTAATGTTTAGGTATTGTTTGAATTGGGTTGCACAGCTCAAGAAGAGCTGGCAGCTTCGCTGACGTGTCTGTTTTAGTTAATACTTTTATTCCCGATAAAGTATTAATTTGGGAGCATCTTTTCTCATAACTCTCTATCCCATCCCTCTGTTATTCCTCCTAGAAGTATATGAATACATTGACAACTGGGTGTTATCATTCCCCTTGTCCATAGTTGTGTGTACCCACACAGTCTGATACTGGCAGCACTGATTGGACACCCAGCTGTCAACTTTTTCATGAATTTCTAGGAGAAGCAACAGAGGAACAGCAGAAGATGCTCCTGCATTGTTACATTATGGGAAACACAATTTATACTAAAACAGGCATGTGAGGAGAGTTGAGAGGTCCTCTTTAAAGGGGTATTTCCATCTCAGGTAATCATGGCTGTAATGTGAATACTCTTTGTACAAGGTGGCTGGGGTGGTCAAGAGTTATGGAAACAGCCAAGTGGGCTCTTTTATGCTGCTTCTATAACTTTCATAGAAGAGAATGTGAGTTACAGGAACAGCGTAGCTTGCTGTACTACACGTTTTTTGGAACTTCCGTTCACTTGAAACAATGTAGCACAGCTCTCTCGTCTGTTTCCAAAATTCTTGGCCACAACGTTCAGCTGGGCCTGGGGAACCAGAAATTGAGATATGTGTGGGTCCTAGACGTGGAACCTACATCGATCAGATTTTGAAGGCATATCCTGTGGATATGCCCTAAAAATCTAAGATGGGAATACCCCATTATGGCCAGGGCTCCACAGTGAATTTACACACTGCATATAACATATTGTCAGATTTTTGTAACGGAGAAATGAGTGCATGATACAGCATAGAGATATATGAAATTTCATGTGACGCACCATAGGTTTACATTAGCTGGGATCTACCACAATCGACAGCCAAGAGTAATACATTGCTGCAACATTACTATTGAGTTGCATTCATACTTAATCACATGTATTGTGCCCCCGCAGACCGCACCTGAGTGAGCATAAGAATATATCCCATTGCACAGACAGTTGTTTTTTTACCTTAATCCAAACTTCTATGAATACAGGCAGTGTAGGCAATTTTACTGTTCACCAGTGATGGGTATATTACACCCAAGAACACATTGTACATCACCAATATAATAGTGTCATACTGGAGTCTATGTTCAATATTACAGTATCATGCCTGAGTCCTTGGGTGATATGAATACTGACTGTATTAATATTTTGTCGTTCTATTCTGCTGGACTTTTTGGGAAAGAACAGACAAACATTTGCCAGGAAGCATGGCTGATATCTAGTGTGATGGACATCAAGAATGCTGTCTCTCACGAAAGTGTAAGGGTGTATTCACACACGTCAGATGTGTTGCATACATGTCAAAGCAAATAATGTCACAGTGGCACTACCATGTAAACCACAACTGTGGGAGGTAAATGAAGAAAGGATGTCTAGCTTATAACAGAAGACCAGAGCCTCTTAGTCCTTCTATATCCATCCAATGCAACAAGCCGAAATGAGCAGCATCACGAGTGTCTTCTTCAAATCGCGTCCATGTTGATGCCTCTTTATTTACTCTATAGAAGTTTACAGCACAACGTTTCAACCCACGCAGGGGTCTTTTTCAAGTTTTTTTTTAAAAGACCCCTGTGTGAGTTGAAACGTTGTGCTGTAAACTTCTATGGAGTAAATAAAGAGGCATCAACATTGATGCGATTTTAAGAAGACACTCGTGGTGTTGCATACATGTGTCCAACTGTCCTATTCATTACAGAAATCCATTGCTTGTCACCGAAACAATTGGATGAATGGGAGAGATTTTCAGTCACAGAAATTTCTGACACAAATCTGCCACGTGTATGTACCCTACTAATACAGCCATCTTCATTACTTGGTGCCATGGGCATCCAGTGCATGGTATTTCCCACACACTAGACTTCTGGTCTTCATAGCGGACACTGACTTTCTAGTGTTTGCAGGCCGGTGGTTGTCAGAATGTGATCCCAAAAAAATAATTCAAAATAGCCTATTATTATCTAATATCACTAATGATTCATTTAAAGGAAACCCATCGCCTCCCTACAGCAGCATAAACTTAATAGCCATAAAATAAGTTTTTGATACTCTCCCACTCCCTGGTTCTTGTCACCTGGTGATGATCACACGGCGCATGAAAATCGGACTCTTTTCGGACTGCCATGCTCTCTCTCTTTCCCGTAGACCTGTATTGGAGAGCATGCACAAGGCGACCTGAAAAGAGACAGATTTTGGTGCGCCGAGCGATCTTCTCCGGGTGACAGCTCTGGAACCAGGGAGCTGGAGAGTATAACAAATATATCAGCCATCTCCTTGTCACCTCACCGAACCAGAATTTAGTATATGGTGCTGTAGGGAGGTGACAGGATCCCTCTCCCATATAGAACTACTCTGCATGAGATACTGTTGTCTCCAGTGCTTATCTACCAGAAGAAATATGAAACGGGAAATATACAACACATGAAATATGAGCATAAACTCCTATTCCCACTTCATACATTATATCACTCCAATAATACATAAAACACTATGTGGATCCTTACTCATGTAAGAACTGAAATGATGAAACAATTGAAACTATTTTATAGGTTTACATATAAAATTAACTCATCCGCATAAAAAGTTGAGAAACTTTGTAAATGCCTTGTATTAGGGCTTAAACAGGTGGGCCTGATTTTGTCCTGTCTTGTGGCCGTGAAAATCACGAGCGCAAAACGGGAAGAAATGAAACCAAATGCGTTAATACTTGGTGAGAGAAAAGATAGACCTTGCAAGAAAAGATAGGGCAGGATCTACCCTCCCATTTTTTGAAACACATGCGCACTAGCACAGAGTTTGAATAGACCAAATTAAACCCTGGTTCATGCGCTAATACGTTCCGTAGCGGCGATCATATGAGCGCATGCGCCCATCAATTTAGGCACGAGTAGTTGCATAGTAGTTTAGTCCTTTGTTTTACTGAAATGTATGGGACAGAAATATATCGAAGCACAATCCCTGAGTTTTCAGCACCTACCACGTTTTTCTGTTATATCTGCTGCATTGAGTGGCAACAAGGCTGGATTCACATGAGCGAATGTGATATTGGTCCGAGAAACTTGGACCGATATTGCACTTGTAAAAATGAAATTTTGTGAGAAAATCTCATTGCTGAATATGCGATTTTCAAGTGAAAATTGCATATTTTTTTCAATAGGAAAGTTTAAATATCACATGAAATTTGCATGTACATGCGAATGCCATTTATTAGCTCGCCTGTAGGAAATAGGCCAGATTTCTGCAATCACACAGAAACTCAAACGATTTTCTCGCCCCCTTCAGATGTGTCTACCAATCCGGTATTGTTTTCCTCTGGCGTGGTACAGAAATGCAAGGGGAAATGATGCCAGAACTGGTCCCATGATTACCTATGGAAGCAGTGCATCAGTAGTGTTGCTGAATGTCTCCCTGCATGCAATGCTTTCCAGTCCAGCTGTGGATGCCAGATCACTATATAAAGTTCACAAAAACGCGATCAGTTGTGTCTGGCCCAGGCATAAAACAACGGGACGCACACAACTAATATAAGTGAACCCAGCCTAGCACCACGTCAGACAGCAGCATTTTGTATCAGTGTTTGTAAGGCAAAATCAGCAATGTCTACAGAACAAAAAGCTACAAACCCTTCCATTGGGCCACTTTCAGACGAACGGATTTTAACTCTGTATCTATTTAGATGGACATATTTCAAAATGCAACATGACTAGAGATGAGCGAGTAGTGCCTTATGCGAGTACCTGCCTGCTCGTCTCTAATGATTTGGCTGCCGGCGCGGGTGACAGGTGAGTTGCAGGAGTGAGCAGGGGGTGGGGGTGGGGGGGGAGAGTGAGAGAGAGATCTCCCCTCTGTTCCTCCCCACTCTCCCCCGCCGCTCCCCGCCCCCTGCCGGCACCCGAATCTTTAGAGACGAGCGGGCAGGTACTCGAATAAGGCACTACTCGCTTGAGTAGTTTGCCTTAGCGAGTACGCTCACTCATCTCTAAACATGAACTATTTTTGTCCATTTTTGCCTCCATATTGGTAATATTTTTTTTATTGAGCAAATACAGACCAGTAATTGCTCTGTAGAAAATAAAACCAATGATCACAAATACGGAGGGCAATACTGAACAAATACTGATGACAGACGGGTTTAATGTCATTTGTAACACCTCCGTATTAAGGTCTTAAAAAGATGGGTATGATATTATAATAATGATATTATAATAATCGCGGCCACATAGCGGGAAGGAACAGAACCATTGGTTTTTAATGGTTTCGTTTTCACTAGCAGTATCATTAACGGGTGCAAAAAGATAGAGCAGGACCTATCCTCTCGCGTTTTTTTTCAAACTTGCCCAGAATAGCATGGGGTTTGAAAGGTAAAAAAGATTTTTACGTTGTTCATGTGCAACTATGCTCCGTAGTGGCGAGCATAGTTGCGCATACGCCTTGTGAAGAAGCCATAAGGACGTGTTACTATAAGCTCCTTGGAACTGGCCGTATAGCTTTTCTCTGTGTACTTACAAATGCTGATATAAAACACTGACCAAACAATTGCTGTTAGGCACGAGGTTGCTTTCACAGGAGCGTATTTGCAAATGTGTACAATACTGACATGTTACAGATGAAAATGCATCAGTATTTTCTGTGTATTTGCAACCAATTGATATTATTTGCTAGAAGACAAAAATGGATTTATATTTGCTCAGAAGAAAATAATACCACTGAATGCAGAAGCAGATGCAATACGGATGCAATACAGGGTCAATACACCTGTAACCGTATTATAACCATTGTCTATAGACTTCAATGGGCGAATTACATTCATAAAACGAATGAATTAGCGCTTGCTGCGTTTTTCAATATGGCTATGAAATTTGCTCCTCTGAAAGGGCCTAAGGCTGATATACGGGCTGGGCTCCAGACTTCATTCATCAGTTGAACAATATTACATCATATAAAAGTCCACAATTCTGCTGAAATAATAAATAGAACCTCCCAGAATTCTGCATACATGCCCCATTGCAGGACGGTCTTTGGAAACAAGCTTGTATGGCTCCGTGAGATTTAGCATCTACAGACCCAAGGTGACAGTGGAAGCTTGAACTTCGTTGGGAATAGCCAAACTCCTTTTCTTGACATGGAAGAAATGTCCCTGAAGATGCCAGAAGTCAATGCAGAAGAGTCCAAATAGGATGAATATAATCATGGCTAAAATCCATTCACATACGGCAGCGGCTGATTTCATTTCCTTGATAACGAATGCAATTACTGGTAGTAATATTGGTTAAGGAACCCTAAGTGATAAGAGTATGAAGCACTGCATGGAATATATACAGACTCGGCTCTGCTGCATACATCCATCTATTGAAATTATCCTAATTTCTTATATGGGTCTTGGCTAATTAATGCATTGTTACATGCGAATGCACATCAAGTCAAACAAACTTAGGCCTCGTACACACGAGCGTGGTTTTAGCGCAGTACAGGCGCGTGAAAACATCGAGTCTAATAGAAGCAATGGTTTCCTATAGAAACATTCACATGAAGGAATTTTAGACGAACAAAAAACTCGCACCTGAGGGCTCTTTTACACGGGTGTAGATGTTTTTACGTGTGTCCGCCGGCACCGTAAAAATGCATGAATGGGTGCACAAATCTGCTGTTTGTGTGCCCGTTCAGAAGGCCCAGCACATATACGCCCAGCGAGCCCAAGATACCGTTGGGTAGGGAGAGACGGTTTAGCTCTGCTAAACTACCTGCCCCCTTTTCGCCTCCTTGTCGGCAAGGGAAGCGGTGGGACGGGGGGCGAGAGCTAGTGTACTAAACTCATTAGCTCCCACCCCGTCCTGCCCCCTCCCATTGCAAACAGCCAGCAAGGAGCGGGAAGGAGGAGAGAAGGTGGACGGAGTTTAGCAGTCACGCGGCTAAACTTCCTCCCACCTCCCTTCTCCAGCAGCTGTCATAGGCTCCCATAGGAGTCTATGCAGCGTCCGGCATAATTCCGGACAGAAAGATAGTTCCAGGACTATCTTGCCTGGCCGGCGTAAAAGCGCCTGTCCGAAATGCGCAATTTTGGCCGGCCAGGCACTTTTATGCTGTGGAAAATCGCGCTTCTGATCTGATGCCTTGGAATCCAATGCATCAGATGGTAGCATATATTGGCCGACCGTGAAAACGGCGGCTGATATATGCTCATGTGAAAAAGCTCTAACAAAGATAGGACATGAGTGTGCAATGCTCACATCTAAGGTCCGTGCTGCGAGAAAAGACAGGACCTGACCTATCTTTGGTGCGTGCTGCGCAGGAGTTTCCATAGACTCCTATAGGAGCTGGATACCACGCAGCTCCCGATTGTGTGAACCGGCAATTTCAGAGCGAATTAAAGCTCGAGACGTAATAAATTACCCGTTCACACTATTTTTAGTGCAGTATATCCGCAATCCTTGCCTCTGCCTACACTGCACTAAAACCATGCTCATCTGAACCATCCCTTTGGTGCAGTATTTGATCTAATTTAAAGCCAAACAAAAGGCAATTGTGGCCAATTTTGCCCAAAGGAAAAAAAAAACATTCTGACTGGACCCTTCAAATTCCTTGCATCCAATTAAGGGCTCATGGTTGTATGCGTAAAATGCTGCAGGTCTTCGCGCAACGTTTTACACATCAACAGCCATACGCTCTGCCGGGTGATTGGTACCAAAAAATAGTTTCGGTAAATAAGAAACAAATGACCCGACTCTACCTGCTTCTTGGCTAATTTTATGATACATTTTGCTTAAATGAACACTCCTATGCCTCATGAAGGCCATGAGGGGGTGGAACGCAGGTACTTGAAGGACAACAGAAGGTGATGCACCCCTGTGTCATGCACTGCCCCATATGTACAGTACATCAGCTCTGCTATTGTACTTTTAAAGGCTAAAAGAAGAATAAAAAGGCTTTTTTTGTTGGGACTCCCACCTGCCTAATCTGCATAGGTAACAAATTATTCATAGGCACTGAAACTGACCAACCTGAAAAAAGTAGAATGGAGCTATATATGTGCAATCTATGTTGCTTATTGCCTTATTAAGGATACTTAAGATAAACGATGCTGTTGCAGATACAGTGAGCATAAACCTCACTACTCCAATCCAGCACCCGCCATGTCTTGGCTTCACTCTGTAGGTCAAATACGTTTGTATCCAGAAGTAAACTATACCGATGACAAATGCCAGAAAGGCTCCAGTAAGGTGAGTTTCCACCTGATTGGATTGCTGTGGAGAAACAAATGTGATTACTATTCGGTATGACAAGCACTCTTCTATGTGGTATCACGATGGGGTTACTAGAACCAGTGTTTATAATAGAGCCCAACACTACGAAGTTTATATTAGAGGTCATCATAAAACTCACCTGAAAATTACCAACCATTGAAGTTCCTAAAGCACAAAGAAATCCCATAGCCAGGCCCACCGAATTTACATGAGAATGGCAGCCATAATCTCTGATTTGCTGAAACCGTATGATACAGATCCAGACCACTGACAAACGAACATAAACAGGGTTAGCAGAGTTTTATGTTACACAACATTGTAACATCCTAAATCAGAATTAATATTTTTCTAGAAACTAATCAGTATTTCTGATGATTTTTCCCATATCATAAAACAATGATGGGTTTTGGCCACCTTTAATGACAAGTGACACGTTGTGCAAAGGCGGATTGCTTATGCCAGTCGCTAGCAGGAATATTAAAGAAACTCTGTCTGCTACTTTGATCCCTATAAACGAAGTTTATGGGCTCAAAGTAGCTGAGTCCAGGGATGTCAGTTTTATACTTACCTTCCCTGCTGACAGCTCTCAAATCCACCAGTGCAATGCATTCCGTGGACTACATGGTACCCACTAGGTAGCCTTTTTTTGCCTTCCTCTGGATCAAAAAGAACTAGATGAACATTGTCTCCTTTCAGCCTAACATATTATGTTACTATGTGGGCTCTGTGTAATTTGCCAGAAGAGTTCAGCAGTGGGTTTGACAGTTGACACAGAGGGAATGGTGCGGAAGGTAAGTATACAACTTACATCCCTGGACTCAGCATGTCAGCTACTTTGAACCCATAGTTTAGCTTACAGGGCTCAAAGTAGTTGACAGTCTCTTTAGCAAAGACTGGATAGTGGCAGGCAATCATGCAAGGAAGTTGTAGTAGACTGGTATATATTGCTAGCGGGCAGCATTGTGGTAGGATAGTAAGTATGTGAAGTGGCCAAAAAATCCCATTCTTAACATGCTGTGAAGACATTATTTAAAGGGTACCTGCACTTTCACGCTGGTGGGTTTGTGCTCCGTTGGTCGTTTTCAGCTCCTTCTGGCTGCTGGATGGTCCTATGTAGCATAATATAAGCACTACATGGGGCCGTATTCAGCTGCCAGGAGGAGCTGAAAATGGCCAATGGAGCATGAGCGCTCCAACGTGAAACTGCAGGTACTCTTCAAGTGCCTTTTTACCTGGGCAGATGCCAATACGAAGATACCACCGATCACCTAACAAACTAGCAAACGCTTGTTTGTAGGGTGATCTCCTCTATTATGCAGCATCAAAAATCATCTGCTGTCATTGCCGTCAGTGGTTTAGTTCCGTCCCATTGCACAGCCGTGATTTTCACGTCCGCATAACGGGGCTAAATCACACCCATCTGTTTAATCCCGCCCTGTGTGAAAACAGAAATATGCTGCATATAACAATGGACCTGACGATCATTCAGGCACAAGTAGTGTTCATTGCTCTATATAAATGTTGCTGAACGCACCCCGATGGATTTTTAAAAACGTTGACTGAGGCTAGATCTATCACAGTGGAAAACCATGTCTGATGGTCCAAGCAATCCTCAGCTAAAGGATATATGGATGTTTAATATACGGAAACACTTTGAAGGGTACAGATACAAATTTGTAACCGCATTCATATGGTTAGGTTCTAGAGATGAGCGAACCTACTCGGCCACGCCCCTTTTTCGCTCGAGCGCCACGATTTTCGAGTACTTCCGTACTCAGGCGAAAAGATTTGGGGGGCGCCGTGGATGAGTGGGGGGTTGCAGCGGGGAGTGGAGGGGAGAGGGAGAGAGGGCTCCCCCCTGTTCCCCGCTGCTACCCCCCGCTCCGCCACACCTCCCCCCGCCCCCCGGCGCCCCCCGAATCTTTTCACCCGAGTACGGAAGTACTCGAAAATCGCGGTGCTCGATTGAGTAATTACTCGAAATGAGTACGTTCGCTCATCTCTATTAGGTTCACATTCACATGATGGAATCGGATGCAGATTTGTCCGCGTGGATTCTACTTCTAAAAGCTGCCCTGCTGCGGCTATGCAAACAATTGCCTACGGATCTGCAGGCGTTATTAACCCATAGTAAATCCGCATGTGGAATTCCCAATGTGGGAACGGTTTGGAATCTGCATCAAGAATTTACATTTTACTTATTTGTTTTCCTATGTGGACTTCAAATCTGCATGCAGAAAAAAATCTGCATTGTATAAACTACAGTTTGAAATGAATGGGATGTGGATTTGATGGGGAATCGGAGTGGATTCCACTGTAAATTCCACAGCAAACATGTGCCGTGTGAACATTCCCTAAGAAATGATATGTTGTGTAGTAAGGCAGGGCCATGTCCAGTGACACCTCCAACGTCTGGGGGGCAGGTTAGAACAACTAGGGACAGTTGGTAACTATGCTACCAGAACTAAGCATGCAAGTACTGCTGTGACTCCTACCTGCATTCCAGTAGCATGCTAGGGAATAAATACTATATTCAGCATGTAAGCAGTAGGAAAATACATAATTACATTCAAATAGTTCTCTCTTAGGGCTCCCGCACACTTGCGTTTTTCTTGCTCGTTTTTTTTACGCGATTGTCAATGGGACTTTCTAATGTTAAAAACGCATTGCACCAAAATTGCAAAACACAAACTTGCGATGCGTTTTTAACATAAGAATTCCAATTGACAATCGCGTGGGAAAAAAAACACAGCGATTTCGCGTAAAAAAACGTGTAAGAAAAACGCAAGTGTGCAGGAGCGCTTATAGAGATCCATAAATAACTGACTATTACTACTGGTAATTCACACTGGTTGATAATCAAAATTGTAATGGAAACCTGTCCCTAAAATATGTCCCTCCACAGCAGATCATCTGACAAGTGCTCACATAATCACTGGGTGCACTCCCTATACAAGCTAACAAAAGGCTTCCAAAATTCACATTACCTTCTCCCTTCTGTAAGCTCTTTACCCCTTTACTGACGCGGCACATTTTTCCGTTTTCGTTTTTTCCTCTCCCTTTTTAAAAAATCGTAACTTCTTTATTTATCTATTGACTTATGTCAATAGGCTGTATGAAGGCTTGTTTTTTGTGGGATGAGTTGTATTTTTCAATGGTACCATTTAATGTACCATATAATACAGCCGAGCACTCCGAGTGGAGGATGCAGAAGACAAGCTGGGTGTCCCCACTTGTCTTCTGTATCCAGATGTGTTCTGCAGCCGAGCGCTCCGCTCTGTTCTTCATACCCAACCCGTTATCAGGGAGCGAACTACAGCTGAAACAATAGTATCAGCTGTATCCCGCTGTGAATCCCTGATAAGGCTCATCGTTGTCTTTCAGCGTGCTGAAAGACAACGATGAGCGACGGCTTAATGAAAACTGCATGATGTCAGTGCAGTTACACACAACGATTATCACTCAAAAGATGGCTTTTGAGCAAATTTTGAGCGATAATCGTTGTGTCTAAATGGGCCTTTAGTGACGGAGCCAAATTTTGAAAATCTGACATGTGTCTCTTTATCACAGAATAACTACGAAATGGTAGATTCAGACAAGGGTGTTTATGTGCGCACAAAAACGCGCCTATTAGAACCATTGGTTCCCTATGGTGTGTTTACATGTCCGTGTTTTACAGGCATGCAAAGGCACATACCTGTAAAACATAGGACATGCGTGCACCATAGGTCCGTGGTGTGTGTAAATATTCCCCACGGGGAGTCCCCTTGTCACTGAATACTGTGACAGCACTTTGGGCTCCCGCACACTTCCGCACTGTGACAGCACTGTCACAGTGTTCAGTGACAAGGGGACTCCCCACGTGGAGTAAAGAATCCCCTCCCACAGCTGTGGCAGAGGATCACCATGCTGGCACCCCTGCAGTGATTTTCAGGGAAGGGGATTTTCAATGGAATGGAAGCCGGCCGTGCATAACCCTTACAAAATCGCAGCATGGTTTGATTTATTCTCCGCGAGCGGATAATCGCAATCGATTCCCACTTGTGTAGATGAAATGGCATTTTGCCATTGAATACTATGGGCTGTATTTGCTGCGGAGTCCAGAGGCGGATAATCACCGCGGACTCCGCAATGCAAATATGCCCATGTGCAGGAGGCCTTAGGCAAGTAATTTCACCTACCTTCATGAATCGCATCCGTAATGGGAGGTGAAATTTTAACTTCTTTTTACTTCTATGTGATCGCCGTTATCCATTGAATAGCGGCGATCACGTGACCAGGGAACGCGTACCACAGCACCCTGTGAAATCTCCAGGCTCTCGGCTATGTTTTGTAGCCAGGAGCAGGGGAATTTTAAATTACCCTGGCAATCTGCTGCTTTTGCACATGTGTCTGCCACTTTGGCAACGGGCATGTGCGCAGAAGCTGTGGTAAGGTCAGCGGAAAAATCTGGGGGCCTTAGATACATAATTTCATCCTCCCTCACACATATGATCCATGAGGGGAGATGAAACGTCAGCTTTTTAAACTTTTTCAAACTTTTTTACACTTTTTAAAACTTTTTTTTTACTTTAAATGATCACTGTTATCCATTGGATAACAGTGATCATGTCTCTGGGAACTGCTGACAGCGGTCCCCGGTGACATCTCTCTGCTCCCAGCTACACATGGTAGCCAAGAGCAGAGGGACTTTAAATTTGACAGGGCATGAGCCCCTCTATGCACGTGCCCGATGTATGATGGAAGACAGAGACATCACGGAGGACTGGGGTGAGTATTTTCACCTCCCCTCAGGGATCCAATCCGCTGTTGGATCCATGAGGGGAGGTGAAACTTTAACTTTATTTGACTTTTTTAAACTTTTCAGTGATCACTAGCCGGGGACCACTCACCACGGTCCCTGGTGACATCCCCTGGTTCCCGGCTACCTTCAGTAACTGGGAACCAGACGATTTCAAATGTCCCGCGCTGATCTCCTCTTTGGCATGCATGCGCAGAAGACAGCGGAAGGTCTGTTCCGGACCAGATCATCGTGGGACATCATGGAGGAGGGAGGTGAGTAGTTTCAGCACCCCTCATGGATGCGATCCGTGAGGGAAGCTGCAACTCTACCTTTTTTAACTTTTTATTTACTTTAATGCGATCGTCGCTATGGATAGCGCCGATCGCATTGCCGGGGTGGGCTCTCCGCGGCCCCCATGACAGCTCCATGTTGTCAGCTACCTTAGGACACAGCATGAAGCTGTCACATCCTCAGGCCACGTGGCTTTAATCCACAGAGGATGCATGCTTTTATGTCCTCTAGGATTTAAGCCCACTTAGCTAGGACGTCAAAAGGCAATGGGGCCGTCACTTAGGGGTTAATATTTATACTTCTCTATATGTATATTATATAGCCTGTAGTTGAATATTATTGTGCGTATATGTATATGTGCATATATATACATAGAACACATGAATTTATACCCTTCACATAAGCTTTAATTGATTGCCAAACACTGCTAATTGCAGATAATCATAAATGTTAATCAAGGATTTTAGAGATAGTTAACATGATGAGACGGAAGTTTACTTAGACCAACTAAGGGATAATAGGCAGGCAGGGTGTGACCTGGGAGGTAGGAATTCCTACCTAAAAGATTGATGTCACTACTACTGCTAAGGTTTAATGACCAATACCAATGATAGGATTGTAAGAAGCTATG
This sequence comes from Eleutherodactylus coqui, assembly GCF_035609145.1. Lineage (NCBI taxonomy): Eukaryota > Metazoa > Chordata > Amphibia > Anura > Eleutherodactylidae > Eleutherodactylus > Eleutherodactylus coqui. Next base: position 140,537,501 of record NC_089842.1, on the reverse strand, counting down.
TAAGATGTCGCCTAAGTTTGTTCCTTGTTTGAAAACTTTAAATACTCCTGTCTGTTAGATGAATAAAGGAATTCAAAGAATTACAGGTCACACAGATAGAATTTACATATAGCCTCCGTTTCTCTAATAGTTACTTCTGTACATGTCACAGAAGCTGTCTTGAACAGTCTCTCATAGACGTCAATGGGTCCCCTCCTGTCCATTGGGTGAACAGCCCATGAGGCTGCTGTAAAGCATATCTTTACATGCTATTAAATGCAACTTGGGCAAGATGGCAGCCCTCATAGTCATAAACAGACAAGAAATAAAAGCACTCTGCAATTATATATTAAAAACCATTAAAAAAAATTGAAAATGTTTAATTATCAGGTCTTAATTACTCTGGTTCCCTGAAAATAAGACCTACTCCCAAAAAAAAAGCCCTAGCCTAATTTTCAGGGAGGCTTGAAATATAAGCTCTACCCAAAAAATAAGCCTTAGTTACACTGCATTAAAAAAAAAGAATACATTACCTAGCAGGCTCGGTCCAGGTCATCGCATTGGTTCATCCAGTGCTGCGTTGATTGTCTGAGTGTGCAGTCGAAGAACCAATCACAGCCATTGCTTCCTAGAGGTGGAATTTATGAATTCCGTAACCAAGAAGTAATGTTGTATGTTGTTTGCCGAGGACTGTGGGAAGCGCATCGGAGCTGTGGAGACCAGTAGGAGGGACCTGGACCGAAGCTGCTAAGGTAAGTATAATAAGACATCTCCCGAAAATAAGACCTAGTGCCTCTTTTGAGGCAAACATTTATATATAACAGGGTCTTATTTTGGGGGGAAACATGGTATTTTAAAAAGTGATAGTTTCTCTTTAACGTACTAAAAATACTTACCCAACAGTGCGCCCACATTAAGAACTTGGCCAAATATACAGCTCTGGGGAGGATATGACCCACATGTGCTATCAACAAAAGATAACATCGTCAGTGCTAGAGAAGTACTTTATATTTCATAGCTGCAAGACTGAGTCTACCTTCTCAACCACTTTTTTAAATTTCTCCAATGTATCTAGAAATGAAAAATGAAGCAACTTCACAAATAGTCTTTATTGGAGATAGTCCACCACTTTACAAATCATTAATTACATAGCTAACATAATGTAGAGATAAGGTTATACTAGCTGGATATGTGCCTTATTAAAATGAATATAACTCATGGATGAGTCATAACAATGAATAACAGAAGAAACTATGGAGTCATAAAAGGGATGAGCCACACAACTAAATATAGTATCAAGGCATATTAAATAGACAAGACAGCAAGCATGCAACATAATTGGCATTACAGTGCTACACGTGGGTTTAAGTAAATAGCACTTCCTGTTAAAGAAAAGTTGTCACTAGAGATGAGCGAGCACCAAAATGCTCGGGTGCTCGTTACTCGGGACGAAATTTCCGCGATGCTCGAGGGTTCGTTTCGAGTAACGAACCCCATTGAAGTCAATGGGCGACCCGAGCATTTTTGTATTTCGCCGATGCTCGCTAAGGTTTTCATTTGTGAAAATCGGGGCAATTCAAGAAAGTGATGGGAACGACACAGCAACGGATAGGGCAGGCGAGGGGCTACATGTTGGGCTGCATCTCAAGTTCACAGGTCCCACTATTAAGCCACAATAGCGGCAAGAGTGGGCCCCCCCCCCCCAGTCCCGCACTGTCAGCATAAAGATCGTTCTTCTCTGCCGCAGCAGTAACAGCTGTGGCAGAGAAGAACGATGTTAGCCCATTGAATTCAATGGAGCCAGCAATACAGCCGACTCCATTGAAAGCAATGGGCTGCCGACGATCGTGGGATGAATTGCAGGGAAGGGCTTATATATTTAAGCCCTTCCCGACAATTCATCCCGCTATCGTCGGCAGCCCATTGCTTTCAATGGAGTCGGCTGTATTGCTGGCTCCATTGAATTCAATGGGCAAACATCGTTCTTCTCTGCCACAGCTGTTACAGCTGTGGCAGAGAAGAATGATTTCTCTTCTATATGTTCTCAATGGGGTCGGCGCTGCTGCCGGCCCCATTGAGCGCATATAGAGAAGAGAACAGGAATCGCAGATCGCAGATAGGTGCGATCTGCGATTTCTGTTCTATAATTTATCGGACGAGCACATAAAAAGCGCTCATGTGTCCGATAAAAATTAGTCAGACGGGCGTTTTTTCGCGCGATTTGCGGATCGCATGGCGGATGCGCATCCGCAAATCGCGTGACCGGTGCCCGAAAATCGCCCAAAAATCGGGTGGAGCTGTCCAGCGCATTGCATTCAATGGAGCCGGCAATACAGCCCGCTCCATTGAAAGCAATGCGCTGCGGGCGAGTGTGGGATGAATTGTTGGGAAGGGCTTAAATATATAAGCCCTTCCCTGCAATTCATCCAGAAAAGTGTTAAACTAAAAAATATATATATACTGACCTGCTCCCGGCAGCCGGAGTTCCGCACGGCCGTCCTGCAGTGGGTGTGAAGGGGGTGTGAGTCAGACCTGCCCCCTGATTGGCTCGCCAGCCACTCACTGCAGGGGGGTGGTATAGGGCTTGAACGTTGCAGGGGGAAGTTGTAATGCCTTCCCTGTCTTTCTATTGGCCAGAAAAGCGCGCAAATTTCTCAGGGAAGAAAATGAAAGTAACTCGAACATCGCGTGGTACTCGTTACGAGTAACGAGCATCTCAAACACGCTAATACTCGAACGAGTATCAAGCTCGGACGAGTATGCTCGCTCATCTCTAGTTGTCACCATCTTTCTGCTGTCCTCTCCTGAGGGCAGTATAAGATAGTGATAGACTCAATAATTTCAGCATTGTGTTGGTTTTATGTATATGTAAAGTAGTTTGTCAGAAACTTAGATTTTATCAGTAGCAGCACACACAGAACACTACAAGAAGTAGTCTTGGATATTCATAAGCTGCAAATAGCCCCACCTACCTTACACACCAGCCACTCATTAACAGCTCCCTATGCACAATAATAGGCAGACAGCTATCAATCAGTGACTGCAGAGTGGTATGGATGGAGCTAGCCTGAAGCTCATTCATATCTAGGACTACTTCCTGCAGTCCTTTGTGTGAGCTGCAAATGACAAAGTGTAAATTCCTAATAAACGACTTTGCTGACATATTAGAAAGACATGCAGGCCAGAGGTTGAGCAAAAAGATGGTGACCTAATCCCATTGACAAATACTTACCCTATATTGTACCTACATTAACCCCTTAAGGACCAAGCTGTTTTGTACCTTAAGGACCAGACAGTTTTTAGGGATTTTACCCATGTGGTGGTTTTAATGCCCTATTTTGTTGCCTTTAGCTCCCAAAATTATTTTTACTGCGTTTTTGTTTTTGTGACATAAAGGGCTATTTTTAAAATATCTTTTTCACTGACTTTTTTCCTCGTTTTTTAGTTTTATTGGGGGTAAAATGCTAAAAAAATGATTTTTTTTAACATTTAGGGCGCCCACCCACTGGCGTTTTTTTTCACTGCGAAATTCGCAGGGTTTTTTTTTCTGCAGGGGGTCTATGGGACTTGTAATGTAAAAATCGCGATCGCGCAAAATCGCGATTTACCGCGATATCGCGATTTTGCGGGATCGCGATTTTAGCTTTGCATGTCCCATAGCCCAAAGACCCCTGCAGAAAAAAAAAAAACGCTGCGAATTTCGCAGTAAAAAAACGCTAGTGGGTGGGCACCCTGACAGTTATTTTTTTTATTTAGTATATTTAAGCTAAAATACGGTATAGGAATGGGTTAGTATGGGTTATAGTATGTATGATTTTTGATTACAGGGCGTATACAGCGACGGTTTGTGTTATTTGTTTATTATGTATGTATTGTTGTTTTATTCTGTTATTTTGTTCTACTTATGTATGTAATTATGTTTTTTTTACTATCTATGTCCCCCATGACGTCATGTAAGACCTCTGGGGGACTTCTTTTATTTTTTTGACACTTTCCCACTGTAGCTGGAGCATCCATAGGAGCCCCAGTTACAGGGGGAAACAACCCCTGTAGTGACATTAGTCACTGGCGAGCTATCCAGGGTCTAGTATGACCCTCCAGCTCTGCTGTAGCAGGAAACCCCGGCAGTCACATGACCCCCCAGTTCCCGTAGTGAAAGTTATACTGTACTTTCACTTTCAGTACACAGCACTCATTCAGCACTGCGTACTCGGGGAAGCAGAAGGCAGAAAGGGTTAAAAACCCATCCAGCCTTTTTCTCTGGGTTATCAGGAAGCTTAAAGCGCTGCCGTAATTTTACTATCGGCGGTGCTTTAAGCCCAGGACTAGGCGCCGTAAAGTTACTGTGCCTGGTCCTTAATGGGTTAAAGGGCTTTTCTGAGATAAACTTTTTTGTCTAAAAACAGCTACCCCAACATAACAAAGAGCTTACTGTAACCCTCACCTCTCCCTGCAAGTCCTTCACCGATGGTTCAAGGTCTTTCCGGTGACATAATGTTTACAGGCAGCAGGCAGCTTGTGCTGACCCATAAACAGGCTGCTACAATCTTCATTAAGCTCTGTCATTGGCTGTAGCGAAGCAGGGGGTGGTGTTACATGGCCCAGCGATGACAGAGGCAGCAATTTTATTTAAAAAATAACTTTACTAGACAACAACAATATAAGCATTGTTTCGCTCCATAGGAGGGTTCTGGTACTTAACTGTTGCATAATAACTCATCAACATTTTTCTTAACCCCTTGAGTGGCACGCCCGGAAATTTTCCGGGCGAGCTCCACTGCTCATAGCAACATAGCCCGGAAGATTTCCGGGCTATGTATCACTATGGGAGCTGCAGAGCACAATGCCACAAGCTGTGACAGTGTACTCTGCTTGCACAGACCCACAGAGAACAAAGCAAGGGCTTTGAAAAACCAGCAGAAGATATTGCCGATCTGCCGGCAATCTCCTGCACTGGTTTGTTTACAGGTTGCCATAGAGACCATCGGCTTGTCAGAAGCAAGCCGATGGTCTCTGTGGCAGGGAGAGCTGGTTGTTAGCTGTCAGAGGACAGCTAGGTACTAGCTCTTACAGCAGAGATCAGAGAAAACCTCCGATCTCTGCTGTGTTAACCCTTTACATGCTGCAGTCTATGTGACTGCAGCATGTAAAGGGCTGTCACTGCAGCATGTAAAGGGCTGTCACCATCGGACCCCCGGAATGTGATCAGGGGTCCTGATGGGTCCCTGTGGAAGTCCCCTAAAGGGACAAAAGAAAAAAAAAAGAAAAAAAAAAAAAAGGAAAAAAATTATAAAAAAAATTATGAAAACACTTGTCTCCCTTTACTTTGTAAAAAAATCAAAAATATAATCACACATGTGGTATCCATGCATCGTAATGACCCAGAGAAGGAAGTTAATACATTATTTAACCCCTTAATGACATGGCCCATTTTTTTCTTTTTTCCCCATTTCTTTTTTTCCTCCCCCCTGTTTAAAAAATCACAACTTGTCCCGCAAAAAACAAGCCCTTATATGGCCATGTCAATGGAAAAATGAAAAAGTTATGGCTCTTGAGACGCAACTGCAAAATTAGTTGAAATTCAATGATTAGACCATTTTAAAAAACCTGCCCTGGTGGGCACGACAGGGTGGTAGGAAACCTGCCACTCAAGGGGTTAAAGCGACAATAACCAATTGCCTACTGCAAACCAAAATGACATTTCTCGGAGTTCCCGTCTGGCAGCAGCAAGGCACTTGTCTCATGAGCCTTTTCCAATCATGCCCGAGACCCGTTTCACCGCCTCTCAGCCGGCCCCTTATGCCCCATAGGAGCTGCATCCTTTGACACAGAATACACCATGTCACAGACATAATTCCACAGAGGTTGTCACTCCATGATTGCGGCTCAATATCCGTGTCACCTCAGGCTCCAAATATCTACTAACTAGGTGTCTTGCTGTGCCATTACATTTATAAGGCATATCATAGTCATGCATTATATATAACTTACATTTTCCTAATGAACAATTATGCTACAAGTGTCTTATATTAACCCTTACATACCTTATAAAAACCTTAGTGCATGGCTTTGCTTAAAGCTAAATGATAGCGTCATAAGTACACTCGCATTCAACAAGCACTGTAAATTCATGACCCACACACCCTGGATAGGGATTTTATATTACAAAGTCCTAGGGTAAGACATACACTCGCATCTCCTCAAAATATTCTTGGCAGTTCGCTTTCATCTTTGCTTGTGCCATGTCCATCATGCAGACCCAGTCCATTGTTTGTTGCACCTCTACCCGGGCAATCCAGGACTCACAAAACTTCAGGCGTGCTCTAAAAACGCACCTCTTTAGGGAGGCATACCGCATTGCCTAAACAAACCCCTCTGTATGCCGCCTGATAACATGCTTCCTGACCTACTGCCTGCAATCCTTGCCAGCCACCATAAACTGCCCTTGCAGCCATACCGATTCTACAGTCACACGGCTAAATTTCAGACTATTGTCTATGTGTATAGCATCCCTCACTCTCCACCTCGCCATACCGCGCACATCTCCAGCACCCTAACCTTCTGTATCACCCAATTACTTGTAGTATGTAAGCTCATTGGAGCAGGACCCTCACCCCTATTCTTTCCATCAAATGATTACTATGTAACCGTGTTTCTGTAATTTTTGTACTTTTGTCTTTATGTATTCCCCCTGTCTATGTAAGCGCTGCGGAATATGTTGGCGCTATACAAATAAAGATTATTATTAGGTTTTTGCAGGGAAAGAGTCTCCCACTCCTCCCACATGCTGATTGGTCCTTCACTCTGGTGGTCTACCTGCTTCTCTATCCAGCCTTGATTTCTTCGTCTTATTGAGCATTTACCACCATGCACACCTTCCACAGGTCTCTCTGCAGTGTTTTCCAGCTTTTGGGCAGTTCCCAAGACTGGGGGCGGGTGTAAGGTCTGCCACTCGAGTCTGTCGCTCTCTCTTGGGTAGCTGCAAGCATCGCTCTGCTTTCCATGGGTGTATGGATCCTTTATGTCTGTTTCCATCCAGCACTGAGAGGGTTCTCTGGCTCTCAGCTCACCTGTGGGGTTAATAGGCATTACTCCTCCAGTTAAGCTGGGTTGTGGCATTTCCTCTTTGCCTGAGAATTGATGTGTGTTAGGTTCTGACATTTGGCTTTCCTAGGTTGCCTACTTCTGTGTCTTGTAGATCTCCTTAAGCCTCCTTAAGTAGGCTCCTTGTATATTTTTCTATTTGTACCTTTGTTTTCTGTAAGCTCACATTCCTGTTTTATGATTTGCTCCTGTCCTTTCCTGCATCAGCGTGCACGCCTGTCTGCTGCCAGTCCCTGCATTCGGTATCCCATCAGGGATAGTCAGACCCAAGGTTCCAGTGCAGGGCCGTCATTCCCATTTCCTTTGCAGCCAAGGTTCAGACTCTCATCTCTCATTTTCTGGTAACAGTACCTCTTACTGTAGGAGTCAGCTGCCAACTACACCAGGACAGGTCAAGGCCAGGCTGGTTGGTTGGTCCATTGGGTCCACACTGCTAATCCGTAACAGTGGGGAAATTGTGACTGTGCTGCTGGTCCCCACAAACGACCACTGCGACTTTACTCTCCACCTGCTGCATCACTCCCTTCCTCGGAGCTATGACGTATCTCTCAGGGCTCAGTCACTCCGGCGCCGATGTGCCCGTGTTAATGCACGATAAGACGGCTGCACTGGGTGCGGATGTCTCTCTGCATGACCGGCTCCATTGCCGGCCATGTGTTCTATCTGCCGGCCGGTGCGGAGAGTGTGACTGAGCCCTCAATCTTTATATAGCAGGTGCCTACATTCCAGAGAACATTCTTCCCATTACGGGGACAGAGCTTAGTCCCTGAACAGATCCCTAATGCAGGTGGCAATTCTTAGGGCAGTGAAACATTACTCGTGTCACAGAGTGGGACAGAGCTTCCTCATCCCAGCAGCACTCATCTTACATGGGTCTTCACTGCGCATGTGCATTCTTTCTCCCCTCTCTGGCCATAACTCTGTCCGCCGGAGGGGCCTTTACACAGCATTGTAAGTGCTCATCTGACAGGTGATGGCAAGTGCCTCTCCCTACTCCCCAACCCTGCCGGATCCCAGGCAGGGGCAGGGCTAACTGTGAGACTTCTGTACCGCCTATCACTGCAGCGGTTGGCTGCTGTCACGTGTAGGGGGGGGGGGTGCGGTGTACTGCTCACGGACCCTCAGAGCAGCAGTAGGTTTATGGGACATTACAGGCTGACTGCAATCTGCAATCTGTAAACAATACATACCAAGGACTTCCAAAGCTGCTGGCGGGGGACTTGTGGGGGCAGGGAAAGGTGAGTATAAGCTCATTGTTATGTTAAGCTGTTTTTAGACAACACATTATCTTGGATAACCCCTTTAAGAACTTGGATAACAAAGATACATACTTCATCACCTTGTGCCCTATGGATACAGACCATAGCTCTACAATGTTTACATAGCCTATAACTGGGCACCAGTGGGCCTTTTACTGAGCAGCTGGAATAAAGGAGGACATTTACAGATTTATGTATGTACCACAGCATAACAGTTTAAGGGCCTTTTAGGCAATATTTTTTTACTGTATAGTGGCCAGCACCTTTAACATTTGAGACCAAGTTCATAGATAGGTATAATACATTTCTATTTAATGGCAAAGTCTATGGGTATACATATGGAGCAAGGGCATGCAGTAAAGAGTTATATACTATTGTCAGTATATCATCAGTGCATAACCCATATAATATATAAATATTAGCATATATAAGTATCAATAAAACTACAGGTATAGAAGCATGCATATTTACGGAGGGCACTGGAGTAAAAAATTCTAAGTGTAAGAAAATGCATATGAATGAAGTACAATGATTAATTTGAATACAGATGCATGCATGAAAGCATCTTAGCTAATTGGATCGGCAAGATGAGTTTTTTGGCAACCCAAGATTGTTTACCAGCGGAATGCACAGGGAGGAACTTTGAACTTCTCACTGTCTAAGGTTATAAATTAAACAAATAGAAGGCATGGGCAGCATATGAAGTGCATATCAAAGGACCCTTTTACATGGGACGATTGTTGGGTGCAGAAGTGGCTGACAGTTTTCCCAGTGATAATGACTTCTGTGCCTTCTCTCAGTGAATGGATGTAGCATGCGCTGGAGGTCACTGCAGTTGCCCGCCTCCATTCAAAGTAGAGAGGCCATCATTCATAGATGAATGTCTGCCTGTTTACACGGCTCGATTGTTGTTCAGTTTTTATGCCTGCAGAAACTGAATGATGAGCGATCAGCAAACAATATCATTTGGCGTTCAGTCGCTCCAAGCATTTACACTGAACAATAATTGTTCAGATTCCCACCACCCAGTGAGAATCTGAATGATTATCGTCCTGTGTTAAAAGGGCCCTAAGATCGCAGTCCCTGCCGAAGCTGTAAATAATGGTAAAACATGTCAGTTGGATTGAACTGTTGTAATTCTATTGCATAGCCCTCGTCTCCATCCAGAGAAATTAAGGAGTATAAGTCGAGTGAATTATAATGAAAGCAGGACAATATAACAATTCTGATATATGGCAACCACTATCTGCTGCTAAATATAGCAGTGTAAGGACTTATCAGACATGCAATAAAGCGCTAATCAGGTTAAAGGGCTTTTCCAGGCTAGCTTTATTGATGCAGAATAGGTCATCAATAGCTGATCGGCTGGGGTAAACTGCTCAGGTTCCTGGTAATTGCAGGAGCAGCTCACATTAAAATCAATGAGAACTGCGCCTGTAATTTGCAGTACAAAGGGGTCGGAGCTGACTGCCTTCACTCCGTGTGTTTTGCCGGTGACCGCCAATGCCGGGATGGCTGATCAGGCAGGGTCCTGAGAGGTGGACCCCTAACAATCAACTACTGATGACCTGCCCTGAGGATTGCCAGGAAAATCCCTTTAATTCCTGACAAGACAAAAATAGTGAAAATGCACAGTTACAGTTGCAGAATGTGCTTTTGAAGTTTTTTTACTTAGACATGAAGAAGAACAAAGTTATATATTGTATATATTATATACGCTTTTAGCATTGGGTCTATTTATTGGACTTCAGTAGAAGTAAATGGATGATTAGATTAATTTCATTCTTCATGGTAGTGTTTTTTGTTTTTTTTTTTAAAGAAAGGGCACAATTCTGAATTTTGTTATCTTTCACCTTGGGATTTCTATGTATAGCCCTGATGCAGAATATAATGTGGAAGCAAATATATAATCACCTGATATAAGGAAAACCCTCTGTCACATTGACTGAGCCATTGGCCACGGACATTGCATACCTGAGACAGAATAAAACATGATCATTGTGCAAAAACAAGGCAATATTTAGCCAAGAAAGATGGGGAAAGAAAGTGTTTAGGGTTGAAATAAGAAGAGTAAGGCCGCCTTCACACTTGTGAGAAAATTGACGCACAAATCTTGCACAAGTATGAACCCCATGCTTTTGACTGCGATGCGATGCTATGTGAGAAACAAATCACAGCATGTTCTATCTAGCTGCAAGATCTCACAGCGCTGCCCCATTGGAAATAATGGGAAAACTCTGCAATCCTCTGCTGTGGCCCTTCACCCCTAGAGTGATGGGAGGCTGTTTTCACATGAAAATGCCTCGCATCCACGGGGGTTTCACATGGTGGGGAGCGCGGTATCGGGCTGTGAACCACAGCTCAATATCAGCCTCACCAGTATGAAGAAGATCTAAGAATTTAAGTTGTGTTTATATCAAAATGGAAGGCCAAGCAGAAGTCCAAATACTACTCTAAGGTTCTGCACAGAGTTCTACACTTGAGACTTAAGTGAAGAACTAGATACCAAATGTAGGAAGCTCTAAAATTGGTCTTATTACAAGCACTCTGAAAATCTCTATTATTGTTAGAAATCAGAAAAAAAAAACTTTGAGGAAACTTCCACCTTTTGTAGTTTTTGTCACTTGGAGTTCTATGCCAATTTACCTTCTGAATATATCTTCATAGCACATAGGGGACTTTGTGAAGCATTCGCCTTTGACAGCGGTGCGAGGTGAAATGAAATGTGTCATTTATACCGGATAAAGACATTTCATAATTATACACCCAGATGGATGCTGCCACTATCTTTGGTGATCAAGTGACCATGAGGGATACCTGGACTTTGTGGTGGTGCGTCTGCATTTAAATCTTGCGAGGGATATGATAAAGGTGAGTGTGCTGTGGACTTGTCTGTCACTGCTTTATATCTGCAGTCATCACTAGGGGGAGCTTTGGAGCCTACTGCATACTGTGTTATTATTGCACTTAATGTATCATTTGTATACAGTAAGCTACACCACACAGGATTTAGAGCTCTGTCTAAGTAGTTCACTATAAAGATATATGAAGAAATAACCACAGATTTTAGAACCCATCCAAAAAATAGTATTTAGGGATGGACTTTTACTTTAAGAAGAATTACAAGATACAGAACATCTAGTCTGGAGGAAGAGGAGGCAAAAAGGAGCACATTAATTGCAAGACAACTTACACCACCCATATGCCGGCAGTGGCCCATATTGTCAGGGAAATCGGTAATAGTGCCCAGGCCCACATATCACAAACAAGGGAACTGAAAATCAACAAAGAGGGAAAATTAATTATATAATCAAATATAAGTGTGTGCATATTAATTGTCTAATAGACTTGTGTTACTGAACTTCAAGAATTGGAACGCAAACAACAGTAATAACATTCATTCCCATTATATTAATTTATAACTTACCATGCCCTTTACATCAATCAAAAGAGAAACATGTTTGCTTCATTAGCCAAGACTGGCAGATAGGAGACTTAGAAAAAGTGAGGGAATTAAAAAGCATTTGTATCTAAAGAAAAATTCACCAATAACAGTGTTTTATGGTAAAGAATAACTTTACCGTATTTTGTTTACCAATATGCCTTAAAAGCTGATTACCGCATCCGGAATCCGACCCATTCGTGTGCAGGCGCTCTTACTGAAACATTGTATTTTGGGCCTTCCATATGCAGCTATTTTTATTTTAGCTTAATAACCTTGATATTTTGTCACTGACATAGCTGAATGAGGTCTTGTTTTCTTTTTGCAAAAAGCATGGAATTTTTCCATAAAACCATTAATGGGGCACATTTTATTGTTTTTCAATAAAAAGAGCCCTTTTAGAAGTCTGTTTTATTTTTCATTTACCATGATGCACTTCTGCAACACTTAAGGCCCATTTAGACACAACAAGAATCGCTCAAAACCATATTTTGGCTCCTGGCTCCTGCCGTCAGCGATTGGTATGGCATGATTCATACAACCAAAGACTCAAATGATTCATTCAACACCCCCACCTTCTATCTTTGAGCAGGATTCTGACCTGCTGAACTTTTTTTTACTAATTCTCTGCCAAATGTGTTAATCAGTGCAAGGTCATCACTTTTGTATCTAGTGTTAGGTAACATCTACAACTCAGCCAGTTATAGTCTCCCACAGTATTTTATACACCTATTGATAATAAAAAGCTTATTTCTAGATAACTGTATCAAAACTGGTGTCTACTTTAACCCCTTAATGACGCAGCCCTTTTTTTCCATTTTTGTTTTTTCCTATCTCCTTTTAAAAAATCATAACTCCTTTATTTATCCATCGACGTCGCTGTATGAGGGCTCGTTTTTTGCGGGATGAGTTGCATGTTTCAATGGCGCTATTTAATGTACCATATAAAGCGCTGAAAAACTTTTTAAAAAATTCTAATTGGAGTACAAGGAAAAAAAAATGAAATGTTGCTATCTTTCGGTGCGTCTTGTTTCTATAGCACATACACTGCAACAAAAATAACGTGATAACTTTATTCTATGGTCAGTACAATTACTATGATAGCAAACGTATGTATTTTTTTCTTGCTGTACTACTTTTATTTTATTTTTTCAAAGATATTTAATTTTTTTAAATAATTTTTTCGATCTCCATCATCTGAGATCAATAACTTTTTTATTTTTCTGTCGACATAGTTGTGCTATGGCTCATTTTTTGCGGGACGTCCTGTAGTTTGTGTTGGTACAATTTTGGAATGCATACAACTTTTTGATCACTTTTTATTGCATTTTTTCTTGGATAAAGGGTTACCAAAAAGAGCATTTCTGGCGTACTTTTTTTTTCTTCTGATGACGTTCATCATGTGGTGTAAAAATGCATTACTTTGATAGATTGGACATTTACGGATGCAGCGATACCAAATTTGTATTTTTGTTTTATTATTTCGATTATTTAATTATAAATATGGCAAAAGGATTTTTTTTACTTTTATTATATTTTTTTTAATTGGTGAAACTTCATCGCTCCTTTTTTAACTTTTTTTTTAGTCTCCAGATGAGACAACAACTTGTGATGCCTTGAGCGCTTCTGCAGTATGATGTAATACCATAGCATTGGCCAGAACAAAGAGCTTAAATACACTATTCAGGACTTTGACATTAATGGCCTATTTTTATAATAAGACATCTATATTAAATCTGTAGTGGTCCGACTCCTGACACATCCGTTTATCAGTTATTTGAGGGGGCCACTTCATTGCTTACCGGACACAGCTCCCTACTGTTATGCTCCTTTTACATGGGACGACAGTCAGATAAACGACTGCATGAGCACTGACGTCACTGCTAAAGTCGTTAGTGCTTGTACAGAGCATTTACACTGATGGACTTCTCCGCTGGGCTCTTGCTGGCTTCTCGCTCAGCGCTTCACCTCCTATATGAAGCGCTGAGCGAGAAGTATTTCTAGGAATGATAAACCAGCGATAGTTTTTATGCTGACTAAAGCTGCATTCCCACGAACGTATATCGGCTCGGTTTTCACGCCAAGACGATATGCGTTGTCCTCATCTGCAAGGGGGCGGGAGGATGGAAGAGCCAGGAGCAGGAATTGAGCTCCCGCCTCCTCTCTGCCTCCTTTCCGCCCCTCTGCACTATTTGCAATGGGGAGAGGCGGAAAGGAGGCGGGGCTAATTATCAGAACTTAGCCCTGCCCCGTCCTGCCTCCTTTCATTGCAAATAGTGCAGAGGGGCGGAGAGGAGGCAGAGAGGGGGTGGGAGCTCAGTTCCTGCTCCTGGCTCTTCCATCCTCCCCCCCCCCCTGCACATGAGGACGACGTATATCGGCTCGGCATGAAAACCGAGCCGATATACTTTCGTGGGAATGCACCCTAAGGGTGCGTTCACACAAGCGTGTTTTTGTGTGTACATACGCACGCACAAAAACACGCTTCTATTTGCAACAATGCATTCCCTATGGTGTGTGCACATGTCCGTACTTTGCAGGTGCGTGCCTGCAAAGATAGGACATGCGTGCACCATAGGGAATGCACGCAATTTTTTCAATGGAGCTGCGGCTGCTGCCGGCGGCTCCATTGAAAACAATGGTCTGCCGACACCCCTGCATTCTTTTTTAGGGAAGGGCTTTACATATAAGCCCTTCCCTGAAAAAGAAACATTTTACTGTAAAAAAAAAAAAAAAAATGCAGGCATTCTCATCAATGGAGCCGCTGCTGCTGCCGGCGGCTCCATTGAAGACAATGGTCTGCTGGCACACCTGAATTGTTTTTCAGGGAAGAGCTTTACATATAGGCTCTTCCCTGAAAAAGAAAAATTTTGGTGTAAAAAAAAAAATTACTTACCTGTCCGCCGCTGCTGTGTCCCCCGCAGGGATGAACACATTTGCTGCATGCGGCAGATGTTTCCTTCATCCCTGCTAGTTAAAAGAATTCCCTGCTGCTACATCTGCCACATCTGTGGCAGATGCAGCAGAGGAATTCTTCAATTCTCTACCGCAGCTGTCACAGGTCAGCTGCGGTAGAGGATTCTGCTACCGGCAATTGATTTCAGGGAAGGGATTTAAATATAAGCCCTTCCCTGAAAATCAAGTAAAAGTGGTTTAAAAAACAAAAAAAATAGATACTCACCTCCCTTCAGCTGCCGAGGCTCAGCAGTGTCTTCTCCTGCTGTCTCCTGCACTGTGGTGCTGATCTATCAGCAGGCGGGGATTTAAAATCCCCACCTGCTGAAAGAGCTGAATGTGATTGGCTGAGGTGCTCAGCCAATCACAGGCAGCTCTCCGCGAATGAATGACAGCTGCCGGGGCTGAAGCGCTCAGCCAATCACAATTAGAGCAACCAGCAGGTGGGGATTTTAAATCCCCGGCAGCTGATAGCTCAAAAGAGCAGTGCAGAGTCGGGGACAGCTTCCCTGAAAAAGAATGCAGGAGGCCGGCAGAGCATTGTTTTCAATGGAGCCGCCGGCAGCAGCCGCGGCTCCATTGACAACAAGCACGGAGCTGTGTTCACATGTGTTTTTGCTTGTACCTAGGTGCGGATATATGTACGCACATAAGTACGCACAAAAACACGCTCGTGTGAACGCACCCTAAAAGTTAGCAATAATGACTTGTCAACAGATAGTATGCATTTTTTTTGCATTAACACTGCACGATTATCGCTCAAATTTGTTCGTTTTAACACATTTTAAGCACTAATCGTTACGTGTAAATGGCCCATTAGGGTAGCTTTACAAGGAACAATTATTCTCCAAACAATTGCTTGATAGATCAGGGATATTTGTTCCATGCAAACACGGCGGCTGATAAGGTATCAAGAGAGAATTTGTTTGCCAGTCGCTAATTGTTTCATTTCAGCAGATGAATACTGGCCTGGTGTAAACAGTTAATCATTCAACAACTAGTCAACCACTTTGCTGGGAGGGTCTCTCTATTTCGGGAGATAGTTGTGGTTGTAAAATCACCCTTTGTTCCATTCATTACAATGGGATAGCTGTGCAGTAAACTGTAATATCAGGCACAGCTGCCACGAAAAGTACATACTGCACCTGCTAAACAATGACTCGGCCCTCCAAGCAGGTGATAAGATGGGATGCTAGGAGTTGGATCTCCAATGATCTAATATTGTTGGCCTATGCTAGAGGTCCATTTACACGTAACGATTTCAAACAAACTAATTTGAGCGATAATTGTGCAGTGCAAAAAAAAAATAAAATCGCTCACTATTTATTTGCTAGTTGTTATCGCTCGCTGACTTTCAATCCACATAAAAATTATCACTGGATTGTGGGCTTCTTGTTCCATCCAAACGCTACCTGTCATCGCTTCACATAAAAGCTGAAGCACTGAGCGAGACGCCAGCAAGAAGTTTGCAATCCAGCGCCGAAGTCTGTCAGTCTAAACACTCTGCATGAAAGCTAATGACTTCAGCGCTGATGCAGTCGTTTAGCCGACTGTCGGACCATGTAAAAGGGCCATAAGGATAGACTTTCAATTGTAAAGTCCTGGATAATGCCTTTAAATACTGCTGTAGTAATTACATAAAATGATGTGCATGTGGCGAGAAGAAGGGCAAAGTGTAGCTTTTATCTGCTTACTACTATCAAGATTTCTATTTTTAAACTGGAATTACTATTTATAGGTATGCAAATTAGATGAGGACATAAATAATCAGCTGGCTTACAATGAAAGATGCAGCATCTAACAACCACATTACAATGTAAAAAGTCATTATTCAGGGTTTATTTTACCAGGCAGAGATAAAGGGTTGTTCCATCTAGACAACCTATTTCTATATGCACCATTAAGGGCTTTTACCCACCAGCCTTTTTTTAACGCTGCCATATTGCTGCGTTTTTTTCAATGGGACTTTCTGATGTTAAAATCGCATCGTACAAAAATCACAAAAGCACAAACTTGCGATTTTTGTGCAATGCGATTTTAACATTAGAAAGTCCCATTGAAAAAAACACAGCGATATCCCAGTGTTAAAAACGCTAGTGGGTAAAAGCCCTTAGACTCCCTGTCCACGGGTGAGGCGGAATATCACTAGCAATATTCCGCTGCTGGGGAGCAGGGGAGAGAACTGACAGTTCTCTGCTGTTAGCTTATCTGACAGATATGGAGAATCGCAGCAAATCGCGGCATGCCACGATTTGAGTCCCGTTAACGGAGAATCGCTATGATTCTCCGCTCATGGACAGGGGGACTGTGCTTTCCATAGCAACGCTATAGAAAGCGTGCACTGCGTTACTCGTGGCTGGATCATCGGCACAAGTAACGTAATGCAAGATCGTCCGTGGACAGGAGTCCTTAAGGCTGCATGCATCTTCTGCTGGTAATGCCAGGTTATTGTCAAGGATTAGAGAAGGCAACCCCTTCTAAGGGCTCGGTCAGATGAGCATCTTTTACACGCTGCTACAGCAGTGTGTAAACCACGCTTCTATAGCAACCAACAGGTTGCTGTGGAAGTGCTCACAGGGACCCTTTTTACAAGCACAGAATCTGTGCTTTTAAAAAAAAACAGCCAGCGAGTGCTGACTCGCCTGTTAACTCCATGGTGCGTGCTGCACGGGGTGCTTACCATAGGCTCCTCTGGGAACCGTGGAAGCAATCGGCCCACACCATGAATGTGTGAACAGGCTGCTCCACGGAGCTAGTGGCAGCCTGTTGACGCGCATAATCCCTGCATGTCAGCAGCGTGGTTTACACATTGCTTAGGAGCTGGGGCTTCGCATTCACGCCATGCTAGTTTGTTCACAAAGTCCTGTGAAAGACAGGCAGGAGCCCCCACAACAACACAGTCATCATCATCTTCCCAGCCATATGGCAGACATGGCCTCTTCTCCCTATGCTAGTCCAACAAAGCAGAGATAGAAGTTGGAATATCTGGAGGGACGACCCAGTGCAGGGGTGAATGATTTATTAAAGCTGCATCGCCCACCGTGATGGACATTTTTGATGATATTCCTGTTAATGGTGCCTCCATGAAAGTTATGCTAATTTCTCTCCAGTCCAACTTTACCCAACTCATCCAACCCCTCAACTCGGCTATCACTGAGGCAGAGAACAGAATCACTCAAGTAGAGACTAAAATGGTAGAACTTGCATCTTCGCATAACAACCTCATAGATGCACATTATACCCTGGATTCAGAACTTGACTGACTTAGAAACAAGGTGGTGGATTTTGAGGACAGGTCACGCCGCAATAATGTTAAGTTCTGAGGGATCCCTGAAATAATGTCTGCTGTAGAGCTAATGCAATATTTTATTATAGACGGGGCACATAGACTTCCCCGTCCTAAACATCTGTCAGAGCATGCTAAGAGACGTTTTGGTGCATATCCACTGCTTCCATGTAAAAGAGAAGCAATGGGAGGTGGCCAGGAAGCTAGACTTGCTACGCATACCATACCATGTGTGGTCTCTATTCACAGACCTATCTGCAGCAACTGTGGCTCAGAGACGACAACTGCTTCACTACAACACTTTGAGATAACAAAATTGCACATAAGTGGGGTTTTCCTGTACATCTTTTTACCTACAGCAACATTTTTGTGGTTACATCATTGGATGACTGGATTAACCTTCTACAACAATGGAATTTAAATGTCTCCCTACCGACTAAAGGCCCATTTACACGGAGCGATGATTGCTCAAAAATCGCTAAAAAGTGATAGTTTGAGCGATAATTGTTGCGTCTAAACGCACGTCCATCGTGCACTTTTCGTTAAATTCGTGCACTGATCGTCAAATTCAGGCAACCAAAAAATGGTCATTCAGCCTTATCTGCAGCTCTCCGGGGTAGTGCTGATAGCATTGTTTTCCACTGGAGAACAAAAGAACTGAAAGCAGATAAGAGCCCTGACGGCAGACAACTTGTGGAAGAGCTCCTTCAATATAGATAAACTTCAAAGCAACTTAATTCAAAATTATGAGAGGAAAGAATCAAGGTCCACTATGGTATTACTCAAAATAATAAATCTGTGAAGCTTTTGGCTTCTTGCCTTAAAGTCCAGCATCTCAAATCACAGATTCCGTCCCTGCTAGGTCGTAATAACAAAGGATAGCGTTTTGTAAACCCTATGAAGCAGGTATACCTGTGATAGCCGATGTGATTCACTAATCATCAATTTAGGGGTCGTAGCCATAATATCTTGTCATAGATGATACTCTATGGGGCCCAAGTCTCTTTCTCATTTTTCTTTGGTATAGGTAGGCAATTTTTCTAGCTCTTTCATTAGCAAATGTTTTATATAGTTCAGAGATAAGACCAGCTGAGCTTCCCACCAAAGCCACTATTTCAGCTATTGAATGGTGCGTTACCCGCAGGCCCATTCTCCTGTATTCGCCAACTCTTTTTGAAACACATGACGCAATTGTACGTATTCATACGTAGCTGGTCGGTAAATCAAACTCACATTATAGTACAGAAAATTGTTTTAAGTAGCCAATTGGCGAATATTTGTGGAATACAACGAATACCTTTATATTTCCACCTGCCAAAGCTCTCCAGACTAGCCAAGATTGACAGATATTGTGTATCCCAGATTGACGTGTATTGTAAAACCCCAACACATTAACCAAGGTTCTCACTTTCCACCACACCTTCTGCATCAAATATGTAGTCTGTCATTGTCAACTATGCATTTTAAACTTATGGGCTTTGAGTGCTTCTAGTAAAGCCTCTGACCCAAGGAACTGCTGCAACACATCTCTAATGGAGCCATGTTCCTCCAAGCCCCATCCTCTAAAATGTTATAACTAGGCTGTCAGAAAATATCTAGCTGGGTTTGGAAATCCCAGACCCCCATCATCCTTTTCCTCTGCAAGCTTTGAAATCTAATTCTAGCAGTACGCCCTTTCCACATAAGCTCATGTGTGTTGCTTTATAGAATGGCCTCTGAGGAAGCCAAATCGGACTATTTTGGAACACGTACAGGAGCTGTGACATCCAAATCATTTTAATTTAAATCTTTTCCACTTCAGTTGCTTTATCACATTTACCCTACTTAATATGTAATGTTGTCAATTGTTATCACACCTTGAAGGTTGTGTCCACTTTTGTTTTAAGGTTATTTATAGGTTGTTTCTACATGAAAAGTTGAGTAAGGCCAGGCTCACATCATTGTGTATCTCTCGTGTAGCAAGAACGCAATAACATGTACACCTACTGTGTGCCGCCAATCGCCATGAACTATCTTTGCGTGTATGCATGCATAATACAAGCCAAGATAGAACATCCTGCAAATTTTTTTGTGCATAAAAAACGCAGGTGTGAGTGGCCCAATACAAGTCAATGGGCTAACTAGCATCACAAGTTGCGTGCAACACGCAATTATAATACACCTGTGTGACACCTAACTCTGAAAATACATTGCATTACTAATCTTGTACTGGGCCTGAGTTACGCCATGCATTATTTTTCACAGCTACATTCACAACTGTTTTGTTGGAAACAATTAACACGCCTGTCATACATGTGTGTTAGGGCGCTTTCACGCGGCCGTATGTGTTTTTACGTTTTCTCGAGCGCGCCATAAAATTGCATGAATGGATGTTTTTTCGCACTCACGGCCAGCATTTTCTCGACCATTTACACGACCAGGCCCAACGTTTTTTAGCAAAAAAATATGCGTTGCACCTCGCAAAACCCTCGCTCTGCCAAAATCCTCGTGGTGCCTTCCAATGCCTATATAGAAGCACCTGTATGCTTTTCGCAGCATTGGATGCTACTAAAATGCCTTCCCCTCCTTTTCTTTGTCCATCTCTCATAGCCGCCGCCGTATATTGGGCAAAAAATAGTTCCAGAACTATCTTTTTGCCCAGCACACATGTGTTGGCGCGTATTTCAGTCGTGTATGTTCCATTTTTCATGGTCTAACGTATTTACGCGCTGTATATTCACCCTTTTGAACTGATGTATTGGAGACCAATGCCTCAGATGGTCGCGTATATCGGTCGGCTTTAAAAACGTGCAGTTTATGCACTCGTGTGAAAGAGCCCTTAAAGGCAGAGAGCAGAATCTGCTCTTTTCTTTATGTTCAGTATATGAAACATAACATAGCAACAGTTTTTTCCCACCAGTTCAGATAGAATTAAAATACATAGATGCAGCCTGCGGGAGGGGGATGCAGGATACACGTTAAGCACTGTCAATGTAGTAAAGAGCTAGTATTTAGGGATCCTCTGGAATATGTCTGACTAATTTATGAGTCAACAGAGGCCAAGAAATTAATGCATAAAAAGATTTTTCCATCTAAGATCCAAACAGTACAATAGTTGGACCCCTATACTACTGTGACTAAGCCAATTGATTGAACTATCACTGCATTCCTCTCTCATTAATCCGGTTTCTATCTTATTTCAGAATGCAATTCAGTAAGAGAATGCAGATATGCTGGTTTGGGTATTTTCAATATTTGATCTTGTATCTACTGTATATAGGCTCATCAATGCGTTTAATGATAAATACTATTGGCATTTCTATTAGTCAGAAGAGGTAATTGCAGTGGTTAGAGCTGCTAATATGCATTTATTGACATGAAGGTCTCCACCCGCAATCATAATACCCAGTAATAATCAGTTGCCTTAAGTATGTGAGGGAGAAGAGTGATGTTTATTGCATGACTAATGACTCAAACAAACACATTAATATTACTAATCATACGGTAACACCATTTACATTCTATACATACATTAAAGCACAAAAACTTTGTAAGTATGGATAAACTAATAGGAGTGGCCAGAAAAATATTTGCACTACGAGATCACACGTATCCCATAAAATAATCACGGACGCATAACGGGACAAAACGAAACCACTGACTTCAATGGATTAGAGTGGTTTCGTTTTCACTAGCCCTTTCCTGGGCCGTTAGTACTACGGTTGAGAAAAGATAGGACATGCACTATCGGGCAGTACCTATCTTACCATTTTTTTTCCTAACTCCTGCGCTATGGCGTTGAGTTTGAACGGCTCGGGAGAGGGGAAGAAATTTCCCTCATTCAGGCGCAACTACGCTCCGTACCAGCGAGGGTAATTGCGCCTCAGGTCACCTGAAACTGACCTCAGGGTGATTTCACACACAGTTAGGCAGCTTTCACAGGGCCGTGAAAATCGGCAGAGATTTGTGTGTTGTGAGACGCACAACTCTTGCACGAATAAGAACCTCATTGCGGTGCGGGAAAAAATCGTGACATATCCCATCCTTGGGTGTTCCCTCAGAACGCCCATTGTTGTCAATAAGCCGGCAAAGCTTTGCATAGCGTGCGAGGTGCACGCAAGTGCGATGCGACATTTCCCATTGAAAACAATGGGAAACACTCCACGATCCTCTCCCTTGACGTCTAGCATCACTACTTCCCAGAAGTGATACGAGGTGGTTTTAACACATCCACTGGGACATCGCATACTGGTGAGTTTCATGCACGAGTTCTGTCCGATAGCGATTTGGATGGAACATATTAGTGTTAATATCACATTGATTTCAATGTGTTTCTGCATATGAGTGAGTTTTCACTTGCAGCGATGCTGCGAAATTGAAAAATCGCTGCATGTCTTATTTGTGGGTGATTCCTTGTAAGGAATCGCCTCTTATTTCTTGTGGGATCTTGATTCGCCCTCGTATGTCATGCGATTTGCATGCGAGTAGGATGTGATTTTTACCACTGAAATCTACTGGACACTTGTAAATTTTCATGCGCCTGAAAAACATGCAGGAAAATTGCAAGTACATAGGCCGCCTGCAGACGGGCGGAAATTCCGCGGCGGGATTTCCCGCGTAATTTCCGCCCCTGGAAGCTGCCATAGGATTGCCTTAACAAGCGCAATCCTATGCAGACGGCCGTGATTTGCCGGCGCGAAATCTCGCGTGGCAAACAAATCGCGGCATGCTCTATTTCTGTGCGGGGCTCGCAGGTGAGTGACGCGCTGCTCTCTGCAGACGCTCGGGTCGGCTCCCGCTGTGAGAATTCTCGCAGCCGGATCCGACCCAGCCATCTGCAGGCGGCCATAGAAGCAATACATCTTTTAAGCAAAAACGCATCATGGTTACATCCAGAATCACAATTTTAGAAGCGCGTTAAGGAAGTGGTTATGTCAACCTAACCTTACATGTACAAGCACAAACAGAGCAGCGTATTACTAGAAGACCCATATAGTCCATGAAATGAATATCAGACAGTGACAACATTTTTCGAATGTGATAAATATAATTCTATTTCTAAATTTAATGAGGTCCGCATCTACCAAAATTAAAAAAAATACAAATTTTTCTGCATTGCTATTTTCCACAAACTTTTTAAAACTTTTTTTGATTTTTAAACCAACTTGCCATTTTTTAAAAAAGTGTATGGGATTTAGCTGGAGGAAGTATGACTGACAACAGTCTGTTAGTTTTAGGATAATTTAGGCCAGTTTCACACGGCTAAAAAATAAGGCGAGATTTGTGTGCTGTGAGACGCACAAATCTCACACAAATATGAACCCCATTCATTTGAATGAGGTCATACACATGGATCTAAATTCCGCCCCCGCCCCCTCCCATTGCAAAGAGCCAGTGGGGAGGAGAGAGGCAGAGAGCTGGTAAGGAGGAGGGAAGGGGGAAGACAGCTCAGATGGTAGCAAATATCGGCTGGCCGTGAAAACGGTAGCCGATATACGCTCCTGTGAATAAATCCTCAGTGTCATGTCGACTATACCAAATTTATATAGTTTTTTTTTTCCGTATTAAGTTAAAAAAAAATAAAACATTTGCGAAAAAAATATTTTCTGCCAGCGTAACTTTTAAATTTTTCTGTTGATACAGCTGTGTGAGGGCTCGTTTATTGCAGGGCGCACTGTAGTTTCTATTGGTACCATTTTGGAGTGCATATGATTTTTTTAATCAATTTTTTAATTACATTTTCTTTTAGAGACAGGGTAAGCAAAAAAGGGTAATTCTGGCATTGTGTATTTTTTTCTGATGACGTTTACCGTGTTGGATAAGATCGCCAATACCATAGTCCTGGAAAACCCCTCTAAAGTCCAGTCAAGGACTACAAGGGATTGCACAGCAAATTCACAAAGTGCTTCCCCACTTACTGGTGGGAGAGGTAGACCTGTGTTTTCACAATGACACTAAGGCTGCTTTCATGCACCAGTAATTGTGAGCCAAAACCAGGAGTGGGTCCAACAAACAGAAAAGCCACAAAGCTTTCCATTAGACCTTTCTAAGCAGGTTCCATTCTTGGTTTTTGCTCACATTTACTGATGCAAATTACTGACCCCAAGTGTCATGTGAAGGTGGCCTAAGGCTGGTTTAAGACGAGCGTACAAAAATGTGTCCATAATACAGATATGTTTCAGAAGATATCACATCCATATGCTATTTCATCTATATTTTCCTCTGTATTTTTATTATTTTCTATTGGTCAAATACAAGATCAGTATTTGTCCAATAGAAAACAATACAAATTTTAAGGCAAGTATGCAAAAAACAGATTGTGCTGCATTCTCGAAAAACTACCCTAAAAATATGGCCATATGATTACCCCTATAGATTTACCTTAGCTCTGTATTATGGTCCCCTCAACATGGACCTAATATGGAGCAACAATGCTCGTTTGAAAGCAGCCTAAGGCCTCATTCACATGACCATATGCTTTTCTACGTTTGGCCGTACGCCGCATTTTTTTTAACATGAGTGAAGAATTGTCATGATCGGGTCCCAATCTTAATTAGCGTTTTTCCGTTTTTCCATTTACATGGGCGGCTGCTAGATAGCTAAGGCTGAGTTGAGGTTTGGGTGGCAGTGTAAAACACATGGAAGAGCCTCCAGCATTGTGTAGTGTTTTTCTATGTCATTTTTAGTAACATTAAATTGTGTCTTTGTGTCTTTTTGTTCAAACATTTTATAGATTTTTGAAGTCTTATTGAGAACCCACAGAGAAAAAAATGCAAAAAATATATACCTAGAGGATGCTGCATCTTGATAAAAAGAACACTGATCCACCCCCCCCCTCCCAAAAAAAAACAACTAAATCACTTGTCATGTATACATTTTCATGTGGTGGGTCTGTTTTAGCAGACACCCTTCATAAAAAAAACTGTGAAAAATGCAATATGCTGCCCACAGATGTTTCTGAACCCACCCCACAGAGGAGGATTAAAAACTGATTGTAACCAATCAGATGTGACCCATAGTTTAAAAATCCTCAACAGAAAAGAAGTGCCTAACTGATGATTTAGGAGGATGGCTGACTTTACATATGAATGTAGAGGAGCCAGCATACATACCCAGTGATATATAATAATAATATAATATAACTTAAACATAAATCTAAAACGTCTTGGTCCATGGATTTGCCATGTAGGTTCAGACATACCTTGTGCTATTCTCCCCAGGTTTTCCTTCTTTCACCTGCCCAGTGAATCAGTCTAGCAGTTTGGTCGCATGCTCCCTGGGTTGCACCAAGTAATAGTACAAGGCACACCCACCTGATGACACAGGTACAGGAGAAAAGTCCATGATCTGCTCTGTAAATTAGTTCCTGTTGTAATTACAGGTGAGTCAGGGTCAATCAATCAAGTTCAGAATAGGTGACACTATTTATTAATACCCAGAGAAGTAGATTGCTTTACACTTGGTACATGTGCGATAAGGTGTGAACTGCTTTCATGACATGATCATTACAAATGCCAGGAAGCTAAAATACAGGAGCTACAAAAGGGTTTACATGACTTACTGGACCTGGATATAAGACATCCCTCATACTCGCACTGTCCTTTCATATTTCTTTTAACTACAAGAAACAAAATGCTAATTTGACCCCCATTTTCAGTCAGTTATGGAGACATGTGGTGACGTAAACCAACACATTGTGCCATTAAAGAGGTATTACGATTTGGGCAAATAAAGGTTATTCATAGGGAAGCTGTCACCGGCCCTGAGCACGATAAAGTAACTCATGGTGCTGTTAGGTGAGGCGACGATGGTTATACTCACCTGCTTCCTGGTTCTCACAATACTGACTGCCGAGGTCAATGTGCCGGATGAAAATCTGACTCTCTTCATAGTACCATGTCAGATTTTCATCCAGCATGTGGACTACAGTAGTGGGCACAATGGGTACCAAGAAGTGGGTGCATATTAAAAATACAGCACCCAGTTTCCTGTCACCTCACCTAACAGCACCATCAGTTACTTTATTTTCCAATATACTTTCTGTATCAATTCACCACAGGTTTTTAAGAACTCCACTTGCTGTCATTCAATAGGAACATTCCTTGTTTACTTCTAATGGCTAAAAAAAATGCCCTGGTCATGTGATGGGCATCCAAGTGATTGGCAGTTACAACACAGTTATCAGAGCTGCGTCTTTTAAGTATGGACTGATAAATCCATCACGTAATGAACCGATACAGAAAATAAGCTGGAAAACTCTATAGCTTTTCATTATGCAATGAGTATCATTTATTTTCTAAATCTGTTGTACGCTTTCAATAGTCTCTTTCATTAAAACAGTCCCCTTAGGCCTAAATGCGCACAGGGGTATTTGCATTGCAGAATCCGAAGTGGGTGTCCGCCTCTGGATACCACAGCAAATACTGCCCATAGACATGCTATGGAAAATCGCTTTTCTATGCCCATGAGCGGAAATCAATAGCGATTTTCCACTCGCAGAGGGAAAATTGCAGCATGTCCTATTCCAGTACGGATTCTGCATGGACAGCTTCTATTGAAGTCAAAGGAAGCCGTCCAATCCGCAGCCCTTTCACAATGTCATTGCATTTTCTGTACTGCGCATGTGTGCCAGCCAGCACATCCACAGCACAGAAAAGAATTAGCTGGTATTCTTGTATCTTGTCACCACCAGGAAGCTAGGGGTTTGAAAGGGCTTGGATGCAGAAACGCCCCTGCCACACCCCTAGCTCCTGATTGGTCACTTTTCCAAGGTCCTAGTAGCAGAGTGTGTGGTGATTGTAACTTTGGCAGGATGGTTAGGGATTTCTGTAGGTGTTACGCTTGCAGTATTCACTGAAAATGCTTAGAAGTATGAGAGGATTTACTGTAAGGCTAACCCCAAAACAGTCCTAACCCTAACCCTCCTGCCAAGGCTAAAATCATGGCAATGTTTGGCCATCGTACACGCAGCTTAAACATGTTGGAGTAACTGTGCTGGGCGCAAAGTGAGATGAGTCAGCCCCAACGGCCCTATTAACCCCTTACATGTGCACAGACACGCCTTTCCACTGGCTCCTTGCCGGACACTACAAGGGTGCGGGCCTGCAGATTTTCAGAGTCCTGGCGGCCGCTTACACTTCCCCGGGCTATAGTGACAATGACCCCGAAAAGGGGAGGTCACACAGAGCGAAGCGCTGCAGCCCTAAGGCCGCTGCCATCAATGCCGGCAAGGAGAGTGCCGCCGGGGACACTGACAGCAGCCACTTGAACTTGAGCCCACCGGCACTGCAGCGCTGTTGCTGAGAGTCCAGCACCAGGGACACTGCAGCCAGTGCTGGGAGGCCAGCATCGGGGACACTGCAGCCGCCGAGAGTAACAGTGGCCCCGGTAAGGACAGCCCTCAGGCACTGCAGCGCTGCTGTGCGGAGGCCGCTGCCCCCTACAGTCACAGAAGGTTCAGCAGCATACACGCAGTATACTCACATGAGGATACTGTAGTGCTGTGCTGACTGCCAGGACCTGCTGTGAGACAGAGAAATGGGAGCCAATCACAAATAGCGGGCATCACCCCCCTGTCAAGCACATAATATCTTGTCACCACCCACTCTTCTGGTGGTGACAAGATACAAGAATACCAAATCAGCTACCGCCGGCATTCTGGTCCTTCTGTGGGCTGCTGCTGCGTCCTCGTTCTCCTTCTGCTACTGCTGCTGCCTCCTCCTGCTGCTGCGTCCTCGTTCTCCTCCTCCTCTTGCTGCTCCTGCTTCCTCCCCCTTCTCCTGCTGATCCTTCTTCTTCCTCTTCCTGCTTCCTCCTCTTCCTCCTGCTGCTCCTGCTTTCTCCTCCTCCTCCTGCTCCTGCCCCCGCATCCTCCTCCATGCCGACAGAGCATTTCTTCCTGGAAACGGGGCTTGAATTCCCCACCTCCAGTAAGCTAATGCCCTGACTGGTTAATCCAGCGCCATGTCAGCCAATGAAAGCTGGCGGTGGGTTAACCAATCACAGCCATTCAATGACATTATTGAATGGCTGTGATTGGTTAACCTAGCGCCGGCTTTAACATTCTCTCTCAGTACAGACTTATAATGATTTTTTTTTATAATTGAGTACCTTTACATGGGGTGATTGTTGTCTGAATAATCATTGGAAACAGTGATTTTTGGTGATAGTTGGCCCGTGTACACACGGCCACCGACAGGGCACAGTCTGAGAAATCGCTCACTTGTCAGAGTTGCTTGGTTTTTAGCTCACTTAAAAACCAAGCAACTATCAGCCAATGTAAACAGGTAGACGTTCATCTATGAATGACTGCCTGTTCGCAATGAATGAAGGTGGGCAGCCGGAAGAGATCTCCAGCCCACTCCGCCTCCATTCTGTAAACGACTATCACTCCTGTGTGACCGGACAAGAGCAACAGTTGTCTCCTGTAAAGTTACCATGTCATATCACTAGGCTATAAGGCCTCATGTCCACAGGGAAATGTTTATTTTAAATCCGCAGCGTTTTTCCCGCATGCGGATCCGCGCCCCATAGGGATGCATTGGACACCTGCAGGTAGTTAAATACCTGTGGATGTCATTTTTCCCGCCAGGCGCGGATCCGTGTGCAGGAAAAAAATGGACATGCCCCATTTTTGTGCGGTTCTCCCGCGCAGATGGCTCCTGCAGGCTTCTATTGAAGCCTATGGAAGCCGTCCGGATCTGCGGGAGACCTAAAATCTGAATAAACTCACCTGCTCCGGACGATGTGGATCTTCCTTCCTTCGTGGCTGGATCTTTTTTCTTCGACCCGGCGGATGTTCCGGGCGTATGTGCGCTGCATGCCGCCGGCGTGCCGAGCACATCCGCCGGGCCGAAGAAAGAAGATCCTGCCACGAAGGAAGGAAGATCCGCATCGTCCGGAGCAGGTGAGTTTATTCTGATTTTAGGCCTCATGTCTGCGGGGCAGGAGGCACCCGCTGCGGATTCTACATGAAGAATCCGCAGCGGGCCTGATTTTCCCCATGGACATGAGGCCTAAACATTTGTATTAGAATATTTACAAACACTGTCTAATAATATAAATCGGTTAGTTATAACCAATAAACGCTCACTAGTCTTCTATGTTAAATGGTAACCATCTGCAGATCTCAAGTATTAGTACACTGATTAAGACATCAACATAAAATGTATTCCACACATTACTTTGTTACCACACAGCAAACACGTTTCAAAGCTAGGCCTAATGCACAAGGGCGTATCTGCACTGTGGGATCCGGAGCTCTGGATCCCGCAGCAAATACAGCCCCATAGGACATGCATTGAAAAATGCATTTCCATGCCCACAAGTGGAAATCAACTGCGATATTCCGCTCACGGCCTGGAAATCGATGGCACATTCACAGCACAGAGTGAAGACGCCGGGCAGGTAAGCCGGAAGTCACTGCAGGAGCACAGGGTCGAGAATCTCGCAGTCAGAATCCGACCTGGCCGTCTGTATTCGGCCCTATGCGGCTCCTTGATCACAGCATGATTAGACAGTGCAAACATATAGCCCTTTTACACGGCACACTTGTCGGGCCCTTCTGTTCCAGCAATAATCGCTCCTGCGCTGAATGGAGATGGAGCATGCTAGAGATTGCTCAGGCCACCGGCCTCCATACTCAGTAAATAGGTAGTCGTTCATAGATGAATGATTACCTGTTTACGCAGGCCGATCGTCGTTTGATGTTTATGCCTGCAGAAACTAAACGACAAACAAATTATCGTGTGTCGTTCAGTTGCTGCCAGCATTTCCACCGATTAATTATTGTTCAGATTCCTGTGGTCCAGTGAGAATGCAAACAATTACACTGTGCAACAAATGTAAAAAAAAAATTTTCATAACAGAAAGTAATTTATTATGTATTAAAACCTGCTGATCACACTGGTAAAACTGAGTAATAGCGGCACATCTCATTTTCAAGTTATTTAACTCCTTAGTGACCAAGCATTTTTTTTCGTTTTAAAAAATTGTATTTATCCATCAACGTATCTGTATGTAGGCTTGTTTTTTACGGGACGAGTTGCACTGTTCAATGGTACTATGGAATGTACCATATAATGTACTGAAAAACTTTTAAAAAGCTCTAAATAGAGTAAGATAACAAAAAAAACCCGAAATTCCTTCAGCGCGTCTTGTTTCTACGGCTCACAAACTGCAACAAAAATCACATGCTAACTATATTCTATGGCTCAGTATAATTACTTCAACACCAAACTTACATAGTTTTTTTTTGCTGTCCTACTTTTATTTTTTTTCAAAGACAAAGACATTTAATTTTTTTGAAATTATTTTCTGCTGCATTTTCTGCACCCAATAACTTTTTTATTTTTCCGTCCATATAGTTGTGGATGGGTTCATTTTTTGCAGGACGTCCTGTAGTTTGCGTCAGTACCATTTTGGAATACATATGACTTTTTGATCACTTTTTATTGCATTTTTTCTTGACGACAGAATGACCAAAAAAGCGCATTTCTAGTGTTTTTAATTTTTTTTTCAGGCGATGTTCACCGTGCAGGGTAAATAATGCATTATTTTGTTAGATCGGACTTTTATAGACACAACGATACCAAACATGTATTTTTGTTTTATGATTTTGATTCTTTTAGTTAGTCTAACCAATGACCGGTAAAAACACAGTTTATTAATTACAACTTACTTGTGGATGATCTGCAGTGTTTACGCCACGTGGAAACATACCCTATATGTTACATAAACCTACCCTTATAGTGTTCAGTCAGCGCACAGTTTATAACAGTGATTGTGAAATAATTGCGCAATCACTTTTGTTATTCTTTTTATTAAGCAGGTTAATGGCGAGCCGACTGGATTAATTATATAGGCAGATATCCAAAGTATACAATACAATGGCAATTGGATTACATTATTCTCCATAATTGGAAAACCTTACGTGGCAGAAAAGCTGCTTATCATATTTGAATTCCGCACACTAAAGTTACTATAAGCCGCCTGTCTGCTCATCTGTTATAAAAATTGTGTTGCACTGTTATCGTTCTGAACAAAAGAGCCTTTAGACTAGACAGTCTTTAAATGCACCAGATTTATCGCAGTGGCTCATGCTGGGTGGTAAAGCTATCTAGTCTAAATTTATACCACCTATTATTTGGCTTAGTTTATGACAAAAATTGATGCAATCTTTACCGCACATTTAGGCCATGCCCCCTTTTTCACAATCTAGCTGCTTTGTTGGACAAGTCATAAATAGTGTCTGAAACTGTCTAAAAAGACATGATAAATGGGTTGCAAACCATATTAGAGCCCATGAGGCTTAAATAAAGGCTGGGTTTAATGTCTCCGTGCTGGTGAGCTAAATGTTACTTATTTTGCATACCATATAAAATAGTATTTGGGTGTAATTGGTGCCAGAAAACTTTCACATTTTTCAGAGTCAGGGTGACTACCCACTACAGGTTTTTTCACTGCGAAATTCACAGCGTTGTTTTTTTCTGCAGCGGTCTATGGAACTTGTAATGTTAAAATCGCGATCGCGTAAAATCACAATTTGCCGCGAAATCGCGATTTTGCTCGATCACAATTTTAACATTACAAGTCCCATAGACCCCATGCAGAAAAAAAACGCTGCGAATTTCGCTGTGAAAAAACCGGAGTGGGTAGTCACCCTTAGGGCTCATGTCCACGGGGAAAATATGATTTAGGATCCGCAGCGGATTACCTGCACGCGGATCCGCACCCTATAGGGATGCATTGACCACCCGCGGGTACATAAATACCCGCGGATCGTCAATAAAAGGGATTTAAAAAAAAAAGGAGCATGAAAAAATCTGGACCATGCTCCATTTTCGTGCGGGTCTCCCGCGGGGACGGCTCCCGCGGGCTTCTATTGAAGCCTATGGAAGCCGTCCGGATCCGCGGGAGACCTAAAATAGGAATTAAAAGCATTTACTCACCCGCAGCGGGCCGGGAAGCTCTTCTCTTCCTCGCGGCCGCATCTCCCTTGCTTCGGCTCGGCGGATGTGCCCGGCGCATGCGCGCGGCACGTCGACGACGTGCCGGCGATGTTCCGCCGGCGTCAGGAATTCATCCGCCGGCTGAAAAAGAAGATCCGGCCGTGAGGAAGAGCAGAGCTTCGCCGCCCGCTACGGATAGGTAAATTCTTATTTATTCGTATTTTCAGCGCTCATGTCCGCGGGGCAGGAGGGACCCGCTGCAGATTCTACATGTAGAATCCGTAGCGGGCCCGATTTTCCCCGTGGACATGAGGCCTTAGGCCTTAGTCAGACGGGCGTTTTTTTGCGCAATTTGCACATGCGCATGTGTCCGGCGATTTTATAAAACCATTGCTTTGCAATGTTATCGGACACATGAGCGCTTTTTATGCGCGCGTCCGATAAATTATAGAACAGAAATCGCAGATCGCACCTATCTGCGATTCCTGTTCTCTTCTCTATATGCGCTCAATGGGGCCGGCGGCAGCAGCGCCGACCCCATTGAGAACATATACTAGACAAATCATTCTTCTCTGCCACAGCTGTAACAGCTGTGGCAGAGAAGAGCGATGTTTGCCCATTGAATTCAATGGAGCCGGCTATACAGCCAGCTCCATTGAAAGCAATGGGCTGCCGGCGATCGCGGGATGAATTGTCGGAAATTGGTCCCTGCGCTGAGCCAATCAGAGGCAGCTCTCACTCACACCCATTCATGAATTCATGAATGGGTGTGAGTGAGAGCTGCCTCTGATTGGTTAGCGCTGAGCCAATCAGGGGCAGCTCTCACTCACACCCACTCACACGCACTGCAGGCCGGCCGCGCTGAACTCTGGCTGCCGGGACAAGGTGAGTATATATATATTTTTTATTTTTACACATTTCTGGATGAATTGCAGGGAAGGGCTTATATATTTAAGCCCTTCCCGACAATTCATCGTGAGATCGCCCGCAGCGCATTGCTTTCAATGGAGCCGGCTGTATTGCCGGCTCCATTGAATTCAATGTGCTGGACAGCTCCCACCCGTTTCTATTGAAACGCGGCTAGGAGCAGTTTTTTCGGGCAATTTTTCGGCCCCGGTCACGCGATTTGCGGATGCGCATCCGTCCTGCGATCTGCAAATCGCGGCAAAAAACGCCGTGTGACTAAGGCCTTAGAGGGGAAAACTGCTAAAATACAGGCTAGAAGTCATATAACCTTCACAGGTACTGTTATTCCTCACATATACATGACAGCTCATTCTGAAAAGTCACCTGGAAGAGTGAATATAAGCTCTTCCTATTATTCACAATTTTTTAATCTAAAAAGATGCAAAATTCTATACTACTTAATGTCTTTATATTATCTATAAGGTTCTGTTACTGAACTAAAAAAAACTGATTTCTCATCAAATTGCCTGAGTAGGCTCAAAAGCTTACTATTTGTCATCATCTTTTTAGTTAACCAAAAAACCCTTGCTGAATGTACATAGGGTATATACGAAGCAGTAAATGATAAAATTCTGGTTACCTGCAAAGGCCACTAGGGAGAGCTGAAGAGTTTACTGAAGACCTGGTTTATCAATGAGTTCAATGGGAACCTTAAAAAAAACATCTGTATGTAAGTTTCCCCTAGTGGCAGCTACGAGAATTGTTTCATTCACGAAAGTTACAGAAACAATGACCACCTCTGGCCACTGCATTTAAACGGGCCAGGGAGGGGGGGCAGAATCAGAGATAGGAGCGGGTCCCAGAGGTGGTAGATATGTAAGATCAGTAACCAAATTTTGCACCTACTAAAAACTAAAGCATGTACATCAGACTAAAGTTTTCTGAGTGGGCCGAATCTTGGATGTGCATGGGGGCCTGCAGAAGCAATAGGACACGTGAATGCTGCAGCCAATTAAATCACTTCAGACGGTGATTTACTGTCACTCTGTTAGGATGTTATTGCTGCTGCAGCAGGAAGTAAAGTGTGATGGTGAACCAGGCACCACCAGAACAGAAGCAGCAGGGGAACAGGTGAGGTGAGGTATGCCTACTTACATGTTTGTGCACTTTTCCCAAAAAAAGTTTTGCCTGAATAACCCTCTTAATGCTATATTAATACTGTATATAGATGTTGCTGCGTTTTCCAGAAAATGGTTTGGATGTCTCCATCTAGTGGCCGAACAGTAGAATGTCACGGTGGCTAATATTTTCACTATGTACATTCACAAGCTTTAACCAACAAGTTTTAAAAGTTACTTTGCATA
The DNA here is from genome assembly GCF_035609145.1 of Eleutherodactylus coqui. Lineage (NCBI taxonomy): Eukaryota > Metazoa > Chordata > Amphibia > Anura > Eleutherodactylidae > Eleutherodactylus > Eleutherodactylus coqui. The sequence goes on along the minus strand of NC_089842.1, from coordinate 140,503,278 downwards.
TTTCTTCTTGGCATATTTTTTTTCTATACAAATCACCTGTTTTCATTTTTCTTGTGTCAGGACTCGGGGTCCGGGAAACTGGAACTCCCTGAAAATCCCCACAACCCCTGTCCCTACCTACTTGCCCCCCTGGGCTAAGCCCCAGGGCGACAACTGGGCGACGGTCCCTACGCTCACTAAGGAAGGGGGACACCAGGACTAACAAACAGACAGACACTGGAACAAACAACAGCAAGGAGAGTCAGACGATCCGGGTCAGCAACGAGAGGGTACGCGGTACAAGAGGGTCAGGCAAAGGCAACGTCAGGTTCAAAACAGGGAGTCAAAAGTCAGGAGTCACAACAAGAAGTACGCTGGAGTAGCAGGAAGACCAAACTAACACTGGCACTAGTCTGCAGACACCAGCAGGTTTAAATGCTGTCAGAGCTCCCGCCCAAGCAGCTGATTGGGGTGGGGAGCCTGACAGCAGCTGAGAGCACCCAGCAGCACTGGGGAACCCGCCCCCAGCCCTGCGGGAGGCAGGGAAGGAGACACATGCCTGGTTGCCATAATACCGAGGACGTGGCGCGGGGCAACACCCACCGCGTCCCTAGCAACCCGGCGGCGAGAAGGAGCTCGGCGGCCAGGGGAGGTGATGAGGACCGGGGCTCCCCTGCGCCGCACGGCAGCAGCACGTGTGACAGGACCGGCCGGTCCTTACATCTTGCTGCAGTATAAACTCACAGTTATGCAGCTGCTGGGTTTTCATACAGAAATGCACACTCAACTACTAAATCAATGTCTGCCAGGCATTTCCCCTGTGTTTAAAGGAATGGTCCTCCAAGGATGGCACAGGTCCGCTAGAACAAAAGCTGCTCATGAAGCCCCTGGGGACCCCCCTTTATGATGTCCTTATGCCTTACAGACACTATTGTGAAACCATTAATATAAACAACAGCCACTGAATAGAAACAAACACTATATGAGACTACAATAGAATAATTGAGATGGAAGATTAAGGGAAAGCCGGACAGATACGTGGAAATATGGGAAAGATAGACTACCAGAAAATACCTAGAAATTATTATAAATAAATGCAACACTATTGAAGGTGTACTTTGGCCTTCTTCTTAGATCAACTTTATTTGTCTGTAATCTTTTGAAAGATATTTAATGGAAAGACTGTATATGAACTTAGATGTTGTATTGTATTTTTTTCCTTTTGTTTGCTGTATACATTTTGTTCTCACACGGGCATTTGGGCAACGTATTACGCACGTAATATGCAGTGCACAGTAGATACGCATGTAGCACATCATAATAGGCAGAAACACATAGCAGCCCTGGCTGGCATGACAACCGAATGGCTCCCCATGATCTCATTGCAGGGGGGCCTTTTGGGGCATTTAAATGCTGAAATTAGAGTTGACAATGCCATTTAAATGGTTAACAGCCACAATTGGAGTTTTCTCTGATTATGGCTGTGGTGGAAGGGTGTCAGCTGTCAAAGACAGCCAACACCTGCCATGTATGGAGTGGGCTTGGCTCCTGAGGCTGCTTAATATAAAGACTACGTACATGGTTTGGTCGATATATATCTACTAGTAATTATTAGGAAATTATAGTACCAGTGTTTCTGGTGGTGCCACACAGCTCGGCTACATGCACGTCACACATACACAGCTTTGCTACACGCAAGTCACACACACAGCTGTGCTACATGCCAAGCGTCTGACAAACACAGCTCTGCTACATGACATGCACATCACAGACACAGCTTTGCTACATGACATGCATTTGACAAACACAGCTCTGATACATGACATGCATGGCACAGAAACAGCTCTAATACATGATTTGCATGGCACAAAAACAGCCCTGCTCTGCGACATGCGCCTGACAGACACAGCTCTGCTACATGGCATGCGTGTCACAGACACAGCTCTGCTACATGACATGCGCATCACAGACAAAGCTCTGCTACATTACATGCACGGCACAGACACAGCTTTGCCATATGACATGCATGGCAGATACAGCTATGCTACTTTACATGCGCATGTTACAAACACAGCTCTGGAACATGACATGCACGTCACAGACACGGCTCTGCTACATGAAATGCGCGTCACAGACACAGCTCTGCTACATTATATGCACATGTTACAAACACAGCACTGCTACATGACATGCGGACAAGTGGTGGTTAGTAGTTTGATTGTGTATGGCCACCTTCACACCTCTATTACACTCTTTGTAAAAAAGAAAAAATCAAGCACTTTGAATGAAATGATTTGTCGTTTTCCTGCAAAACTCCACATGCAGTTACATCTCCAGCAGATATACAAATGAGTTGTAGTGTGATTAGATGAACTGTCTTGCTAACTGAGACCCTGAAAGTGAACTACAAAAAGGCTCTCAGAGGCTACTTGTGTGTACTGGACCTCTTTTTCTGCTTGTGTAGAGCTTGTTAACCACTAGACCACTCTATGATGTAATCGAAAAGATTGCACCCAGTTACCAGAGCTTGAGAGGGGGCGCATTATTGGAATCTGAAAAGCTGGTTGCTTGTATCAACAAACTGCCCGCCATATAAGCCTTTTTGACCAGACTGTTAGGAGGTGTTGGGACCGGTGGATACATGAGGGCACACAGACAAGGTGACCAGGCTCAGGATGCCCTTGACATACCATCAGTAAAAAGGATTGTCTGTTCATCTGACAAGCACAAGCAGCTCCAACTGTTTCATTGTCCGCTATTAAGAGACTGGCGGCACCATCGTTACAGGCTCCTGTCGGAACCATTTCCATTATGTGTTCTGCCTTTCACACCCATCCAGCGTCACCTCTGTTAGCAGTGATGTTGTGAATGATGAAACTGGACACTACAGAGTGAAATCAGGTTGTCTTCAGCGACAAATCCAGGTTCAGTATGAGCACTGATGGCAGCCATGTTCATGCTTGGAGAGCTGGGAGGTGAGCGCCTCAATCCCACCTTTGCTGTGGAGCGGCACACTGCCCCCACTGCTGGTGTGATGGTCTGGGGGGCCATCACATACAACAGTCGGTCACCCCTAGTAGTGGTGCATAAGGGACAATGACAGCTCAGTGATATGTTCAGGACATCCTGCAGCTACATGTGTTCCTCTCATGGCGGCCTCCAAGACGCATTTCCCAGCGGGATAATGCTCATCCGCACACACAAGGGGGTCACACACAAATGTCCCCACAACATTATCACACTTCCGTTGCTGCCTGGTCACCAGATTTATCATCAATAGAACATGTATGGGACCATCTGGGATGCAAACAGTAGTAATAGTGACCCCATAGTGGTCCCAATAGCAATCATGACCCCCATTGTGACCCAGATAATAGGGACACCCATAATGTCCCCAGTAGTAATAGTGACCACAGTAGTGGCTCCAGTAGTATTAGTGACCCCTATAGTGGTCGCAATAGTAATCATGACCCCCATTGTGACCCGGGTAATAGGGACACCCATAATGTCCCCAGTAGTAATAGTGACCACCATGGTGGCTCCAGTAGTATTAGTGACCCCTATAGTGGCCCCAGTAGTAAGTGTCCCCTATATTGCTAATTCCAGTAGTAACAGTGACCTGCCTTTTGACCTGTGGCTGGGCAGCATCCCTACAGACATTTAACTCACCCAGTGTGCAGCTTGAGTCCAGAAGAAATCACTGTTCAGTCTGTGATTGCTGACCTCTCCCCTTGATTTTTACACTGCGTACAGGATAACACATGCAGATACCAAGGGGGAAAGTTCAGCGGTCACAGACTCTGCACTGCGGCCACCTGACCATAGCTGCAGACTGAGTGAATGGCGTGCCTATTAAGTTGCTGCACAGTTGGTTGGTCACATAAAACGAGTTGGCGGACAGGATTCGGCCTGCAGGCTGTAAGTTTAACATGTGTACGCTAGAGACTTAGTTACAGCAAATGTGGACCCATATGCCGCAGGATACCTTATGGAGCCTGTATACCTCTAATGCCGCCCCTATCACACCTTGCATCCAAGCTAGAGGCGGCCAAACAGGGTACTAGAGCCTCCATGCCCACCTGTATCACATCTTGCATCCAAACTAGAGGCGGTACAACAGAGTACTAGAGCCTCCATGCCCACCCGTATAATATCTTGTATCCAAGCTGGAGGTGGTACAACAGGGTACTAGAACCTCCATGGCCCCCTGTATCACATCTTGTATCTACACTAGCAGTGGTACAACAGGACACTAGAGCCTCCATGACTGCCTGTATCACATCTTGTATCCAAGCTAGAGGTGGTACAACAGGGTAATAGAGCCTCCATGCCTGCCAGTATCACATCTTGTATTTAAGCTAGAGGTGGTACAGAAGAGTACTAGAGCCTCCATGTACGCCCCTATCACACCTTGCATCCAAGCTAGAGGCGGCCAAACAGGGTACTAGAGCCTCCATGCCCACCTGTATCACATCTTGCATCCCAACTAGAGGTGGTACAACAGAGTACTAGAGCCTCCATGCCCACCCGTATAATATCTTGTATCCAAGCTAGAGGTGGTACAACAGGGTACTAGAACCTCCATGGCCCCCTGTATCACATCTTGTATCTACACTAGAAGTGGTACAACAGGACACTAGAGCCTCCATGCCCACCCGTATAATATCTTGTATCCAAGCTAGAGGTGGTACAACAGGGTACTAGAACCTCCATGGCCCCCTGTATCACATCTTGTATCTACACTAGAAGCGGTACAACAGGGTACTAGAGCCTCCATGACTGCCCGTATCACATCTTGTATCCAAGCTAGAGGTGGTACAACAGGGTAATAGAGCCTTCATGCCCGCCAGTATCACATCTTGTATTTAAGCTAGAGGTGGTACAGCCGAGTACTAGAGCCTCCATGTACGCCCATATCACATCTTGTATACAAGCTAGAGGTGGTACAACAGAGTACTAGAGCCTCCATGCCCACCTGTATCACATCTTGCATCCAAGCTAAAGGCAATCCAACAGGGTACTAGAGCCTCCATGCCCACCTATATCACATCTTTTATCCAAGCTAGAGGTGGTACAACAGAGTACTAGAGCCCCCATGCCTGCCCATATCACATCTTACATTCAAGCTAGAGGTGGTACAACAGGGTATTAGAGCCTCCAGGTACGCCCATATCACATCTTGTATACAAGCTAGAGGTGGTACAACAGAGCACTAGAGCCTCCATGCCTGCCCATATCACATCTTGTATCCAAGCTAGAGGTGGTACAACAGGGTACTAGAGCTTCCATGCCCGCCTGTATCACATCTTGCATACAAGCTAGAGGTGGTACAACAGGGTGCTAGAGCCTCCATGCCTGCCCATATCACATCTTGTATACAAGCTAGAGGTGGTACAACAGGGTGCTAGAGCCTCCATGCCTGCCCATATCACATCTTGTATACAAGCTAGAGGTGGTACAACAGGGTACTAGAGCCTTCATACCCGCCTGTATCGCATCTTGTATCCAGGCTAGAGGCAGTACACCAGGGTACTAGAGCCTCCATGCCCGCCCGTATCACATCTTGTATCCAAGCAAGAGGTGGTACAACAGGGTACTAGAGCCTCCCTTCAAGGGGTCAGTTTTCCATAATAAATTATCCCTTTGCTCTGATATTGTAATCACTTATATTACTGTTACAATCACACATAGAAAGTTGCATTTGATTCCGACAACTCCTACTAGGTGCTTGATTTTTTTGACAATTAGTGTGTAAAGCTGGAGGCAAATAACACAGTATTGACTAGGGATAATAAGTGGTTACACCTCAAATTCTCTCTCTCTGTGCACAATGTCCTCAGAACATGAGACCGAGTCTATTAGAACACTCTTCCATAGAAATCAAAGGGGTCATCTTCAGACTATTGGAACCCATGGTCTGTGCAGCTGCTATAAAGCAAATCTCTGAATGCTCATAACACAGGCATTATGCACAAAAAACAGAATGAAAAAATTTAAAGTCGAGAAAATGAACACGATTAGAAAAAACAACATATTTCAGTATAGGATTTTAATTAGTAAAAAATAAATCTCAGGTGATAAATTCACTTTAACCCTTTGGAGTTGCAGCTGGTTTTGGCCTTGTGGACACAACTTAAAGGGCCACTCTGGTGATTTTTGTTAATTCATTCATTATATAGCTATCCCCTCAGTTAATATAAGTGAGCTAGTGTTATCCTGGTTAGTTATTTCTTTCTGACTGAATCTCACAGGCTCTTTTACCTCATATGGTCATGTGATCGCAGTTCTGACCAAGTCAGATGTGCTTGGAGGTTATGTATTCATTTTCTAGTTAATTTCTCAGTTTGTGTGATGCTACATCTTACTTGGATCTACCACTGCAACTGTGTTGAAGGGCAGACAGACACTCCTGTCACAGTTACTGATGATGATCACACAGCTATAATAGTGGCAATCACAGCTAATCCTCCTGACTGTATAGGTATTTAGGTAAATATAGAAGGTAATGAAAATTAAACTGTCCCTCTTGCTGACAAAAATGATATAGCCTTAACCCCTTAGTGACCAAGCCTGTTTGCGCTTTAATGACCGGGCCAAATTTTGGAAACCTGACATGTGTCACTTTAACATAGAATAACTCCATAAACATTTTGCATGTCCAAGTGATTCTGACATTGTTTTTTCGCCACATATTGTACTTCATTTAGGTGGCAAAAATAGGCCAATAGGATTTGTGTGAATTTGTGTATATTTATGAAAAGCGCCAAAATTGGGAACATTTTGAAAATAATTGGCATTTTTTCACAATTTGAACTGCAATATCTCAAATATGTGCAAACATACTGTACAAATTTTTGATAAGATATATATTTCCATCTGTTTACTTTATTCGGGACACATTGGAAAAATTTCAGTTTTTTTAACCATTTAGGAGACGTACAAATTTAACATTGATTTTTAACATTTTGAGGAACACTTTGTTTTCCTACACCAAGCCAAAATTGCAAAGGCTCATAGGTGTCAGAATGATAGATACCCCCACAAATGACCCCATTTTAAAAACTACACCCCTTAATGTATTCACTGAGGGGGGTCATGAGTATTTTTACCTTATAGTTTTTTTTCTGGATTAATGCAATTCAGAGGAGAAAAAATAAAATGTCATATTTTTGCAAATATTTCATTTAAAAGACAGGAATTTTTTCTATAGTGCACATGAAAATGAGGATTTGCACCCAAAATGGATAACCCTATTTGCCCAGTATTCAGAAACATACCCATTGTGGCCCTAATATTATGTCTGTATGCACAACAGGACCCAAGCCGAAAGGAGTAGCCAGTGGCTTTCAGAACAGAAATTTTGCTTGAATGTGATTTAGGCCCCATAGCACACTTGTAGAGCCCTTGAGCTGTCAAAACGACGGAGAACCCCCAGAAATAACCCCATTTTGAAAACTTGATCACTTAACAAATTCCACTAGGGGTCTACTGCATATTTTGACCCCACAGTTTTGAATGAATCTAAGCAAAGCAGAAGGAAAAAAATACGCTTTCATTTTTTTGGCAATTGTGTCGTTTTAAAAAGTTTTTTTTGTACAGCACACATCTGAATGAAGACTTTCACCCCAAAATGGATACCCCTGTTTGTCCCATGTTCAGAAACATACCCATTGTGGCCCTAATATTATGTCCGCATGCACAATGGGGCTCCAACCGAAAGGCACATTAAACTTCCACTGTGTTTTAACTTTTACGTAATCGCCATTATCCATCTCAGTCACTGCATCTGGCTCTCGGCTACTTTTAGTAGCGAGGAGCAAAGAGACTTTAAATTTCCCGGGCCCTCCCCAGCTTACGTCCACCATTTGGCTGATGGGCACATGCGCCAAAGTTAGGGAAAGGTCCGCGGATAAAGATCCCATCAGGGAGGCCTTAGGTAAGTAGTTGCACCTCCCCTCATGGATCTGATCCGTGATTTAAGGTGAAACTTCAACTTTTTTTACTTTTACGTGATCGATGTTTTCTATTGGAAAGCAGCGATCACGTGACCAGAGAATGCGTACTGCGGGCCCTTATGAAATCTCCAGACTCTTGGCTACGTTTGGTAGCCAGGAGCAGGGAGATTTTAAATTACCCTGGCAATCTGTGGCTTTTGCACATGCGTCCACCATTTTGGAGGCGGGCATGTGCGCAGAAGCCATGGTGAGGTCCACTGATAAATCCGGGGCCTTAGGTACTTAATTTCAACCTTTTTTTCTTTTTTTAAACTTTTTTTACTTTGCATGATTGCTGTTATCCATTGGATAGCAGCGATCATATGACCGGGAACCGCATACAGCGGCTCCCGGTGACATCTCTCTGCTCTTGGCTACTCGATCCATCAGGGCAGCTAAATCTTTAACTTTTTTTAACTTCTTATTGACTTTTATATGCCGGCAATCATGTGACCGCAGTGGGGATCCCGCAGCCCGGGATGACAGCTCCAGGTTGCCTAAGCTTGCAGGGCTTTAATCCCCGCAGGAAGCTTGTTTCTATGTCCTCAGGGATTAAGGCCCAGCAAGCTAGGACGTAAAAAGGCAATGTGCTGATGACTAAGGGGTCAACTAATGTTGTGCTGTTACATCAAGGGATTAATTGAAAGTGAAACTAAACATCTTACAATCAAGATGGTGCCTGACAGGGGGCTGCACTGCAGGGAAATGACTGCAATACACAGAGGAGACCTCCAGAGTATGAGAGGCAATCAAGTGATGGGTAGGGATGAAAAAAATGTGTTTTCACTGGAGTGGCCCTTAAGTATTTCAATTCTGTTGTGTAATAATTGCAGATTGCTTTTACGTATCCTAACGATTCTGAGATTGTTTTGTGTTTCACATTGTAGTTTATGTTAGTGTTACATTTTGGTAGCTGTAATTCACCTTTATTTATGAAACAATCCAAAATTTTGTGAGAATGTGAAAAAAAAATTTGCATTTTTCAAGATTTGGAAATTTCTGCTTGTAAGGCCTCCTGCACACGGGTGTAAATTCCGTAGCGGGATTTCCCACAGAATTTCCGCCCGCTGCCATAGAATTGCATTAGATAATGCAATCCTATCCAGACAGCCGTGATTTGACCGCGTGAAAACTCGTGCAGTAAACAAATCGCCGCATGTCCAATATCTGTGCGAGCCTCGCATCTGGGCGGCAGCCGGCATATAGCAGAGCAGAGAAGACGCCAGAAGGAGATGAGCCACAGTGGTCACTGCAGGGGCACGGCTTGCATCCCGCTGCGAGAATTCTCGCAGCGGGATCCGACCCAGCCATCTGCAGGAGCCATAAGACAGCTACTTATACCACACAAAACAGTTGATAAATCACATTTACCCTGGCTACTTTATGTTGACAACATAATTATATTTTAAAACACCCTTTTATTTTTCAAGCCCTTACAAGAATTTTAAGTATAGCACCAGTTTTAAAAATTTTGAAGAACAGCCACAAAATCTATTTTTTTAGGGAGCATCTCCGTTTTGAGATGGCTTTGAGGGACCATATATTAGAAAATCCTCCAGCCCATTTTAAAACTGTATCCTTCAAAGTATTTGACACATGATTTAAGAAGTCTGTTAACTAGGGATGAGCAAATATACTCGCTAAAGCACTACTCGCTCGAGTAATGTGCTTTAGACAAGTATCTCCCTGCTCGTGCCTGAAGATTCGGGGCCGGCGGCGGGCAGGGAGCTGCGGGGGAGAGCGGGGAGGAGCGGAGGGGAGATCTCTCTCTCCCTCTCTCCCGCCCGCTCTCCCCTGCTCCCCGCTGCGACTCACCTGTCAGCTGCGGCGGCTCCCGAATCTTCAGGGACAAGCAGGGAGATACTCGTCTAAAGCACATTACTCGAGTGAGTAGTGCTTTTTAGCGAGTATACTCGCTCATCCCTACTGTTAACCCTTTATGTGTTTCACAGGATTTAAAGCAAAATAGGGGTGAAATTTAAACTTTCTTTTCTGTTTTTACAAGTTTTCAATTTGAAAACATTTTTCTATAGCATTGCAGAAGTTACTGGATAAACAAATCTGAATATTTATTACCCAGTTTCTGCAGCTTTTAAAAATGTAGTTCTATGACTTATCTGCAGGCCTAAGAAATGAAGTTGGGGTCTACATTCTATTGGGACTTTTTCCTGGCATCAGCTCAGATTTGCAGAGGTCATGAGGTGCCAAGACATAAGAATACCCCTCTCCCAAAAGACAAATTCCCCATTTTGGAAACTAGATCCTTCAAGGATTTCATGAAGTGGCATAGTGAGCATTTCGACCACGCAAGTGTTTGGTGAATTTGGGCCGCGAAAATGTAAAGTTACGCTATACATGTATGGCAGGTTGTACTAACAGCTTGGCAACTGTAGCATACATATACATTGCTTGTCATCAAGGGGTTAAGAACTGTATATGTTTATCATCATTTCTGTATCCATGCCCTTATTGTTGCCTTCTGCACATATGCTCTCCAATGGGACATATGAGGCATAACACTAATTCTGCAGATATTTCTGATGGTGGAGTATATATGGTCAGTGTAATACACCAATCATTACTTTTTATGTCACGATACCCACCCCCTTTCCCATGAGAGTTACATGCATTTATTCTCCACCTGGAGGGGAGGCAAAACAGCAATTGTAGCCAAGGCCACACTATAGTTTACAAATGAGGGCTGTTACCAATATTGTACACCCCTCCTATTTGTTTGTCCCTCAATGGTATCAGTTGTCAGCCCACTTATCCTGTAAATAGGCTTTAGATGATTTTTTTGAGTGCGAGATATTAAGGCGCAAATGGCACCAAAGATGAATAAATATGTTCTTAGTAAAGGACCTTGTACATCGGCAGATTATGAATGAACGTTCATTCACCTGATCATCTGCTCATGTGAGGGTGCAGCCATTCACCTAATGAACAACCAGAGGCTCATTCTTTAGGCGATTGCATCTTACATATGGCACCAAAAATCAAGGTTGGCAGCACACCTCCCTGTGTGTGATTTGCGCTTCTTATTTGGCGCAGGTCAAGCCATCTAACAAGACTTTATAGGGTTTACCGGGGAATTAAAAAAAAGGTTATATGGCCTTAAAATAAAGAAAAATTGAATATTCACCTATCCTGGCAGCTCCCCGTCCAGCACTGTAGCCATGATGCCCACCGCACGGAACCTGGAAAAAGTGGCAGCACAACAGGCTTCGACGATGATTCCTCTATGACCACTGAAGCCTGTGAGTGGCTGAGCGGTCACATGCACAACGAATGACACATGACCACGCGTCGTTTCTTTGGGTTACAAAAGGTGAAGTCTGATACAAATTCTCAGAACTTCGGTAGAGGATTGTGCTGCCGGCAACCCCTTCAATTGATTTTTAGGGAAGGGCTTTAAATATAAGCCCTTCCCTGAAAATCCAGTAAAAGTGCTTTAGAAAACAAAAAAAAAAGATACTCACCTCCCATCAGCTGCCGGGCTCAGCCGCATCTTCTCCTGCTGTCCCCTGCACTGTGGTGCTGATCTATCAGCTGGCGGGGATTTGAAATCCCTGCCTGCTGAAAGAGCTGAATGTGATTGGCTGAGGTGCTCAGCCAATCACAGGAAGCTCTCGCCCGTCATTTATTCGGGGAGAGCTGCCTGTGATTGGCTGAGTACCTCAGCCAATCACATTTAACTCAGATCAGCACCACAGTGCAGGGGACAGCGGGAGAAGACGCTGCTGAGCCCCGGCAGCTGAAGCAAGGTGAGTATCTATTTTTTTGTTTTTTAAACCACTTTTACTTGATTTTCAGGAAAGCGCTTATATTTAAAGCCCTTCCCTGAAATCAATTGCCAGCAGCGGTAGAGAATTGAAGAATTCCTCTGCTGCATCTGTCACAGATGTGGCAGATGCAGCAGCAGGGAATTCTTTTAACTAGTGGGGATGAAGGAAAACTCTGCCGTATGCGTTCTTCATTCCGGCGGGGGTGACGGCAGCGGCGGAAAGGTAAGTATATATTTTTTTTTACACTAAAATCTTTCTTTTTCAGGGAAGGGCTAATATGTAAAGCCCTTCCCTGAAAAAGAATGCAGGGGTGCCAGCAGACCATTGTTTGCAATAGAGCCACCAGCAGCAGCCGCGACTCCATTGAAGACAATGCGTGAATTTTTTTTTTTTTTTACACTAAAATTCAGTTTTTTCAGGGAAGAGCTTATATGTAAATCCCTAAAAACAACTCGGGGGTGCTGGCAGGTCATTGCCTTCAATGGAGCCGCCGGTGCAGGCAGAGCCAGAGGCGCCAAAGGAGACCAGGTAGTGCCGTTCTGAGACAGCAGGAAGACACCGTGGCGAGCCTGGGAGCAACGGCAGAGGCATCGGAGAACACCAAAGAGGCGGGGAGCGGCAGCAGAGACAGAAGCGCCAGAGAACACCGGCGAGGCTGGGAGCAGCGGCCTGTTAAAGCCTCCAAGTGCCATCCTGGCACGGCAGGAGGACCGCGGCCAGAGTGGGAGCAGCAGCTGAGCCAGAGCCGGCGGCTGAGGCACACGGACAGCGGACCCCAACAGTGAGTAACTGGGTCAATTGCCGGCCGGGACAGAGCTGGCAGCTCAGGCTTCTGCATTTACAGCTAATAATGTAAGGCTAACAGGAAAACTAATCCCTGAACCTAACCTTCCAGCCCAGGCAAAAAAAATCACTGCACACACTGCTGCTAGGACCTTTCTGAATTCACCCAATTGGGAGCTAGGGGTGTGACAGGGGCTTTCCTCTATGTAAGCCCTGTCAAACCCCTAGCTCCCGGGTGGTGACGAGATGCAATTATACTGACACCTCTGGCAGTGGCTTATCTCCTGAGAACAAAGTGGATTGCACAGTTGGAATCAAACTGCCTATTCTTTTTCTCCCCCAACATCTCCTGTTGTCAAGAGGCCCTCATATACATTAGATGATTAGCCAGACCCGCTGAAATCAGGTGACTACCTTACATTAAAGTGATAATCATTACATGTAAATCATTATAGTTAACAATTCCACTGGATCATCTGATCACTACAACCACAATGTGAAAACAGCCATCAGTAGTAAAACACTATTCGGGTTATGTTCACATTTTGCGCAAATGTTTGCACAGCAAAACTGGCCTTGGAGAATCTGCAGAATTTTAAGATATGAGTAGTGTGGATATAATTTCATGAACTCCCATAAATACATTGAAGTAAAAATCTGTAGTGTAAATTAGGATTGGCAGATCTTAAAGAATCCACAACATGTCAATTTATGTTGCAGATTTTCATCTGAACTTTCACCTCTGCAAATGAGGGGGTGAAATCCGCATAAAAATCTGCTCCAAAGCTCCCAGCAGATTTTCCGCTGTGGAAAATCTGCTACTTGTGAATGTAGGAAATACAGCAACAGTAATTTTGCTAGTATGTGAAGAATTTTCCCTAGTTCTCCATGTAAAGTTTAGGTTGAAGTCCAGATGATGACAAACTGTACATTTGTCTAAATTAGCGGGAAAACAGCCTTGTGTAAATCAACTCTGAATCATAAGCAATGGAACATATTAAAGGGGTATTTTGTGATTTTTAAAAATGTTTTCTATTGATGACTGACAGCCACCCACCATTCCGATTCCTGCCAATCTGCTGATTCCAGGGCCCACTGTCACTATGGTCAGCACAGGAAGCAGAAATCGCTGGTCATTGTGTAGTGCCCCAGGTTGTTCTTCCAGGTGCAACTCCCACTGAATTTAACGATCCGAGTAGTGGATCTCTGCTGATCATCTTTTAATAACCTTTCGGTCATCAATAGAAAAAGATGTAAAAAGTCCCAGAATCCCCCTTTAACCACTTAAGGACCAAGTGTGCTAAATATATCGTGCATGGTCCCGAGCTTTAATCCCAGCTGATAGCAAAAATATGGCGGGGGATTAAAGCCTCTGCGCATTCAACCTAGCAGGAGCATGTCGGGTTCTCAGCTGTTAGTCACAGCTAAGAACCCGGAGAAGAAGGGAGAAGCATTTTTTAAATGCTTCTGCCTTCTCCTTTCCCATGAGCACTATGTACCAAGAAGTGAAAGTGAGAGTGTTTCTTCCACTATGTAACCCGGCGATCATGTGACTGCTGGGTTTCCCTGTTACAGCAGAGCTGCAGGTTCCTAGTAGACCCTGATCAGCTCTGTTAGTGTCTGATGTCAGTACAGGGGAATGTTTTTTCCTGTAAGTGGGGCTTCTATGGATGCCCCAGCTACAGTGGAAAAGTATGAAATTAAAAAGAAAAGACAATGTGAATGACTCCCAGGGATCTTATATGATAAGATGGGGGACATAGATGGTAAAAAAAACTGTCGCCATATGCGCCCTGCAATCCAAAACTTGACATATCAAAACATCTGAAACAAAACAAGGAACCCATTCCCATACTTAATTTTAGCGTAAATTTACTACTTTAAAAAGGACAACTATAAAAGTTAGTTTGGGGTTTTTTTTTTTAGTTTTTTCCCCGCAATAAAAGAAAAGTCTTGTTATAGCACCAACATATTCCACAGTTCTTTCAAGCAATTTATGTATTACCCTCCAGCAAGCTGGGTACTCATTTAAACGACCTCGGAAGGATGAAAGACTGAGTCAACCTTGAGCCGGCTAGTTCAAAACCCACATGGTTCAGGGTATTGAAATCGCAACCTTCAGGTCGTGAGCAAGAGCTCACTGCAATTCCATTACCTTAACACTCTACGGCACACAAGGTTCTAATAAAGGCTCTAATAAAGCTAAAAATGGAAAATAAGTCAGTGAAAAAAGATATAAAAAATAGCCCTATATGTCATGAAAAAAAAATACAGCGAAAATAATTTTGGTAGCTGAAGGAAAAAAAATAGAGCAGTAAAACCACCACATTGGTAAAAATCTCTAAAACATGTCTAGTCCTTTAGGTTCAAAACAGCCTGGTCCTTAAGGGGTTGATGTGGGCAGCTATAAGTCAAATGTATTGTGCAATAAATACATATGTAACAATTGAATAAGATCTTGTTTTTTAAATAGACAGTGGGATGAAATACAACATACCTTCCATATACCTGCTGCTTGAAGGACAGTCCTTTCCTGTATCCTCAAGGCATGTTGCCCATTGTACTTGCAGCAGTATAAAGAGCTGGTTTGATACAGCTTATGAAATTTGATCTGTTGAAGACACATTTAAGTTTCATGTTTGCATGACCATGTGTATATACATAACAGAGGTCAGTGGATTATTAGCCTGGTAACTACCGGTAAGAGCCACAGAGGAGAATTTATGAGAAGGTCAGATACATTTTCTGAACAATAAAAAAAGAGTCCAACCAATCATATAAAAAATAGTGTGTGGATATGCAATTTTAAATACGGTATATCCAAATCGCACTCCATTCAAGATCGAAGTGTTTGGCAGTCTTCCTCTGTCTCAAAAAAGTGAACGGAGCGGGGGGTCACAAATGAGCACCACTGCTCCATTCCAATGGAGGATTTGGATCTTACAGATCTCAGGATCAGGGCAGATTGAGATGAACGTGGTTTTGTCCTGTTATACGACCATGATAATCACAGCCGCATGACCACTGAGATCAATGGATTTCGTTTTCACCTTCGTTTTGAAGCATCTTCGTTTTCACTTTCAGGATTCTCGCATGTTAATTGTACAGGGAAGAAAAGATAGGCCCTGTCCTATCCTTCCCGCATGTAGTGAATACTATGTGCGGGAAAGATCAGGCAACATGTATCTTCCCGCTGCTCTGTTCAAATTCCTGTACTCTCACGCAGAGCTTCACAGGCTGGCAAGGCGGGAAGGACACATGGGCATAGCTACAGGCTCATGGGCCTGGATGCAAAAAGTTCAGCTTGGCCCCCTCCTCTGTTCTATTTGTGACAGCAGAGAGAGGTGGGTGGCAAAGGTAAATGTCATAGACGAAGTACAAGAAAGGATTTAATCAGGGCAACTGAGGACAACCAGCTAGGTGGTTTTCAATATGGACCCAGTGCTACTGGTTCTCAGATCTCTCCACCATGAAGCCAACTGGGTGACTAGTGTAACTATATAATAGACTAGACCTCCTGCCCATCTGTCTTTTGTATTGTACTGGTCATCCTTTGTTTATGTTGAGCCCAGACAAAGTGAGATAGGATTTTGTTCATGCTTATTAAAAAAGTGTTGTGGTACTTCAATATAAGAGTTTTGACAACAGAAGTAGCATTTTATCCATCCATGTCTCAAATTTAGTCAGTATGAGTCTTCCTGTAATATTTACAATGTAGGATCAAAATTGTGTTGATAACGTTTTTTATATGAGTCGGTTATTGTTATACCCAAGTATTTTTCTCCCATCACTATGTATTGCTGTCTTGTTTCTGGTCTGGATTGGCTACTCAATAGAATGTTCCGATTCTCTTCTATTTTAGAGTTATCAGTTCAGCACTCGGCTCACTATAGCCCTGGTTGTTCCCCCTGAGGACGCCACAAGGCGAAACATGTCGGGTGGCTGTAGGTTAGATATTTGTAGGGTTTTGGTGGTGCTGACTTATTAATTACCACATAGGCTTTTGGAGGTTGGCCATCCAGGCCTATATTTTAGTGTGTATATGCACAATTACACACAATACTAATTGATGACTGCTGGTCACATTTCATTACTGCCACCATTTGCCCCTTTATTTTAAATATCCATAGATATTTTTTTTTTAGGGGATATTACCTATTTGTATTTTTTGCCTTTGGCAATTAGAATTCTGCTTAAGTATTTTATGTCTTCATTTTACCAACCTAAGTGATGTTTATTATGAGGATAGTGTAGCATGTCATTAGGAATATTCATAGCCAAGATTTGGGATTTTTGTGTGTTTATTTTGTAGTAAATTCTTCTATAATCTCAAGTGCGTTGTCAAGAGAAGGTATGGGATCTGATAGCGTCAGGATAATGTTATCGGCATATAACGATAAAAGATGAGAATGATCACCAATCTCTATTCCTTTAACACTTTAACGCTGCAGGATATATGTTTAAGTCCTGGCTGTGGGGTACTTAACACAACAGGACGTAAATAGAGATGAGCGAACCTACTTGTTTCGAGTAATTTCTCGATCGAGCACCGCGATTTTCGAGTACTTCCGTACTCGGGTGAAAAGATTCGGGGGGCGCCGGGGGGAGGCGTGGCGGAGCGGGGGGTAGCAGCGGGGAACAGGGGGGAGCCCTCTCTCTCTCCCTCTCCCCCCCACTCCCTGTTGCAACCCCCCACTCACCCACGGCGCCCCCCGAATCTTTTCGCCCGAGTACGGAAGTACTCGACAATCACGGCACTCGGGCGAAAAAGGGGCATGGCCGAGTACGCGCGCTCATCTCTAGACGTAAACTCATGTTCTGTGGCTGGTGTGGATTCAGAAGCTGTGCCCGGGCCATCCCGATTCAGAAGCCAGCTGTTACTAACAGCTGGCCTCCTGCTGCAACAGCAGGGATACATTAGAATAGCGATTCCCGCTGTTAACCCTCTACATGTCACAATCTATGTACATCGCAGCATGCCAAAAGTTCAGAGGGAGCGCTATACCTCTGATGTCATCGTCCCTCCGCGATTTAATCGCAGAAGGACGATGGGTTGCTATGGCAACAGGATGCCAGATACTGATGTTCCGGCTTACTATTGCCTATGATCACTATTGCAAGCGATAATGCATTGCAGTAAAGTAGTACTGCAATGCATTATCATAGTGATCATAGCTTTCATGGTTCAAGTCCCCTGCAGAGACATAAAAAAATTTTAAAAAATATTGTAAAAAACAAACAAAACCCTTTTTGTGCACTGTCCTTTATTTGGATAAAGAAATTAAAGATTAAAAAAATCCCCCATACTTGGTATCATCATATCGTAACAACTAGAGATGAGTGAGCACCAAAATGCTCAGGCGCTCGTAGCTCGAGCCAAGCTTTTTGTAATGCTCGAGAGCTCGTTTCGAGTAACGAACTTCATTGAAGTCAATGGGAGACTCGAGCATTTTTCAAGGTGACCGATGATCTGCATTGTTTTCACTTGGAAACGTAAACAGGTCATCTTGAAAATTGGATAAAGACATAAAATAATCCAAAAATGTTTTTGCCATATCTATGGGGTTTGTAATTTGAAATGTTGGGCTTTAACCAATCATTATTAACAGGAATATCATCGAAAATGTTTACAATAGCAGATGATGTGCTTTTAGAAAGAGTTTGCTCACTCACCCCTGCAGCAGGTAGTCCCTCTGGAGGGTTCATGCTTTGCTTTAGTTTCGCTGGACTGGTCGAGGGAGAGGAGGCCACACTCGCCATGCAGCTATCGAGTCGTTGTGAGAATTCTCACCCGGTTTTTGGAGAACTTTCCTTCTGATTTACGAAGTTTGGCTGGGAGTGCTCGTCAATGAATGGTTCTGAGCTGGATCTTCACCTCAACCCTCTGGAATATGCATGCTCAGGCAAGCGCTTCTTATGTTCAAACACTGCAACAGTAGAAAGACTATTTGAATGCTGACAGACACTCCGAAGTCCAACATCTTATATCTCAGATACAGTACCTATTAAATCCAAATAACACTGGGAAATTAACAAACCCAATAGACAAAGCAAATGGTTTTAGAGACTACTACTGAGCTTTATACAATCGAAAAGACGACCCTTTCACATTTCTAAGTGCATCTCATCATGTTCAAATGTTTTCTTACAAAATATTAATTTACCTACCCTTTCTGTAACCCAGAGAGAATCTCTTAACTTTCCAATCACAGAAGCAAAAGTGCTTGAACATGTCAATTCTTTACTAATGGGTAAATCACCAGGCCCACCTGGACTTAGAAAAGCTTACTATAGAGCCTTCCAAGCGATTCAATCTCCACACATACCATGATTTCCCAAAAATAAGACCCTGTCTTATATTAAATTTTGCCCTAAAAGAGGCACTAGGTGTTATTTTCAGGGGATGTCCTATTATACTTACCTAGCAGGCTCGGTCCAGGTACCTCCCGCTTCTCTTCACAGCTCTGAAGTACTTCCCACAGTCCTTGGATACTCACACAGCCATCATTTCCTGGAGGTGGGATTAATGAATCCCGTAACCAGGAAGTGATGTTGTATGAGTAGCTGAGGACTGCAGGAACCGCAATGAATCTCTAGAGAGCAGCGGGAGGGACCTGGACCGAGGCTGATAGGTAACGTATTCTCTTTTCATATTTCAAGCCTCCACAAAAATTAGGCTAGGTCTTATTTTTGGGGTAGGTCTTATTTTCAGGGAAACAGGGTAGTAACATTCTATGCTAGGCTGAAAAAGACATATCTCTATGCAGTTCAGCCTATTAACACTCCCCCAATCCCATATGGATCCAGAGGAAATAAAAAAAACAAAAAAACCCAATGAGGTAGAAGCCAATTAACCTCGCTTAAGGGTAAAAAATTCCAGACTCCAAGTCTGGCAATCGGAATAATCCCTGGATCAACAACCCTTCTGAAGTAATCAGTGACTACAACATGTAATATTGTAACACTCAAGAAAGGCATCCATGCTCCTCTTAAACTCTTTAATCAAATTTGCCATCACCACTTCCTCAGGCAGAGTGTTCCACTTATACATAGTTCTAAGGTCACCTTTCAGCTGTCTTTTTCCTAAACTAAACCCCAGCTTTGATAACCTCGCTGAGTATTGTAGTCCACCCATTCCATTTCTTACTTTAGTTGCCCACCCCTGAACACGCTCAAGCTTCTTCTTAAGTACTGATGCCCAAAACCGTACACAATATTCCATGTGTGGTCTGACCAATTACTTGTAAAGAGAAAGAACAATGTTCTCATCATGTGCCCGTAGACCTCTTTTGATGCTCCCCATGATACTATTTGCCTCGTCAGCAGATGCCTGACACTGGTTACTCCAATTACGACTAAGTATATAGTGAACTATAATCCTCAAGTCGTTTTCCATGTCAGTGTTTCCTAGTGGTTTCCTATTTAGTGTGTAATGGTGACATGCATTTCCCCTGCCCATGTGCAGAACATTACATTTATCAGTGTTAAACTTCATTTGTCAATTTTCTGCCCAACCCAACCAAGTTATCCAGATCCATTTGCAACCACATTCTGTCCTCTCTTGTATTAATTTCTTTAAATGATTTTGTATCATCTGCAAATATGGATCTTTGACTGTGCAATCCTTCTAACAGGTCATTAATAAATATATTAAAAAGAATAGGGCCCAGTACTGCCCCCTGTGGTACCCCACTAGTAATGACCCAATCAGATTATGTACCATTAATAACCACGATCTACTTTCTATCATTGAGCCAGTTGCTTAACCACTTTCTCACCCCGACCAAGTATTCCCATTTTATATACCAACTAGAGATGAGCGAGCACCAAAATGCTTGGGTCCTCGTTATTCGAGTCGAGCTTTTCGTAAAATTTGAGAGCTCTATTCGAGTAACGAACCCCATTGACTTCAATGGGAGACTCGAGCATTTTTGTATGGGACCTGCCGGTTGCCGAGCTTTTTTTTTTTTCCTGTGTTCGTTCTCTCTCTCCTCCGCCAAGCCAGCCATAAACTACTGTTGACGTGCTCAGTGTTGCAGTGGGGAGGGGTCAAATCTGACACGTCAGCGGCGGGGAGGGGCCAAAACTGGGGCGGGGTCGAACACGGCGTGATGCTCGCTCGTGTAGTGAGCACCATCAAGTATGCTAATACTCGAACGAGCATCAAGCTCGGAAGAGTACTTTTGCTCAACTCTAATACCAACCTTTCATGTGGCACTGTATCAAATGCTTCGGAAAAGTTCAGATACACAAGATCCAATAACTCTCCCTGGTCCAGTCTAGAATGTACCTCTTTGTACAAGCTACTCAGATTGGTTTGACAGGAGCAACCCCTCATAAACCCATGCTGATATGGAGTTGTATAGATATTCTTCTGGAGGTACTCCAGGATAGCATCTCTTTGAAACCATTCAAATATTTTACCCACAATAGAAGTAAGATGAACATGCCTGTAGTTTCCAGGTTTACTTTTTGACCCCTTTTTGAATATTGGCACAACATTGGCTATGCGCCAACCCATTGGAACAGACCCTGTCACTATAGAGTCCTTAAATATAAAAAACAATGGTCTATCACATTACTTAATTCCCTTAGAACTCAGGGGTGTATAAGATCATCCATGTATCTATACCCATAGAGACTCCACATGTTCATCTCCCTCACATATATCTTCCCATAGTGTGGACTTTGAACAGGATTTTACATAAAGACAAACTCCTCCCCTTTCCGTTTTTTAAGATACCTCCTGAACAGTCTGTAACACTGTAAGTTCAATGCCTAGTCACAGCTTTCATCCAATCAGGTCTCAGTTATTCCCGCCATGTCATAGTTTCCCTCAGATATTATTACTTCCAGTTTGTTAATCTTATTGGTCAGACTTCTAGCATTAGTCACCGCACAGTTTAGAAGGTTTTGGTTATTTTTTATTTTGAGTGTATCTCTAGTAAGTGTTCTTCCAGCTCTAAATGTATTAACCACTCCCATTGTTCCACCCCCATTTTCATTAGTTAGACATAGGTCACTGTCTACACTATCTTCCCCTCTATCTCTCTGGTTGCCCTTCCCCCCAGTTCCTAGTTTAAACACTCCTCCAACTTTCTAGCCATCTTCTTCCCCAGCACAGCTACACTCTCACCTTATGGTAGAACCTGTAGCCAACAGCAAAGTCGACCCAGTTCTCCATGAACTCAGAGCCCTCCTTTCTATGTCAACTCTTGAGCCACTTGTTTACCTCCTAATCTCCCGCTGCCTTTCTGGGGTGACATGTGGTACAAGAAGTATTTCATAAAATACTATTTTGGAGGTCCTTGCCCTAAACTTACATCATAGTTCCCTGAAATTTTTTTAAGGACTCTCTACCTACCTCTAACTTTGTCATTGGTGCCATTGCTGGATCCTCGCCAGCCCCTTCCAGTAATCCAGGAAGATCACACACAGTTTAAATATAAGCCCTCCCCCGAAAATAAGCCCCAGCTACACTAAATGTAAAAAGACAATAAACAATCCTCAACTAGCAACCAGCGTTCGCGTCCCTCGCGCTGGGCTGCAGGCTTCCGTAACCTCCTGCACGCTGACAGAACAGTTCTTCCGGGTTGCGGGGCTTGAATATCTCCCTCTTCCAGCAAGCTAATGCTCTGATTGGTTAATCAAGCGCCACGTCAGGCAATGAAAGCTGGTGCTCGATTAACCAATTACAGCCATTCAATGATGTCATTCAATGAATAGTTGTGATTGGTTAATCGAGCGCCAGCTCTCATTGAATGACGTGGTGCTTGATTAACCAGTCAGAGCATTACCTTGCTGGAGGTGGGGTATTCAAGCCCCGCTACCAGGAAGAACTGCTCTGTTGGCATGCATGGAAGCCTGCAGCAGCAATGGAGACCAGCACGAGGGACACGAACGCCAGCTTCTAGGTAAGCATTATAAGACACCCCCCGACAATAAGACACTGTGTCTCTTTTTAGGCAAAAGTTAATATAAGACAGTGTCTTATTTTTGGGGAAACATGGTACTTCTAAAAGATATATGGGAGAGGGAACTAGCTCAAGTGTCCTGTGATAAAGAGTGGAAACATGCTTTTTTACCTGATACATAAAATACTTAAAGGGGTTTTCCAGGGAAATATTATTGATGACCTATCATCAGGATAGGTCATAAATAGTTGATCGACCAGGGTCCGTCACTCGGGACCCCAACTGATCAGCTTAGCGGGCGCATGCTGTCAGCGCCGCAAATACAGAGGTCGGATTGGAAGCCTTTGCACCGACCTATGTGTAGTGGGCGGTGCTCATAACTGCAGGCACGGCTCTCATTGATTTTAATGAGAGCTGTGCCTGCAGTTACAAGTGCCGGCCACTACACGGAGATCAGCGCGGAGGCTTCCGCTCCGGCCTCTGTATATTTGCATGATCGGTCGGGGTCCCAAGCGACAGATCACAGGCTATCAACTATTGATGACCTATCCTGATGATAGGTTATCAATAGTATTTCCCTGGAAAAAACCCTTTAAATGTAGTTCACAAATGTAGACACTAATGAAAATCACATTGGTATTATAATCCAGTCGGATTGGCCCAAATGTATCCTAACTGTACAACCAACTGCTGGAGGAATTGTGGTAATAGGGGAACATTGTTGCATATCTTGTGGAACAACCTATTCCTCCGGCAATATTCTGCATTTCAAATCCTCTTTGGTGGGTTGTGTAGTATTGAAAGCCCCTTCTTTAGCCTTGTTAAATATTGGCTCACACTCAATCCAAACAAAGTTTTGGATATTAGGATGTAAAATTTTAGCTTTATCCAATCTTACTATACGGAGACACTGGAAAAGTGTGGACACTAGAGCTGAGCGAGCATACTCGCTAAGGCAAACTACTCAAGCGAGTAGTGCCTTATTCGAGTACCTGCTCGCTCGTCTCTAAAGATTTGGCTGCCGGCAGGGGGCGGTGGGGGTGAGCAGGGAGGAACGGAGGGGAGATCTCTATCTCTCACTCTCCCCCCCCCTCCCCCCGCTCCCCCAAGCTCACTCCTGCAACTCAACGCTCACCCGCGCCAGCAGCCGAATCTTTAGAGACGAGCGGGCAGGTACTCGAATAAGGCACTACTTGCTTGAGTAGTTTGCCTTAGCGAGTGCGCTCGCTCATCTCTAGTGGACACCACTAGCATCGGAGAAACTATATCTTCGATAAATCAGACATATATTTATGATAAAATGCTTGCATGTAATACCTTTATGCTTCCCAAATCCCACCACATATGGAGAGCATGGTCATCTTGTACCCACTGTGTAGTGAGGAGACTAAGAACCCCATCCCAAGAATAAGCCTATGAGATACTATGGCAAGATGGCAAATAAATGGAGTCTTGACTATACTACCTTTATATACCTGGTAATTATTTAACTATCTAAAGGCGTTTTAACTTTTAACCCTTTGCAATCCAATTTTGGATTCAGGGTTTCCTAGGGGGCTTTCTCTTTCTGCCATTATACAATGGCGCCATCTGCTGGCTAGAGCCAGTACTGCGGTATGGGACATCCAACAACAGAGCGGCCAGTAATATACAGTAAGAATACCCTGCCGGACGTCTTCCAACATCGGAGCTGTGCAGCCTTCAATCAGAATGTCTTTAGACGTCAGACAGTGGATTGGAAAGGGTTAAGTTCAAACCTATTTGTTGACTACTGTACAATTGGATCCATATGGTATATGATATGGTAGAATTATAAAATTTTGGAGATGAAAGTTAATTATCTTTCTTGTATTGTTTTAAAACTGGAAAAATGTAATAAAAATACATTCAATCAAACTGACTGTATAAATAAACAGAACTGAGCTTACTACTACACAAATACAGTAGCAGAACCAGCCTAATATATAGATACAATAGCATAACCAGGTTTACTACTTAATGTACTAGAACCAAGCTTGCTGCATAGATATGGTATCAGAACCAAGATTACAACATGTTTTTACAAAGCCTGTTAAAAGGTCAGACATTGACTTGCAGGAATGCTGCCTTCTAATAGGTGGTGCTGTAGTAGCATCGTTATATCTTCCCATTTGCATATATAATGCAAAAAACTCAGTTATATACAGGCCCTACATTAGGTATAACAACATTGAGTGATTTAATAATATTGATGCATGAATATGAAAGTTGGTGAAAATGGCATGTGGCATTACGAATCTTGCTAAACCTGACTAGCATGTTCTCTGTTCCTTATACATGGCTGGTGTACATTTGCATTATATTTTGCACAATCATAATAAATATGATGTGTTTCACAACCCCACTTTTCAAATCCTTAAGGGCTCATGTCCACGGGGAAATTATATTTGGCAAATCGGCGCAGAAGAAAAAAACGCAAATCCGCATCTCATAGGATGGAAATGCAGCCAAGGAAGCCGAACGCTAGAACTTCGTGAGGGAGGCCTTATACTCACCTAGCAGTCGCCGTCTGGGTCCCTCCCGCTGTTCTCCGGCATCCCTGCAGGCTTCCAGGGCTTCTGATTGGCTGAGCCAGCACTCGACGAACCAATCAGAGCAATCTCTTGCTGGAGGCGGGGTCTTCAAACCCCGTTACCATCAAGAGATGCTCTGTCGGCAATGACAAGTGCCCGGAAACCTGCCTGGAGCTCCAGAGAGCAGTGGGAGGGACCCAGACGATGCCTTCTAGGTAAGTATTGCTTTCTTTTTTTTTTCACTTAGTGTAGCTTTCGGGGTAGGGCTTATATTTCAAGCCCCCCTTTTCCCGAAAATCAGGGTAGCAACCTGCGTGTAACGCTATTAAATACCTGGTACCAAGGTCTAAGAATCCACATAGAATGCTGTTTGCAGTTTCGATCAGAAAAGACAAGAAAGACATAGTAGAGCATGAGTGGGTTCAAAGTACCCAAGAGAAAGTCTCTGGGGCAGACTAAAGTAAAAAATGGAATCGGTAGACTACAATACCCAGAGAGATTATTAAATTTAGGGTTATTCAGCTTACATAAAAGATGGTGAAGGGCGACCTAATAAATGTGTATAAATATATCAGTGGTATAGAGATTTCTACCATGCAGTGGAGTGCTGCCAACAGTGGCAGACCATGCTACTTCAATGGGGCCGAGATGGGGCACTATAGTTTCAGGGTCCACAGAGGAGACATTATAACTTTGTGAGCCTACATAGGGAGCACTATCACTGAGGGGACATAATTACTTTTTGGGGCCTAAGACAATATAATATACTTTTGTGGGCCACAATTAGCTGATCAGTGGCCCTTTTACACAGCCTGATAATTGGTCATGAACAAACGTAAAAGGCCATAACATTTTTCTTAAAGTATTAAGGCCCATTTACACCAGCCGATGATCGCTGAAAAATCGCTAATAGGTGACCGTTTTAGCGATAATCGGTGCGTGTAAATGTGCGCCCATCGTCTGCTTTTCAGGCACTGCTAGCTGATCCTTAAATTCAGTCCAACCTAAAAATCATCACTCACTTTTATCAGCAGTTCTCCATGGGAGTGCTGATAGCATTGTTTCCCGTGGAGAACAAAGGATCTGAGCGCAGATAAAAGCTATTAGCTGCATTCAGTGAAGGCTTCATTTGCATACCTAATTGGTATTTAAGTAGCTGAGTAGCTACTTAAATACCAATTAATTTTTTTGCAAAATGATGATTGCTCAAAGCTGTCACTCAAACTGTCCTTTGAGCGATCTTTGAGCGATCATCGGCAGGTGTAAACCAGCCTTTACTTTTAACCCCTTCCCGCTGTAGGACGTAAGTTTACATCCTGGGAGCCTGGTACTTCCCGCAACAGGACGTAAACTTACGTCCTGGAGATAGCGCGGGATCACATATGATCCCGTGCTATCCCGCAGCGGGAGCCGGCTGTCAGTCACAGCCGGCGTTCCGCTGCAACAGCGGGGGGGCATCGGAGATGCGCCCCCCGCTGTTAACCCCTCCCCTGCCGCGATCTAAGTAGATCGCGGCAGGGAAAGAGTTCACAGAGGGAGTGCGCTACCTCTGTGTCTCCGACCGGCTCTCGCGATGTTATCGCGAGAGCCCGGCCTGTCGCCATGGTAACAGGACTCCATACACTGGTGTACTGTATTACCAGTGCCTGAGATCGCTGTATAAGCGATAAGGCATGGCAGAGCAGTAGCTCTGCCATGCCTTATGACAGCGATCATCAGGGCAGTGTTTAAAGTCCCTCAGAGGGACACAAACAGTGTGAAAAAAACAAAGATTAAAAAAATGAATTTAAAAAAATGTAAAAAAAGAGTAAAAAAAACATTTTTTATGCTTTTTCTCAGATTAGCATAAAAAAAGGTAAAAAAAAAATAAAACCCCACATACTTGGTATTTTCGCGTCCGTAACGACGCGTATAATAAGATGCACATGCTTTTGACTGTGCACGGAAAAAAACGCAAAAAAAAAACGTTAAAAACCTGAGGCAAAATGCTAATTTTTAGCATTTTGCCTCACTAAAAACGCAATAAAAGTGATCAAAAAAGCCGTATGTACCCCGAAATGGTACCAGTAAAAACTACAGCTTGTCTCGCAAAAAATAAGCCCTCACAGAGCTCTGTATATCAAAAAATAAAAAAGTTACAGGACTTTGAATGCAGCGATTTAGAAAAAAAAAAAGATTTCCAAAAAAAGGGTTTTTATTGCAGAAAAGAGGAAAAAACTAAAAAAAAATGTAAGAATTTTGGTATCGTTGTAACCGTACCGGTCCGCAGAAAAAATGGATTGTCTTATTTATGCTGCATGATTAACGCTGTAAAAAAAAATCTATGGCAGAATTGATGCGTTTTCTCTCCCTGCTATCATAAAGAAAAAAAAGAAAGTTTTACAATATAGTTAATGTACCCAAAAATGACGCCGATAAAAACTACAGTTCGCCACGCAAAAAACAAGCCCTTATACAGTCGCGTCGACGGAAAAATAAAAAAGTTATGGCTTTTGATAAACGGAGAAGAAAATCCGCCAAAAATTGTTGCGTCCTTAAGCCCAAAATAGGCCGTGTCATGAAGGGGTTAAACAAGCCCCTACAAGGGCTATAGGGTGACTTTAGTGGCAGCGCATCAAGTCTCAGATAAATTGCACAATCAAAAAAGGTGTGTAATTTGTCCCCAACATATAGCTGTTGCGCAATATGGCTGTTCACCCTCTGTAAATGTACAGACAGTCCAGGAAAACAGCTGAGATGTCTGTAAACTGCAAAACGTGTAGTGCAAACATGGAAGCTCTGCACCTGCCACATCATGTGGAGAGCCGGCCAAGAGGAAGCCCTGCAGCCTTTTTAACTGACAAAGGGTGATCGTGTAACAGCCCATTACCAGATAGTAAGAAGACATGGTCACAGTTTACTACTACAGCTGCAAAGTATTTTATCCTGACCAAACAGCATCAAATTCTTTTGCTAGAAAAGTGGTTCACTGATTAAATGAAGCTGCTGTTACATGTCCTGGGCCCCGTTCACCTCTTATCTAGATTTCTTTTGTTTTGGATACTTCTAAGGGCCCATTTACACGCGACGATTATCACTCAAACGATGTCTTTTGAGCGATAATCGTTGTGTATAAATCCTGCCATCGTTTGCTTTTCTGCCGAACCATGAATTTCATGTGAGCATAAAATCCATCGTTCGGGATAGCAGGGAATGCATGCTCTGAGTCTCCACAGGAGCGCTGATAACAGTGTTTTTAGCTGCTGTCCCGCGGGAATACAATGGAGATGTATGCAGATACCAGATCACCTGCTGTTATCTGCATACAGCAAAGGGAGGCTCATTTGCACACAAGTGAAACTAATAAGCTACTAATGGGCATTAGTGCTCATTAGTAGCTTATGCAAAATGATCTCTCAAACTGTCATTTCAGCTATCTTGTGAACGAATTTTGAGCGATCATCTTAAATGGGGCTTAACAGAGCGTGAGGCAGCTAGCAAAGCACATCACTGCCATAGGTACGCAGAATGCAGGCTGACTGTAAATAATACAGTCTCATGTGTACTCCATTCTACACTGGTATCCGTGCAGGTGGATTACTGGGTGTATCTATAAAGGCATATAGCAATACTACTAAATGATATGTATATATATATGTAATATATGCATACATACTATATGTACCCAATAACAATGCTCCTGACATTCCTGCAGGACACCTCTGTGTGACTGGGCTTGAATGAATATGAATTTTAGGGTCTGATAAGGAAGCCTGAAATAAAGAGATTGTAAAGGAGTTTTAAAAAACCTGCTAAATCTCCCCCAGTTCCAGCAGGGACGCTTCCCTCGTTCTCTGCCGGTCTTAGTTTACATGGCAGCAGGGTTGAATCCAGTAAGTACGACACATCTTCACTGCTGCTATGTAAATACAGCATTGGTGCGGGGGATGTAACAGGCAAGAATTTTATTTTATTTTTTTTCACATGCTGCTGCCACATTTTTTTAACTATTGGACAAACCCATTAATTTTGGAGTCTTTATGATGCAAGGGCATTATACTGAGGGTGTGATTGTAAGGGATTAAATTCTCATCTATAGATCTATATATTGCCGTTGTAACTTATTTAATGGCCCTGATAGGACCTTTAGTGAGAGGTCACATGACTATTGACTCTGATTTTCTTGCTGTGGACTGATAGGGCCTCAGCTACACACTGATTGGCTGAAGGGCTGGGTCTAAAAGAGAGGTCCTGTTCCTGTGCTCTGGTGCAACGCAGCAGTTTTGTATAGTAAGAGGCCTGCAGCTGGACTTTGTGAGTACCTGAGAGAGAGTCACGGGTGATTGACGCTGCAGCATGTGACTGAGCAAGAGGGACCTGTACTGGTGAAAGCTGGTAACACAGACTACAGTACTATATCCCTGGGTGCACGTTAGAAAGGCATTATGCCAAAATCTAAGCGGACAACCCCATTAAGGAGGTATGAGGGGGTACTATTACTATCAAGATAAACACTATTATTATTTTAGGGGCACTATTACTATTAAGAAGGCATTTAGGGCACTACTACTTTGTAAGGGCACAGTAGTGGGCATTAATACATGGGGGCACAAAAGGAGTATTGTTAGAGTGTGAGGGGGAACTATTAGTGCATGGGGCACTAAGAGAAGCATTATTAGTGGTTGGGTTACTTTTACTGTGTGTTGCACTATTACTACTAGCGCCATAATAATGGGTACTATCTGTTTGGCACTATTATTTTTAGGGCACTATCTGGCACCACTTTTTCAGGGGTGCTGCCTGTGTGGCACTACATTTTTGGGTAGGTAATTATAGTTACGACAAGTCTAGCTACTTCTGCAGCACAGTATTTGCAGGCACCATGCCACACAGCATGTACAGTAACAGGGGCAGATAGGGCAGCAATAGGCACATAATTGGGGTAGCAGCAGAGTAGGAAAATTGTTAGTGGGGTGCTGGAAAAGTGAGGTACCAAAGAGGACTGGGCTGCAAGTTGTGGCTGGAAGAAATTTTTATGTCAGTCTGGACTGGATTAAAGGGACAGGAAAAGTGAAGAGTCACTAAATATAACAGTGCTGTAATTAGTTCTATGATCTGCAGATCACGTGTAGAAACTGGTATCTGCCACTATAGGGTCACAGCATGGTGTTACATCATTATTGGTGGAGCCACTGTGATTAGCATGTGCTTCTATGAGATGCGGGCAGTAGACGCTTGTCTGTATAAGGCCTCGTTCACACGGGCGACACAATCACACCTGTAGGATGGGCCTGCACTCATGGGTCAGTGCTGATTGGCTGCCCCCAGCCCTGCCCACCATCCAGCGAGGCTCTTTCTTTGTAGAAGGGCCCTATGACTACGCTCACACAGAGCAGATTGGCTAGAGGGTCCGCAGCGCAAAATCTGCACCATCTGGTGCATATTCTGACGCTGAATCCATCTCACAGTGTGGAGGCGGATTTTAACCCTTTCCAATCCACTGTCTGACATCTGAAGACATTCTGATTGAAGGCTGTACAGCTTGCATACGGTTGTGATGCAACTCGTTATTGCAACCAGCCGACTGCAGAAAACAAAATTAAGGGCGCCTTGATTTCTTGCAGTCATCGAGTTGCGGTAACTTCTGAATTGCAGCACGGCCACGTTCACTTCTATTAGGTGGCGATGGCTATGAGCTTTGTCCGAAGCTGCGGTGTAATCCTAGCCAAAGCCGCACCTGGCTTACATACTATCTGTAACAAGCAGCAGCAGAGCTATCGAGAAGATAAATGGCGGCCAGTTCCCGAGGTAACGCTGCTGCTGCCGCACCACGTGCTCTACAGTTATGGCCGTCACGCAGCGAGTGGAAGGAGCCGTTCAGCGCAGCCAATAGCTGACACGAATTCTGACCAATTAAAATGTTAAGACTGCTTGAGTGACGCTTGTTACAGCCTATCAGAAAAAAGAGGTCAGACGTTATCCTCCAATGAAGAGAGCGACTTATCAAAGGTGGGCGGTGCTTAGTACTAGAAAAAAAGAAGAGGCGGTCGTATAGAGAAGCGCGGAAGTGGGAGAGGGAATTACGGGCGGAAGACCCTACGGCAGACAACCGGGCTCGGTAAGGTCGCCGCACGTGCAGGGGGATGGCTAGTTTGCTCCCGGGCCGCCGAGTGGGCTGTAGAGCTAGCTGGGTCACGTCAGGATAAAAGCCCGCCTTGCAAAGGATTCTGGGAGCGGAAACATGAGCTGCCGGGCACGGCCGTGCAGAAGGGGGGTTCCTGCTTGCAGGGAAGTGGCAGATAAAGGGCCGCGCATGTACGACCTGGAGCAGGCGTGCTATGGCGGTGCTTGTAGTTCCTCAGCATGCTTTACTACTGCATAGCATATGGAAGACCTAACGTGCTGGTCTCTATGTGATGTGCAATCTATTGCCTTCTGTTATCTGCCACCACAGAGGAGCTTATAGGCACATTTTTTTTTTGGTATGGCTGAAATGTTGGCACCAACACCCCCACATTTGCCCGACCTCAGTGGGTTGTATGGGCAGCGTCTTGTACGTGCGGCGTTTGCATGTGTCATATGTAGCGCAAATGTGGTGTGAATAAGTCTGAAGGGCTCACATGACCGTGATTCTGACGCATATTACACATGTGATGCACGGCCGCATGATGAATGGAGTCGGTGAAAGTACATGGCTGTTCATTGGACCATTGCCCCTAGCGTCTGATAAAGATGGCAGCACGCTCTATTTCAGTGCGGCTCCCACATAGATGGCATCCATTGAAGTCAACGGAAGCCGTCCGATCTGGGAAAGCAGGAGTTTAAAAAAAAATAATCTGTACTGCGCCGGCAGCCATGCGGCCCATCCACAGTACAGATCCCGGGAGAAGAGCAGTCCGTGCGGATGCCGCTGCCTGCCCACGCAGGGTCCTTGGCCGTGGGCAGGGTTGGATTCCGCTGCGGGCATGAGGCCTAGGAGTGGGTACTCTGATGAGAAGTCATTGGGTGGTCAAAGCGATTCTGCAAGAAGCTGGAATGGGCATGTGTTGTCCCAGGAAACGGCAGAATGTACAAACTGGTTCCACAGACTCTGGAGTAACTGCCATCCAAGCCGGGGGTCACCTTCACGCAGCTCCTGTACCACGTGATACCCTAGGGGGCATCCGGCCAGGACACCTCCTCACACGGGTGGATGCACATCTGTGCGGGCCTCAGCACAATGCATTTCCACACCGAACAAGGCTTTTTTTGCACGCATCTTTTTCCTGTCATATTTTGCTGTACTTTCCCTACCATACGGGCGTGTTAAATTACGCACGCCAAACAAAAGAAGCACCACTGGAAATGGCTATTCAGGCCGGGCTAAAATGGGTGCGTGATTATGGATGCGATGTGCCGTAACCAGCAGGTAATCAACTACATTGCCTTCCGCAGGTCCACTCACACTAGCTTGTTGGAATTGCGTGATAAGAGAGTACAGAACGCAGTATGTTCTATTTTTGCGTTTATATACGTGTGAGAGCCCAGTTTTCTCTATGTAATTGTGTATATAAACCCCCCCCGGAGGGGGGGGGGGGGGCTGCGTATGACTGTGTGCGAGATATGCAGCACTATGGGCTCACCGCAGAGAATTGTGGTTTGCGTCCCGCGAGTGAAGAATCGCTGTGATTCTCCAATCGTAGACAGGGGGCTGCGCTTTCCATAGCAACCCTATGGAAAGTCTGCATTGTGTTCCCCGCGGCCAGATTATTGCCCCAAGTAACACAATGCACTATTGCTGTGGACAGGAGCCATAGGCCTCATGTCCACGGGAAAAATCAGGCCCGCTGCGGATTCTCCATGCAGAATCCCGCAGCGGGTCCCTCCTTTCCTGGGGACATGAGGCTGAAAATAAGAATAAACTCTCCTGTCCGGACGCTGCGGATCTTCCCTCCGTCGCGGCCGGAGCTTCTTTTTTCGGCCCGGTGGATGTGCTCGGCATGCGCTTGGCACATCCACCGGGCCAAATAAAGAATATCCGTCCGCGACGGAGGGAAGATCCGCAGCGTCCATACAGGTAAGTTTTAATTCAGGTACGGATGTTCCGCGGATCCGGACGGCTTCAATAGAAGCCTGCGGGAGACCCGCACGAAAATCAAGCATGTCACCATTTTTTTCCCCGCACACGGATCCACGCCTGAAGGGAAAAACGACATCCGCAGGTATTTAACCACCTGCGGGTGTCCAATGCATCCCTATGGGGCGCGGATCCGCGTGCGGGAGAAACGCTGCAGATTTTAAATCTTAATTATCCCAGACATATGAGGCCTTAGTCTGTCTCCAGTCTTGGGGTCTGTTTACACTAAATGATACATTGTTTACTCTGGCAGATACATTGTTGGCTCATTCAAACAAGAAATCGTGCAGCGACTGAGAATGACCGGTGTTTAAACGGAAAGATAAGCAAATGCGCCAACGGTTATTTTTATGTCTGCAGAAAACGAATAACCGAGAAGTGAAATAGTTTGTCGCTGGCTGCGTTTTCCATACTGCTAATCGTTCCATCCAAAAGAGCCTTTAGTCTGTGAGAACAGCAGTGGTTTCATGCAGACAGGCTGTTGGACCCCACTTCCCTGTTATCTGTTAAATGCCCTTATAGGGTTTGGGCCGGCAGCCCCTTTATCGTAGAGGTGGGTAGTGTGCAGCGTTAGAAGAGGCGCCCGGCCATCCAGCTGACGGCTGCTGCTGACTGCACTGTTCTATCTACTGGATGCAGGCAGAACCGGGCAGGGCACTAGAGGGGGGATTATACATCTTCTATAGGGATTCCTGAATTTCCTGGGGGTAACAGAGGGGGAAAAGGTGGAAATAAATTGCTAGTCCCCTTTCTGCCTATTTTGTGACAATGTTGCTGGATGTAGATTCAGTGTGACAGTCATGTATGCAATAAACTAGAAGAGCGTGTATGGTAGCCATCCCCTGGCACTGCCTGTTTACTATCAAACCTTCATTGTAAATGTTATATACTGCGGGTGTGTATTTGTGATCTGATATGTCAAATAATGTCTGGCCAGACAGTAAGCTCCAACGATCATAATAGTGTCGCATATGAACTGTTATTTAAAGTGTTGTCATCTTTTATTTTGTTTCCTTTTTTTCCCCAGTTTTGTGTAATCCAAACTTGTACAATGTACCATGTGAACTTGCCAAGCTGTTCTAGTAGACTTTTCCCATTCTTTGCTAGAATGGAAAATAACGCCTGCGGATTCTACGCCGTGGGAGTACCGCAGTGGTAAACCAAACCTCCCTGCTGGTGAGCGCAGAAAAACGTGCGTCTTTCCGTGGTCTCTATTAATACTATATTAATGGAGACCTCTGCTGTGGAAAAATGCAGTGAAACAGAACATGGTGTGGTTTTTTTTTTTTTTTGGTTCCCATACCCCCTCCCCCCCCCCCCCCCCCCCCTTCCGGAAGTGGAAATCCGTGGCGGAATCGCACATGTGAGCACTGACAGGTTCTATTGAACCTAATAGTTTTTTGCTAATAGCTGCATTATTCTGCCGCGGGGAACGTGGCAGAAATCCGTCCGTAGGAATTGGTCCTTGATGTGCTGGCGTATCCTGAGGGTAGGTGGTCTCACCACCAGGATGTGTCCAGGCAGAGATGTGGCTGCAGATCTTGCTCAGCTATCTTCATTACTCCCATAAACACTATATGGATTCAGCTGTCTAACCTGGGACACAGACATCTGATTCCCCTCATTAGGTGGGCTCCTCAATGTTAGGACCCCCAGCAGTTAGACATCTATATTATACATTAGCAAACGCCTATAAGTAATTCATACCCTGCAGTTCTGCCTCAATATTTACAAAACCTCCACAATAATGCTGGCCTATAACTGCATTGATTTTAGCAATATATATATATATTTTTTTTCTTCACACAAGTAGACAAAAATAAATCCCAGCGGAGGGAAGAATGAAAAGAATTCTTCCTGGGGGAACGGCTCTCATTCCCTCCACTGGGAATCGAACCTGTTGGTGTAAAGCATACTTGGTGCACCTGGTCTGACCTTGTTTACTTATGCAAAAGTCTGTCTAGACATAAAGATTATTGCTGAAACCATGCCCACCCCCTCTTGCCCCTACTGCGAGGCTGAAGCTGCGCCCCCCCCCCCCCTTGCCCCTACTGCGAGGCTGAAGCTGCGTCCCCCCCCCCCCCCTTGCCCCTACTGCGAGGCTGAAGCTGCGTCCCCCCCCCCCCTTGCCCCTACTGCGAGGCTGAAGCTGCGTCCCCCCCCCCCCTTGCCCCTACTGCGAGGCTGAAGCTGCGTCCCCCCCCCCCCCTTGCCCCTATTGCGAGGCTGAAGCCGTGCCCCCCCCCCCCCCCCACCCCACTACAAGAAAAGTGCCGTGTTCACTCACCCCTGCCGTTCTGGCTGGGGCATGATGTAACTAGATGACAGCTTGTACCTATAGAGTACTGTATATGGATCCCTACAGGAATTAAACTCTGCAGCAGATGTAACTGTGTAACCCATCACAGAGCTATTTTAATGAGCGGTAGCTAATCACTTGTGGGTGCTTGGTATAATAAAAGCCCCAGAGTTTTAAAAGGCAGGTAGCCACAAAACCCCCTATCTACAAATTTTATCTACAAAATGTAGTAAAAAAAAGAAAAACATTGCAAACCATTCCTTTGAATGGTGGGAATTGCAACAAAGTCTTAAGCAGGGAACAAAAAGCCTAATGCAACAATAAGTCTGCCTGTCCGCGGGGGAATGCTAGTCACTGCGATTTTCTGCAATGAACCTATCATTAATGATGGGTTCATTGCTGCATGCCGTGATTTTTATGTGAATGGAAAATCATGTCGGATTTCCGCTCGTGTACATTGAGCTGTGATTTTTATGGTTATCCTATGGAAAGCATTCATTGCGTTTTCCGCGGCTATATATCGCCCACGGACAGGAGGCCTAAGGAAAAAACTGCATGATCAGTACAGTGTCTGATTGTGGATATGGGGATTTAACAGTGTGTGTGTTATATATAATTACACTAGGAGTTGAAGAGTGTTGGCTTATTTAATTTACCTGTAACTTGGTTGTGTTTTCTTCCCTCCCCCCAGATATTTACAGCATGATCCAAAGCTCCATTATACCATGGGTTCTAACAGGTTGACAGCAAGGGAGCTCTGTGAGAATGATGACTTGGCGACTAGCTTGGTGCTCGATCCATACCTGGCATTCAGAACACATAAAATGAACGTAAGGTGTGTTGTCTCCTATAAGGTGTTATTGTTTGGGTGAACCTTTGTCTAATTGTTTTATAGTTTGGGGAGCTTAAAATAATGCATCATTAAGTTCAGCTCTTTATCCTTAAAATTCCTTTTGAGCCCTTAAAGGGGTTGTCCCGCGAAAGCAAGTGGGTCTATACACTTCTGTATGGCCATATTAATGCACTTTGTAATGTACATTGTGCATTAATTATGAGCCATACAGAAGTTATTCACTTACCTGTTCCGTTGCTATCGTCCTCGTCTCCATGGTGCCGTCTAATTTCAGCGTCTAATCTCCCGATTAGACGCGCTTGCGCAGTCCGGTCTTCTCCCTTCTGAATGGGGCCGCTCGTGCCGGAGAGCTGCTCCTCGTAGCTCCGCCCCGTCACATGTGCCGATTCCAGCCAATCAGGAGGCTGGAATCGGCAATGGAACGCACAGAGCCCACGGTGCACCATGGGAGAAGACCTGCGGTCCACCGTGGGTGAAGATCCCGGCGGCCATCTTCGCAAGGTAAGTAAGAAGTCACCGGAGCGCGGGGATTCGGGTAAGTACTATCCGTTTTTTTGTTTTTTTAAACCCCTGCATCGGGTTTGTCTCGCGCCGAACGGGGGGGCTATTGAAAAAAAACAAAAAACGTTTCGGCGCGGGACAACCCCTTTAAAGGGGTCCCGCGTGCATTAAATATTGGCTATACAGAAGTTATCCACTTACCCCCTCCGGTGCTGGCGTCCCCGTCTCCATGGCGCCGACTAACGCTGCCTTGTCCTTCCATTAGATGCGCTTGCGCTGTGCAGTCTTCTGCTCTCTTGAATGGGGCCGCTCCGGCGTGCTCGCGCCGCACAGGTCTTATGCGCATGCGCAGACCAGCTCTCGGAGAGGGGCTGGGGAGTGTGAGGAGAGTAATCTCCTCCAGCCCCCACTCGTGAGACAACTATACTAGCTGTCAAGGAATAGTTTTTTTGGGTTTTTTTTTTTTTTTTTTGGTCTGGGAATATGCTGTGTAGTCACAGACCAAAATGCACTTGCACCTATATGAAGGAACTGTTGGGCTACTATTACATGAGCATCGTAATGTTTGTATAATGGCACTAATTGCTGAGCTGTACTTGCAGGTTCCTCCTCGGCAATTGTCGGGAATACATTACTTCTAGCAGCAGACACTAGCACTCGTGTAATAGCAGCCTTTCTGTTCTTTCTTTATGGTGATCAAGCTTTATTCACGTAACTGGTAAACCTCTTTTAAAATGTTGGAGATGTAGGATCTCAACAGTCCTGATGCTAGTGACTATAAAGCTAAACAATTTGTGAAGTCTGATCCTCATCCATTCTCTACATGAAGGCACAGGAACCATTATTGCAGGGGCATCTGTTGCCTGACAATTGTCCCGTGTAGAAGCACCCTTCGCAAGTAACTTCCCCTCAGGCCTTGTTCTCTCCACAAAGTATGGTGGTAAACTACATAAAGGGACCTTAGAAAACTATAGATGGCTTCTTATTCCAACATGCTATCCTTGTCTGATCAGCAATGGTTGAACATGTGCATCCCCATTTCCAAGACCGTAACACTGAGCTGCTTCAATGCAAGGTACCAATTATGCGCTCCCCCTTTCTCCCTGGAACAGCTTAATATCAAACATGGGCTTTTTTTCCTGCTCCAGACCAAAGGGCCAAGGGACTATAACCCTTTTCATTCTAACTAGAAGTGTCTGTTTTGCAGTCCTTTGCCTTCCATAAGGCGACAGCATCACTTGCGGGAAGCAGTGCATACATTCCGAAAGAAGAGAGACTTGGAGGCCGCGTTCCATTCACTAATAACTGGGGCTAACAATTACCTCAAAAACCGGAGCCCGCAACAGGAAGCCATGCTGAAGGTGCATGTAAGTGTCATGTTCACAGACTGCCGAAGTCACAAAGAGCTTTGTCTAATGTCTTTGTTGGCTTATTGAATAGGACCCATTTCTTATTGGTATCCTTTGTCTAGCATCAAAGTTACAAGGAGACCTGGTCCTTGTGGGGGAGATCCCACAATTGACTTATTGCCTTTCTACAGGATAGTTGACTAAGTCTAATTGGTAGGGTCTCCCTACTGGAACTAACACTGATCCCAAGAATGATAGTCATTTTTGTCCCTCTCTTCCTCACTACATATCACCTAACTTCTTCCCTCCCCCCCCCCCCCCCCCCACAGCAAAGAAGAGCTTGAATGGAGCTGCTCTAGTCAACGTTACACAGGACTGCCGATAATAGAGCTTGTGTTGGCTGTATCCAACAGTCCCACTGAAGGAACTAGAGCAGCAGCATGCATGCTCAATTGATGCTCTGTTCAAGCTCCTCTGCACTGTCTATTGAATAGGACATGGGACCCCTGTTGTTGGAATCGGTTTGGGTCCCAGCAGTGAGAACCCCACTGATCAGTCTTTTATTGCCCATTCTGTGGCTGGGTGATAAAGGTATTGTGGGAATCCCCCTTTAGTATTAGCTTCGTATCGCTTTACACTTATTCACATAAATGGGATACATAAAGAATGTGTTTCTGCTTTCTGTATTAGCGGCAGGGTGAAACCATAGTTTTCATTTGTGTTGCCTCTAGATATTCCGATATCTGCGAATGTTCCAAGCGGAAAGTGGCTTCACAATCGTTTCTTGCAATCGGTACTCCTTGGAAACTAATGGAGCCAAAGTTGTTGCTACAAAACCTTGGTAATGTAAAGTTGTGCATTAATGGGTTAAGTTTATCTCATTCCAAAGAAAGCTGATTTGCATCACGTGACAATCTATATGGTCCTCTTCAGCCTCTTATGAAAGATATTAACATTCATGGTATGTGAATGACCAGATGCCAATGTCCTTTGGGCCCATGACTTCATTCACTGATAATTGGAATGAATGAATGCAGCAGCATGTACAACCACTGATCTGTTTATTCTGTGGCACTCCAGACCACTGATCTTAGGGATTGATGTGGGTCCCAGCGGTTGGACTTCCACTGATCAGCCAGTTATCCCTTAACCTGTGGATGACTTATTTTGGTGGGGCAAGAAATTAGTGTGTGAGTATACGTGTGTGCACGCACAATGGTGACTCGGTGGTTCACACGGTTGCCTCCCGAACTCCAAAAACCTGCACATAGGTCAATATAGACTGAGCATACAGTTGGTTTTGCAGGTCTACTACTTTTTTACTTCTGTATTTAATTTTGTGTTTTTGCTACCCAGGTCAAAGAATGAAAAAATAGCATTGCTTGTAGGCTGCATAGCTGAGCTTACCAAAGCTGATGAGAGCCTCCTTCGCTTTGGTGAAAATGACTTTAGTGTTATGTACTCTACCAGAAAGAAATGTGCTCAGCTTTGGTTGGGTCCTGCAGCATTCATTAATCATGGTATGTGCCTAAACTTTACTGTCTTTCTGAAGAACTCCAAAAGATAGACCAGTAGTTTTCTACTGGCAAATGTCAAAGCAGCGACTAGTAGATCCCAATGTTATGGGCTCAATGGCAAATGAAACTGGCTTGTGAGTCTTGGCCAATGCTATTAGGGCTCCCACACACTTGTGATTTGCGTTTTTTGTTAACGCGATTGTCAATGGGACTTTCTATTGTAAAAAAAACGCAACGCACGCAACTGCATTTTTGGTGCGTTGCGTTTTTAACATTAGAAAGTCCCATTGACAATCGCGTTAACAAAAAATACAATCGCAAGTGTGTGGGAGCCCTTACCACGGTAGTTGATTTGGTACTCCTAACACTGTAACAGTGGCTCGCTTCACTTCAATGGGAGTGACTGAAATGGCTGAGTGCTTTGTACTCTCTCTTCCTGTGCCATTTGCTGCTACATTGGGGAAATTGGAAAAATTGGTCCTGCATTGTGAAATGGATGCAACGCGGGTTAACGATTCTTGGGATCGGTGGGGGGGAGGTGTCAGCAGTTGGACCCCTACTGATCTATCAAAGGGGTATTCCGGTTAATGAAAGAAATTACAAGTTTTTTGTGTGTGGGTTTGTTTT
Organism: Eleutherodactylus coqui; assembly: GCF_035609145.1. Classification (NCBI taxonomy): domain Eukaryota; kingdom Metazoa; phylum Chordata; class Amphibia; order Anura; family Eleutherodactylidae; genus Eleutherodactylus; species Eleutherodactylus coqui. The sequence goes on along the minus strand of NC_089842.1, from coordinate 140,463,030 downwards.
TTTTTGTTTTTTTTCCCAACTAAGGAAAGGGTCACTGCTGCTTGCTGGCACCTTTCCATTGAACTGTATGGAGAATCCATTAGCCGGAAATTGTTAAATGGGGAGGAGTGGGTAGGCACACCCTCATTCTCCTGAGGTCACTACCAACAGATGTTTATAGCATATAATCAACAGAATTTGTACATGCCGGTGTCCGTACGCTGGATAATGCTACCAGTGACCCATATAGATGCCAGCTTAGTTTGAGACACTGGCAGGATTCTCTGAACCTTATACTGCTATATATCGATGCTGTAGGTTAATGAGAATCCTGGGGGCCATATCAATTTGTTGATTATATTGGATGCTGCATGTTCCATAAAGATTAATGGAGCAGAGCCAGTATGTGTACCGCTAGCTGGCAGCGCTCAGTGCCTCTAACCCCCATAGACCTCAATGGAAAGAATTGTTCCCTCTGCTCTGGACTGTATGGCGGCCATGGATTAGCGAATGGGCAAGGGTCTAGCAGAGGGGGGGGGGGGGGGGGAGATAGGACCCCATCAGGCATCAGGCATTTCTTCTAGATCAGAAAACCCTATCTTCAATCAGCCAATACACAGCAGTTTGTGGGTCAGACCACTAAAGAACCTGCTAGCATTGAGAATACGCACTTTAAAAAATTTTAAAGCAGTTTTATTAGGATTAAACAGTTTTGAGGAGGTCTGTATCTGTCTTCTATAAAAACCTCTTCTGATTTGGACAATTTAGGGACTGATTCTTCTAAACATGTGTAATATGAAAACTTTCTAATGTGTCTTTTTTTTTTTTTTTTTCCCTCCCACTCTATCTTTATTGATCATTAGACTGTCGGCCTAACTGCAAGGTATGTTTGCTTGTATCGCAATTTGGAAAGTTTTGTATAGTTTATCATTTTGAAATGACACCACCAAAATTAAATTTTCTCTACCCTATGACATCCAAATACTATATGAGATGGACCATGTTTTCATGAGAGTCGACATATGCCAACACTAGCCCATTTTATATTAAAAACATTTTCTACTTGCCAACATGAAGTCCATTGGGGATCTTTCATGCTCTCTATTTGCTTAACTAATGTTTCATTTTTTAATTAAATTTATGTGAAAATCTCTAAATACTTCTACCTTTCACGTAAGTCCTGTTTGTGCAGAATAAAAGCGGAAAGATTTTTTTTTTTTCTCTTAATTTTGATTGCACATGGGGCTTTGCTTTAACCCCTTAGTGACTGAGCTTTTTTGCTTTTTTCCAGTTTCGTTTTATCCTCCTCCCCTTTTTAAAAATTGTAACTCCTTTATCAATCGACGTCTCTGTATGAGGGCTTGTTTGTTTTGTTTTGTTTTGTTTTTTTTTGTTTTGTTTTTTGCGGGACGAGTTGTATTTTTTTAATGGTACTAGTTATTGTACCTTATAATGTACTGAAACATTTTTAAAATTTTAAGTAGAGAGAAATGGGGGGGGGGGGGGCGCGGGCGGACATTCCGCCATCTTTTGGTGCTTCCTGTTTCCACAGTGCACAAACTGCAACAAAAGTGACTTTATTTTATGGATCAATACGATTACTACGATACCAAACTTACGGTGTATATAGTGTGTTTTTTTTTTTTTTTTTTTTTTAAAGATATTTAATTTTTGAAAATTATTTTCTCTTCCTTTATGCACACCATAACTTTTTTTTTTTTTTCCCCATCGACCTAGATATGTGAGGGCTCTTTGTGCGGTACATTCTGTCGTTTCTGTTGGTACCATTTTTTAATACAAACTACTTTTTGATTGCTTTTTATTACATTTTTTTTCTTGAAGATAGGATGACCAAAAAAGTGCATTTCTGTGTTTTTTTGTTTTTTTTTTTTTTTTGTTTTTGGGAATGCGTTATTTTGATGGATTAGATTTCTACGAATGCAGCGATACCATGCATGTATTTTTGCTTTATTAGATTCTATTATTGCAAATATGGCAAGTGTTTTTTTTTTCGTTTGTTTTTTTTTTTTTAATTAAACTTTTTATTTTTATACTTTCTTTTACAACAACCAGTGATGCTTTGATCGCTCCTGCAGTATGATGTAGTACAGGACTCCCGAACATCAGTCGGGGGATTTAAAAGCCGCTGTCAGAACTGACAGCGGCATTTAAAGGGTTAATGGCCCATTGCAGCTATTGCCTGCGGGTGTCGGCTGTAATAAACAGCTGACACTCGCACTGTATGGAGGACGGAAAAAGACCATGGGGCCGTCACTAAGGGGTAAAAAAAAACACTTGTGCCGTTGGTGGTGTGAGATTACAGGCAAGAAAAGTAAAATCTAATAATCTGTCTAGTTTGTTCCATCCGAAGGAAACGCTGCTTGTGTAAAAGTTCTCAGGGACATAAAACCAGAAGAAGAAATCACGTGCTTCTATGGGGACAGTTTTTTTGGGGAGAACAATGAAATGTGTGAGTGCTGCACTTGTGAGAGGTAAGTTTGGGTTTTTCTCTCTCTTCTCTCTGGGGAAAGTGGGGAACATGGGGGCAGGGGTGAGTTACATGGGTATTTGCTTTAAAATTTCTGTGTCTGCCCAATTTAGGGCAAGCTCACCTACCTAATTTGCTGAAAAAATTTCTGCAACTGATATAATGACTTCCATACATCTGAATGTGGCTGTTTGTAGAAATGTATGTAGCACCAACTCCATGTAGACGTGCTGTATGGAGCAGGTGCGACGATTTCTGCAGCACATCAGCGGTGTATGAACATGGGCAGTAGCTGTAAATGCGATAATGATGCTGAAGTGTTTTCCTCTAGAAAAGGACAAGGAGCTTTCAGGTTGCAAAAACAAGAATCTTCTGAATCTACCTCATTGGAGAAATACAAGCTCCGAGAGACCGATGGTCGTCTGCAAAGGCTGATGCATCAGAGTGACAAACAAAACCAGAATGGTTCTCCCAGGAAGAAGAAGCGGACTTCTAGTAAGAAAGGTTTTCACTGCTTGTCTTAACTTTTGTTTCGTCCTTTCTCTTTCTACATGACTTTTGTCCTGAAAGATTGTGTATGAGAGAGTTGTATGGAAAGGGTGAATTGCCTGGATTTATGTATTGATCACTAATAAAAATGTGGTCTGGTTTTGTCCCATAACATACACCGTACGGAGAGAAAGTGACCCTTGAATTACCTGTAAATTCCACTTCAGCAGCAGTCCCCTGCACCAAAGCATCTTGTAGCTGCAAATTAGATTTGTACAGTATTGAACACCCTCGCAGGGAAAAATTGTCCAAACTTTCAATGTTTCAGAGATGCTTTGCGTGCACAACCCTTTTCAGATCAGGTCAGAGCAACTCAATAGGCTTAAGTCAGAATTCTGACTTAAGCCCCATTTACATGCAATGATTGTGTTTGAACGAACAACTCAACTTTTTTGCTTTCAAATGCTGAGCGGTTAAACGTAAATATAATAGTTTGAAATCCTCCATTTCCCTCAGCTATGTAAACATTGTATAAGCTTGTTATGTTGTGCTTCTTTGACACTAGCATTTTAATTTCAGCTGTTCAGCTCCGTCATGGGAGCAGAACAAAAATGGTGGAACTGCCAGATCTGGCAAATTTCACACCTGATAGTCCCCATTAATTATAATGGGGTTTGCTGGACTTCACCGTGTCAGACCCCGTTTACACTAACGAAGGATAACTCAGAAGTTGCTCAAACGACCGTTTTGAGCAATCATCTTTGCATAGTCTATAGTAGCTATTAAAGAGCTATGCAGGCGGAGCAGGACAATGCTGCTATTGCTCGATAAACAATACAGCTGTTTTGCATAAGCAAACAGCTGTATTGTCCGCAATTACAGCTCTCATCCCTCTGAACTACCAGTGGGATGCGAGCTGAAAGAATCCTATCAGCGCTGCAGATCGTGATAACAGCCTGCACCGCTGATAAGAGCTCATCGCTCAATTCAAGAAAACTAGAATCGAGCGAGGAACGACTCGTGCATGATTGTGCATTTTTAGACCCAACGATTCTCGCTCAAGAGACTGCTTGGAGCGAATTTTGAGTGAGAGTCGTTCGGTCTAAATGGGCCATTAATGTCTTCCAATACGAAATGACGGTGCTGCGCTTCATCTGTGAATTTATGTCTAATCTACCAAAGAGGCCCTGAACTGAGCTTCAAATGCACAATTTAACATTGACTTGCAATCTTTGAAGGAATAATGAATTGTAAGGTGTACAGGCTTTAGATGGCAAAGCTGCCCCAAGCCATGATGCTCCTGCAATCATTCTTCATAGTTGGGATGAGATGTTGGTGTATAGTGTTAGTTTTCTAAGCATAGCATTGTGCATTTGTGCTACAAAGTTCCCTTTTGTCATCTGTGGCTAATTTCACACAGATGAGTGCAATATCTTGCGCGAAAGATTCTGGAGCATCCTGGTGATCTCGGGCAAACCTCGAAATGTGGTAGTGTTTTAGGGTGTGGTGTCCTTTTCCAGTGTGTTTACTAATAGTGGAGACGTGAACAGAGATGTTTGTAGAGTGTTCTATAGGTCTTGTTTTGTGGTCCTCACCACTGTTAAGATCACTCCAAGAGCGCAATAGAGATTCTTCAAAGAGCGCTCAATCCTAGGGAGCGTAAGAATAGTGCAAATTTGTCTCCGACTGAACATAATTTGCCTCATGGATTGATGTACACCCGTTTCTTCAGCAATGATTTTGTAGCATTTTCCAGCTTAAAGGGGTTGTCCCGCGGCAGCAAGTGGGTCTATACACTTCTGTATGGCCATAATAATGCACTTTGTAATGTACATTGTGCATTAATTATGAGCCATACAGAAGTTATAAAAAGTTTTTCACTTACCTGCTCCACTGCTGGCGTCCTCGTTCCCATGGTTGCCGTCTAATTTTCGCCGTCTAAAATGGTCTAATGGCCAAATTAGACGCGCTTGCGCAGTCCGGGTCTTCTGCTTTCTTCAATGGGGCTCCGTGTAGCTCCGCCCCGTCACGTGCCGATTCCAGCCAATCAGGAGGCTGGAATCGGCAATGGACCGCACAGAAGAGCTGCGGTCCACGGAGGAAGAGGATCCCGGCGGCCATCTTCAGCCGGTAAGTATATAAGTCACCGGAGCGCGGGGATTAAGGTAAGCGCTGAGCGGTTTTTTTTTTAAGTCCCTGCATCGGGGTTGTCTCGCGCCGAACCGGGGGGGGGGGGTTGAAAAAAAAACAAACGTTTCGGCGCGGGACAACCCCTTTAATGCATCGCTAAGGAAAAAGGCTGCAGTTAGATGTTGGCTGTAGGTCAGTAGAAAGTATGAAATGTATCACTAACTTTGGCATACTTTCCAACAGAAAAATCTGAGAAGAAATGCAGGAAAAAACTCTGTAGAAACACGACCTTTATGGCCTATCTGCAAGTTGTTTACATTGAGGCTTGGTTCACACTGAACAAAGCTTTCCTAATTGTGTGCCTTGTTTAATGGGCAGATCACCTGTAAAAGGCACATTTTTTAATCTTGTCTCTTTAATTAACTACTTTTGCCTTTTAGCACATGCAGAGGTCATTAACAGAGGTTCACTTTTTTTTTTCTTCCTGCACGGTTTACTGAACGTGCTCCGTAAAGAAGAACCGTAGAACTGTTTGTGTTCTATAAGCTTAGTCTCTATATGATGACTTAGATAAGACTAAGAATCGCACTGCATTTTCATCCTAATTGATACAGAAATCGGAGTCAAGGCCATTTGAACAAATTTTAAGTGATTATCGCTGTGTGTAAAACGGCAGACAGTGAGCAATAATCGTTACATGTTACCGCAGTCGTGCACTAGTTGTTCAATTGGCTTTCAGCCCTGGTTTTTAGCTGGCATAAAAACCATTGTTAAGCCGCAGAGAATTTGTTCCATTTAAATGCCGTTCGTTCAGGCTTTCCAGCGGCTTAATGATGGTTTTGTTTGCGCTCATTGTGTATGCAAAGCAGTGTTTACTCATGCCAGGAGAGGACAATGTACTCATTGTGTATGCAAGGGAGAAAGACAATGGAATCCGCCAGCCAGATAACCTCTTGCTCAAACAGGAGGCCCCGAGGGAAGGTCTTCCTTCCATAAACGGTGCATATTACTCTTCTGCAGTGCTTTTCTGGGACTGCTGCAGGTGCGGAGGAGGGATTGCTTCTGCCAGCCTAGGCCGGCAGTCAGTGGCCAGCTGGTCATGCAGGGCAGTTCTCTATGTGGCTGGGTGTTGTGTTCCAAAACTTGGTTCGCTGCCCATGCTGTGGTGTCCCCATCTTCCAGTGCAGGGGCTGCCCCTTTGCCACAAACTTTAGACCCTCGGCTTCAGACCTATTTAACTCATTGCCACGCTGTTTTCATTCAATCCCGACATGCTGTTTTCAGGGAGGGCTTCCTTTCCCTCTTGTTTTAGTGTCCATGTAGCTCATTGTTAATTACATTCTTGATCTTTAGCGTCTTCAATTGCTGTTCTATATATTATCAGTATTTTTTTTTCTTTTTTCAGACTATATCTAATATTTTTTTTTGTCTTTCAAAGCTTCCAGGACATCAATCAGCCTCAAAAAGAGCCCTGAAAATGGCAAAAATCGCACTTTTCCCTCAAGTCTCAGGTCGTCTTTTTCATCTCCCTATTACCGCTCTAGTTCATATAATAAATCGAAACCTCTTAAAACAATGAAGCTGCAAACATCAGTAAAGCCTGTGTTGCCCAAAGGGACTGTTCTGAAGGATGTCCGTGTTGTCGTGCATAACTTCAGAAACTGTCGCGGTTTCCATGTATCGCGGACGCAAAGTAACGGCCAACGTTGTAAAATTGGAAAGGAAGCTGTTATAAGACTCCAAAGGCAAAACCTCAATCCTGGTAAGCTGAGATTAGTTGCTGGCTCTGGCACAGCCCAGGAAGCCCAACACAGTCCATCTCAGCCAGAGCCAACAGTTACCACAGATGGTTCTCTCAGTTATACATCTTGTAATGAAGATCATTTTGAAGAGGAACTACTTGTGGAATGTCATAATCCACCACCTTGTAGACAGATGCCTAATGAGAGTCACTCCCAGCTGGTGGAAAACCCTGCATCAAGTCCCTTAGTAGAGTCTGGTTATCAAAATCTTGATATTGATCTTTCAATGGGTTATCTACACCCTAATGCTTTAGTGTCTCCTGTCGACTCTAATAGATCTCATTCACAAATTCAGGAGGCAGAGGACTTCTCGCCAACTACTTTTGTACCTGAAAATACAGCAAGTATCAATAATACAGGCTCCGCCAGAATGCCGTCCGATCTATTCTCACCCAAAAAGTTTGGCCTGACACGTTATATCACTGTAAATCTGAGCAAATCGAGAGTTACTATCCCTGACAACACAAACACTCTGAGCCCACACGAGTCCTCTTTGAGGAAAACTCCCCAATCCAAGGGTAAACCTAGTCCATGTTCTGGACCTGCACACGATGCCCTAAAAACCAACATGACCACATTGGTTACCACCGCACACAGTCCCATCGAACTAGCCAGTACAAATTGGACATCACAACCGCTAACTAGGTCGTATGCAAATAAGGTGTTCTCCTCAAGATCCAGACCTGACCAGTTCAAGGGGAAGAAGGGACTGGTAGAACAGAAAAGTCTCCTCAAACCACAGAAGGGACATTTCAATGGTCATGTTAAAGCCACAACTGATGCTGCAAGTGCTAGACCTCAGAAATGTCTTTCTACCCTGCATAAGCTGTTCCCTGTTGATATGCTCTTAGATCCGAAGTTATCCCTAAAGCCATATGTAGAACTGGGTTTTAAAAATGATCTCAAAAGGAGGCATTCTGTCACCGGAGCGCATGAATGCTTGGTGCCTATTAGGGAAGGCACTGTGAATACACTATACACCTCACAGGAATCAGATTTATTGACGGGTGAAGGCAAAAAGAAAAACGTGGCTTTTAATCCCTTCACACCCTCCAAAAGATTCCGCCTTGTAGTCACCAATGGATCGATCGATCTGGACATTGCGTCCACATCAAGTGATGATTCTAACTGAGTGTTCTCCCATCTCCACTGTCATTCCCTTTTGTTAATGATTCCAAAGCGTTGCTTAGAGGGTGGATTAGAATATTTGAGGGTATAGCGGCCCCCTGTTTTTTTTCTTTTATTATAGAAGTAGCGACTCTTGCGCTCCCTGAGGAGGATTTACACACCAGTTTGCCTTAGTCTCCAAAGCAGGTGGAAATCTCGAGTTCCATAAGATCAGTCTTTAGCCCAATTCTAAAAGCGAGACACTTGCTATTTAAAGCGTATTTCTTTTTCCAGAGCCTTTTTAGTTAGCAATGTATCATGCCCTCCCATCATTTTCTGGATTTTTGTTTTACTTCTGCATTATTAATATTTATGGTGCTATGTCATTATTGAAAGTGTTTTGCTTTCAGGATCTGAAGGACATAATTTTTTTTAAAGTTACTTGCCACTAAAATTTTGTATGTCATGACCTGACCATTTCTGTACTGTATAAGGCATCATTTGCTGTACAAAATGAGCAGAATACACAGAAAATGTTGCTGCCTCTTATTGTCCAGTGCATCTTATGTAGTAATAGTGGTGCACACGTTTAGAAAGGAAGTTCTTTAGGGTTGGTCCAGGGAAGTTTTGCTGCAGTTTCATTCACTTTTTAGCCAGAACCAAAAGTAAGTTCAACGGCTAAAGGAAAGTCTTCCACTTCTTCCTGCTGAATCTACTTTTGTTCAAACTGCCAAATACTGTGTAATAGCACCCTTAGTCCATGTTCACACACAGTGGCTTTTCTGTGTGGTAAGTACCTAGCATTTAAGGTAGCAGTAACATGGATGAGCGGGTCAAAATACAAATACATTATGTGAAAAAAAAAATCGTCACTAACACTGTAAATTGACATGTGGGTGGATATTAAATCTGTAACATGCCAATTAGCAGTGCTGATTTTTATCTTGTGCAGTGCAAAGGGTCAAATCTGCACCAAAATCCACTAGAAAATCTGTAGCAGATCCACATGTGGACAAAGCATTTAGAGTAGTAGTGTGGGGTTTGGATTTCTATTTTTATATATATATATATATATATATATATATATATATATATATATAATAAAAATTTTTCCCCCTACCCTCTGCAGTTTTGCACCAAAGCTAGAAGTGGATGCAGCACAAAGGATGACACTTGGTAAACGCACATGTGGATTTTGTTTCACTGTTCTCAAATCTTGGCATAGGTCTTACAGCAGCCCCTGGGGCCTGGACAATCAATGATGGCTGCACCAGCTTCTCTTACTACCTGATGCATGCTGTGCATTAGTTAAACACACTAGCCCTGCTTTGATTTACTGGTGCTGCTCACATGGGCTGCTCTGCCCAATGAAAGTAGGGGTTAGAATATATAGTGTGCATCAGGTAGGCAGAAGCAGTGTGGCCATCTTTGTCTAGGACTGAAGAGTTGTGTTAAGCTTCTAAGCCCATGTTCACAGAGTGTAATTATGGTGCCGACGTCACACACAGCATTACACTGAATGCTGTGAAAATCCATAGTTCAAATGGTGTGGATTTTTCAGGGTAGTTTTAAAAAAAAAAAAAAAAAAAAAAAGAATTGGACCTGTCCATTCATTCTTCTTAATACTGCCATTTCAACATGAAACTAATCGGGTGGATCCACATGAAAAGCTGCAGCAGAATGCAGTTTCAGACTTCTGCTGCAGCTTAACCCTTTCCAATCCGATGTCAGTGCAGGCCCAACACTGCAGTGCAGGAGTGCATCTGCACCCGATCATTAGACACATCGGGTGCAGATGCACTCCTGCACTGATCCTCAGTGAGGACCCCTGAGTAGAAGGCAGAAAGGGTTTATAACCCTTTCTGCCTTCTCCTTTACACATTACATAGTGCTTAATTAGCGCTATGTCATACAAGGAGAATCTGGCCAGCGATCATTAGACCGCCGGTGTCACCTGACCCCCAACGGTCACATGAATGCTGTGGGGGGGGCCTGCTTACCTGTCCGGCGTCTTCTGCTTTCTCCCTTCTGTCTCCTGGCTCAGCAATCATGTGACCGCTGGGTGCCACCTGACCCCAGCGTTCACATGATCGCCGAGTCGGGAGGCAGAGGGAGAATGCGGAAGACACCCGACAGATAGGCAGGCCTCCCCACGGTGCAGTGAGCACCTGCACCCTCCTGCACTCTGACATTTCCCTACACCCTCCTGAACTGAATCTTTTTTTCTCATCCATTCTCACCAGCTCTAATTTATTTGGAGCTGGGGCGAATGGATGAGAAAAAATAATTGGATTGGAAAGGGTTAAGGCCTCCGACACACTTGCCGTGTGTGAAAGGCGCAACGCGCATTGGACACCTGTCCAGTACATGGACTGCCCCCATGTTGACATGCATTTGCATGTCCTAATTTTTGTCCGTGATGAGGATAAAAGTGGGACATGTCATGAGGGTGTGGGGTTTTTCTCTTATGCAGTCTGTTTCTGTATAAAAAAAACTAGTGTGTTGCCTCACTGAATTTTATGGGTTTGTGTGTTGTCTATTTCTTTTGTTTTTTTTCACCTCCAACACCTGGATGAAAATAAAATAAAAATTGTTTCTTTTTGCAAAAATCAGATCAGAACTGACCCATAGTAAATGATGCACAAAGGTGAATTAAAATGCAAGCAGTATACAGTACAATGTAAGTGAATGAGGCGTTAACCCTTTCCAATCCACTGTCTAATGTCTTCCTACATTCAGATTGAAGCTTGTACAGCTACGATGTCCAAAGACATCTGATGGGGTATTCTTACCGGCTATTGCAAGCCACTCCAGGGTCGGAGGCTCTCTGGCGCGCACACACTGGCTTTGGCAAACAGCCGATGCGACCGCAAAAAGAGAAAGCCTTTTACAAAATGCTGAATCCAAAATTGGAAAGGGTTAACAAACATTTACTTCCACTGCAAATTTATTTTTCCTGCTGTAAGGGTACCTGTACACAGAAGTGTGTTCCAGAAGATTGGACTGAAATAGGACCCATTCACTTGCCTGGGTGTGTTTACCTAGCGTGTTTTTTTTTTTGTTCCTCTGACAAATAGCCCAAGTTAAACTGCAACATGTCCTATTTTTGTCCAATTCTTGGGTGAAAATAGTACATATTCATGTGCGGTGTCCGTTCCACATTACGCCCAAGACTATCTGGTGCAAATTTTTTTTTTTTTCAGTTGTGTGCATATACCCTTAGGGCTCATTCACCTGACCATATGCGTAAACGGTGTGGGTTACGCAGCGGTGTTCCTGTCTGTGAGCTCTCATGAGCTGACCATCGCTGTGTATGGCAACGCGTGCACTTCGCAAGACTGTGTATCTTCATTGACTCCACAATGTGTCATGCAGCCGTGCATAATATGTGCCAAAACCGGTCATGTGAATTGGCCCTCAGTCATGAGGTTTTTTTTAAATCTGCAGCATGCTGCTTATTGCAGAAATCTGGATTTTCATCATGGAATTCGCTCATTGCAAGGCCGTGTAAAAATCTGCACCAAAATCCCCCATGTTCAGGTTGCATGCACACAGGTGCATTTAAATGGCAGAATCTGGAGCTGGCGACCGCCTCTGGATTCTGCAGCAACTACCCTCTATAGCATGCTATGGTAAAGAGATTCTTCATACACCTTAGTGGAAATCAATTACAGATGAAAAATTGCAGCAGTCTTGTTTTCCTACGTTTCCCAGACAACTGCTTCCATTGAAGCCATCTGGCCCAAATTGACTAGCGGACGGGCTGTGGATTCTGAGGGAAAAGCAGGGGTTTAAAAAAATAACAATAAAGAAAATGTGTACTGCGCATGGCCGACAGCGAGCTGTGCAGATCAGCCACAGTACAGATGAAGATCAAGAAAAGTAGGGACGCGTGGCCACTGCTGCTGATACGGCTGGATTCCACTGTGGGATTCTGTATGCTGAATTTGGCTCTGCGTTGTGCATGTGGCCTTAGCACAGCCAAACAAATAGGGCTGGGTTCACACTGGGTGGAATTTCCACGCAGACTTTCTGCACAGAAATTTCACCGGCAATTTTTATCCCGGTATAAAGCAGCAAAGGGGACAAGATTCGCAAAAATCTTGTCCACACAGTGCGGCCGAGTCGGGATGCAATTGACATGCCACGCGGAATTCAAAGCCGTGACATGTCCATTTTATTGCTCTCCACTGTGGCCTTTCTCCTCTCTATGGGGGGAGATGGCCGCAGTGTAATGCAGGTGGCGACCGTCGCACGTTTTGAAGCTGCATTTCTGCTGCGGAAATCTTGCGGTATTTCTGAGCCGTGTCTCAGTGAAATTTCCACTTCATGTGACTGCAGCCTAAAGGTTTCCAAATGTGTAACCTACCACTACGGGCTCACTCACAAAGTCGTATTTTGTAGTCACGCATCCAAACTATAGATATTCCATGTGTATTGTGCGGTTTTTAAAATAGGGGAAAAAAAAAAACAAAACAACACCAACCACCCTACAAGAATTTCCCTATTGATTTCTACCGGTATGTGTAAATATGTGCTGAATATGCATGTATGATGCATAGGTATTAGTGTATCTTGATGCCACTGGAAGCTAGGGGTTTGACAGGAGGAACGCCCCCGTCACACCCCAGCTCCCGATTGGGCCAAGAACCAAAAGTCCTGGAAGGAGATAGTAGCCGGTGGTGTGGTTGAGCTGAGGAGATGGGACCCGGGGACATCCGTCACACCACTGTAGGCTGCTGTGTGCGCGGGGGAAGCAGAACTGGGAGCCTACTGTGCTGGACTTCAGCAGCCAGCAGGACGAGTGGGAGATGGGGACGTTAGTGACCTCTCTCGCACCTGCGTTGCCTGCAGGGGGGCCAAACAGGCGGTGACCTTCACGGCTGACACCACACTGACAGTGCTCCCAGCTTCTGCAGCAGGGGGAGTGAAAGAGGGAGGAAACAGCGTCGTGCACCATGAGTGTGACTCGGGGGATAACAGCAGCGACGGACAGTGCTCCCGGCTGCCTTGCCCGCAGTGGTAGTGGAAGACTGCCGATGTAGGGTGAGCCGCAGCAGGGGGACTGCAGCAGGGAAAGGACGACTGTCACTGCGCTTCCGCCTGCTTTGGCTGCAGGGGAGCGCCAGCACAATGTAGCGGGGGATGGGGCTCAGCGGTGAGGATTGGGGGTTAGGGTGAGGGGTAAGTGTAACACTCAGCCTTATATTTTACAAGTAAGCCTAACTGCTACACTTTTCCCTAACCTTCCATCCATGTCACAATTCACGCCACGCTACTCGGGAAGGAGCGCAGGTAAATAATAATAATAGTATTAATAAACCTTTTTTTATATAGCGCCAACATATTCCGTAGCGCTTAGTGAGCTGCCAGCACCTGCAGTCCATCGAGCTCTGTAGCCAATCAGGTACAGGGGGCGTCACCTCCCTCTCAATCTTTACTTCACCAGTTCTTCCTGGTGGCGTCAAGATACACTAATACCTCATGCATATTTATGTGATTCTTTTGACTTTTTCATGGGCTATTTTGGTGTGTAATACACACCAAAATCAGACCTGCTACTTTTTTTTTCCAGTGTAAAAAAAACAGGTCTTTGATAGCTTAATGTAAATTAATGAGGTTTTAGCATTTGGACTTAACATTTCTTAAAATGACCGTGGGCAGTGCAGCTAGTTGAAACCCATCGGAGAATAAGGAAAGGAGTCGGGGTGGGGCCTAATACTACACTACACTGCACAGAACAGGGCTGCACATGCATTCTTCTTTCAGCGTACCATGAGGCTGGCTTTATAGTGTAAATACTGTACAGGTTCAACAGCACTTGCAGTAGAAGCAATGCGGCTACTTATAAAACTAATCAATATTTTTCAAAAACATTGTGGCCTTTAACCCCTTTAGTGGCACGCCCGGAAAATCTCCAGGGCTTGCTGCACTGACCATGCAGTTAGACCCTGGAACATTTCTGTGGACAGCTCTAGTGCTGAAATGTGCAGAGCACTGAGCTGTCATCTGAAATCTTCTGGTGTTTTTACTGCATACTCAATGTAGCAAGCCCTGGAGATTTCCCTGCCATAATATGGAAATAAACCTGCCACTGAAGGGGTTAAAGCTGCAGCAAGCCTATTTTATACTTCTGATTTAAACTCTTGATAGACAAGTGTTAAAATTCACACCATTTAGGTGCAGACTTTGCTACTGTGGGTTTGCCGCTGCACAATGCAGCCAGTGAATACACCAAATGTCAAGGTAGCCTTGGCCTCCATTCCTTACCCCTTGGGTATGTATGTGAAATCTGCACTAGGATGGGTTTGCATGGGCTGCACTGACAGCGGCCATTTTTATACCATTCCTGTACAACTCCCTTTTAGTATACTTCACTCAACACATCCCTCTGCTGTTCTCACTGATCTGGCATCCAAGGCTGCACACAGTAAAGGCAATCAACCTCTGGCTGCAGTGCTGGCATCATCAGGGATGACCTATCACTGCAGTTGGTCTTCATCATATAATACAGCATAGGGAAGCAGCATGGAGAATTTGGCAAGTGTAGAAGAAAAACACGTGCTGATTAGATGCTGTGTATTTATGAAGGTAAGTAAACAACTGCTCTATGAGTGGGAGGGAGTTAGTGTTTAAAGGGCCCCCAGTCAAACTGCCGATGACCACTTGTCCATCAGTCCATGTGTGCTGTGTTAAGTTGCATGCAGAGTCTGACAGCACCTGTGATGTCAGTTACCGGCTCTTAGCTCTGCCCCCTGACCACATGAATGTGATGTCATCACAGGTCCTTTATCCTTTGTGTGCACTGAATGAGGGATTACAGGCGGACTACATTCCCACAAACTCCCGTGGTTTTAGTTGCTATGGATACAGCGGTACTCAGTCTGGCAGTTTGTATCTAGTTCTGACATATCTAGACACCTGTGTGGAGACTCCAATAAATGACACCCTATAAATGTTCACATACATAGCTGGCGGTGCATATTGACCAACAACATTTAACCATCGTCTTTCACTGCTATCTTCACATCTCCTGAACGTGATATCATGTCATCTCGAGTGCTAATGCCACCAACACCAGTCCAGCCTTTATCTAATCGTCACCCCTTGTCCAGTGTTGGAACTAACCATCGCTGCTGTGCAAACATGTCACAACAGCGAGTTCAAGGCTGCCATGAAGCTAATGTAGCTTACATTATACAGCGACAAGCCATGATTTCACCTCAGCCACCAGCTGAAATTCGTAAAACACATGCAGCTCATGTGTGAAAGCAACGTAGCAGAGCTGTGTGTGTGTGACATGTATGTAGCAGAGCTGTGAGCCACCAGAAGCACTGGTAGGATAATTTCCTAATAATTACTAGTATATATAAATCAATTAGTGTTACATTTGGTTAGTTATTCCTTTTTATCTGAAACTCCTGGCTGCCTCCTCATGTGGTCATGTGACTTCAATTCTGACCAACTCAAGTTTACGTAGATTTATGCTGTCTGAAACTAGTCGGTTTCTCAGCATAATCTCTATGATGGACCCTAATATGCATACCCTTCAAAAGGGAGACACTCCTATCACAGTTACTGATGATAACACAGTTATAATAGAGGACATCATAGCTCAGCGTCCAATCTGTATAATTATGTTGTGTAGCTCATTTAGGTGAATTTATAATCAAGAATGCAATTGCAGTGTTTTCCTTGCAGCAAAGATGGTTCAGTCTCTAGCTGCCCATGTAATGCGTTGCTGATGCATCATGGGACTGATGACAAAAAAGTGAAAGCAACATTGAGATGGTACCTGAAAAGTAGACTGGATGCTGCACTGCATAGGAGTGACTGTAATATATATATATATATATATATATATATATATATATATATATATATATATATATATATATATATAAGAGTGTAACAGGTAATTGGGGGAGGGGTGAAAAATTGTGCTGTTGCTGGATTGGCCCTTTAATTGGGTCCATCTTTACTGTGCCTCACTATCAGGGAGGGGAGCCTATTGGCCAGTGGCATTTCTTCGTAATGTATTTACCAATAATATGTTGGGGACCACCTATCTCATAGTGGAACTGTGCAATCTGTTAAGAAAAATGTCCACACCGTTCACATACTGATATATGAGTGCTGCAAGTCCGCTTCTTTTGTTGAGGTACAGATATATGACAGATAGAACCAGTCGTTATATAACTATAACTTAGGCCGTATGCGTAAAATACTGTGTGAGTCACGCAGCGGCTTACTGCTGTGGAACTACCAGTGACCTATTGCAGCAATATAGACTGCGCATGACAGCGGGTGTGAGAAGCTCCGCCATGTGCGGTACTATCTGTTGCTTGGTTTGTTTTAAATTTCGTTTATTTAAATTTCCCATACACAATGTAACTGCAAATGTGAGCAGAACTGCGTATGGCAATGTATTGGATTGCCTGCAATTATGGCGTATCACACGCGTCTTACATAATCGTGCCTGTGTGAGCCTGGCCTAACGGTGTATTTACTTCGGATTCCACCCCCTGCTTTCCTTGTGTAAGTTCTCTGATAACGAAATGAACAGAAATTGTATGGGAAAAGAGCCCATTGACTTGAATGGGTTAATTTACAAAATGGTAATATTTTTTTTTCACGGACTAAAATCCCAAGGCCAGGCTCGCACGAGAGTAAGTTTTTTTAAAATAAAGTCCCTGCTCTGTCTTATAGCGGTGTTACGTATGTATCATCGCCCATACGCAGTGTATTGCATACGCTACCCATAGCAAAGAATAGGTCCCACACTGCGTGGTCCGTGGTGCAATATAGCATGTTGAGATCTTTTTGCACATATCTACACGCAGTGTTTGCATGCTAATGGTGAATGGATTGATGAAAGTCTATGTACTTTCATTGACTCCATTCACTGCATATGATGTGGCCGTGCATTGTGTGCGTAATATGTGCCTAAATCAAGGCAGTGTATATTAGCCTATAGAGAGTTTGCCAAAACTGGTTATTAATCAAAACAAAAGTTCATATATTGGTATTTTACGCCTGGGTTCCCACGCAGCGGAATCCGGCGGAAATCTCGCGGTTTGGCCGCAGCAAAAAAACGCAAGATTTCCGCCGGGAGAAGCGCTGCTTCAAATCCCGTGGCACTTAGCCACGGACTTTGAAGCAGCCTGGCCGCTCGCTCATCCACTGCGGCCGGCGCTCCCACAGAGGAGAGTGCGGCCGCAGCGGAGGAAGAAAAAGAATGAGCATGCTGCGGCTGGCTAATCCGTGCCGAAGCGCCGGCTTCTGCCGGCTTTTCCGCGGTAGATTTGCCTTCCCGTGTGGACGAGATTTCTGAGAAATCTCGTCCACATGGCTTGCTAATCCCGGTATTAGCGGCCACAGCGAAATTCCGGGCGGTATTTCCGTGGCAAATCCGCCCCATGTGAACCCAGCCTACTGCTTTTTGTTTTTAGACAGTAGCTCTGCCCTGCGTTCCCTCTGCAAACCATTCTGTCTTTTTATGGTCATTAACCTTAGTTTAGCCCCCATTCATATCTGTGTTTAGGGCTTTCCATTTCTTTGCTACGTTTTTGGGGCCGAGAAACAGAAAAACTGAATTTAAATGGATGTTTTTTCTCATTTGACATCAATAGAAAGAAAGCCACAAATGTTTATTTGAATGTCTCGTTTTTTTGCTTTTACAGAACCAATAACAAAGCAGAGCGCAGTTTTTGGTCCTCAAATGGGTTCTATTCTCTGTGTATTGATTGCGCAAATACAGCCGTGTGAATCCGCCCTAACTTAAAGGAGATGTCTCGAGGAAGCAGTGATTTTTTTTTTTTGCCCAGTCCCCCTAATTAAACATACATTACTAATTACCCCTGTAAATGACTTTCCTAGCTGGTTTGTACTTACCGTTCCAGCGTTTCAGCAACTTATAAAAGTTTCCCCAAGATGGCCGCCGGCTCTTTCCCCGTCGCTCGCTGCAGCCCGACGTGCGCGCTCCCGAGACGCTGCCAGCTGTGTCTCCATGGCAACCGGACGCCCTGCAGCCGCCGACCAGACGCCGCGCAGCCGCCGACCAGACGCCCCGCAGCCGCCGACCAGACGCCCCGCAGCCAGGCAGCAGGTAACCGGCGCTAGCCCCCGGCTCCCCAGCGCTACGCTCCCGGCTCCCCAGCGCTAGACCCTCAGCCCAGGTGAAGGCCCCGGAGCCCAGCGCTAGGTTCCGGAGCCCAGGTGAAGGCCCCGGAGCCCAGCGCTGGGCTCCGGGGCCTTCACCTGTCAGTGAACATCACCCCCGACCCATCACTTACCCCCCTGGCCCAGCGCTAGTTCCCCCGGCCTAGCGACAGCCCCCCCCCGGCCTAGCGACAGCCCCCCCATCGCAGCGACAGCCCCCCCCCGGCCTAGCGACAGCCCCCCCCCCATCGCAGCGGCAGCGACGGCAGCAGACCCCCGGCCCATCACTTACCTGGACGGCAGGACAGCTGGACGGCAGGACAGCTGGGTGGCTTCTCCGGACAGCTGGGCGGCTCTGCACCTTCCTCTAACAGAGGAAGGTACAGAATGGCCGCTCCAGCGCGCTCCCGAGCAGTGACAGCTCATCTGCGCATGCGCAGAAGAGCTGTAGCGGGGAGCACACTGAAGCGGCTCGTGCTGAAAGGAGAAGACCGGACTGCGCAAGCGCGTCTAAAAAAGCAAGCTGCCAGTGAATTTAGACGGAACCATGGAGACGAGGACGCTAGCAACGGAGCAGGTAAGTGAATAACTTCTGTATGGCTCATATTTAATGCACGATGTATATTACAAAGTGCATTAATATGGCCATACGGAAGTGTATACCCCCACTTGGTTTCGCGAGACCACCCCTTTAAGTTTCGCTGTTCTAACAATAGAGCAGAGAAGCAGAAAGCCCTAACGGAGCTCAAATGTAGATGTGATCAGAGCCTTACACCGTGGGAGGCATTTACTATATAATAACCAGAGTACTATAGAGCGGTATGCTAGTGTGGTATGTTGATGTATTCAGTGATGCAAACGGTTAATCGGAGTCTGCGGTTCTCAACCCTCAAATATACTTTACAAAAAACTCCTGCGTATCAGACAAAAGCCACAAAATGTCTTTTCTGCACAAGGTTGACTACTCTGGTTGTTTTCATTAGTGTTGCCACTAGATGGCATACTGCACTGCCTCTCGAAAGAAACGTTATAATGTGGTGTTAACGTAAAACCTGAAATCGTATCCATGCCTAAGTGGAGAGGAGTTTGGAAAAAAAAAAAGCTGTCAAACAATATGATCCCACATTTCTTATCCCCCCCCCGCAGAGGACCAGGAAGGTAAGTGAGGAGACTCATAAGGCCATCCGTGCTCCTCTGGGAAATATGCAAACAAGGAAGATTGAAAAATACCTCTGCAGTGCCACCTATTGGATGGCAGCATTCCTGCAAGCCGATGCTTGACTCTTTTATATAGGTCTGTAGAGCAATGATTGGGAATTGAAAACCAAGCCATAATCCATACACAGACAGCTCTTTTGGGGATGTTTGCCCCTCATCAGTGTGCAGTAGGATCCTGGCTTGGCTGGTGAGAAACTTGTGACGTGGGTCGGGGGGAGGGGGGGGGGGGGGGGTTAAAACCCCGAAACAGCTGTGTATGGATTCTAGCTTGGTTTTCCTAACCATTGCTCTGTAGAACTATATAAACATTAAAGCATTGATTTGCAGGATTCTGCTCCTCCCTTGCTTTTTTAGGGAATATTTCTTGACCCCAGTGGCAGGGATGGGGTGTAAAAAGTGGCGCTCTGTTACGCTGTGTAAGTTTGCTGAGGTGCAATGGTATCAAACAGAAGGCGCTCAACAAGCTGCTCCTGGAACTGCAGGAAGGTGAGCATTCCCGGGGCTTCTTGTAAATTACGTGTTACAGGTAGCGATCTGAATAACACCCAGGCCACACGGCCGTATGTGGAATCTGCTTGCGGATCTCAGCTGTGAGCCCAATCGTGGCCCTGCGTACGGCCGCGTAATGTGCTGTGCATAACTGCATTCTCACACAGGCGGTCTTACGCAGCACACCATTTTTTGTTTGTATTTTCCATGCCGACGCTTAGCAATGATGCGGGTACCCGCAGCCCATACACAATTGTAGTTGCGTATGAGCTGCGGATATGTCTGCGACCATTGAGCACAATGGGCTCTATGTTGCGAATATCCACGGTAAAATGGAACCTGCTGCGTTCTGTTTTCTGCGAGTGGATTACCGTATGTAATTCCAACCCGCTTATGTGGGCAGAATTGTGTAATCCAGAGCATTTGATTGATCAGACACATGCGGAATCCGTAATTCCTATCCGGTTGTGTGAGGCCGGCCTAGGGTAGATGGCTACCTTTTTATCCCATGATCGGTGATTCAACGAGGCCACCGGTCACTGCTCCAGGCTCTTAGCTACCTTTGGTAGCCGGGAGCAAGGAGATTTTAAATTTCCCGGTTCCTGCGAATGTGTATGGCATTTTGCCAACGGGCGCATGCGCAGAATCCGGTTAAGGTCCGTGGAGGTGAATTGCATCAGAGTTCAAATACGGAGGCCTCCAATAAAAGGTTTCATCTCCTCTCACCGATCACATCAGTGAGGGGAGATGAAACTTCAACTTTTTTTTTTACTTTTACGTGACCACCATTATCTATTGGATAGGGCGATCATGTGACCAGCAACCGCTCACGACAGCCCCCTCCTGACCTCTCCAGGCTCTCGGCTACCTTTCGTAGCCAAGAGCAGGGAGATTTAAAATTTCCTGGGCAATCCTCAACTTTTGCGCATGCCACTGCCACTTTACTGACGGGCGAATGCGCAGAAACCATGGCAAGATCCTCGGATAAAGATCCCATTGTGGGAGAAATCTGGGGACCTTAGTTATGTAATTTAATCTCCCCTCACGGATCCAATCTGTAAGGGGAGATGAAACTTTAACTTTTTAAACTATTTTTTAACTTTATATGATCACTGTTATCCTGTGGATAACAGTGATCATGTGACCAGGACAGCACACAGTGGTCCCCAGTCACATCTCCCTGCACCCGACTATCTTTGATAGCTGGGTGAAGGCAGATTCTAAATCGGTGTGCCCTCCGACCTTCTGCACATGCGCGCCACATTGGCGCTTGCGCAGAAGCCCACGGCAGGTCTTTATCACCCCAGGACATCATGGAGGACGGGTGTGAGTGTTTTCAGCTGCCCCCATGGATCCAATCCATAAGGGCAGCTGAAACTTTAACTTTTTCAAACATTGTTTTAGACTTTTCCATGATCGCCGGTATCCATCTAGCCTGCCTTAATGGCAGATACCGATGCCAAACCTGGGAGTCTTTATAAGGCCTATGGCTACCATGGAAACCTGCCATCGGAGAATATCTCCATCCACACAGTGTGACGGCGGTTGTATGGCTTAGTGTTGGCATGTATTGGCCCTTAAAGTGTCACCAAGTTATCTCCTACAAGGTAATAACTGAAGCCCAAATTTTCAATTGACTCACAGGTATCACATAACAAATTGAATAGCCGCAGGTTTTGTAACTTGCCCTAATTAAAATTATTTTTAACTTGACCTGCTTTTCCAGAAGCAAATCCAACTACTGGAAATGTCTTTACTCTGGCTCCACTGGAGCCTGATTTATAGAAATGCATTCAAAACACTGTTGTTAGAGAAGAGAAACCTTCAAAAAGAAAACCTGAAATAAAAATATTTAATACTTACTATTCTGTCTTATTTTTTTCTTTTAATTAGAGAAAAATGTCAACTATTCACAGGATTGATGGTAAAGTAATCATTGCTGGGGATAACACCCTTCACTGGAATGGGACTAGTCCCCGTTTCTTGAGACTGCAGTGAGGAGCTTGAATGGAATGGTGGTTATACGTGTATGCGCACTGCTGCTCCAGCCAATGCCTAGAAGACTAATAATTAGAGATGAGCAAGAGCTTTTCGTAAAATTTGAGAGCTCTACTCAAGTAACAAACCTCATTGACTACAATTGGAGACTCGAGCATTTTTGTATGCGGCCGCCGGGTCCCGACCTTTTTTTTTTTGGGTCTCTCTCCCTCTCTTCTCCCTGCCAGCCAAAAAATTTGCCGTTGATGTGCGCTCTGCGGCAGGGAGGGGCCAAATGGAATACTCTGCAACAGCGTTTAGGAATATGCTCTGCTGTGGAATATTCAGCCCCCAAATCTGCACGAACATACAGATTTTAGGGTGGGACTGAAAATAGCAGAATCCTGCCAGCAATTCTGCATCCAGATCCACAGTTAGCATTGTGGATTTTGGTGCAGAATTCAGGGGCAGCATATTCTGTCTTGGGTGAAGGGTCCCTCACACAGGCCCAACTTCCACTGATGTCCAAATGACAACTACACCCCTGAATTAGACTCTTCAGGACTTTACTTCAACTCTTTCCCCACTACATACCTGAATTATACTGCGTCATGCAAGTGGAACAGG
The DNA here is from genome assembly GCF_035609145.1 of Eleutherodactylus coqui. Lineage (NCBI taxonomy): Eukaryota > Metazoa > Chordata > Amphibia > Anura > Eleutherodactylidae > Eleutherodactylus > Eleutherodactylus coqui. Next base: position 140,440,563 of record NC_089842.1, on the reverse strand, counting down.
CCGTTCTCCAGGTTACCAGTCCTTTACTGCAGCTGCTCATACCCCAACTCTATTGGGTCTACCAGTAGTCTCCCACGATTTGAAGCTAAGTACTGTGGTCACTCCTTTCTGGTTCTCTCCAGGCTTTAACTCTGCAGCCACAGCTGGGTACTAGACCTTACTCAACAAAGCCCAATAATGCTCTCGGCCTACACTGCTTGAGTCTGTCTGATCAATATGTTGGCAAACTTCCATACTCCACAGTTAACCTACGTCGCCCTCAGTCTGATTGGCGGTTGCTGAATTAGCCCCCCATCTGCTCTAGTGATGTCTCTATTTCTATCCAGGGGTTTACCTTGGTGGTCTTGGCGACCCCTCTGCACAGCATTCCCCCGACCGCAATCGCAGCACTCTTCCTACCTTTCTCTATTTCCACAGAAATTAGCCTCCTACCAGGCTGTAGTACACCATGCTTCTAATTGGTGGAACAAGTGACGGGTCTAATCATTTTGCTGACCAATCGCATCTCCAGTGGGCATCACACAATGTTCATAAACCTCATTTTTGTCTACACCTGGATACTCCTACTAGTGGGATGACTTCTTTCCTCTGAAGGACATTGTAGGTTCTTCATGAGCCAACTCATCCTTAGTACTAACCCTCTGTGTGGCTGACAGCTAAGAAGACTGTCTCCTTTGCAGCCAACCACAATAGCTTGCCTTGACTGCTGTCCAGACAACCTGCAAGACAAAAACGGCACATATATGGTATATTTACAATACTAGCTGAAATAAATTACTGAGCAGCCTTTCAGCTAATCAATCAATTCACTGAACCACTTATACATTGCCAAACATTTTAAGATATCTGGCCGGCCTCCACACTTCTCTTTAGAGATGTTTCTAAACATCCTTGCAGTGCCTGAAACTGCAACCTAAATGGACAGCATGAAAGATTGACTCTCCATTAAGAAGGCAGAGACCATTTATTATTGTCTCTGCCTTCCTGGTAACTGTATACAAGGTGCTCAGTGAGCTTTATGTATATAGATCCGGAAACTGCACAGACACTTCTTGCTCTGGTCCTAGCTGCAGAAGCTCCTGGGTTGTAGCACATCTAGATCAGCTCTGCAGTCCATGGCAGCAGCCTGTATTTTCCCTGTAACTGGGGCTAATATGTCAGCACCAGTTACAGGGAAATGGGAAATAGAAAAAATATATATTGTAATGTTTTTTATGTTCCCCGCCCAGGTCTTTTACCGTGCTATGGGTTGGGGGGTTAATATTACTAGGGGGTTAATGTTGTTACTAAGGGGGTTAATATTTTTGCGGGGGCTACTGTGGGGTTAATATTACTACTGGGGCCGCAAGAGGGGTCGCTATAACTACTGGGGTCGCTATTACTACTGGCCCTGCAATAGGGCTTTCTATTACTACTAGGGCCGCAATAGGGGGCCGCTATTACCATTGGGGCTGTAAAATGGATCACCTATGACTACCAAAGCCGAAATAGGGGTCGCTCTTACTGCCGGGGCCGCTATTACTACTGGGGCCGCAATAGGGGTCGCTATTACTACCGTGACCACAATAGAGGTCACCTATTACTACTGGGGCCGTAATAGCGACCCCTAACCACACACCCTTTTGGTAGGGGTGCTGCACCATAAAATTTTTTCCCTAAGGGTGCTTCAAGGCTGAAAAGTTTGGGAAACACTGCCCTAGCCTGATTTTTCAGGATTTTTTGGGGGGCTTGAAATATAAGCCCTATACTGAAAATAAGCCCTAGCTGCATTACATTAAAAAAATATAGGAATACATTACCTAGCAGACTCGGTCCAGGTCCCTCCCGCTTCTCTCCAGAGCTATAGCATGGTTCCTGCAGTTCTTGGCCCCCCACACAAGATCTCTTCTCGGTTACGGAATTCATAAATCCCGCCTCCACAAAGCGATAGCTGTGATTAGTTCATCAAGCGCTACATTGATCGGCTGAGCAGTACTTGAAGAATCAGTTACAGCCATCGCATTGTTTCATCGAGCACTGCATTGATTGGCTGAGCAGTGCTAGGAGAACCAATCGCAGCCATCACTTTGTGGAGGCAGGATTTATGAATCCTGTAACCAGGAAGTGATCCTGTGTGAGCGGCCAGGAACTGTGCCGGGGCTCTAGAGAGTAGGAGGAGGGTCCCGGACCAAACCTGATTGGTAAATAAAACAAAACCGAGCACCTCTTTTGGGGCAAAAATTCATATAAGACAATGTCTTATTTTCGGGGAAACACAGTATGACCTTTTGTAGAGGGCGCAATTTGTATAATTAAAGTGAAAACTGTAGGTTTTAGGTCTGCTCCCCAAAGCCCCAAACCATACATCTCCTATATAAAAACAACTCTAACAGGAATTTTCTTTATATTCATATCTTTATATTTCCCCTGCTTGATAGCAAGGAAAAATATAAAAAAGACACATTATTTGACTAACCGAGTGCGAAAAAAATTATAGCTTGCACACCCACATGTACGAAAAAAAGCCCTAAAAACGTGCCTGTTATGAACGGAGGAAAATGGCCCAGTCTTGAACTGGTTAACGAAGCAGGCACTTGAAAAAAAAATTATGGTTGCAATTTATTTGCTGTTATTGTGCAGGTAAACAATCTAAATAATTTTCTATTGTTTGTGTATTTTACTATCTAAAATGAATGTTTGGTTGACTTCTACTTTCAGGTAAAGAGAAATTTTATGGTCACTAAAAGTTCAACTGACCTTATAAAGAAATGTTAGAGCAGAAAATCTCATTTGAGCCATCTTTCTAATAAGATTACACTCTGCAGATGGTACTGTAGTTGGCATAGTTATAGTGACGACAGGCGCCCGATAAGTGGCAGTCTGAAAACTCTTACACATGCCCTGTCCTTCGCTCCCGAGGCCAGAACCTGAATAATATCCGCAAGAAATAGGTTAATTGGCTGCAGCACTTATTATTGAGCTGCATGTTCTGTAACCCGAAATACATTGCATTATATAGATGGGAGAACAGCTCACATTCCTTACTTTGAACATAAGGTCTAAAAAATATACATCCATACAGCCACACAGTATAGGACTAGAGATGAGCGAGCGTACTCGGAAAAGCACTACTCGCTCGAGTAATTGGCCTTATCCGAGTATCGCTGTGCTCGGGGCTAAAGATTCGGGTGCCGGCACGGAGCGGGGAGCTGCAGGGGAGAGTGGGGAGGAACGGAGGTAAGATCTTTCTCTCCCTCTCTCCCGCCCGCTCTCCCCTGCTCCCCGCTGCAACTCACCTGTCAGCCGCAGCGGCACCCGAATCTTCAGGGACGAGCACAGCGATACTCGGATAAAGCAAATTACTCGAGCGAGTAGTGCTTTTCCGAGTATGCTCGCTCATCTCTATATAGGACTTCTTATGGGCTACTTATCACTGACAGGATAATGATAAAATATAAGTTTTAATGCTTCTAATTAAAAATCAGGAACTGATCCCAGCCAATAGTGATCACAGTAATATGAAGCAAAATATAAACACCAAAGAAAAGAAGGGAAAAGGGGGAAACACCAAGAAATGGCTGGATCTCCCTCTGTAGTTGGTTATCCCCAAAAAATATACTAAAAAGGGCTATAATGGATTTTCGAGCGCAACATGTAATAATATGTGTAATACCCACCTTGATCCTTAATTTATGAAATCGTGTGTGTTACAGTCATAGGGTCCTTGGCATCCCAATGATTGTTCATGGAGGTGAGAGCACAAAGTTTATTGGTAAACGCCACTGTGCAAATGCAACCTCATACGTGATAAGACATCAGACGCTCGTACCAGTAGTTTGTTCTTTTTAGAACAACCGTTATTTGACTCCACGCACATTTCAACCATATTAATGGTATCATCAGGGGTCCTATATCGGAAATATGACCACTTTCTTTTATTAGTTAATTGATGCTGGGTACCTCATATCCTACTAGGAGTGGTAGTTCATTGGCAGTAATGTGGATATAACATTTTTACCAAATGCACATGTAGAGCTCAAATATGATATAATCGAGGGAACAGGGAATTGCCCTGCACCTTGAAATATATAAGGAGTACTAAATGGTGCTAAGATCTGGTGTAGGAATACAAGGGTTAGATCCAGAAGTTTCAGGGTGCTTTATTACCTCCGTAGACACCCTATGCTGCACTTACTATCTGACTGCTAGTCCTAACAAAGGAGCTGAATGCCATGAGTCAGATGTAGCTGTTTTTAGCCTGGTGTGGCTCAATGTAAACTAGTAGAAATTTGGCTACCTGCCTTCTCTTTACTAAGCCTGAGTCTAGACTACAGTCAGTCAGTTCTGAAGAGACCCACCAAGGTGTGGAGTAGTAGAGGAACCACCTAGTGTGGCTGCTCCTTAAAATTATCAGACACACATAGTTACTATATTCTATTGGTTAGACTATTTCCTCTGAGCTGTCATTCATTATGGAAGCACTATTCATTGGTCCTGCATAGACATAGCCTCACATTGGCTAGGAATCTAATTATTCCACCATTCTGTATAAAAAAGCTGTCCGTTCAGCGCCTCTTTCACTATAGCCTATTGGGGCTCCCTTCATCAAGCCTTGCGGTGAAACACGTTGGGAGGGCATGTGTTAGATGTTTTTAAGATTAGGTTTAGGGATGGCTCCACTATGCAATATATTTTTACAGATAGCTATGCATTTAGGCAGTCTCCTTGTGGTTTGGCAGAGACTTCTCTATACATAAATCACACTTGACAGAGGCTGGAAATATCAATCAGCATAGCAGTTCACTGGAAGCTTATAACCAGGCTGTCTGCTTAGCAACTCTATTAACTCCCACCCATTGCATCCTATTTCTGGTTGCCAACCATCACATCATTTCCCAAAACACTGCATGCTGTGTGTGTATACTATAGACGTCTTTGACACTTCTAACTTCTGTCACAACTGTGACTAATGCACAATCAGCATAGCAGTCTCACTGGATAGCATAGCAGCATAGCATACCAGTATAGCAGCCCACATGCTATGTGAATATACAGAGTTTTTTCTGACATTTCTAGCTTCTGTCACAACTGTGACTGAGGCATAATTAGCATAGCAGTTCGCTGGAAGCTTATATTTTGACTGCCTACAATCACATCATTTCCCCAAACACTGAATGCTGTGTAAATATAATAGTCACTAAAGATTACTGCCCTCATAGATTGCCAGCTAATATACCCTTAGTTCTTCTATAGACCTAGTCAAGATCTAGTTCAGCCACCTATTCCTTTATTTTAAAGTCTTTGTCACTTTTTGAGTGCATATATGTTTACTAAAGTATACATTTTTATCATTCTGTGTTTGAGAGGGTAAAACCATTAGGCTATCTTCTTACCTTTTGGCAATTTTTTTGGTAAATGTCTTTATTGTATTGACATTTTGCCCACACAGAATCTGTGTACTTGTTATCCTGTAGATGCAAAGGCCTGTTGTAACCATGCAGCCATCCTCTATCCAAGTACTTAGTACCCAGGAGATCTAGTTTGTTGGCTGCCAGCTTGTAGGAGTAGATATCAGTATGGGTTGAGTTGAGAGTCCTGTGCTGATTTAATGGTGACTGTTGTGGTGTTGAATGCTGCACTCCAATATTAGAAGGGGGCAGAGGGGAATCCTTAAAAGTACGGTATGTTTTGGGCACCATTTAGGGGGTACATGGTGAGGTGCTTGAGAGAACAGCTCTGGAAGTGTATGTAGAGTGAGCCTGTTTTTCAGCTACTGAGGAGCAAGTTTGCAGATTGAGGAAGAGAAGAAGGTAAAGGAGAACCTAAGAGAAGCTTTGCAAGAGATGAGACCCAATGATCTATAGGACCACATGGGTGTTCACTGTAAGGCCTCTGAAGCATCACAGAGAGAGTGCCTGAGTGACTGTGGTATGGGGTAGTTTCCAAAAAATCCCATTAGTCCAGTAGGCTTGAGCAAAATCTGACAGTCATCTTGGCACACCCTGACCCTCTGTGGGTATTCATGGTGCATCTCGCATTCTTTTGGGTCCAGTAAGAGACCTCTCTTTGAAGTTCTAAATTTGGTTTTCAACTGCTAAAGCATGCTTAACTTTTCATGGGACCTTTCAGAATGTGCTCTCATGTATGTTCATGAGGAGCAGCTCTATTTCTGGCATTGATAAATTCTCAGTTTTCCCTGAGCTGTAGGGTGGAGACTAGTGAAGCAGGAACTCTTCTTCTTTTTTTTTTTTTTTTAAAGAAAAAGATAGCGCGGGCGGATTTTTTCATTTTTTTTACTTGATCTATTCTACTAAGTGGGTCCTACTATACAGTAGGACACAGAAGCCCTGCTGCCAATCACACACACCAGAAGGAGGGATTAAAGAATAATCGTAAGATCCTTGTGATTTTATAAGCCGTCTTGGATTTGGAGGTGTTAGTGACTAGAGATGAGCGAACGTACTCGTCCGAGCTTGATACTCGTTCGAGTATTAGCGTGTTCGAGATGCTCGTTACTCGTAACGAGTACGATGCGATGTTCGGGTTACTTTCACTTTCATCTCTGAGACGTTAGCGCGCTTTTCTGGCCAATTGAAAGACAGGGAAGGCATTACAACTTCCCCCTGCGACGTTCAAGCCCTATACCACCCCCCTGCAGTGAGTGGCTGGCGAGATCAGGTGTCACCCGAGTATAAAAATTGGCCCCTCCCGCGGCTCGCCACAGATACGTTCTGACATAGCTGAGGGAAAGTGCTATCGTGTTGGAGCTGCTATAGGGAGAGTGTTAGGAGTTATTGTAGGCTTCAAGAACCCCAATGGTCCTTCTTAGGGCCACATCTAACCGTGTGCAGTACTGTGGAGGCTGCTTTTTGCAGTGTTGCACATTTTTTTTTTTTTGGTATATCGGCCGTGCAGAGCATTGCGCCCTGCAGTAATACTCCAGGGACAGAAGTGCTTAGGCAGGGAGAGCGTTAGGAGTATTTTAGGCTTCAAGAACCCCAACGGTCCTTCTTAGGGCCACATCTAACCGTGTACAGTACTGTGGAGGCTGCTTTTTGCAGTGTTGCACATTTTTTTTTTTTGGTATATCAGCCGTGCAGAGCATTGCGCCCTGCAGTAATACTCCAGGGACAGAAGTGCTTAGGCAGGGAGAGCGTTAGGAGTATTTTAGGCTTCAAGAACCCCAACGGTCCTTCTTAGGGCCACATCTAACCGTGTGCAGTACTGTGGAGGCTGCTTTTTGCAGTGTTGCACCTTTTTTTTTTTTTGGTATATCGGCCGTGCAGAGCATTGCGCCCTGCAGTAATACTCCAGGGACAGAAGTGCGTAGACAGGGACAGAGGACATATTAATATTATTGATTGAATATAGGCAGTGGGCCTTTGCTAAAAAAATTTGGGCAAAAAATCTATTTGGCCTGCCTGTCACTGTGCTCAGTGTTCTGTGTCTGTGTGTGCTGGGTGTAGTAGTTCTACAAAATCATACGCAGCCAGCTAAGTGTTACAGCAGGCTTGCGCCAAATTATTTCCTGGCTCTGTCTGGGCTCTGAAATCACAGCTGTGTTGCAGTTGACAGTGCAACACTCTGCAGTTCAGTGACATACTCCAGGGACAGAAGACATATTCATTGAATATAGGCAGTGGGCCTTTGCTAAAAAAAATTGGGCAAAAAATCTATTTGGCCTGCCTGTCACTGTGCTCAGTGTTCTGGGTCTGTGTGTACTGGGTGTAGTAGTTCTACAAAATCATACGCAGCCAGCTAAGTGTTACAGCAGGCTTGCGCCAAATTATTTCCTGGCGTTCTGTAAACGAAGTCAGCCTCCAACCACAGGCCAATAAGCGGCACATTTAATTACAGCGTTCTGTTTCTGCACTACTGGTAATACACCATGCTGAGGGGTAGGGGTAGGCCTATAGGACGTGGACGCGGCCGAGGACGCGGAGGCCCAAGTCAGGGTGTGGGCACAGGCCGAGCCAGTGCGGTGGCCAGGGGTAGAGGCAGGGCCAGACCGAATAATCCACCAACTGTTTCCCAAAGCGCCCCCTCGCGCCATGCCACCCTGCAGAGGTCAAGGTGCTCTACGGTGTGGCAGTTTTTCACAGAGACGCCTGACGACCGACAAACAGTGGTGTGCAACCTTTGTTGCGCCAAGATCAGCTGGGGAGGCACCACCACCAGCATGCGCAGGCATATGATGGCCAAGCACCCCACAAGGTGGGACGATGCTCGTTCACCGCCTCCGGTTTGCACCACTGCCTCTCCCCCTGTGCCCCAACCTGCCACTGAGATCCAACCCCCCTCTGAGGACACAGGCACTACCGTCTCCTGGCCTGCACCCACACCCTCACCTCCGCTGTCCTCGGCCCCATCCAGCAATGTCTCTCAGCGCAGCGTCCAGACGTCGCTAGTGCCACTGTTTGAGCGCAAGCGCAAGTACGCCGCCACACACCCGCACGCTCAAGCGTTAAACGTGCACATTGCCAAATTGATCAGCCTGGAGATGCTGCCGTATAGGCTTGTGGAAACGGAGGCTTTCAAAAGCATGATGGCGGCGGCGGCCCCGCGCTACTCGGTTCCCAGTCGCCACTACTTTTCCCGATGTGCCGTCCCAGGCCTGCACGACCACGTCTCCCACAACATTGTACGCGCCCTCCCCAACGCGGTTACTGCCAAGGTCCACTTAACAACCGACACGTGGACAAGCACAGGCGGGCAGGGCCACTATATCTCCCTAACGGCACATTGGGTGAATTTACTGGAGGCTGGGACAGAGTCAGAGCCTGGGACCGCTCACGTCCTACCCACCCCCCGAATTGCGTGCCCCAGCTCGGTGGTGGTATCTGCGGCGGTGTATGCTTCCTCCACTAAACCACCCTCCTCCTCCTACGCAACCTCTGTCTCGCAATCAAGATGTGTCAGCAGCAGCACGTCGCCAGCAGTCGGTGTCACGCGGCGTGGCAGCACAGCGGTGGGCAAGCGTCAGCAGGCCGTGCTGAAACTACTCAGCTAGGGGAGAGAAGAGGCACACGGCCCACGAACTGCTGCAGGGTCTGACAGAGCAGACCGACCGCTGGCTTGCGCCGCTGAGCCTCCAACCGGGCATGGTCGTGTGTGACAACGGCCGTAACCTGGTGGCGGCTCTGCAGCTCGGCAGCCTCACGCACGTGCCATGCCTGGCCCAGGTCTTTAATTTGGTGGTTTAGCGCTTTCTGAAAAGCTACCCACACTTGTCATACCTGCTTGGAAAGGTGCGCCAGCTCTGCGCACATTTCCGCAAGTCCCACACGCACGCTGCCACCCTGCGGACACTGCAACATCGGTTTAATCTGCCAGTGCACGGATTGCTGTGCGACGTGCCCACACAGTGGAACTCTACGCTCCACATGTTGGCCAGGCTCTATGAGCAGCGTAGAGCTATTGTGGAATACCAACTCCAACATGGGCAGCGTAGTGGGAGTCAGCCTCCTCAATTATTTACAAAAGAGGGGGCCTGGTTGGCAGACATCTGCCAGGTCCTTGGAAACTTTGAGGAGTCTACCCAGATGCTGAGCGGGGATGCTGCAATCATTAGCGTCACCATTCCTCTGCTATGCCTCTTGAGAAGATCCCTGCAAAGCATAAAGGCAGACGCTTTGGAATCGGAAACGGAGGCGGAGGAAGACAGTATGTCGCTGGATAGTCAGAGCAACCTCATGTCTATATCTCAGCGCATTGAGGAGGAGGGGGAGGAGCATGAGGAGGAGGGGAAAGAGACAGCTTGGCCCACTGCTGAGGGGACAGATGCTGCTTGCCTGTCATCCTTTCAGCGTGTATGGCCAGAGGAGGAGGAGGAGGAGGAGGAGGGGGAGGAGCATGAGGAGGAGGGGAAAGAGACAGCTTGGCCCACTGCTGAGGGTACAGATGTAGCTTGCCTGTCATCCTTTCAGCGTGTATGGCCAGAGGAGGAGGAGGAGGATCCTGAAAGTGATCTTCCGACTGAGGACAGCCATGTGTTGCGTACAGGTACCCTGGCACACATGGCTGACTTCATGTTAGGATGCCTTTCTCGTGACCCTTGCGTTACACGCATTCTGGCCACTACTAATTACTGGGTGTACACACTGCTCGACCCACGGTATAAGGAGAACCTTTCCACTCTCATTCCCGAAGAGGAAAGGGGTTCGAGAATGATGCTATACCACAGGGCGCTGGTGGACAAACTGATGGTAAACTTCCCATCCGACAGCGCTAGTGGCCGAAGGCGCATTTCCGTGGCCCAGGTAGCAGGGGAGGCGCAGAGATCAGGCAGCATGTACAGCGCAGGCAGGGGAACATTCTCCAAGGCCTTTGCCAGCTTTATGGCTCCCCAGCAAGACTGTGTCACCGGTCTCCAGTCAAGGCTGAGTTGGCGGGAGCACTGTAAAAGGATGGTGAGGGAGTACGTAGCCGATCGCACGACCATCCTCGGTGACGCCTCTGCCCCCTACAACTACTGGGTGTCGAAGCTGGACACGTGGCCTGAACTCGCGCTGTATGCCCTGGAGGTGCTTGCTTCTCCTGCGGCTAGCGTCTTGTCAGAGAGTGTGTTTAGTGTGGCTGGTGGAATCATCACGGATAAGCGTACCCACCTGTCAACCGACAGTGCCGACAGGCTAACACTCATCAAGATGAACAAAGCCTGGATTTCCCCAGACTTCTCTTCTCCACCAGCGGACAGCAGCGATACCTAAACAATACGTAGGCTGCACCCGCGGATGGAAGCATCGTTCTCTATCACCATCCAAAACGGGGACCTTTTTGCTTCATCTATCTGTGTATAATATTCCTCCTCCTCCGCCTGCTCCTCCTCCTGAAACCTCACATAATCACGCCGAACGGGCAATTTTTATTATGCCCACAAGGCTCAGTCATATAATTTTTCTAAACAATTATTATACGTTTCAATGCTCATTAAAGCGTTGAAACTTTCACCTCAACCAATTTTTATTTTTACTGGGCTACCTCCAGGCCTAGTTACCAATTAAGCCACATTAACCAAAGCGATTAATAGGTTTCACCTGCCCTCTTGGTTGGGCATGGGCAATTTTTCTGACGTACATTAGTACTGTTGGTACACCAATTTTTGGGGGCCCTCGCCTACAGTGTAATCCAATTAATTTTTTGCCCACCTGCATTACAGCTGACGTAACATCAGCTGTGTTGGGCACTGCAATGGGATATATTTATGTACCGCCGGTGAGTTCCAAGGAGCCACCCATGCTGTGGGTCCACAGGGAGTTGTAACTGCATGTGTCCACTTCTAAAGAACCCCGGTCTGACTGGGGCATGCAGTGTGGGCCGAAGCCCACCTGCATTAAACATCACATTATTACCTCAGCTGTGATGGGCAATGCAATGGGATATATTTATCTACCGCCGGTGGCTTCCTGGCACCCACCCATGCTGTCGGTCCACACGGAGTTGTAACTACATGTGTCCACTTCTAAAGAACCCCAGTCTGACTGGGGCATGCAGTGTGGGCCGAAGCCCACCTGCAATAAACATGAATTTATTACCTCAGCTGTGATGGGCAATGCAATGGGATATATTTATCTACCGCCGGTGGGTTCCAGGGAGCCACCCATGCTGTGGGTCCACAGGGAGTTGTAACTACATGTGTCCACTTCTAAAGAACCCTGGTCTGACTGGGGCATGCAGTGTAGGCCGAAGCCCACCTGCATTAAACATGAATTTATTACCTCAGCTGTGATGGGCAATGCAATGGGATATATTTATCTACCGCCGGTGGGTTCCAGGGAGCCACCCATGCTGTGGGTCCACAGGGAGTTGTAACTGCATGTGTCCACTTCTAAAGAACCCCGGTCTGACTGGGGCATGCAGTGTGGGCCGAAGCCCACCTGCATTAAACATGAATTTATTACCTCAGCTGTGATGGGCAATGCAATGGGATATATTAATGTACCGCCGGTGGCTTCCTGGCACCCACCCATGCTGTCGGTCCACAGGGACTTCACAATAGGGAGTTGTACCTGCCTGTGTCTATGAACTAAAAACCCCGGTCAGGTTGGGGCATGCAGTGTGGGCCGAAGCCCACCTGCATTTAATCTGACGTTAGCTCTGCTGTCCAGGGCACTGCAATGGGATACATTTATGTACAGCGGGTGGGTTCCAGGGAGCCACCCATGCTGTGGGTGCACACGGAATTCCCATTGCGGAGTTGTACCTGCCTGTGACTATTTATAAAAAACCGCGGTCTGACTGGGGCATGCAGACACCTTGACAGAATGAATAGTGTGTGGCACATAGGTTCCCCATTGCTATGCCCACGTGTGCAGCTCCAGATGGAGGTGGCACAGGATTGCATTTCTCATTGCTTCTGTACAGCATTGTGGACTATCGCCCCGCCCCTTTTAAAGAGGCTCGCTGCCTAGCCGTGCCAACCCTCTGCAGTGTGTGCCTGATTTTCCTCTGGCAGACGCACTTATAAATAGACATGAGGGTGGTGTGGCATGAGAGAGCTGAAGGCTGCGCAGGGACACTTTGGTGTGCGCTGTGGACACTGGGTCATGCGGGGGGGGGGGGGGTTGGTCAGCATGTAACCCAGGAGAAGTGGCAGCGGAGTGTCATGCAGGCAGTGATTGTGCTTTGTTGGAGGTAGTGTGGTGCTTAGCAAAGTTATGCATTGCTAATGAGGGCTTTTCAGAAGTAAAAGTTGTTGGGGGGGGGCCCACTCTTGCCGCTATTGTGGCTTAATGGTGGGACCTGTGAACTTGAGATGCAGCCCAACATGTAGCCCCTCGCCTGCCCTATCCGTTTCTGTGTCGTTTCCATCACTTTCTTGGGTTTTGCAGATTTTCACAAATGAAAACCTTAGCGAGCATCGGCGATATACAAAAATGCTCCGGTCGCCCATTGACTTCAATGGGGTTCGTTATTCGAAATGAACCCTCGAGCATCGCAAAAAGTTCGTCTCGAGTAACGAGCACCCGAGCATTTTGGTGCTCGCTCATCTCTATTAGTGAGGCTTCTGGCTAGGAGCTCTCGCTAAACACCAGGTGAGTCCTAAAAACTTTTTAAACATCATTCCTGTTCACTTATGCACTTTGCTCTATCACTCCTGGTATCCTCCTCTATCATTGGTAACGCCTTCCTGACGTATTCATGTTTTTTCTTTTTGTAGCACACCCACAGAAGTAGCAGCATTGAGGATATTAAAGGGGTTGTCCCGAGGCAGCAAGTGGGTCTATACACTTCTGCATGGCCATAATAATGCACTTTGTAATGTACATTGTGCATTAATTATGAGCCATACAGAAGTTATAAAAAGTTTTATACTTACCTGCTCCGTTGCTGGCGTCCTCGTCTCCATGGTGCCGACTAATTTTCGCCCTCCGATGGCCAAATTAGCCGCGCTTGCGCAGTCCGGGTCTTCTCCTCTTCTCTATGGGGCTCCGTGTAGCTCCGCCCCGTCACGTGCCGATTCCAGCCAATCAGGAGGCTGGAATCGGCAATGGACCGCACAGAAGCCCTGCGGTCCATGAAGACAGAGGATCCCGGCGGCCATCTTCAGCAGGTGAGTATGAAGACGCCGGACCGCCGGGATTCAGGTAAGCGCTGTGCGGGTGGTTTTTTTAACCCCTGCATCGGGGTTGTCTCGCGCCGAACGGGGGGGGGGTTTAAAAAAAAAAAAAAACCCGTTTCGGCGCGGGACATCTCCTTTAAACAGCAGTACTGAGCAATGTAGCTATGAATGCAGCACTGAGGTGAGTTAAAACCTGAGAAGCTGCAGCCACATTTCTGTGTTAATCTCTCTGCCTCTCTACCTCCAGCAGCTTCCCGCCCCCTCTCCATAGACATCTATAGGCACCATGAGTTGACAGGGAACAAAAAACAACCCTGGCTTCTTGGGATCTGTCTTGGTGTCTGCTTCTACAGAAAGATTTCACATGACAACATACGGTGGCCAGCAAATTAAAAGAAAGTAAGACTCCTAGTAGCCAGTATTTTCAAAAACATCATTTTAGGTAAATAAAATTTAGTGACCATTTTAGTGCAACATCTTACCAAGTGTTGTGCCTATTTTTGTTAAATGTAAGCATAAGGTATGCTGTGCCTCTGTGTGAGAAGAAAAAGAATAACACTTGTATGTTCAAAAAGTTCTACATCTTCCCAGCAGATGCCACCCTCTTACAAGCTAATTCTAGCCTAATTCCCACTCAGGCCAATTACTATGTACTTTAGCATATCATGCAGTATCACTGCCTACTCTGTCTGGCACTAAACACTGCCCCTTTATTGAGCACCTTTTGCCCCTCCTACTATTGTCTGACTTTTTCTGGGCCTACGCTTCGCCCAGCTACTATGCCAGATTTGTTGGCAACACCGCATACCATAACCAGCCAGCTCAATATATTAGGGACCACAAGGTGCACATTATGAGGCACAATGTAATACATTATAATACAAAGCATGTAGTTTATGTACATTTTAATAACAGTATTTTCCTCTAAAGTAGGGTAAGGGACTTGTTGTTTGTATAGCGGCAACTTATTCTGCAGCGCTTTCAGGTAATTTTTAAAAATTTATTACCCCCCCTAGCAAACTGGGTACTCATTCTACCGGCCTCGGAAGCATGGAACGCGTAGTCAACCTTGAGCCGGCTACCTGAACCAAGCGGGGATTGAACTTGCAACCTTCACGTTGTGAGCGGGAACTTAGGACTGCATTCTGTTGCCTTACCACCTGTGTTAGAATTCCATGTTTTTGTAATTTAAAAAAATATGATGAAGATAAATCATTCCAGATTTAATTCCATCTTCATTGTGACCCGCTATATATACCATTCCATTTGAAAACAAACTGAAATCTTTTAGGGTGGAAAAAGAAAAAAACCCTAAAATAATGTGGTTGCATAAATGTGTACACCCTAAAGCTTACACTTTGTGATGTACTCTTAGATACCATCCCCCAAAGATTGAATGCTGTTAAAAAGTTAATCCTCATGGCACATCTTGACTGGGCAATCTTTGTCCCCTCTTTGTTTTCAAAAGCACTCCAAATCTGTCAGATTGTGAGGGCAGCTCGTGTGTAGCGCTAAGGTTGGGACATCGAAAACCGATATATCGTTGATGATTTGGCGATACTTTTCATCGATATGGTTATGTCCGATATATCGGTAACATCGATAGTTTAAGGCGATATAATATTGAAAAGTGTCTTGTGGTCCGGTGACCAGATTTTCTTTCTTTACATTCCGCCCTTTGCTTTGTGTTGTTCAGGATGTAGTTTTGCTGGAGGCACTAATGAACTTATAAACAAGTTCTAGAAACTTTTGGAAAGTGTGAGGTGACTCTGTCACCAAAAACATTTGCTCCAGGCAAAACGACTCTCAAAAACAGTGGGGTCTTCGGCCCCTTTTCCACATGCGTTTGTTCATGGCGTTAGACGGAGGCTCTGAAGGCTTGTGTCTAATGCGATGGCTGTGGGCAATGCTTTCTAAATGGAAGCATTTCCACATGCAGATGAAAGGCTGCGCTGAACGTACGAAGGTTGGTCCAGAAACGGAGACACGGCATGTCGTGTGTTCAGCGTCTAACGCGAACGCTGTGCCCATGGAAAACATAGGAGACCCGTCTAACGCAATTACAATTGTGATCGGGGCACTGCGTTCGCGTTACCAGGCTCTGATCTTTCTAATAATAATCTCTTTCTGTAGTTGCTACTTCGGTTCCTGCAGAAAGAATGTTTTCAAAAGCTGGTGAAATTATGTCTGGAAGGAGCATTTTGAAGGAAGAGCATGCAAGCAAATTTATATTTCTTGGCTCATTAGATAACGATTATTGGGGCCAATGATAAAAAATTTCTTTCCATATACCTAATTTTAATTCTATGTTTCATCTGTAATTTTGTATTTTTATTTGTAACTTTAATATATTTTCATGATGTTATTAATAGTTATAAGTTAGTAATAAATTCAACAGTTTAAAGTTTTAACCCTTTGCAATCCAGTTTTGGATTCAGGGTTTCCTAGAGGGTTTTCACTTTCTGCCATTATACAATGGCGCCACTTACTGGCTAGAGCCAATACTGTGGTTTTGGACATGCTCAAGAGGCCTCCGACAACAGAGCGGCCAGTAATGTAACAGTAAGAATACCTTGCTGGACGTCTTCCGACATCGGAAACTGTACAGCTTTCAATCAGAATGTCTTTCGACGGCAGACAGTGGATTGGAAAGTGTTAAAAGAAAACTATAATTTTTTTTGTTGATTGCGTTGCTTTATTAACCCCGGACCTGTTTTATTTTTATACAGCATTTAAAGAAGTCGATATATCGATAGTTTTCCACCGACATTTTGCAATAATCGATAGTTTGTTCAGCAATAGTCGATATTATCAACTATCGATATTTTTGTGTCGATGTCCCAACCTTATGCTCAATCTACAGATCTTCAATGAGATTCAGGTCTGGGCTATGGCTGGGCCATTTTAAAACTTTGAATCTCTTCTGATGAAGCCATTCTCTTGGCGATTTGGAGGTATCCTTTGGATTCTTGTTGTGCTGAAAAGTGAAATTCCTCTTCAGCTTCAGCTTTTTAGCAGAGGCCTGAAGGTTTTGTGCCAAAATGGCCTGATATTTGGAACTGTTCATTATTCCTTCTTCCCTGACTCAAGCCCCAGTTAAACCGCAGAAATATAGTGCAAAAGCATAATGCTGCCCCCACCATCTTCACTGCGGGTTTGGTGGTCTTGTGGTGATGTGCAGTATTGGCTTTGTACCAACCATACTTGTTGACATTATGGCCAAAAACTTTAACTTTGGTCTCATCAGATCTCAACACGTTCTCCCATGTACTTTTGGCAGACTTGATGCAGGTTTTGGCAAAATATAGCCGGGCATGGATGTTTTTCTTCGTTAGAAAACACTTCCATCTTGTCACCCTACCGAACAGCCCAGACATATGAAGAATATGGGAGGTGGTTGTCACATGCACTACACAACCAGGACTTGCCAGAAACTCCTGCAGCTCCTTTAATGTTGCTGAAGGCCTCTTTGCAGCCTCCTGGACCAATTTTCTTCTCGTCTCTTCATCAATTACCAGTTCTTGGTTATGTCACTGCGGGTCATCAAGAAGTGGATACAGTTTGGCACAGTTTCACTGTGTTCTATGGTATATGTAAAGCCTTCTCCTGACTGATACCTTTAACAGACAGAACTCTTTGACTTGTAATTTGATTTGTTGTGATTTTTCTAGATTACAAAATATCACACACTTTATAGCACTCTCCTTGTGTGCAAAATGAACATCAAACACTGTCATTGTACAGTGAGTGAAGAAAGAAATGTCTTTCAAAGCTGCCAAACTTTGTTTGTGGGTTTAAGTTCTCAGATGTTTCCTGGTTTACTCATTCATAGTAACACACCGACATTGTATGCTAAGCAATTAACACTGTGATTTGCTTGGCAGATTTTATGCTGCACCAATCTACTGACAAACCTTTGGTGGGTTAGGAAATGTTTACCTTCCATTGTCTTCAAAGACTATTTGCATTTTCCAAGGTTTTAACAATGAAGTTGGTGTTGACTTTGGTGATCAGAAGATGTACTGGGAAATCGCCATTCATATGGGAATTTTTTGATCCCTGAGTGTCTTGCTAACGGGTAGTAATTGTCGTCTTTGAGGCTGGGTTGCCACAGACAAGTATGTGTACAAAGATGAAGATTGGTATGTCACAGGTAAAGGATTTGTTTTCCTAGCAGCCTCCAGTAGTTTCTCCCTTAAGGCTCTTTCACACGACCGTATATCGGTCCGCCATTTTCACGGTCGGCCGATATACACTGATTCCAATGCATCAGGTTACATGGCTGTATCCTTGCAATGTAAAAGCGCCCGGCTGTCCAATATAGCACAGGGCGTTTTTATGTCGGGCCCAAAAGATAGTCCTGGAACTATCTTTTGGGCCGGAATACATTGGTCGCTGCATGGGCTCCTATGGAAGCCAATGATAGCGGCCGGAGAACATAGGTGGGAGGGAGTTTAGCAGCGTGACTGTTAAACTCTCTCCCTCTTCTCTCCTCCCCTCTGGCTAATTGCAATAGGAGGGGGCGGGGCTAGGCACCACCCCGTCCGGTCTTCTCCCATTGCTGGCTGCGGACAAGGGAGCTTAGCTTCATCCCATCCCGCCCCTTGCCCGCAGCCAGCAATGGGAGGAGGCAGGATGGGGTGGTGCTTAGGTCCACTCTACCCCCTCCCATTGCAATCAGCCAGAGGGAAGAAGAGAGTAGGTGAGCCAGCGAGGGGGAGGGAAGGGGAAGAAGCAACGGCATGGCGTCCTCGGCGTATATGCGCTGGGGCCCATGCCGTCTTAACGGGCGCACAAAAATTAGATTTTTGTGCCCGTTCACGAGTTTTTACACCTCACATCATAGCATATATTGACCGGCTGTGAAAACGGCAGCCGATATACGCTCATGTGAAAGAGCCTTCATGTAGAGGAAATGGAGATGAGCCAAGACATTTCTCGATGTATGGTCTTCCAGATGCTTAGGGCGAGAAAGTCTGTGCCTGTGACAAGGGGAGGGGGGGGGGGGGGTTCTCGCCTGTGGATCACTGACCTCCCTGTCAGGAAATGGGCACCACATGTGCAGAAAATGCATTAAATCTGGTGCCTGCCAGTATTTATTGCACATCACACAGCAATTGTGTACAGCATACACAGCATACCAATGTCAATATTAACCGCACCCCTCCTGGGTGTGAGTTTAGGGTCGTCCTCCCTGTCAAACTCAAGGCCTTACAATATGGGGTATGAGTTGAGGGTTGTCGTCCCTGTCCGACCCGGCCTTTGCTGGTCCCACTTGGACCTCCAGCCTGCAGAACCTCAACTCTGCTGCAGTGTTACTTCCCCCTGAGTGTGTCAGGAATCAAGAATTTTATGTAGCTTCCTGCCACACCCATAGGCATTAACCTTTTCACTGCAGTACTAGAAGTCCTGTCTGCATCCCTCTACAGGCCCTTCTGTGTACTGCACTCCCACTGTGCCCTATCAGTTATAAAGTCTTGTACTTGACATTCAAGCAGCAATGCCTTCATAAGGTTCTGTAAATAATTACATCAGTTTAGAAGCAATATCAGATGATTCAGAGAATCCCTCGAAATTCAAGCCCAGTGTGGCGCAGAGTACTAAGGCAGCAGAAATGTAGTCCTAAACTCTCGCTCACAACCTGAAGGTTGCAAGTTCAATCTCCACATAGTTGAGGTTGTCAGCCCAAGGTTGACTCAGCCTTCCATCCTTCCAAATTCAGTAAAATAAGTACCCAGCTTGGTGGTGGTGGTGGTGGGGGGTAATAAATAAATAACTTGAAAGCGCTGTGGAATCAGTTGGTGCTATACAAATAACAAGATTTATTTTATTTTTATTAAATTTGATGTTGCTGTGGTGTGAGCTGTCTTCCAAATCAATCTAGCCTAGACTCCCAGTGGTAGTGTGCTTCAATGAGGGAGTTATGTGATGTTGCAAGTCTGCCATCTTTGTCTCCACGCGATTAATTCTGTCTTAGTGATAGCGGAGTTGATTGGCTGGGTACGCTTATTAAAATTAGATTGTATAGAGGCTTGCCAAGCCTTCAACATGGCTTTCATGGTGGTATTTGTGACTGATGAGTCAGTTACTGGGATCTCATTCAAAATGTCTGCTAGAGATATAGCAGTGGTATGTGATGTATCATTCACCTTTATATTAGATGGCCCTTTCAGAGTGTCCAGTCTCTGCCTCTGTTTTACTGGGCTTGCAGAGGGAAAAGAGGTCACAGACGCCATGTGGCCAAATAGAGGATAATGTTGCTGCTGAGAGGACTTTTGCCTGGTTTCTGTGGGACTGCCCTCCGAATTGTCAGGCATATTGGCGATTGGAACTGAATGCCTGGGAAGGAGAGCCTTGCTGTGGGAAGATTCTGAGTTGTTGCATTACTGCCACTCCATGGAATTTATGCGCTCGGGCAAACACTCCAAAGGCTCTGATGTAAGAAAGCTTCTTTATGAGCTTCCAGCCATGCCATCTTGGTCCCATTCTCGGGAATGGGAAAAAAACAAATTAATAAGCTTGCCTAGATTGACGGTTGACCGCGGCATCCTAGAGGTGTAAGCCATAGTTGAGGCCCATGTAGCTATTTGTTCTAACGCTGTAATGTCGTTTTTGGGCCCTGGTAATTCAGAAGGTCATTCAGTCCAGCAGCCAAGTGTGGATTGTTAAATTACGTGAAACTATGCATGAGGTAATCAGCACTTTGTATCTTGATTAATTCTTTAAATGCAGAATTGAAAGCAGGAGTACATATAAGTTTGAAGAAGTACTCTCTAAACAGCACTTCAGAACATAGTATGGCTTTTGCCAAATCTTCAAATGCCCTTGTTGAAACTTGATGATTTACTTTATATTGTTTTACCGTTAAATTTTATGGTTGCTTTCTGTTACTTAGGTTAATGATACTTATTATAATACATATCAAGGGTATTTTCACTTATGGGTATGTAAATTATATTATACCGAGTGGTTCTAAAGTCAGGGCCACCTGGAATGTCTTCTGAACTAAAAGAGATACAAGTAGGAAACTTTGTAGAACAATTACATGGGATAAAACTGTTTGACACTAAGGTGGTGCCTGACGGCCATCTTGGTAGCAGCCATGTTCGATTCAGCCCAAGAAACTTCAATGGAAAATGGGTTTAGGGATACATGATCTAATTGTTGAAATTTATCAGGAATTGATAGGTGTAGTCATCTTTTCAATGCCTGCAACCCTTTCTGAGTTATGGATAAGGTGATGTTGAGTATTAATAAAGTTGTTATGCAATTAGTGTTTTCCATATCACATAATTCAATATATCTTTTCGGGGGTTAGAAGATGCTGTTAAGAATCCAGTACAGAATTGAGAACCTAATCACTGTGACAGTAGGGTTCTTTTTAAACTTAATTATTTACACTGGGAAGAGCCCACTAACTAATTTTAAACATAAAATATAACTTTTATTCACTCTGTTAAAAATTGAGCTCACTGACAAACATACACAGATATATATCAATCTAAATGATCAATTTACGATCAGTAAAGTATCAGCACTGTAGTTCCAATATCAATAGATTCTGTTGGTGGACAAAAAGTATATAAATTATGCACGATCAACTTGTTTTTGTGTATCGTGCAGAAATTAATTTATTCTCCCACAGTCGACGCGTTTCTTCAGTCACCTCCAACCTGTGACTGATTCATCAGGATGGGGAGACAGTATATTACAGAAATAGGTCCACTTTGATGATGGATAGTGAGGATGTATTAATCACTTATCAAAAACTCCCTTTTTTTTCTCGTGGATTTTTATATAGTACGGGAGTTTTCTTTTCCCCAAAATTTGATGATACTTGTGTTGCAAATGGGTCTGTCAGTTTATTGTGGGACATTGATCCCAGCGGTTGCACATGCTGTGCTGTGTGGGAAAGGTTGAAGGGTGCTATCAGATATCACATCCGATTCCAGTACTATGTTACAGCTCTCTTTAGTGATCTGGGCAGCAAACTAAGTCAGCTTTAGTGTTCAGTCACTGCAATTGAGCCAAAGTATCTAGCTCTTTTGACTTAGACTAACCTAAAGCTGCACTAAGGACACTAATGATAACACAGTTTATCAATGGGCTCATAATATTGAGGCCCAACTGTGTTTATGACCGCCTATATAAAAACATTTCAAGTAGCTGAGTAACATCTGTTAGCTACTTACTGATGGTTTATAAACAAACATCAGGGACAGCTATACAGAAGTACCCCAGTAAGTTACTAGAATAATTTATGGAATAAGATCACACTGATGACCATTAGTCTAACAGAGTCACAGTGAAGATACATACATCAGTTGGATGCCAGTCCGTGTATTATCGTAACCACATGATTCCTGAATGATATCATTAATGTGGTTAGAGATCTAGCTCGGATGGCATCCGTTAACCATGATTAAACCTAAATCAATCTGGGCTGGATACTTCAAGTACTGAGCTAAAACCAATTAATATCATAATTCAGACCATTTGCAACACAAGTATCATCAAATTTTGGGGAAAAGAAAACTCCCGTACTATATAAAAATCCACAGGAAAAGAAAGAAAAAAAAAAAAGGGAGTTTTTGATAAGTGATTAATACATCCTCACTATCCATCATCAAAGTGGACCTATTTCTGTAATATACTGTCTCCCCATCCTGATGAATCAGTCACAGGTTGGAGGTGACTGAAGAAACGCGTCGACTGTGGGAGAATAAATTAATTTCTGCACGATACACAAAAACAAGTTGATCGTGCATAATTTATATACTTTTTGTCCACCAACAGAATCTATTGATATTGGAACTACAGTGTTGATACTTTACTGATCGTAAATTGATCATTTAGATTGATATATATCTGTGTATGTTTGTCAGTGAGCTCAATTTTTAACAGAGTGAATAAAAGTTATATTTTATGTTTAAAATTAGTTAGTGGGCTCTTCCCAGTGTAAAAGAATTGAGAACCTAGGATCACAGTGCTGCAAGGCAACAGTGCTAACTGCTGAGCCACAGGAGCACCGCTATCACATTTATGTTATACAGTAGGATTGCCCTTAGCTATAGGTCATTTTCCGAAAGTTAAACTTTTGCTGCTGCCACCTCCAAATCCTGTTCCACTCAACAAAAAATGAGGCTATACTTTTCCCTATCTCGACCATTTTCTTTTTTCTTTTTAGAGAAATTTATGTGGACACAACCAGGCAACCCCAGCAATTGTTTAAAAACATGTTTAAAACAAAAAAAATGGTTTATTGAAAATAGGTAAATAGAATACAACCATTCGCTTAATAATGAACTATTTCTCATTTTTGGCAAAGACCTGTGCCTATCTGGCATAGATACTTAATGGTGAAGATGTGATAGCTCGACTCCCTCACAAATCCTAATGGGGCTGCCCATTTGCTGGACCCCTACCACATATTCATGAAATATCATATAGATATGCCATAACTATTTTAAAAAGCATTGAACATTACTTTTTTCCTAAGAGAGGATTTAATAGACGTTAAGCATTTTTTACAGTCTTTGGCAAAGATCTCTATAACAAAATGTTGCACAGCGCCGCCCCTGCCAACTCATATGATAAACCCTGATAACTTTCCCTATGTATAACGTAGACCACAGGTGCACAGCATTATACATAGGATGCCATGTTAAAAGTAACGCCCCCGGGGCGTGGTCTGATGCAGACAGAGACGGGCGTGAGGAACTAGGCTCCGCTCTTTACTAGCCTTTTTAGCGACTAAAAGCAATCCCAGCACTGCCTAAACACTCGGGGAAACACCTCATACCCCGCTGGACAACATGCCGAAGAGGAGGAACACAAAAGCCCCGCTACAGAAGGTCTCGGACTTCTTCTCCTCCCGCGGCTCGGGACAACCACAACCTGCCAGCAAAGATGGCTCCCCTCTACACATGAGCCCTGGAGCGGGAACAGAGAGATCGCGGTCCTCAGCACACCCCTCAGGTGATGCAGCTGCTCGTGCCGACAGTCCGGAGCTGCCGTGCGGAGGATTGCCAGAAGATTTCTCTTGGAGTGGGCTGAGTGACAGAGCCGAAAGGCCCGACATCAGCAGAATCACCTAAAATGGCGCCAGAGAGCTCACAACCCCATTCTCCCTACTCATCTCCATCCACAAGCCCTGAAAAGCAGAGACCTCGTCTCTCCCCCTCACCTAGCCTGCATCAACGTTATAGACTAAAATGTATATACTTTAATGGAAATTTAACTTAAAAACATGAATGGGCTCACACACATGCGTATCGCATGGACGAACAAAACAACCACACAAAAACACAAAGGTCGCCTCTTCCTTATCTCAGGAAACTTATGGAGGCTAGAAAAATCAATATTGATAAAGGACTACTAATGTTTTGTCCTCTATTTTTTATTTGTATCACATAGGAGGTAGGAGGAAGGCTCTATCTGCTGTAGGGCGCCTGTAAGTATAATGCCCCCCGCAGAGTATTTTAGGTAGGGAACCTCTTCCTAACAAAAATTCGCCCCTCTGTGATTACAATATAGCGCTTAGCGCATGACGAGATGGTTCAAATAGGAGAAACTCCAAGAGAACTAGACCCTTATGCGCAAGAATTACGGCGCAGACCAGGGTTATTCAATTGCAGTATGCTCGGCTCAACGCGTTTCCCCACACGAATGTGGTTCATCAGGAGCACAAATATTTTGAAGAAAGAATGATAAATCAGGATGATAACTGATTCTGCAACAAAAAGCAGAATCAGTTATCATCCTGATTTATCATTCTTTCTTCAAAATATTTGTGCTCCTGATGAACCACATTCGTGTGGGGAAACGCGTTGAGCCGAGCATACTGCAATTGAATAACCCTGGTCTGCGCCGTAATTCTTGCGCATAAGGGTCTAGTTCTCTTGGAGTTTCTCCTATTTGAACCATCTCGTCATGCGCTAAGCGCTATATTGTAATCACAGAGGGGCGAATTTTTGTTAGGAAGAGGTTCCCTACCTAAAATACTCTGCGGGGGGCATTATACTTACAGGCGCCCTACAGCAGATAGAGCCTTCCTCCTACCTCCTATGTGATACAAATAAAAAATAGAGGACAAAACATTAGTAGTCCTTTATCAATATTGATTTTTCTAGCCTCCATAAGTTTCCTGAGATAAGGAAGAGGCGACCTTTGTGTTTTTGTGTGGTTGTTTTGTTCGTCCATGCGATACGCATGTGTGTGAGCCCATTCATGTTTTTAAGTTAAATTTCCATTAAAGTATATACATTTTAGTCTATAACTGTGATAAGGGCCAAATAATTTAGTCTATAGACTTTTTCCGTCTCTGTGACTAGCCTGCATCAACAGTCTATCATCACAGATGAAGACCTGATCAAAAATGTTCCCTCATCTAACCTCCCAGCTTCGGAGGACTTCATCAAAAATATGATTCTGGCCCTGCACGGATCCTTGCAAAAGGACATTAAGGCTCTTTCCTCCACATTTAACAGCTCCATACAGGATTTAGAAATGCGCACCAACCACATAGAGTCCAAAATAGGCGAAATTACAGCCTTTCATAACAATTTAATAGATGCTCACTATACCTTAGAGGAAGAGATGGAATCTATTAAAAACAGGCTGACCGATTTGGAAGACAGGAGTAGAAGGAATAACGTCAAATTCAGAGGCATACCAGAAAGCGTTAATCAGGCAGACTTAAAAAGTTATCTCAATAAAGTAATAAAAATCATTCTTCCTAACTCCACAGAACAAGACTGCATTATTGACAGAGCTCATAGACTGGCAAAACTGAGCTTTCTGTCAGATACTATTCCGCGCGACATGATCGCACGATTACATTTTTTCCACTTAAAAGAAGAAATGATGATGACCTCAAGAAACTCCTGTTCTCTTCCACCCCCATATGCTAACATTAGTCTCTTTACAGACTTGTCGCAATCCACAATCCGAGCTAGGAAAGCCTTCTCTCAGGTGACCGCTGCTCTAAGATCCGCCAAAATTCCTTATAAGTGGGGCTTCCCAGCGAAAATACTAATTCATAAGAACAATACAATGCATATAATATCATCTCCAGAAGCGGGAGAAAAAATCTTGTCAAAATTGGACATCTCGCTCCCAGAAATCCCACAAGCGGCCAAACCTCAAAGAACCCAAAAGGCCTTCAATCGCCGCACGCTACCAACTACTCCCCCATGAGGAGAACAACTCAACCCCCGAATGAATCCCCAATGAACTAGTCTGCTGGTTTTTCCAAGTTGCGTGAGTAAAACAAAGGCTTTAAACTGCAAGGCGAACTTTTCTCCCCCAAATGTGCCAGGCTCTAATACCTAATTTTCTACATTGGTTATACGTTCTAAGTTATAAGTCTTCAGCCATATCTTCAGAAGATATTCACCCATGTCTCCAACTGACCGGCGTTTTGATTCACCATGTTGTATTTTGCATGTTTTGTTTGTTATTTATGCTGCCAAATTAACTCCAAACAAAGAGCTTCCCTTTTTAACTTACCATGTCCATTAAAATATACTCACAAAATGTGAAGGGACTAAATTCACCCTTCAAAAGGGCAATGGTTTGGAAAGACGCAAAAACATCTAATGCAAACGTGGTATGCCTCCAAGAAACCCATTTCACACAAGATTCGTGTCCTAAATTTACAAACAAACTCTTTCCCCAAATTTTCTCGGCCAATGCACAAAATAAAAAACACTCGGGAGTACTAATAGCCCTTAAAGAGAATCAACACTTCTCCTTAGAAGAGCAAATATGTGACCTGAAAGGGAGATATATTATCCTGAAAGGAACGCTTAACGAAACTCCAATCACATTAGTTAACATTTACGCACCCAACAAAGCGCAAATATCATTTTTAAATAAGCTAATTAAAAAAGTTTAAAAAATCCATAAAGGCAAATTAATTATCTGCGGTGACTTCAATATCATACCAGATAAAAAGGTAGACTCTACAGCGGGCAGAAGAACATCAGCTGTTCTGCAACCCTGGCTCCATAAAGAAGGCCTTTATGACACCTTCAGGTGCCTCAATAATTCTTCAAAAGAGTTCACCTATTATTCACCTAGACACAAAACCTTTTCTCAAATTGACCTATTTATAGTGGATAGATGGACTCTCACCTCCGTTACAAGTTCCACAATAGGAACAACAACGTGGTCCGACCACTCCCCCATTCACTTAAATTTGAATATTAACGCTCCCTTTAACCCAGCAAGAATATGGCACAACGACGTAAACTTGCTCAAATCACCTACTATTCAAGAACATATTAAAAAAGCTCTGACAGAGTACTTTACTATAAATACAAACCCAGACATAAGCAATTTTACCACAGGGCGGTAATCAGAGGGGTTCTAATAAAACTAAAAATACAAGAACGGAAAAAGAAACAAGCAAAAATTGATACCTTACTGGAGAAAATTAAAAAACAAGAAAAAGCAGAACAAGAAAATACTCAAAATAATTCTCAGCAGGAACTCGTTTTTCTGAGAAGAGAGCTGAGGAAGATCCTTTTAGACAACTAAAACAAAAATCTCACATACTCCGGAGCTAATTTTTACTCCCATATAGATAAACCTACAAAATTAATGGCCAAATTAGCAAAAAAAAAAGACAAATAAAAGCAAAAATTCCGTACATAAATAACATAAATGACTCTACAATTAAAATCTCCCATCCTCAACAGATAGCAGAACAATTTAAAACTTTCTATGCTAATCTATATAATTTGAAGGACGTCACAGATACTCCCCAACCTTCCCCGGACATTATAAATAGGTTCTTAAACAGTGTGACTCTTCCCTCTGTGCGCTCACAAAAAGAAGCTCTTAATAAACAAATCTCTATCATAGAGGTAAACAAAGCTGTAAACATATCCAAAAATCATAAATCTCCTGGGCCTGATGGCCTATCCAACGAATACTACAAAATTTTTGCATCTATTTTGTCCCCATACTTAACCTCTACGTTTAACGAGTCAATGACAGAAGGGGTAATGCCAGAAGAAATGTTACAAGCCACAATAATTAGGCTACCCAAACCAGGCAAAGCCCCCACATCTCCAGCGAACTTTAGACCCATTTCGCTTTTAAATACAGATACAAAACTATACTCTAAAATATTAGCAACAAGGCTATTGGAGGTTTTGCCTGAGATCATACATAATGATTAAGTGGGGTTCACGAGGGGTACAGACGGTGCACGCAGAACCCAGAACCTAGTGGAGTTAATGGGCTCGAGTCGGACGCTTTCTCTCCTCCTTTCCCTGGATGCAGAGAAGGCGTTCGATAGAGTCCACTGGGGGTTCACTTTTGCTGTCCTCCGAAAATTTGGTGTGAGTGACAGCTTTCTTCAGGTAGTACGAGCCCTTTATGCGAAACCTTCCACCAGGGTTCTGGTGGATGGAGCCCTATCCTCCCCTTTTTACATAACTAATGGTACCCGTCAAGGGTGCCCCCTTTCTCCTTTATTATTCGTTATGATTATAGAACCTCTGGCAGAGTCAATCAGAATGTCTGCGGGGATTAGAGGGTTCCTGATCAGCTTGAGACAACATAAAATTGGACTTTTTGCTGATGATGTCCTCTTGTCTCTAACTGACCCCCTAAACTCCTTAAGAAGTGTTCGTGAATGTATCTCACAATTTAGCTGCGCTTCCTACTACAAATTAAACTCAGATAAATAATTAATATTGGGAATCAACGTAGACAAGAAACTAAAAATGGATATCCAAAAAGAGTTCCCCTTGCAGTGGCATTCAGAAATACCCTACTTGGGAATCAAAATATGCCAACCCATGTCGAAGGTCATATCATCCAACCTAGACCCATTACTAAACACTCTTAAAAAAGAACTGGAAGACCTGGGGAAAAAAAGAATTCTCATGGTTTGGCAGAGTAGCGCTTTACAAAATGCTGATCTTACCAAAGATCCTATACTTTTTCCGCACATTATCCTAGGGCTCATGCTCATTGGTGTATACATAAAACGCTGCTTTTTCCCCGTGGCATTTTACACGTTACAGCCCATATGCTCTGCTGGCAGAGTATGGCACTGCGCATGCCCACGAATCACACGTCATGGACATGCACAGTGTGATTTTTTTTTAATTCCTCGCTCTGTTCAGAGTGGGGGTGCGTTTCGAAACACAGTCCGTACGCAATCTTGCCTCACCAATAACTGTGAGCACTGAAAGTGCCTATGAGCGGCAGGAACTCTAAACAAGGCCCCACCTGTTTGTATAATAGAAGTGTGGTTTGTGTTTGCTCAGTTCAGTCATTAGATTATGGATTAAATAGGACCGTAGCCTTCTATTTGCTTTTAGCTTTGCTTTTCTTTTGAGGTTTATTCATACAAGCAACTTCTCATCCTCCAATTTGATTTGAGCAATAGAATAATTAAAGCTTGTGATTTAGTTCACACACATTCAGCAAAATGTCTACTTTTATAAGTCATGAGTGTCGATTTCTGTAAGTAAAGCTTATGATTAAGAAATGTTTGAAATGCATTAGCAAGTTTTAAATACTAATGAGTGTGTTCCCTGTTTTGTCAATAAAAAAGTTTTAATCAGATCTACGCGGTGTGCTGAATTTATGCCTTCTAACTCAAAGCTTATTCCTTGTATAAATTAATTTTTTTACGTGTTTTTTTAATTTCTCACCATTTTAAAGATAAAACCTTACTGTCAGTAAGTAAGTCAGTAAGTGAGTACACTGAAACAACCTGGACACAGCTAGTCCTACTCTTACCTGAGAAGTAGAACCGGCTGTGTCCAATTCTACATGATATTCTGAGTTAAATGCATCACCAGCAGCTTCAGCCTACTATGGTTTGTAAGGCTGAAAACAAGACATATGTCCTTCCAGTTCAGCTTATTAGCAAATGATGTTGATCCAAAGGAAGACAAAAAAAAATCCCATGAGATAGAAGCCAATTTTCCTTATTTTAGGGAAAAGATTTACTTTCTGAATTCAAATCTAGCAATCAGTATATTTCCCGTATCAGCAACCCTTCTGAAGTAATCAGTGAATATAACATTTAATATTGTTACACTCAAGAAAGGCGTCCAGGCCCATTTTGAACTCTTTTAGTGCATTCTCAATCACCACGTCCTCAGGCACATTCCATAGTCTCACTGCTCTTACTGTAAACCTCCTTCTATGTTGCTATAGAAACCTTCTTCCCTCTTGTTACAGTCCTGGTTATGAATAGATCATGGGAGAGATCTGTGTATTGACCCCTGATATATTTAAATGTACAGTAATCATCAAGTCAACCCAGCCTTTTTTTCCTATAAATTAAATAACCCAAATTTTGATAATCTCCCTGCGTTCCATAATCCACTCATTCCATATATTACTTTAGTTGTCCAACTTGAACCTGCTCAATCTTCAATATCTCCTTCTTGAGTTGTTGTTAGCCGCTTAATCGTTCTCAACCCTAAAAGCCAGGTCCGTCCATGTTTTTCACAGCTTCTTTCAGTTGTTTGATATCCATGCCAGTATCCGCTTTGATAGTATCAAGCTTCTTGAGTATCGGTGCCCAAAACAATACACAATATTCCACGTGTGGTCAGACCAGGGACTTGTAGAGAGAAAGAACAATGCTCTCATTATTTACCTCTATGCTTGTTTTGATGCACTCCACCATGCCATTTGTTTTGGCAGCAGCTGCCTGACACTGGTTGTTGCAGTTAAGCATACAATTAGCTAAAATCCTCAAGTCCTGTTCCATGTCAGTTTCGCCCAGTGGTTTTGTAGTCCATTTTGAAGAACAGCTATAAAAAAGCAGATCAATTAAAACGCACTATAACACATAAAAAACTGATGCAAAAAGAACCTACCGGTAACTATTCATTTTTTGGATGGATCTATTTAATGGGTTCATAAAAATACTGGATCTACTTGCATCAGACATCTGTTTTATTAGTTTTTTGAAAAGAGAAAAAAGGATTCAGAAAAACAGATAAAAGAATGTAAATGTGGACATAGCCTTACTTACCCACTTCTATAGGCCGCCTGCAGACGGCGAGAATTCTTGCAGCGGGACCAGACCCGAGCCCCTGCAGGGACCAGCGCGGCACTCACCTCTCCCGTGGCTCCGGCTCTTTGATGTGCCGG
Source organism: Eleutherodactylus coqui (assembly GCF_035609145.1). Taxonomy (NCBI): domain Eukaryota; kingdom Metazoa; phylum Chordata; class Amphibia; order Anura; family Eleutherodactylidae; genus Eleutherodactylus; species Eleutherodactylus coqui. The sequence goes on along the minus strand of NC_089842.1, from coordinate 140,409,887 downwards.
CGCATGCGCAGAGTGGAGCTGTCGGCCAGGAAGCCCCGCACAGAAATAGAGCACGCTGCATTTTCTACTGCAATCCTATGGCAGCGGCCACGGGCGGAAATTTTGCGGGAAATCCTTCCACGGATTTTCTGCCCGTGTGCAGGGGGCCATACATTTGCCCTCAGACCAAGCATTCTCATCTTATATACCAACCTTTTACATGGCACAGTATCAAGATATACAAGATCTAATGACTCTCCTCAAGCTAGTCTAGAACTTACCTTCTTGTAGAAGCTGATCAGACTGGTTCATAAACCCATGTTGATATGGAATTATATGGCTATTCTTATTGGGATACTCTAAGAGAAACCATTGAAACGTTCTACCAACAACAGACGTTAAACAGACTGGCCTACAGTTCCCAGCTTCACTTTTTGAATATTGGTAGCATCAGCACAGAAGACCAACAGCTGGTAGTACAACTGTCAGATTTGGGGCTGAAACTGGAGAATCACTTTAAAAATGATAAATAATGATTCATTTATCACATTACTTAATTCTCTCAGGGCCCAGGGTGCATGTCATCGTGACCCAGCGATTTGTCTATTTTAATCTTTTTAAGGCACCTCTTGACTTCTTTCTGGATTACACTGGAGGCTTTTAATGGATTTTCTACTTTATCGCTCTGAATTTTACTGGACGTTTCATTTTCCTCTGAATAGAATGAAGAGAAAACTCTTTATGGCTGCTAATACATGGCAGACTTTCTCTCTCACTAACTGCAGGTGGCGCTCTGTTGATTGTGGTCAATGTCATGCTGTTCAAATGAGTAGAGGTGATGCCCACAAGCAGCATTTCTCTGCCTATGGTTTGCAGGGGAGAAACACTCCATGTAATAGCAGCCTTATCGATTTGCCTTTTTCTCATCACATTTTACAATTCTTCCCTAATTGCTACTTAAAGAGCCAACACTTTCAGTTTAACCATATTTACACAGTGATTCAAAAGTCAGGGCCACATGGAATATCTTCTGAATAAAAAGATACAAGTAGAAAACTTGGTAGAACACTCAGTTGAGTGGAGGAAAACTTTTTGGCACTATGATGGTGCCATGTTGGTGGGAGGCATCTTGGATTCAGCCCAAGAAACTTCAATGGCAAAAGGGTCATGGGATTCATGATTTAAAGGTAGAATTTTATCAGAGAATTGTAGTTATTTTTTCAACCAGATGGTTAGCTCACACCATGTTCCAATGTCAGTCTTCTGGTGCTTTTCTGTGGACCCTGCGTGAAACCCGCACAGTGGTCAATATTTGAAAATCGGAAAAATTGACCAATTCTCAGTTTTTCGTGAACACTAGCAGTTTCTCTGAACTTCTAAATCAGTTTTCAGACAGTTCATGCACTCACTGACTTCCTGGATGTTTTTGATGGAAAGCCTCAGCCACCTCACATAAATTTCTGTTACCAAACATCAGGATGATCTAACTTTTCTGTCCTGGATTGTTAATGGCATCTTCTGGTACCCTGAAAGTCATGCGATTAGTGTTTTCCATACCACATAGTCAAAATTACATCATCCATAGCTCAAAGTTGATTATACCTATTAACTTTTAATGAAAGTCTACCATAAAATTATGTATGCTTTAACCCCTTTTCCACAGAGAACTCATCTAAGTTTTCTACTAAGTTTTCCATTTGTTTTCATTCAAAAGATATTTCACACTGTAAAATTCTAGAGTATTGGAGGGTTTGTTTTACTGTAGTGACCTGGACTGGATAGAAGTACTTTAAGTGCAAGTTACAAGCAACTGTTCTAACTACCAGTTCATTTAACAAAGGGTAGTTATGCTGGACTTCATTTAATAAGAGGGAATCAGGATAGGGAACTAAAGTGTTAAGGTTGTTTAGGCTGTTCCCCATCGTAAATCACATAGCTGCTGAGCAGTGACAAGCCCCTGGAGTGTGTTTCCGGCTCATTTTGTGTTGCACACTGAGAAATTATAACAGTCTTGGGTGATGGAAGTCAAGAGGGGAGTTCAGATGGAGTCTGTAAGGAGCTCAGTTGGAGTGGAGGGAAATGTAGACCGAGAAGCAGGGGGAGAAATGGCTGCAGCCATGCTGCTCTCTCCTCTGTCCTGCTGTAATTAGAGACATATTATGTAAACGTTCAAGAAATCCTGTGTGCAGCAACTAATCAATCACCCCAGGTTGAGAGAAACTGTTTGTTTCTCCAAACCTGAAGTCCTGTTCAAGCAAGCTTTGCTTTCTACCGGACAGCAACACGGATGCAAGCTTCAGACAAGCAGTAGAGAATCTTCATAAGAATTTTGTAAGTAGTGGAAAAAACTTGAGATAGTGTTTCAGGTTGGCAAAACTCTTAGTGGGGTTGGTAAGGGGGTTTTAAGATTTTGTCAGTTCTCTCTTTAGCATTCCCTTAGCTCAGATGCTGCCTCCTCAAAGTTTGTTTATCCATGTATAAAGTGTTAAACTGTGTATATGCAAGTTATATATGCAATTTCTGGTGCTTAATATTATTGCAGAAAGCCACATGGGCCTGAAAGTAAATGGGGTGCCTGTCGTTACTTAAAAACGTGTGTTAGTCTTATTTCACTACCAAAAGCTTTTAATCCAGGCACTGGCATCACAATTACCTAATTACATTCGTAGTTAAGATGCTCGCTCGAGCAATTGTCAAGTATGCTCGCTCATCTCTATTTCTGATAGTACCAAAGGTGGTTATAAATTTATATTCCCAAATTCTTCTTTGATGTTGGGACTTCATATTGCCTTTAAGCATGGTAACTTTCATACATGTTGGTTCTGTGATTAGAAAAATGCTTTGCCACAGGAAATTCTGTCTTTCTCTCTTTACTCATGTGGCCATGCGATCTCATCCTGGCTTTAAGTTTTTGTCCTGTTTCTCCAACATAAAGTGCCCCAAAAAGGGATTTACCGCACAGGATCAGGTACACAACATTGGACGTGGAACATGTGATTGTCCTCAGGATCTTATAGTCCCGTTGTGTGTTGGGGATCCGTATCCTGTCTGAGGTCAGTACATGTGAGCAGGTCTTACAGCTTCTTGCATTACAGGGATAAGTTCCTTTTTGTGTGTCAGAGGGCAATGCACTCCTGATTATCAGGTTCCTCAAATTTGGAGGTTGCCTGGAACACAGAAGGGGAGGGTCCAGGAATATGGTTTTCAGATGGTCATCCTTATGTAGGGTATGATAGAGTTTCTTTGCAGTTTTCCTTAGTACCTCTAGTTGTAATTCATTACTAGAAGTATGGGACCATTTTCTTCCTTTTCTGTGAATTGGAGCAGTTGATTTCTGGGTATCTTTTAAGATGGTATAAATGCTCCTCTCTTTTCGGTTGGAGCAGATCCAGTTTTATCTGATGGCCTGGCTGTAGACTATGGACTTTTTGATGTGTTTAGGATGGGAACTGTTTCATCTGAAGTATGTGGGATGATCAAATGGCTTTCGGTATAGGAATGTCTGTATTGAGTTGTTTGAAATTTTTATGGTGGTGTCCAAAAAGTTGATTTCTGTGTATGAGTAGCTTAATGTCAGGTTTATGGTGGGGTGGAATCTCTCATGGAATTTTACTAGTTCTTGTTCGTTGTTGGTCCAGATGATTATGTCATCAATGTAACAGAAGTAGGCCAATGGTTTGCGGGAGCAGGAGGCCTGAAAGTCACTCTCCAGTTTTGCCATGAAAAGGTCCGCATATTGCTGTGCCATTTTACTGCCCATGGCGGTTCCGGTGAGTTGCAGGAATATCTCTTTACCAAAAGAGAGACAATTGTGTGTGAGAATGAATCTTGTGAGTTGTAACACAGATTCAGAGGCAACCCCGTTGGCCTCAAGCTGTGCCTGGCAGGCAGTCAGTCCATCTTTGTGTGGGATGTTGAAGTACTATGATTCCACATCCATAGTAGCCAGGATGGCGCCATCCGGGAGGGGACCAACGGTTAATAGTTTGTTCTGTAAGTCTGTGGTGTCTTGTAAGTAGCTGGTTGTATTTCTCACCAGTGGTTTGAGGACACTTTCTACCCATCCTGAGATTCTTTCAATGAGGATTCCCACACCTAAGATAATTGGCCTCCCTGGATTGCCAGCTTTATGTAGTTTGAGAAACATGTAGAATACACCACCCCTGGGGTTCTCTGGTATTAAGTCCAAAAGTTTTGTGGAGCCCCCAGACAGGCTTCTGATGACCCTTCTTAATTCCCTCACATATTTTTGAGTTTGGTCTTGATCCAGTCTGGTGTAGTATTTGCTGTCCGTCAGCTGACTGTCTCAAAGCCTGAAAATTCATATGTGATCCACCTCTTATCATCAGAGGTGTAGCTAGGGGTTCACCGCAGGGGCAGCGAAAGATTCTAAGTCAATCCCCAACCCAGGTAACACGTTTACAACTGGAGAGGCTCATCCTAATCGTATTGGTTATACAAAGACTAATACTGTATTACCACAATACAGTGACCATTTAGTGGTAGATACCAGTTCAACACAGACACTCTGCAAACTGTGATTAGAGTAGAGTTATATTTAGTGACTCACTGGTGGCCTCCTCTCTGCCTGGAGTAATTTACTTTTCCTGTCTTTGCCATCCATCCCAAACCACCATGAAGACGCCTTTAAGCCACGATTTGTCTCTGCAAAGTTTACAACACAGACATCTTTTCCAGCACCCTCCTCACCTTTTTCCAACCTCCACGAAATCTTCATCCTGCTGCTTATTCACACGACCATATATACACAGCTATTTAGCTGCATCCAAAAATTGGGCAACAATTGCAACCATCTAAAGCATTGGATTCCAATCTATTCATTCAGATGAGTAATATTTTTTTTAGCCATGCAAAAAAATTGTGTTGTGAAAATAGAACATCGGCAGCCGTTTTCGGTCGCCGATTTTATACGTTGCTTCCAAACATAGGTCTTGCCCTATCTTTAGCCGTGATATGCCTGGAAGTTCCCATAGACTCCTATGGTAGCTGAAAAAAGGGAGGGATAGGGAGCTCAGCTGCGTCCAACACTGGGAAAAGATGACCACTTGCTCTATTCAAATACTAGCTGTCATTCCAAGGATTTCTGCCGATGGAGGGGTTTCCGCGCTGCAGCGTATTTTTTTTCATTGATACACTGCAGCCACCCATGTGATTGGCAGAAAATAGCAGCTAAAGATCGGGATTTGATCGTGGCTGTTCTCCATTCATGCTATTTTCAGCACATACAGCCAAATGTAAAAATGCATTCGGTGTGTGAAAGAGGCCTAATCCTGTGTCTACTGCTGCCTCACCTGCCCCTGCAACAATAATAATGCCTCAAGTGCCCCTAGCAAACTAATAATTCCCCCAAGTGCCACTGCAAACTAAAAATGCCCCCCCCCCCCAATAATGCAATAAGTTCTAGGGTGGGAAAAAGTTTATACTCACTATGGAGATTGCACAGATGCAACCCTTTCTCAGCCATAGGGTATAACTATATGGGTGTCTTGCAAACGCTGATAAATCATGTGTGAGGGTGCATGGCTGCCATCCTTGTGCTTCCCCCACTAACTATGCCTCTGCTCATCATAGTTGCAGTGTTCCAGGAGGTTATTTGGTGCGATCTCTAAATTGTCTACCTGTATCTGCCTGAGTCATGGCAGAAACACTGTAATTACTACTGTGAGAACCTAACAAACAACTACTTATGTCTTGGCTTTGTGAACACCTGTGACATGTTTGCAATGGAATAACGGGGTTAATTGCAGATGTATCTGAATTTTCATGTTGTAAATGAATTAGGCTTTCAATATAATTTGAGAACATATTCGGGGGGCCAAATCTAGAAAGGTTTTAAAACAGCTGTGTAGGTTCACCAGGTCAGAAAATGTTAATAATTGGTATTCAATTGTTTAAACAAATAAAACTAGTTTCTATGTTGTTATAAAACACAATTTTGGTAATGATTACAAAGCATGGAGTATATTAGATGATGAAAAGTCACTCAGGTAGAAGATTACACATTAAGATACTCCAATGGAATCCAGGAAATAGCAAATAAATAGGTCATTTATGTAACAACTCCAGGGGAAATTTAGCAATGCAATTAAGCCAGTCTTGATAACTGAGCCCCATGACTTGAGGGCTCAAGAGCCAGAATCCCCATCGAAAGGCAAAGAAAATATTCTTGTTTTGAAAGTGGTTTTATTTATATAGTCATTAATTTCAATAACATAGAACATAATTAGGCTTGCTTTACATTGGCCATTGGCATTTTTTCCCATTCTTGCAGGGGTCCAGTGTTTTTGGAGACAAGAGTAGGGTAGTCTTCAGCCTAAAACACTGGAACTGTGACGGACCCTATTACACGTTAATGGAATCCGCCAGGATTCTTTAGGATGGCTTTGAAAATGGACTCTGACTCACTCAGCATATGCTCCGTTCCCTTGGCCAGACTCTAGTCCACTCTCAACAATTAACCCACAGGTGAGAACGCCCAGTTTATGTATCTCAAAGTGACAGATGAGTGATGGGATGTATGTCATCACCTGCGTCCCCGCACTACCCTGCCATACTTAGAGTGCCCGGTTTACACCAGCTATGTTTTCCTCATGCCTTTTAAATACCACCACCTCTCACAGAAGAATGGTACATAATATTGCAGAGACCATTACACAAAATTAAAAACCTAATTTTAAGAAAGGGGTATCTCTTACACACTGTCAGTCTCTGGTCAAAAGGGAGAGAAAGTCCCACTTTTTTTCCACTTGCTCCTTAGCCAAGGACCCTGGGCTTCTCTCCTGCAGCAGCCGCTACAGTGGGCTTCCTAGCCCCATGCCTGTTCTCTCTTTAGTTTTCTTCTGATACCAGGGGCAGATTGGCTTTTGACTGCCCAAGCCTTTCTCCCGGAGGGTTGGTGAGGTCTTGGAACCAGTGCAGGGAAGGACATCCCATCGATGCGGTTGGACTCTCCTGAGTTAAAATGTTTTGTGGCAAGGAAATTTGCTGAAATTTGAAAAAACACCAATACTCACCTCTGTCACTCCTCTCGGCCTTTGCAGTTAGTGCTACTGTGTTTCCCCACTGGTTTCCAGGTTGCGCGTTCATGCGACAAGCACATATGATTGCTGTAGCCATTCCTAGGTGAGGGTCAGAGACTGGTTGCAACGATCACATGAATCAGAAGTCAGTGGGAAAGCAGTGCAGCTTTGACTTCAAAGGTTGGGAGGAGCAACAGAATTGATTATTGAGGTTTTTTCGTTTTGTGCATAAAACGGGCATAATGAATCAATGAGCGTCAGAAAGGGGCATTTAAGGATGATTGACCCCCGAATGAATCTGCAAGGGGATAAGAATCAAGTAGTTCATTTCTGTTTATCGTTTTATTACTGCTCCCTGTTGAGCCCGTTGGAGCGTAGCAAATGTGTACAAAGGAAAATGTAATGGTCACACATCCCGTGCTTAAATGTAATAGTTACGTTTTTGGGATTTGGTCTGGGAGATCCCAATGTTTGTTGCTGCATATTGGTTTAGAGTTTGGACTGAGTGTACTTGATTTGGTAGACATATCTTGTATACATTCAGTCTGGCATCTAATGACTGAAACAGAATGTTGAATCATTTGCAGCTTCGATACTGTAGATTTTCAGTGGTCATGGATTTATAACCAACAAAGTGGGATTTAATTTGTGGATATTTGCATGGTGCCCCAATATTTTGGACCATTGTTAGGGCAATGTAGGGCGATTAGGGTGAGGTTACAGCACTGGCTGCCCTGTAGAGGACGACTACCCAGTCTATGCACAGGAGTGAACAATAGGGCTTAATAGGGTCACCATTAGAGATGAGCGAGCACGCTCGTTTAAGGCTGCTGCTCGATCGAGTAGCAGTCTTGTCGAGTTACTGTGTACTCGGCCGAGCAGCATGCGGGGGGGGGGGGGGAGAGAGAGAGAGAGATCTCTCTCACTCTCCCCCCCCCCCCCCCCCCCGCATGCTGCTTGGGCGAGTACACAGTTACTCGATAAGACTGCTACTCGATCGAGCAGCAGCCTTAAACGAGCGTGCTCGCTCATCTTTAGTCACCATATACTGCTTCTATTTCTTGCCTTTCTCGCCCAATTCTTATCTCACATTTCTCTACCACCTGCTTGTTCTGTAGAAGGAGATCTTCAATCATTTGCTTTGTTTATCTATAATTTAGCAACTAGGAAATTTTTAATGCAAGTATTTTAATAAAAATTATATTTTAATATTGTACCTGTAGACAGTGACAATTTTTAAGTAACAGGAGAACAAAAGTATCATCTTTTGGCAGTGATTTTGACACTGTGGGTTTGCATCACCACCTTGTGGGAGAGTGCAAAGGAGAATAATTGCAATGTTGGGGGTTACAAAAGTGACACCAGTTTTATGGGGAGACAATAAGAAGAGGGGGCAGTGGCAGGATGGGGAGAGAATGTGTGTTTGCAGAGATGAGCTATGGCGTGAAGTCTTTATGGCAGTCAAGGCTCAGATAAATGAAGATAACCAAATATGGGAGGCCACCAACTTAGAGGACATATCACCTGTGATCACTGGAGGTAACTGGACTGCAATTACTATTGCTGCGTAGAGCTGGTATCTGCCTTTTATATGGTGATTGAATTATTTAGATGTTTACTGGAAATGAGCCACTGTATCTGAGTCTGCAGTTTTAGAAAAGTCATCCTATAGACATCCCGCCCTAATGTATAATTTGTTAGTGGGTGTCAAAACACTTATTAGGGTGTGAGATGTGCAAAGTTCCAGGTGGACCATGGCCAGCAGCCATGCAGTCGGTGGGGGGGGGGGGCTTAAGCTGAACTTTTACATGAGGACCCATGAGCCTTTAGCTACGCCTAAATTCAAGTTCACTTTAAAGTCATAAAAGCTATTTAAATCCATGAGTAATATCTGTGCGGTGACTTCAGCAGTTGATGAATACAAGGAATGCAGACTGTTAGTATACTTTTCCTTTTAATGTGACATTCTTAGTCATAGTCGTCATATTCTAAAGCAGACTGTTAAAAGGAAAAATTCTCTCATAACCTAAATGCTCAGTGTCCCCAACTTACAAGGTGCACCTCAAGAGAAGTTCCAGTGCAAAAGGCTTGTGACCATGTGCTCCTACTTAGGAAGCTCTCCTCATCAGCCATTTTGCTTAGAATGACCCACCAGAAGGTCATTTGAGATGTTCAGACAGTGACATAATAAGCTATTCATGCTCTTCTGAGAAATATATGTTTTCAATTCCCAGTCTTTGTTATAAAGACCTGTATAAAGGGTTAGACATTGAATTGCAGGAATGCTGCCATCCAATAGGTGGTGCTGCAGAGGTATTGTTCCATCATCCTTATTTGCATATATTTCCCAGAGGAGCATGAATGGCCGTATAAGCCTTTTCACTCACCTTCTAGGTGCTCTCCTTAAGGAGCGATGATACCCCTCCCGACTCCCTATAGGAAAAAAAGTTGTCTGCAACTTTTTTTCTCACAGTAAGACATTGAGGTTGGAATTACCGCAGGTGACCCTGTGTTACTGTGGAGCCAGGGCCTTATGGCAGCTCAATTTATAAGCTTATCTTTGATAATGTTAATTCTTTGGAGCTGTCTCATTACTATAACCACTGTCCATGTGCTTTATTAGGACCCCTCCTCTTCTCTGCTGCCCCTGCCTTCCACCAATTGCAGGTCTCATTTTCAACCATCCAAGATACCAGACATGATCTTTAGACTACCTAATCACTTATAGTACATCGGTAGTGTTAGATTATTAATGCACTATACCTGCTCTCTGATTGGCCAGCGCTGCTCATGCGATTAGTACTGGCCAATCACAAAGCAGTGCACAGTGTGTATTAGGTAGTTAGAAAAGGGCAGTGGCCATCTAGGCCGCCTAAAAACGGGGCCCTGAACTGGCAGAATGGAGGGATGACTGAGAAGATCAACTAAAGGTAATATACCCCCCCCCCCCCCCCCCCCCCTCTTCGCTTTGGTTCCGAGACAGAATTTTGTCCTGAAAGGATTCCAAGAAACCCATTAAGAAATACACGTACACTGATTCATGGAAAAAGACATTTATTACATAACATACAACATATATTCTTCAAAGGCACATTTTGTAATGACTTTATTTGAACCTCATGAAAACAGTCCTGAGTTGTTACCTGGGTTTGCTATGTCATATCATTGTTACACATTCACTAATTGTACATATAAACCATCTGACATTAAATGGTAGAAGCATTTAAAATACATGTATCCAGATATACAGTAATATTAAGAGGGCCCTAACTTCAATAGCTCATATCGTTCCATGCATGGTAGTTTGCATAAAAGGCGACTGACAGAGGGTACAGTTGAACCTTGGCCTTGGAGCCTTAGGTACAGTGGTGTAGCTACAGGGATCACAGCACTCCTAGATATGACCAGCCACATTTCCATGAAGCGACTTGTGACGTTACTACACAAGTAGCAGTTCCACTTTTCTTCAGACAACTCTTTTAGCATATGTTATGCTGTAGTCACAAATGCATTGCAGCCTCAGTCGCTTATATTGGCCCTAGCAGTAATAGTGACCCCCCCTATATTGTGGCCCGAGTAGTAATAGTGACCCCCATAGTAGCCCCAATAGTAATCGGCTCCCCCATTACAGTCCCAGTAGTAATAGGGTCCCTCATTGCTGCTCCAGTAGTATTAGGGTCTACCATTGCTGATATGCTCTTCAGATGCAGGGAGAGGTTTAGCAGTGCAGATTACAAAAGGAGTGATTGGGATGGCCATGGGCCCCCATGGAGTCTCGGGCCCAGGGCGGTCGTCCCAATTGCCCCTATTATAATCCCCCTTTAGTCCCCACTCTACTCACCCTTGTAGTGGTGTCCGGACAGCCTGTACTGAGGAAATAAGTGTGCACGTCGGCATAACAATGCAGATCCCATGACCAGAGCTGGCTCATGTGATCCATGTTGTTATGCTGCCACAAGTCCTAGACGCTCATTACAGGACCCGCTACAGCAGTGAGTAGAGCGTGGACCTAGACCCTCTGTCGGAGCCCCTGACAATCACTCACTGGGCCCTAAGGGCTCCACGGAGCACACTTTGGGAAACTCTGCCCTAAGGCCACTTGAGTAGTGGATGAAATCACAGAGCTCTCAGACAACACCTGTATCTTAACATGGAGTTTATTTACATACTTGAATACAAGTGTTCTTTAAAGGATATATAGAAACGTGACACTTGTGTTGACATTTTGATCCTTCTGGATCTTACGCAACTTGTTGCAAAAAGTCTCCAAAACTGTTGTGAAAACTGTACTTCTAGTGCTCAGAGAGGACAGCAGCCTTACGGGACTAATGCCCCTTCATAGCACTCCCTAGTAATACCTGGGTGCAGCCCACTTACGTCCACTAAGGCCACTTCACACATGGCAGGTTTATCTCAGATCCATACCGAGATTCCACAACGAATTAAAAAACTAAACCTTATGCACATGCAGCTGTAAAAAACCTGCAAGGAATTTAAACCCCTTAGTGACGGCCCTATAGTGTTTTTACGTCCTGCTGTTGCAGGACGTGTATGGAGGGAGATCGCACCGCGATCTCCCTCCATACAGCGCGAGCATCCACTGTTTATTACAGCTGACACCCGCTGGCAATAGCATTACGTCATACTGCAGGAGCGATCAAAGCATCGCTGGTTGTGGTCCTCTAGGAGGACTAAAAGAAAGTGTAACAATAACAAAAAGGTTTTACGAATTATTAAAAAAAAAAAGTAATAAAAGTAAAAATAAAAACCCTTTTGCCATATTTGCAATAAAAAAATCAAAGTAATAAACCAAAACTACGCGTTTGATATCACTGCGTTCATAAAAGTCTGATCTATCAGAGTAATGTATTATTTACCCCGCACGGTGAACGTGGTTCGAAAAAAAAAAAAAAAGAACGCCATAAAAGGCACTTTTTTGGTCATTCTATCACCGAGAAAAAATGTAATAAAAAGCGATCAAAAAGTCAATTGTATGCAAAAATGGTACCAACGGAAACGTCAGGATGTACCGCACAAAATGAGACCTCACATAACTATGTCAACAGAAAAATAAAAAAGTTATTGTGCGCAGAAAATGGACGCAGAAAATAATTTCAAAAAATTAAATATCTTAAAAAAAATAAAAGTAGTACAGCAAAAAAAATAACTATATAAGTTTGGTATCGTAGTAATCGTACTGACCCATAGAATAAAGTTATCGGGTTATTTTTTTGCAGTTTGTGCGCCATAGAAACAGGACGCACCGAAAATTGGTGGAATGTCGGGTTTTTTTTCTCCATTTCTCTCCACTTAGAATTTTTTTAAAAGTTTTTCAGTACATTATATGGTACATTAAATAGCACCATTGAAAAACACAACTCGTCCCGCAAAAAAGAAGCCCTCATACAGCAACATCGATGGATAAGTAAAGAAGCTACGATTTTTTAAAACGAAAATAGAAAAAAGCAAAAAAGCTCCGTCACTAAGGGGTTAAAGAGACTTTCATTATCTTTCTGCAGCTCTCACTGAGAGCACAACAAGGTAATGCCTGCCACACTGATTACAGTGATATATCTGCAGTGTAGATCTGTGCAGGTGTTTTGGAGAAACTTGCATTATATTAGTATAAGCCAGACACATATTCATGAGCTGCAGCTTAGCCACACCCACCCCACCCTCCAGCCAATGACTGACAGCTCTTTATGCACAGTGATGGGCAGACAGCAGTCAATCACTGGCTGGAGGGTGGGTGTAGCTAGCCTGCAACTGATGAATATCCAGGAGTACTGTAAGTAGTCCTCTATGCATGTGCTGCTACTCATAAAAGGCAAGTTTCTCCAAAACTACTGCATTGATACACACAGCAGACATATCACTGTAATCCGTGTGACTGTCACTACATTATGCTGCCCTCAGAGAGGGGTGCAAAAAGATGGTCCACCATGGCACTGCTCTAAATTGCATGTGTTGTGATATGATATGGCTTCTTAATATACAATATATAGGGTACATTTTTACAGACCACATGCCCTTTCACTGGCATTTGAACCTTTCATACAAGACGAAATATGTCGTCCCTGAATCCCACACCAAAATCCGCACTGCTAACTGTGGATATTGATGGGAATCGCTGACAGGATTCTGCGATTTTCAATTCTGTGCCAAAATCTGCAAGTTAGCAGTGCACATTTTGGGGCAGAATATTCTGCAGAAGCGCATATTCCACAATGCTGCTGCAGAATATTCCATCTTGTGTGAAAAGTCTCTTAGGCTGCTACCTAGGAAACTATAAGCGGTTGTGTGACACTTTGTATTATCTTGATCTCGTCACTGTTTTTGATTTTTTTTTTTTTTTAGGCAAAATTAGTTAAACAATGTAAACTTTGTAAACTTCGACTAGGCATTTTAAAAATGTGCTGCATTTATCTCAGTGGCTTATCCTGGATGATAAATTTGAGTACTCTTTTAGGGCTTACTTAAGCATTTTCATGGCCGGACGATATATGCTTTCATCTAACCAGTTTCCCCCTTCCCTCCCCTTCACCAGCTCTCTGCTTCTCTCCTCCCCGCCGAGTGGTTTGCAATGGGAGTGGGTGAGATGGGGGCGCAGCTAAGCTCACGCCCCTTGTCCATAGCCAGCAATGGGAGTGGGCGGGACATAGTGGAGCTTAGCTCTGCCCCCACCACGCCCCCTCCCATTGCAAATGCCGAAGTGGCGGAAAGAAGCAGAGAGTCAGTGGGGGAGAGGGAAGGGGGGACTGCTCAGATGGAAGCATATATCGGCCGACCGTGAAAATGCTGGCCAATATATGCTCATTAAAATAAGCCCTTAGGCTGGTGACATAGAAGTGTATTTCGGCCACATTTATGCGCCCCATGCTTTATGTGTAGATTCCTATGATGCTGAGAGTTCAGTTCAGGAGACCTGCAGTCAAGCCGGGACACCTGTCCACATTACGAATGCATAAATGCAGCCAGAATCCGCTCGTATGTCACCGACAAAAGTTTATACCACCTATTGGTTGGCTTACTTTATACTCAAATGTTAGTGCAATTTTTCACAGGTTGTTGCATTTAAGCCACATTCACTTTCTTAATAAGCCGTATCCCTTTCCCATCAAACCATATCCCTTAATTAAGCGATGTGCATCATAAATAGGTATAAAAAGTGATCCAAAATTATGTGCCAAAAATACCCCAAATATTAGCCTCTTGACAAGGTCTAGATGCAATGACATCACTAAATCTGCCCCCGAATGCATATAAAATAAACGAGGAGAAGCATAAGGCCACGTTCACATGTATTGGACGGGCTGTGAATTTTGGTAGAAATTCTGCATTGAAAATCTGCAGCAAAGCAAAGGGGTCATGCAATTGACTCAAATCATCTTCTTCAAATTATGGCATTATACAGACTTGGACACTTTTTAGACCGACTTCTATCAAAAGGTGGTAATTAGAGATGAGCGAGCATACTCGCTAAGGGCAATTGCTCGATCGAGCATTGCCCTTAGCGAGTACCTGCCCGCTCGAGAGTAAAGGTTCGGCTGCCGGCGCGGGTGACAGGTGAGTTGCGGCAGTAAGCAGGGGGTAGCGGGGGAGAGAGAGATCTCCCCTCCGTTCCTCCCCACCGCTCCCTGCCCGCCGCCGGCATCCAAACCTTTTCTCTCGAGTGGGCAGGTACTCGCTAAGGGCAATGCTCGCTCAAGCAATTGCCCTTAGTGAGTATGCTCGCTCATCACTAGTGGTAATGTTTATATGCATATTTCTTGTGTCTGCCATTGTTCTACTATGTGTCCTGAATTACATCAGTCAATCACTGTGGTACATATCCGAATAGCATTGCAAGTTATAGAAATGCAACAGTAGTATGTTAAAAGGATAGTACAGGATTAGAAAGACTTGTTTTTTTTCTTCCTTTAAAAAAACAATGCCACACCTGTCTACAGATTGTGTTTGGGATTACAACTCAGGGCACGTCATTTCAACAGTTGCAATACCACAAACACCCATGGACAGGTGAGGTGTTGTTCTAGTAGAAAAAAAAGTTTTGTTTTTCCAATCCCATACAACTAATTTAATACATTAAAAAATTTAAACATTTTCAGTGAGTCAATACCTGATGTTTCCTATTTACCCTTTGAATAGACTTTGCAGTAGATCTTACAAAAATATGCATGTGTTAGATTTTGACCATAGAGAATAAGGTTTTAGAGAGCTGACAAATAAAGTCCAATTCACATTAAAAAATAATTATACAAAATTTTAGCTCTGTCAATATACATATTGATGTATATATTGTTTAGCATCTCTTCTCCTGAATAAATATGTTACCAAGTCTATGAGTGAATGTGATATAGGCAGTTTTGGCTTTAATTCCAGTTTTTCCAGGGCTTTAGTGGAGATAGATCAGCTGGAATCCCTATCCACTCTGGTAGGAATGCAGCATCGTAATGGAAAAGTTTTAAGAATTCCGATTCAGGAAGTGTAAAGTTAGTGAGGTAAATGGTTTCTCCTCCGACTAGGTAACTCGCCCAGAACCCAAATGTCCCAATAGTCATGATTGTGTGGTTACAACTAACCAGAAGTGCAAAATCCTTGCCTGGAGTAGACTCATTGCCATCGCCAGAGAAGAAGACATCTCCCTTTGAATTGTCTAGGTTCTCTTTACACCATTGCATTCCATTACTGGTCACTACAAAAACTGGCTCTTTATACTTACGTCGGAAATAATTCATGGCTTTCTCCAGGTAACCCTTGTCTGCAATCACACCCTTCCACATATTTGGCATGAGGGACACATAATCGCCTCTTCTTACATGGACCCCAATGTAGGTGACATTTTTTCGAAAACGTTTTAGGCCTTCCAAAACTCGGTTGGCCTCAGTCTTAAGATAGTCATGGATTGTAAATTCCTTAAGGATGTCCTCCCGAAGATGATGAAAAAATGTCCATGAACAAGGATAGCCTGTCAATTGAATAAAACTGCCTTCAATGTGATTATATTCCTCTGACATCCAGTCATGTATCCAGTATTCCGTAAATGGGACATGCCTTGCCAGGCTGTTATGTAAAACGGGAAGCGATATTTTAAATATTGGTGCTAAGTAGTTATGCATTTCTTGAAGTATAAAAGCCTTACGCCCATTTGCTTTGGCCAAGGCATATAATGTAGCATATTGACCCATGTGATTTCCCAGCCTACCATTTGGTTTTACAGTCCATATTCTAGAATGTCTGCATATAACAGCTAATGAATTGCTATCAGTGTCTGCTACATCCTTTTCTATGTTAGAAAATTTTCTGTCTGTTTCTGGGCATATTAAGGATATAGGCACATCAGCATAAAATGTCAAAAATTGGGTGTGTAGCTGTAATCTGTATAATACAACGAAGGCAAAGAGTGACACAAACATACAGGCCATGAAAAAGAGTTTCTTCTTATTTTTGGATAACTCCATCTTTGTCTGGCGTTTTCCCTGAATTTCGGATGGTAAGATTGATTCATTGATAAATAATCTAATACCTGTTGAAAAGCAAAAACACCACATTATTTTTACGTTATACACAGAATTCAAGCAGAAAAACATCTCTCCTCATTAATATTAGCATATATGGGCTTCACAGTAGTTAGCATTATTATTCATTGCAGCACTAGGGTCCTGGGTTCAAATCCAACCTAGGATTTTGAATCTAATCCCCGTATTTTTGTAGGTTTTCTCCCACATTCCACAAACATAATAAAATTGTCCTTAATGTGTGATAGACAGAGAAATTAGATCATGAACTCTATTGGAGGCAGGGAGAGATAGTAATTAGAGATGAGCTAGCACGCTTGTTTAAGGCTGATGCTCGGGCGAGCATCGGTCTTTTCGAGTAATTGATTACTCGTCTGAGCACCATGCGTGGAGGTGGCGGGGGGAGAGATCTGTAGGATTCACTTTTATAAGGAGAAGGAAGATATTTTGAAGAAAATTAGGGAAAAAGGGCCTATTAAATTTAAAGGCACTTCACTTACTATCCTTTCTGACATAGTCAGAAGGACTGTACAGCTCTGTGCTTGCAGCCTTGAAGGAAAGGGAGATAGCAGATAGCTGACAGTCAGGAAGAATGGCAAATAGGTTGTGTTTAGGGGCTCGGGAGACCTTCCCAAGTTTTTGTTAACACTTGAACTTCCTATGGTTTTGCTTCCAGATTAGCCAAAGCCATCAGCCCCACCCCCTTTGCCATCCAGGGAAAAATAGCACGCTATTAGATCAGAGACTAGGCGGAATGCTAGAGGAGCCTTGTCCCTGGGTCTCTTATGGGTCCCAGATGGGGGCTGGTTTGAAAGCCTGCACACCTGGCTAACTTCCTCGCCCTCAACAACGACGCTAATCCTGCTGCCGAGTTGAAAATGTTTAAATTTCTATGATTGCTGCATAATTACTGTACATTTATTTATCTAGTAGATGCACTATGCTTCATACCAGATACTTTACCTGGCTTAGTTGTTTTATTGACTTCCCTGGGTCTACTAACAATACTGGAGGCCCTGGGGTGATCCACACCTTATGGTGCCATTTATCTGTGTATGTTTTCATGTTCTTCAGAAGTCTAATAGTTACAACATACCCTCTAAAGGGTTAACTTTCAAATGCCAGGGTTGAGATGGAGCTGGGGGTCTGGATGTCGTCTCTTCTTCCTCCCAACCTAGGGATTGCAACATTTGCTGTTGCCAAGACATCAGTCGGCTTGGAGTTTTAGTTTGGGATTGCCCTCAAGTTTTAGTTACTTCTTGGGTTCTAAGTTTCTCCTTCCTTAACTTCTCCTTTTCTTACTCATTGTCTCTTCCCCCTCTTTCATTTATCTCCTTCTTCCTTGCCCTTGGTGTTCCTATAGGACAGGCCTGTCAACCTTTTTAGTCCATTCTTCAACTGAGATGTCATGACGTCCCTGACCTTTTGCACTTATAATGCTAGAGGGCTCAGTAAACGAGAAAAAAACATAGCAAATTCTATATAAATTTCATAGGAAGAAAATTATGATTTTACAGGAGACTCACTTTGTGGCTTCTGGAACCTCTCGATGTAATAACAAATACTACTCGACCTGGTATCATGCCCTCCACCCAAAACATAAGGTATGTAGAGTATTAATAGCCTTTCACAAGTCATTTAATCCTATACTTCCAGCACCACAGATATATAAGGACAGGAGGTATGTTTCCCTGCAAATCCTGATTTCTGGTTCTTCATAAACAATTGGTAATCTCTATTTTCCAAATCAGGAACAGACTTTTGGATCCAGAGTTCTCCAGGTGTTGGCTGAGTTGGGTGGGGATTTTAACGTGGCACTTGACCCTTATATGGACACTTCCATGGGCCGTTCATCCGTCTCACGATCTGCAAACCACAGACTGACGAAGGCCATGCCAAGTTTACAGTTAGTCGACTTATGGCGAAAACTACAACCTAACACTAAAGACTAAAGTTTTCACTCTTCTGCACACAACTCATATGGTAGGTTGGATTATCTTTTTGTCCCACATAGTCTCTTTGATGGAGACCTGGGATGTTCTTTGGACGTCTTCCTATCGTTTGACCACACCCCAGTTTACGGATCTTTGGGCTTCAGAAGCTCAAACCATAAGACCCCTAATTGACGTATTAATGATAATTTATTAAAAGATGCAGCATGTATGTCGGAAATTACTATTAATAAATTTTGTTGTAGACCAGCAATCCAATCCCACATCAGCACCAATTCAATGGGAGACTTTAAAATGAACTCTCAGTAGGGGTGTATTCATCTCACATGGCACAAAACTAAAAAAAGATAAAATTCATAAGCTTTCCCAATTACTACAGACTTTGGGCACAAGGGAGACCGCTAATAAAACACGTAGTAACATAGTATGTTAGGCTGTTCATCCAGTTCAGCCTGTTTCCGCCCCCCTTGTTCATCCAGAGGAAGGCCAAAAAATTGCAATGAGGCAAAAGCCAATTTACCCCTTATTTTTCTCGGAAAAAAATTCCTTCCCAACTCTGATGCCTTGAAGATTTCATCCCTTTGACATGAAGTTTTATCACTCCTGGATCAAAAATCTCTGTGTCTCAGAGATAAAATGTGAGCAGGATATTATGAGTATGGTGATAAGTGCGGCAGATGGCTGGCCTGAGCGCTACACCTCCGCTTGTCTCCCTCTTAGGCCTCCTGTCCACAACACTCGCATCAGAAGACCTGCGTGCCAGTGTGGAACATATGTCCTGTAAAATGACTATTGTATGCTGATTACAGGAACTTAATTTTAAAATAGTATCACAGTGGTGTAGGACCCCAGAAAAACTTCACAAAAGTTTCTACACCAACATAGAATGGGGTTCTTTACTGCAAGAGCTGTGAGACTATGGAATTCTCTGCCCAAGGATGTGGTGATGGTGAACTCAATAAAAAGCGATACAATATTACATGTTATAGTCACTGATTATTTCAGAAGAGTTGTAGATCTAGGGATTATTATGATTGCCAGATTGAAGTCAGGAAGAAAGTTTTTTACCCTAAAATGAGGATAATTTGTCTTCTACCTCATGAGATTTTTAAACTTCCTTTGAATCAACATTGGTGTTTAATAGCCTGAACTGGATGGATATATGTCTTTTTTCAACCTAGTGTGATTGTGTGATTGTTCTCTGTAGGAGAAACCAAGTAATCTTGTAGATAGGATACCTTTTAATCGCTACAAAAATATATATATAGCGAACTTTCGGATCTTCTATGGACCCTTCCTCAGGCTTAATGAAACTGATTTGGATGGGATAGAATATATATATATATATATATATATATATATATATATATATATATATATACACACATATATACATACAAATGCAAAGACGACACTCCTCTTGACCTAAATACAAATGCTTACACACAGAAATTTGAGACTGATTTGCAATTAAAACAATACCAGACAAGATGAGTAGAGGGGTATTTACTGAGAACAACACGGTACCAAACCTTTTTTTCTAGCCTTAAGCTGGCTTCACGCGGCGCCCCCCAGAGACCCCAATACTTACCTCCGGATCCGGAGTCTTCCATCCCGCATGATGCTTCGGCGCGCATGCGCCACAGCGTCATGTGACGCGCCGGCCGCGTCATATGACACCCCCACAGTGTCACATGACGCGCCGGCCGTGTCATATGACACGGCTGGCGGTGGGCGGGGAAGCGTTATCACGCTATCTTCCGCTGTGCTACAGCGGAAGATAGCGTGACGGACGGGCTTCCATTGACTGCAATGGAAGCCATCCGCGCGTACACCCGCGGCAAATAGAGCATGCCGCGGGTGAGGACGGGTGATTTCACGGTGCGGAATTCCGCGATGGAATTCCGCACCGTGAGCATTGAGATATTAGGTTCAATAGAACCTAATAGCTGCGGGCAACGTGGCGGAAATCAGTCCGTGGGAAGGAGCCCTTACATAGTATGTAAAATATGGATCAGCATTTCTACGGTTAGGTGCAATTCACCAATATCTAATCATCATACAATTGATTTTAAAGTTGCAGTTAACCTGTTGCATTTTTGATACACCTTCAGTCTTTGCTCATGCCCACGCTATGAGTAAAGACTAGAGATGAGCGAACGTACTCGTCCGAGCTTGATACTCGTTCGAGTATTAGCGTGTTCGAGATGCTCGTTACTAGAGGCGAGCACCACGCGATGTTCGAGTTACTTTCACTTTCATCTCTGAGACGTTAGCGTGCTTTTCTGGCCAATAGAAAGACAGGGAAGGCATTACAACTTCCCCCTGCGACGTTCAAGCCCTATACCACCCCCCTGCAGTGAGTGGCTGGCGAGATCAGGTGTCACCCGAGTATATAAATCGGCCCCTCCCGCGGCTCGCCACAGATGCATTCTGACAGAGATCAGGGAAAGTGCTGCTAATGTCGGAGCTGCTATAGAGAGAGTGTTAGGATTGATTTTAGGCTTCAAGAACCCCAACGGTCCTTCTTAGGGCCACATCTGACCGTGTGCAGTACTGTTGAGGCTGCTTTTTGCAGTGTTGCACATTTTTTTTTTGTATATCGGCCGTGCAGAGCATTGCGTCCTGCAGTAATTTTACATAGTCCAGGGCCAGTAGTGGTGGTGAGGCAGGGACAGTGAAAGACATATCCAGTCTATATAGGCAGTGGGCTTTTCCAAAAAAATTTGGGAAAAAAAATCTATTTGGGCTGCCTGTGACCGTCCTGACTGTACTGCGTCTCTGCTCGGGGTAGTTGTCCTAATTCATACGCAGCCAGCTAAGTGTTACAGCAGGCTTGCGCAAAATTCTTTCCTGGCTCTGCGTTGCCTCTTACATCACCGCTGTCATCCTGTCCAGAGTGAAACAGTCTGCAGTAATTTTACATAGTCCAGGGCCAGTAGTGGTGGTGAGGCAGGGACAGTGAAAGACATATGCAGTCTATATAGGCAGTGGGCTTTTCCAAAACAATTTGGGAAAAAAATCTATTTGGGCTGCCTGTGACCATCCTGACTGTACTGCGTCTCTGCTGGGGGTAGTAGTCCTAATTCATACGCAGCCAGCTAAGTGTTACAGCAGGCTTGCGCAAAATTCTTTCCTGCCTCTGCTGTGCGTTCCGTAAGCGAAGTCAGCCTCCAACCACAGACCAATAAGCAGCACATTTAATTACAGCGTTCTGTTTCTGCACTACTGGTAATACAGCATGCTGAGGGGTAGGGGTAGGCCTAGAGGACGTGGACGCGGGCGAGGACGCGGAGGCCCGAGTCAGGGTGTGGGCACAGGCCGAGCTCCTGATCCAGGTGTATCGCAGCCGACTGCTGCGGGATTAGGAGAGAGGCAAGTTTCTGGCGTCCCCACATTCCTCTCACAATTAATGGGTCCACGCGGTAGACCTTTATTAGAAAATGAGCAGTGTGAGCAGGTCCTGTCGTGGATGGCAGAAAGTGCATCCAGCAATCTATCGACCACCCAGAATACTGCGCCGTCCACTGCTGCAACTCTTAATCCTCTGGCTGCTGCTCCTCCTTCCTCCCAGCCTCCTCACTCCATTACAATGACACATTCTGAGGAGCAGGCAGACTCCCAGGAACTGTTCTCGGGCCCCTGCCCAGAATGGGCAGCAATGGTTCCGAATCCTCTCCCACTGGAGGAGTTTGTCGTGACCGATGCCCAACCTTTGGAAAGTTCCCGGGGTCCGGGGGATGAGGCTGGGGACTTCCGGCAACTGTCTCAAGAGCTTTCAGTGGGTGAGGAGGACGATGACGATGAGACACAGTTGTCTATCACTCAGGTAGTAGTAATTGGAGTAAGTCCGAGGGAGGAGCGCACAGAGGATTCGGAGGAAGAGCAGCAGGACGATGAGGTGACTGACCCCACCTGGTTTGCTACGCCTACTGAGGACAGGTCTTCAGAGGGGGAGGCAAGTGCAGCAGCAGGGCAGGTTGGAAGAGGCAGTGCGGTGGCCAGGGGTAGAGGCAGGGCTAGACCGAATAATCCACCAACTGTTTCCCAAAGCGCCCCCTCGCGCCATGCCACCCTGCAGAGGCCGAGGTGCTCAAAGGTCTGGCAGTTTTTCATTGAGAGTGCAGACGACCGACGAACAGTGGTGTGCAACCTTTGTCGTGCCAAGATCAGCTGGGGAGCCACCACCACCAGCATGCGCAGACATATGATGGCCAAGCACCCCACAAGGTGGGACAAAGGCCGTTTACCGCCTCCGGTTTGCACCGTTGCCTCTCGCCCTGTGCCCCAACCTGCCACTGAGATACAACCCCCCTCTCAGGACACAGGCACTACCGTCTCCTGGCCTGCACCCACACCCTCACCTCCGCTGTCCTCGGCCCCATCCACCAATGTCTCTCAGCGCACCGTCCAGCCGTTGCTAGCGCAAGTGTTGGAGTGCAAGCGCAAGTACACCGCCACGCACCCGCACGCTCAAGCGTTAAACGTGCACATAGCCAAATTTATCAGCCTGGAGATGCTGCCGTATAGGGTTGTGGAAACGGAGGCTTTCAAAGGTATGATGGCGGCGGCGGCCCCGCGCTACTCAGTTCCCGGTCGCCACTACTTTTCCCGATGTGCCGTCCCAGCCCTGCACGACCACGGCTCCCGCAACATTGTACGCGCCCTCACCAACGCGGTTACTGCCAAGGTCCACTTAACAACGGACACGTGGACAAGCACAGGCGGGCAGGGCCACTATATCTCCCTGACGGCACATTGGGTGAATTTAGTGGAGGCTGGGACAGAGTCAGAGCCTGGGACCGCTCACGCCCTACCCACCCCCAGAATTGCGGGCCCCAGCCCGGTGGTGGTATCTGCGGCGGTGTATGCTTCCTCCACTAAACCACCCTCCTCCTCCTCCTCCTACGCAACCTCTGTCTCGCAATCAAGATGTGTCAGCAGCAGCACGTCGCCAGCAGTCGGTGTCACGCGGCACGGCAGCACAGCGGTGGGCAAGCGTCAGCAGGCCGTGCTGAAACTACTCAGCTTAGGAGAGAAGAGGCACATGGCCCACGAACTGCTGCAGGGTCTGACAGAGCAGGCCGACCGCTGGCTTGCGCCGCTGAGCCTCCAACCGGGCATGGTCGTGTGTGACAACGGCCGTAACCTGGTGGCGGCTCTGCAGCTCGGCAGCCTCACGCACGTGCCATGCCTGGCCCACGTCTTTAATTTGGTGGTTCAGCGCTTTCTGAAAAGCTACCCACGCTTGTCAGACCTGCTCGGAAAGGTGCGCCGGCTCTGTGCACATTTCCGCAAGTCCCACATGGACGCTGCCACCCTGCGCACCCTGCAACATCGGTTTAATCTGCCAGTGCACCGACTGCTGTGCGACGTGCCCACACGGTGGAACTCTACGCTCCACATGTTGGCCAGGCTCTATGAGCAGTGTAGAGCTATAGTGGAATACCAACTCCAACATGGGCGGCGCAGTGGGAGTCAGCCTCCTCAATTCTTTACAGAAGAGTGGGCCTGGTTGGCAGACATCTGCCAGGTCCTTGGAAACTTTGAGGAGTCTACCCAGATGGTGAGCGGCGATGCTGCAATCATTAGCGTCACCATTCCTCTGCTATGCCTCTTGAGAAGTTCCCTGCAAAGCATAAAGGCAGACGCATTGCGCTCAAAAACAGAGGCGGGGGAAGACAGTATGTCGCTGGATAGTCAGAGCACCCTCCTGTCTATATCTCAGCGCGTTGAGGAGGAGGAGGAAAATGAGGAGGAGGGGGAAGAGACAGCTTGGCCCACTGCTGAGGGTACACATGCTGCTTGCCTGTCATCCTTTCAGCGTGTATGGCCAGAGGAGGAGGAGGAGGAGGATCCTGAAAGTGATCTTCCTAGTGAGGACAGCCATGTGTTGCGTACAGGTACCCTGGCACACATGGCTGACTTCATGTTAGGATGCCTTTCTCGTGACCCTCGCGTTACACGCATTCTGGCCACTACGGATTACTGGGTGTCGAAGCTGGACACGTGGCCTGAACTCGCGCTGTATGCCCTGGAGGTGCTTGCTTGTCCTGCGGCTAGCGTCCTGTCAGAGAGGGTGTTTAGTGCGGCTGGGGGAATCATCACAGATAAGCGTACCCGCCTGTCAACCGACAGTGCCGACAGGCTAACACTCATCAAGATGAACAAAGCCTGGATTTACCTAGACTTCTCTTCTCCACCAGCGGACAGCAGCGATACCTAAGCAATACGTAGGCTGCACCCGCGGATGGAAGCATCGTTCTCTCTCACCATCCAAAACGGGGACATTTCTGCTTCATCAATCTGTGCATAATATTCCTCCTCCTCCTCCTGCTCCTCCTCCTGAAACCTCACATAATCACGCCGAACGGGCAATTTTTCTTAGGCCAACAAGGCTCAGTCATATAATTTTTGTAAACAATTTTTAGACCTTTCAATTCTCATTAAAGCGTTGAAACTTTCACCTCAACCAATTTTTATTTTAACTGGGCTGCCTCCTGGCCTAGTTACCAATTAAGCCACATTAACCAAAGCGATTAATGGGTTTCACCTGCCCTCTTGGTTGGGCATGGGCAATTTTTTTGAGGTACATTAGTACTGTTGGTACACCAATTTTTGGGGGCCCTCGCCTACAGTGTAATCAAATTAATTTTTAGCCCACCTGCATTACAGCTGATGTTACATCAGCTGTGTTGGGCACTGCAATGGGATGTATTTATGTACCGCCGGTGGGTTCCAGGGAGCCACCCATGCTGTCGGTCCACACGGAGTTGTAACTACATGTGTCCACTTCTAAAGAACCCCAGTCTGACTGGGGCATGCAGTGTGGGCCGAAGCCCACCTGCATTAAACATGAATTTATTACCTCAGCTGTAATGGGCAATGCAATGGGATATATTTATGTACCGCCAGTGGCTTCCTGGCACCCACCCATGCTGTCGGTCCACACGGAATTGTAACTACATGTGTCCACTTCTAAAGAACCCCAGTCTGACTGGGGCATGCAGTGTGGGCCGAAGCCCACCTGCATTAAACATGACATTATTACCTCAGCTGTGTTGGGCAATGCAATAGGATATATTTATGTACCGCCGGTGGGTTCCAGGGAGCCACCCATGCTGTGGGTCCACAGGGAGTTGTAACTGCATGTGTCCAGTTCTGAAGAACCCCAGTCTGACTGGGGCATGCAGTGTGGGCCGAAGCCCACCTGCATTAAACATGAATTTATTACCTCAGCTGTGATGGGCAATGCAATGGGATATATTTATGTACCGCCGGTGGCTTCCTGGCACCCACCCATGCTGTCGGTCCACACGGAGTTGTAACTACATGTGTCCACTTCTAAAGAACCCCAGTCTGACTGGGGCATGCAGTGTGGGCCGAAGCCCACCTGCATTAAACATGACATTATTACCTCAGCTGTGATGGGCAATGCAATGGGATATATTTATGTACCGCCGGTGGCTTCCTGGCACCCACCCATGCTGTCGGTCCACAGGGACTTCACAATAGGGAGTTGTACCTGCCTGTGTCTATGAATTAAAAAGCCTGCTCCGGTTGGGGCATGCAGTGTGGGCCGAAGCCCACCTGTATTTAATCTGACGTTAGCTCTGCTGTCCAGGGCACTGCAATGGGATACATTTATGTACAGCCGGTGGGTTCCAGGGAGCCACCCATGCTGTGAGTGCACACGGAATTCCCATTGCGGAGTTATACCTGCCTGTGGCTATTTATAAAAAAACGCGGTCTGACTGGGGCATGCAGACACCTTGACAGAATGAATAGTGTGTGGCACATAGGTTCCCCATTGCTATGCCCACGTGTGCAGCTCCAGATGGAGGTGGCACAGGATTGGATTTCTCATTGCTTCTGTACAGCATTGTGGACTATCGCCCCGCCCCTTTTAAAGAGGGTCGCTGCCTAGCCGTGCCAACCCTCTGCAGTGTGTGCCTGCGGTTCCTCTGGCAGACGCACTTATAAATAGACATGAGGGTGGCGTGGCATGAGGGCAGCTGAAGGCTGGGCAGGGACAGTTTGGTGTGCGCTGTGGACACTGGGTCGTGGGGGGGGGGGTTGGGCAGCATATAACCCAGGAGAAGTGGCAGCGGAGCGTCATGCAGGCAGTGATTGTGCTTTGTTGGAGGTAGTGTGGTGCTTAGCAAAGTTATGCATTGCTAATGAGGGCTTTTCAGAAGTAAAAGTTGTTGGGAGGGGGGGGGGCACTCTTGCCGCTATTGTGGCTTAATAGTGGGACCTGGGAACTTGTAGCCCCTCGCCTGCCCTATCCGTTGCTGTGTCGTTCCCATCACTTTCTTGAATTGCCCAGATTTTCACAAACGAAAACCTTAGCGAGCATCGGCGATATACAAAAATGCTCGGGTCGCCCATTGACTTCAATGGGGTTCGTTATTCGAAACGAACCCTCGAGCATCGCGAAAAGTTCGTCTCGAGTAACGAGCACCCGAGCATTTTGGTGCTCGCTTATCTCTATTCAGGACCAGTATTGAGCGAACAAAAACAGTAGAACTCTGTTTTAGGTAGAACTCTGCTAAACGTTTCATTCGGCTTGAACCCAAACCGAGCTTTTAGCAAAGTTTGACCTGAAATAAGGTTCTATTGGTTTGGTTTGCTCTACACTATTGCTCACATCCTTACACTTGCCCATTTCTCCTTCTCACAAGACATGATTTTCATGAACTGTTAATTCGTTGCTTAATATATCCCACCCTTGAAAAGTGCCATTGAGAAAATCAATGTTAGTCTGTTACACACTAGCACAAAAACATGCAGTTATAGAATATTTTATGGTTCTAATTGCATCAAATTATTAAATAATATACAAATTGGGTGAAATGCACATAAATTAAATAATCATGAAGGTATCCGTGCCAAGACATCAATTACCCTTAGTGCTGCCGCTTCATTAGGACTTCAAACTAGCCATTAATGTGAAAAACTAATCACAACTTAAAAGAATCTATTACACTAGCATTCAGTTGATGAAGTGAGTAGTAATCAACAGTAACACTGTTAGTCCAAAACTTGGGAGAATATAATAAATGGCACATTCAATATGTATAAGCATCCACTATAACATTTCGATTTCATGTAAGCAGCACGAGGGGTTTAAATTATCCACAACATCTCTTCATAAAAACGCAAATTCTTTATTTCATTCCTTGCATTTGTGCTGCAACGTTTCGACTGCTTGCCACAGTCTTTAACAAGCTGCTCCTCCACACATTATTGTCTGGCTGACTGCATATCTTCAGGGCTTAAGGCCATTGCGCCTGCCCTACGGCGATTGTGCCGGTGGCGATTGTGCCTGCCTTATGGCGATCGTGCCTATGGCGACCGTGTCTGCTTTGCAGACCTTCAGGTATTGTATTTTTGGCTTTTTCAGTGAATGAGTCTTTATCAAGCAAGCATTGCTTGATAAATAGAGTTGGATGCTTGGTCCACATCCTGGTAAACCTGCATGGAATAAGTTTATAACTACACCTCCCGCCTTGGTTTGAGGGAGATTATGTGCGGCAGCCTCACAATAGACTTTCAAGCATCCACTATAACGATGCCACAGTAGCATAAAACGTTGCCCAGAGCTGGTAAAATAATAATAAAAGCAATTATAACCGAGATAAAGAGGAGAGGAAGTTCAAAGCAGTAGTAGCAATATTTATTATCCCACCAGTAATAACGTAAAAACCATATGGAACATGCTATTCATAACCGCAAGGGTGACCAGCACCACCGAAAACCTCTCCTGTTATAAGGACAAATAGAAAGACTACCTGTACTGATTAATAGAAGTCAGCAGGAACACAGCAGCTACAGACTCCACTAAAGAACAAAATCCAAGTTTGTTTCTTCCCCAGGGATCAGCAACATGGGCTCCAAAGTAGTTCTATATAAATAGTAGTAGGAGGAGCACATCAAGAAGCCAGCCACATATTATAATACAAAAAATATACAAAAATAATCAATAAAAATACCTTTTAATCAAAAATCACTTACTAAAAACAAATAATTCAATACCCCAATTTTACTCCTTTGGGGCAAACATATCCATTGGGATTCCGCCTGTGACCTTTTCATAGTAAAATCACCAGCCCTCATGCTAGGATATACTTTCTTGAAAGCAAAACTGTGGATGCCCTTTATAAGGAACCCTCATGTTTTTTGGCATAATGTTTTGAAAGGGCACAACACATAATTAAGAAAAAAAAAAAAAACGTTAAATGTTCTCCCACTCTGGTTTAGAAAGTATGCTTAATCCGTCCTACATATGAAATTTATTGAAGTGCACTCTGTTATATAAATCACCCCCTTAGTGGTACAATGTATAGCATCCCTGATTTTGAATGCACGGGTCATATCCGAAATTTCTACATTTGAAATGGGACTATGATTTTTAATATGCGATTTCGGGCATTCGTCACAATTTCTACAAGGTGTAAAACAAATCTCTCATATTTTTCCAGATCGTACCCCTGTGTTTTTTTTTCCATCACTGTAGGGGCCACAAGGTTCCCAAATTTTTTAGCCTTTCTATAAACAAAAATGGCCTTATCCAATACAAGAGGCCCAATGATTTTATCTTGTTTAAGAAGTGGCCAATATTTCCGCACAGTTTTTAAATAAGTCTGTCTGTTCATTGTATTGCGTCACAATAGGGATCCTAAGCTCTTCAGACTGTTATCAGTACTACTATTTAACTACAACAAAGTTTCCCTTTGGGTTTTTGCTACCGCCTTTTTAATTTTTTCTAAAGGTCTGTTTTTTCTAGCTCTGTAGCCACTCTTTAAAAAATGTTCTTGCAATCTAGTCGCCTCTCTAAAATATTCACTACTGGAGCAATTATGTCGTGCCCAAATAATGAACCTTTTGGAATATCTAAAAGCCATGTGGGCAAGTGTCAACTGGACAGGGATATGAAACTATTTGTGTCAATATCCTTACAATGCTTTGTTAAGAGTTTTTTTCTGGTACTGGTCTACACATATGGTGATATCCAGGAAATTGACACTCTCCCTACTATACCAAGGGACAAACTATAAAAACCAGTCATTAGTATTAATATGGTTAAGAAACTGATTGAGTCTTGCCTCACCAACTCTCCATATAAAGATGACATCATCAATAAATCGCTTCCAGAGGACCAGGCCTGACTCAGAGTTGCCAACCAACAAGATGTTGGATCTTTCCCACTCGCACCATGTATAGGTTGGTCTAACTTTGGGCAAACCTGGTCTCTATAGCTATACCCCAAATCTGTAAATAAAAAAAAGTTCACATAAAAAGTAATTGTGATTGAAAATAAATCTAATATACCTCACAATAAAATCAACCTGCTCCTCACAGTATTCTCCTTGATTAAGTTTTTACTGACTGCTTTGAATCCCCAATTTTCCTCAATAACAGTATTTGGGATACTACATCCAATGTCCCAGTAATAAAATCCTATTTCCATTCAATTTTCTCTAAAATACGTAAAATATGAATTTATCACTCAAGTAGGCCAGAAGTTTCTTTATACAATTTTGTAGATGTTTATTCACAAACTCCAAATAAATTGAAGTGAGGCAATCAATTCCAGAAATTATTGGCCTACTAGGTGGAAGATGTTAAGGTGTATTTTTTGGGGAGGTAATAAAAAAAACTCATAAACGTGGGTGTTTATAAAAAGAAAAAACCTTGTTTCTACCCAATCTTACCAAACCTTCCAATTCGCTCAAAAAATGATCAGTTGGATTATTTGTTCATTGTTGAATTGTTGGCCGTGTTCACATTGAACAACTATTGTTCAAACAATACAGCAGTGTTTTAAACAGTAATCATTCCAAGTTAAAACACCCTAAAACTCCAAGAAGTTGAGGCTTTTCTGTGGAATCTTAGGATTGGTCAGATTCACAGTGATTCAGAGAACTGATCTTTACTCATACATGTAAACATGGCTACGCTATATAAATCAAATCTCAAAGAAAAGTTGATATAGACCTAAATGAAAAAGCAAAAAGTAAATCAACTAAGATGATTCGTGTATTTAACACTGTATGAAGCATTTCCGTTTTTCTGTTTTCTGCTCCACATGCCAAATTCAATCTTACTACAGGTATCTAAAAATGTGTTCTGCAAATAGAAAAAGTGCTTTCATTGTTCTGCATGGAGACTAGACATTTTAAGAATGGGCCTTAAGGATAAAAGTAAATAGTCCTTACAAATGTATTTGCTATACTTTTACCTTCAACATACCAACTCAAAAATGTGATTAAAAAAGATAGCATTAGGTTTCCAAGAACTAGAAGATCCTGTTTTATGAGTACATGTAACACTATGTGGGTGATTTACTAAGCAAAATGTGTCTTATGTCTCAGGCCTTAGTCAGACGGGCGTTTTTAGCTGCGATTTGCGCATGCGCATGCGTCCGGCGATTTTATAAAACCATTGCTTTGCAATGGTATCGAACACATGAGCGCTTTTTATGCGCTCGTCCGATAAATTATAGAACAGAAATCGTAGATCGCACCTATCTGCAATCTGCGATTCCTGTTCTCTTCTCTATATGCGCTCAATGGGGCCGGCGGCAGCAGCGCCGACCCCATTGAGAACATATAGAAGACAAATCATTCTTCTCTGCCACAGTTGTAACAGCTGTGACAGAGAAGAACGATGTTTGCCCATTGAATTCAATGGAGCCGGCAATACAGCCGCTCCATTGAAAGCAATGGGCTGCCGGCGTGCGCGGGGTGAATTGTCGGGAAGGGCTTAAATATATAAGCCCTTCCCTGCAATTCATCCTAAAATGTGTTAAAATAAAAAAAAAATTGTATACTCACCTTTCCGCTGCAGCCGGAGTCCAGCCGCGGCCGCTGTCAGTTCTCCTGAACTGCTTCTCGGCACTATTCAGCCGGCGGGGCTTTAAAATCCCCACCTGCTGAATGATCTGC
The DNA here is from genome assembly GCF_035609145.1 of Eleutherodactylus coqui. NCBI lineage: Eukaryota > Metazoa > Chordata > Amphibia > Anura > Eleutherodactylidae > Eleutherodactylus > Eleutherodactylus coqui. The sequence goes on along the minus strand of NC_089842.1, from coordinate 140,378,448 downwards.
CTCTGATTGGTCACAGCCCTGACCAATCAGAGGCAGGTTTCACTCACACACCCATTCATGAATTCATGAATGGGTGAGTGACTGCTGCCTCTCAGCGCTGAGCCAATCAGGGGCAGGTCTGACTCACATCCATTCATGAATTCATGAATGGGTGTGAGTGAGACATGCCTCTGATTGGCTCAGCGCTGAGCCAATCAGGGGGCAGGTCTGACTCACACCCCCTTCACACCCACTGCAGGACGGCCGCGCGGAGCTCCGGCTGCCGGGAGAAGGTAAATATATATATATTTTTTATTTTTACACATTTTAGGATGAATTACAGGGAAGGGCTTATATATTTAAGCCCTTCCCGACAATTCATCCCGGGCTCGCCCGCAGCGCATTGCTTTAAATGGAGCCGGCTCTATTGCCGTCTCCATTGAATGCAATGCGCTGGACAGCTCCGGCCCGTTTCTAATGAAACGCGGCTAGGAGCAGATTTTCGGGCGACTTGCGCGCACTGGTCACGCGATTTGCGGATGCGCATCCGTCATGCGATCCGCAAATCGCGCGAAAAAACGCCCGTCTAAGGCCTCAATGTGTAGCCCTACAATACTCTTCCTGGTAATAGCCTATCCCAAGGCAACCAGCTGATTTTTGGAGTGACTATTTGTCTTAAAGGTTGCCCAAGATTGGAAATACTTTATTGCTTTTTTCCAGAAATAACAGAGCACTGCTATTGGACGTCTTGTGTGGCCTCCTATGTGAATTTGTTCCTTGGACTGTGGAAGAGGGGGATTACCTGAGAGAAGCTACTCCAATGATTTTGGGGACATTATATTAACAATATCCTTACTATCTGGCAAGGTACACAAGAACAACGGAGTACTTTTAGACATTCTCTTAATGCCAATGAGGTTGATATTAAACTGACATTTGAGGCAGGCTGAGTAAATATATATATATGTTTTGGACATACTGAATCTTTGCAGCTGGACAATCTAGGATATATCCATTCAGATGTTTTTAGAAAGGTTACATCCATTAATGTGTTACATGCCAATTCATCACATCCTAGGAAGTTGACTAGAAGTATCCTGATTGGTTAGTTTCTCCGGATGAGGAGAATCCATTGTAAAGTCAAAATTTTTGAAGAGGAAGTACGGTCAAAGAAAGAGCATGTGCAATGCAGTCTATCGGAAGAGGGCAAAAAAATGTAAACATACTGAAATGCTCTAGTCAAAGACGAGGATCACCAAAATCATCTGCTGAGATTATTTCCCTCTTACAACTCCAGATGGCACAAGATGCACTCAGCTTTAAGTTTTTCAAGACCAGAGATTTATTCATTTTTTATTTTTTGCCGCCATATTCCAAGTGTCGTAACATTTTTATTTGTCCATCAGCATACCTGTATGAGGGCTTGTGTATGGCAGAGCGAGTGGGATTTTTAGTGGCCCTATTTGCTCTACCATAAAGTGTACTATAAAACTTTTACAATTTTTTAAGTGGAGTAAAAGGGAAAAAAATAAGTAATTGCACAATGTTAGTTTTTACTTCATTCATACTATAGTAAGGATGACATACTCCCGATGTTGCGTGGGTCAGTACGTTAATGGAGATACCCAATGTATATAGTTTTTTAAAACGTTTTACTGCTTTAAAAAAAAATAAAGGAAACTTTAGAAAAAAATTGATTTCTCCCATCTTGGTCTTTATTTTATGAAGGATTCCTGCACTTCAGTGCATTTAATTTGTTGACATTTGATTATTTCATGGGCTGATGTGCTTTCCTATTATGTGAATCCACATACACGAGTAGGAATATGATAATATACACACACACACACACACACACACATATATACACACATACACACACATATATACACACACACACACATATATATATATATATTTATGTATATACATATTGTAGCAGGGTGAGAGGTGAAGTGAGGGATGGAAGGTATATATCACGGAGGTTACTAGCATCTGTGATATAGATCCGGTCCATTCCTCACTCCGTACGGAATTCCTCCTGAGCAGGACAGGTGGTGGACACAAATCGGTGCAGCTGACCAGTTCAGGGAGAGAGGTCCTGTGTGAGCAGCAGAGGCTGAGAGCGAGTGCTGTAAGCTGCATCAATATAAAAGGTGCATCAGCAGCACAATATTTCACCCTTTCAGGGGACAGACCTGTATGTAGTCGCCAGAAGGGAAGCTCCAAACCAACGCTTCCAGAGTATAGTTCAATCGTCCAAAGAAAACTGGCAGCATAACCGGATGCAGTTTAGCAAGTGGTCTTTATTAGCCCATCACCACATGTCAGCGACGTTTCGGCTGTAAAGCCTTACTCATGCGAGAGCTGTAAACTGGAGACTCCGCACCACGCTGCAGGGAAGGTTTGCTGAGACTATGCCCTATTGAAGTCTAAAAGACTTTTGTGTTTACTATTGCTGGACTGCTGATTTAAAACGACTTTCCTTGAGTTTTATGTTATCTGGAGAATGCCGGTACATACATACATACACATATATATATATATATATATATATATATATATATATATATATATATATATATTATGGCTAATCAGTACCTTATAGTATGATCACTAAGTTATATGTATCCAAGCTGCCATCTCTTTTCTTGTGAGTGTTCCAGCTTGCCTTTTATATACATATTTTTAGAATGTTTTCAATAAAATTATGAGTTTATTGCTATATAAGTGTGGCGTATACTAATTTGTAGGTGTGACTGTTCACACTGGGAGTGTATGCTGTTGGGATTTATATCATAAACCCTTTTTGTTACTTTATGATATGTGTAAAGTTAGGGCATTGACTCTCCTTTACGTAAATGCATTAACCTGCCAAGTTAGAATTGAAAACCCTCCTTCTCAGAAAATGTCACTTTCTTATTGTAGATTTTTAATTTGTCTCATGTAAATAATTTTGGCACAGAACTCAGTCGCCTTAAGTGCATTTTTAACCCCTCGGTGGCATAAGTAATTTTAGCCTTAAGAGCCAGTAAATCGTTTCCCCCTTTTTTGCTTCAGTGTTTATAACTTTTTGATTTATTCATTAGTGTATCTGTATGTCACCTTGAATTTGGGGGAAGAGTTCTAATTTTTACAGGAACTAATTTTGGCAAGATATAATGTATTTCAGGGTTAAACGCTGTAGAGAAGTGATTAGATGAGAAAGTCTTCATTATTCTACTTTTTTCTGGGGGGAAAAACCCATATGTAACAATAAGAGAACAAATAGGTTCTCTGATTGATGGAAGATGGTAATATGAACAAAATTTCATGCCACCCCTCCTCTGGGCCAGGGAGAGAGGCAGAAGAATCGCAGATCTTCTACATTGCCTGCTATATACATGTCTACTTTTATATACATGTCTACTTTTATAAGGGGTACCAACAGGCTTTTGCGGTCAACCATGTTGATTGATCTGGTAGAACCGGAGCTGCAGTCATTTATAAGTAGAATGAACTCAGTTTGTCCAAAACCGTAATGTTTCTTTCCTGCTGGGGTGGGTTCCAAAACTTTTATTGATGCTAAAACTGTGGTTGTGTAATGTGAGGCTAGTGACTAATGCAGTAAATTACAAGCTTGTGTTCGGTGAGGGCTTTATGTGAACAGTCAAAGAGCTTTGTGTTATAATGTAAGGAGTGAATCAGTATTTTACTTTTGGTTTAAAAATCATCTACAAGCTGAAAAGTTTGTGTCCTCTACATAGAGCTGCAAATCTCTATTCAATACCCTTAATAATATGCATAGTCCTAAGAGCAATAATTTACAACACCTAATTATGTAGAAGACCTGGTGTGTTAGAGATGGCAGTACTCAGTTTGTCCTTATCCACCGAAGGATGCAGCCATTTTTTTGTTATTTCATTTTTGTTTTTGCCTTCCCACTTTCAAAAAATCAGAACTTTGTATAAAGGCTTGTTTTTTTGTGCGACAACCTGTTTTTTTTTTTACAATGGTACTGTTTAATGTACTATTTAATTAAACATTTTTAAAAATTACTAAGTTGTTGGAAATGAAAGAAAAATGCTATTTGGGCGTGGGTGTCTTGTTTTTACGGCATATACACTGCTGCAAAAATGATATGATAACTTATTTTATTCTTATTAGCAAATTTATATAGTCTTGTTTTACACTATTTAAAAATAAAATATATTTAACCCCACGGCAGTTTGGGATGAGCTGCATTTCTTCTATAGGAAAAGAAAACGACAATTTTGGACATACAGTTCTTATTCTATTTTATAGTGCTGTAGCTCCAGTGGTACCAATATTCTTTTGTGGTCATTTCAAAGCTACGTGTCACTGTCAGTACTCCTGACAACAGCGCTCATCTGGTCACTATGATGCCAGGAGTTTGGGGACGTGACGCTGTGGCCTCTGATTGGTAAACTTCCTCACCCTCCCTTTTTTTCAGCACCCATAGGAGTCTACAGGACCCTCCAGCGTTTTTCATCAAAAGATAGGTCAAGACCTACTATGCTTGGACGCTGTGAGAAAAATCGGCGACGGAAAATGGTCGTCAATTTGACGTTTTTACGGCGTGTGATATTGGTCAAATATTGGCCATGTGAACTAATTCATTGGAATCCAATGCTTCCCATGGTAGTGATTTTAAAATAGCTGCGTAAAAGCACTTGTGTGACTGAAGCCTGAAAGACTATCTTTGCCCCAGATTGTTGGAAATAACGTGCTAATGCAAAGCTCAATAGAAATAATAATAATTAAAAAAAGGTTACATCAAGATACCCATGTCTCAACACATATCGCAACCATTGGTGGCTGTCTTAAGGGCAAGAGGCATCGCTCGTGGACACGGGGCCGGTGCTTTCCATAGCAACGCTATGGAAAGCTTCAGCTGGCGTGACTCGCCGGTGGTTTACCGCCGGCAAAATCACTGCTGTGGACAGGGGGCCTAACATTTAAAGGTTACTATCAGAATTGACAACAGCATTTAAATGGTTAACAGTTACTACTAAAGTTCTCTCTGACTGCAGCTGGGTGTTGTCTGGCTTTGACCTGTATAGAAGCTCTATTACATCACTTTACTAGACGGAGCTATCGCTGCACTGGTAGTACTGACCTAGTAATTATTAACCAAATACAAGAACACAGAAACATATCACTCAACCGTATTGATATAAAACAACTTTTATGTCAGCACAGATAGCCATTGCAGAGCACCAGGATGACCCATTTTTACTTAACCCTATTGCACTCCTATTTTTCCCTATATTCCTGTATTTTCAGATGGAATAAATTCGGGGTTCATCAGGGGATGAAACAAGGATAAAAAAGCTCAAATTGGTGAAACCTAATGTACTCCCATGCCAATGATAGTGCAGTGTACTATGGTCAACACCCTCTAGCAGTCTGTAGGAAAACCTAATATCTAGATGAGCTCTGAGAATGGGAAGGACGGTCATTTTATTATGTGCCAACCCAATTCAGCTTCTCTTTTTTATTACAACACAGCCCGGTTAAAAAGGATTCACAAATGCCATTGTCATTGGAACAATGGAGAATCAGCCGCGTGTTCCTCCCTCTTTAAAGCCTAATAGAATATTTACAGTTAATATGCAAATGAAAAACAAAGCAATTCTGTAGGTCAGCAAGAGATGTAAAAACGATAAGTCATTTTATTTTACTATTTGCCATCATGAAGTGAAACAAATGAGTGACCCTCCACCAACAAAATAATTCTTATGAAGACCTATGCCAGAAGTGTGTCATACCGAAGCCTCAATTATATTGAAAGGCATGAGTGGCTATTTCCTTTCTATACAACATATATAAAAAAACATTTATCTGAGTTAAGTGTGAATAATTTACTTTTTACTATTTATTGACATCTCTACTGCTCAGTACTTCTGTAGTGTCATCCATAATAATGTTATTTATGTCTGTGTGTGTTACAGACAGTTAAAGAGCAAACTCTGCAGTTTTCTTAGTGCAGTGTATTGAACACAGTGTAACAACTCAGACTCCTTTTACCAGTTTAGAGAATACTGAGAATTACAGGTGTAGCCTGCAGAGGGGAAAACTGCTAATAAATACTGGATACAAATCATATAATGGTCAGATAGTGTTATTCCTCATACACATTGCAACTTATCCTGAAAAGTTAGGTATGCTTTTTAGACTGAAAAAAAATGGAAAGTTAGAATGAAGCAATAAGGAAATGGTTAACCTTGCATGAGCTTTATATTAGCTTTCCTCATGGCTTATCTATTTTGCATTCATGTTGCACCTGCTGTTTCAAGCAGCAAACAAACAATACAAACCTACAACATGGGCATTTGTAAATATGAAAGAATACATAATGTCCAACATATTACAGAATAGGGTTTGGAAGTCAATACCACAATCAGCAAGAAGATATATTTATTTAGAATATGGGAGTTGTGGACTTTGTAAATATAGGTTTGTAGATTCTTCCTTGTAAAAGCATTATACACCACCCTTTTATCACAGTGAGCCTTCACTATAGTGATTCATTTGGCTTCTTTGATCTGCCAAAATTAATTTCAGATTGTGGGTACTTTACGCTTTTCTAAGCTGAATGTTCAATGCTAAAGTACTAATATCACACACTTCTATGTATGTGCATATATAGAGAGATTCTCAATACTAGAGATATATAAGGAATTGTAATAACAGACATTTATAGAGTTCGGCATATAGTTAGCTTCTCTCCGGTCCAGAATGACTGTTAACTGGGGCAACAGACTGCAGTATAAAGTGTTACACAGTGTATTAAGGTGGTTTGACGGAGGTTTAAGCAAAGATCAACTAGTGAGAGACAAGGCTGGTGTAGGGATGGCAGTGTTATTTTAAAGGGAGACTATTTTTTCAGACTCTGTAAATCAAGATTGAACTGCCTGTCACTAGGGGTCTGCCTTCCAGCAAATTGCAGTTCACTGCCTGTCATTAGGCATTCAGCTTCTCTAGAAACTGGGAAATTTGGGCATCTTCTTAGATGTGGGAATAGGGCTATTCACAGGTTCACCCCAGTGCACTCACATTGTTCTGCATGCTGTCAGATGCTCTCAGATGTGCAGTTCGTGTCTAAACAATCTCCTCATTTTATATTTACCTAACCTGGTATGCCTACATATCCTCTTGCTATTCAAATATAATAAAAAAATATCAGGCAAATGATAGTGAAGCTAGAGAAGGGAAGAGAACTATTGCTGTAACCATGCATATAAGGGCTCATTCACATGGGCATATGCAATTTTGAGCTGTGAAAAATGCACTGTTTTCAAAGCGTATGCGTCTTAGGCACACATTTGGTGCATATGCACATTTTTTATATCCGTGTTCCATCCATTTTCACACGGAGAGGTACGGAAACAGCGTAGTGTGCGGTGCTACACTTTTTCCATAGTTCCCATTCACTTTAATGTTCCAGACAGCTCCGAGTATTGGAGAGCAGTTCCAGCGGACAAATTAAACATGGGTCAAGTTACCCTAAGGCTGAGTGTCCACAGGCGATTCGTCATAGCGTGATCCACGTCGATAAACCGCAGGCAGAGCACACATGACACGTTTTTCATAGGATAACTATGGAAAGCGCAGCCCAATGTACATGAGCGGAAAATCGCTTGCAATTTCTGCTTGCATCTAAAAATTGCGGCATGCCACGATTAACCTGTCATTAAGATAGGTTCATCACAGAAAATCGCTCAGAAACTCTAGGTTACATTAGTGCTGCCCCGCGCCGGAATATTGCTAGCGATATTCTGTCCCGCCCGTGGACAATCCGTCTAAAGGAAGACAGAGTAGAAGAGGAAGGATTCTGCAATAGAGCTTTAACTCCTTAGTGAGGAACCTATTTTTTGCTATAAGGACCAAGCGATTGTCATTGTTGCATTGCAAGAGCCATAACATATTTACATAGCCGTATGTGGGTTTGTTTTTTTAAGTACAATTTGTATTTTTTAATAGCACTACTCTGAGTTACATATATATTGTATTGTACAGCTTTTATTACATTTTTTGGGAGGGGTGGGGTGAAAAATGCCCTCAGATATTCCACCATTGCCTTTGGGTTTGGTTTTTACAGCATTCACCACACGGCAAGAATAACATGATAACTTTCCTATCTGGATCAGCACGATTACTGCGATATCAGGTTTATATAGATTTTTTTTTATATTTTACTTCTTTTGCAATTAGTGGAGAAGCTGAATGCCTAACAACAGGCAGTGGATTGTAGAAGGCCTAGAAAGGAGTCCCCAAATAACAAGTAGTTCAAACTTGATTTACAGTCGTAAAACAAAAACTAAAATAATGAAAATATATTAAAATACTGATGAGAAACACACATAAATAAGCATAAGTTGTCTGAAAAGCTAGTGCTCCTTTAAGGGAGTGAGGAGTTGACATTTGGATAGTTTCAGGGAGAGGCTGGACTAGTGATCTCTAGGTGAGGGATTGTTACAGGAGTTACGTAAAGGGTATCTGTCATCACCTTTGAGCCCCATAAATTATGTTATGAGGGTGAGAGGACAGGGGGCGTATGGGGAGCGTATTTTTATACTCACTAGGTCACCCATTCTAGCCCTGTGCCCCTGAGAAATCCACGCACACACATATAGAGTGATTTTTTTTTTCAGAAGGCTGTGTGCATGTGCCCTTCTATAGAGATCAATCAGATCGTGTGCTTACACAGCCCTCTGAAACAGTCCCACTGTGTGCGAACTCTGATTTCTTGGGGACACAGCGTTGAAACAGGGGACCCAGTGAATTTAAAAAACTGCTCCTTGGACATGCCCTCACCCTTGATTCCCATATCGTAGTTTATGTTTACCTGTTTAGGTGATAACAAAAGCGCTTTAAGGGGGTGGTCTAAGGGTAGGAGGCAGCAGAGTGTACTGGAGACATTTGAGTTTAATCCCACCCATCCTCTGTTACTTTCAAAGTTCTGTTAGATGGGGTATTTAAGTTTGAAAGTGATCATCACACTATTTATGTTCGTATGACTAAGTGGACAGGTTGTTGTCCGGGAACGCATTTTTGGAGGGAAAATATATGAAGGCAATTCTTTTAGAAGCAGTACAAAATACTGTTATGGGACAGCTGGAGTTGGGGGATATGGGAACCAAAAGTGAATTGACATAGGTGCCCTTGGGTTAGTAAGATGCTGCCAAGGGTAAGAAGTTGAGTACACCAACAAGCTTAGTGGAGTGTCATTTTGAAAAAAACATTGAGTGCTAATGCCTGCAGGAACCCTTCCTAGAAAATGTTAATTGATGGTTATTACTGCTCATGCAAAGTGTTATTTAAATGCTATTTATTGGTTTGAGTAATGAAAATGGCATGTTAATTAAAGTTGGCATCTGTGCTTATTAGTGGGTGTCTAGCAGGACAAAAAATGGATTGGGAGTCAGTGGTTTCAAGGTGGATTCAAGGGAGGCCCAAATTGAGTCTTAAAGGCTATGTATAGCTTCCTACACCATTTATTAATGTAAAAAAATTTTATTGCGTAAAAATATATCCAACTGCAATGAATTTAAGATTTTTTTAAAGTTTGCATCCTACGCCTATGTTATACAGCTGTACACTATAAGCATCCTTATCACATGACTGTGACGTCATTACAGGTCCTTCATCCTTGTGCGCTGAATGAGGGAATACGGGCGGACTACATCCCCCACAAACCCTACGGGCGGACTACATCCCCCACAAACCCTGCAGCCTCAGTTGAAATGCATACAGCAGTGCTTAGTCTGGCAGTTTGTAGTTTGTGGTGAGACAGCTGGACACCTGTGTGGAGACTCCAATAAGTGACACCTCACAAACGTCCACATACATAGCTGACGGTGCATGTTGACCAACAACATTGAAGCTTAGTCCTTCACCACTATCTTCACATCTCCTGAATGTGATATCATGTCATCTCAAGTGCTGCTGTCAACACCAGTCCAGCCTTCATCTAATCGTCAACCATTGCCCAATGTTGTAACAAACTGTCACTGTCGTGAAAACATGATACCCCAGAGGGTTCAACGCCGCCGTGAAGCTACCACAGCTTACATTATACAGCGACGAGCCATGATGTCACCTCAGTCACCAGCTGAAGTTTGTACATCTCGTGCAGCAGATATGTGAAAGCAACGAGCCAACATGTCTCCTCAGTGAGCTGCTGAAGTTCGTAAATCACAGTTTGCAATGATCTAGAAAATTGCAAATATTTGCCAATAGCTTACTATTTACATGGAAATATTTGTACCAACTCCAATTCCTTACAGTGTTTATTAGTAAGTGGTGCCACCATAAACACTGGTTGTATCCCTTCGGAATGTTAACAGTTGTTGGGGCAACTTCTGCATGAACAGATCATCACATTAGAAAAATGCTATATAGTGATTCATGGATAGATCTCCATTCCAGGCTGTAATGAAGGTCTATCCTCTTCAGCAACGAGTCCTACTTCTGTTTCAAATGCAATGATAGCCAGAGATTGGTCTGGAGACCACGTATGAACCGAAGAGGTCTTCATGAAGTAACGTCAACACTGGTCCTACTCTCAGGATTATGGTGTGGGGTGGCGTAAAGTAGGATAGCCAGACCCCTCAAGTCTTAATTCCAGGTACAATAGCAGCTCAGCATTATATTGATTTGGTCATGGAACCAGTAGTATGGCCATTTCTCGTAAATGTCTCAGAAGCAGTTTTTCAACATGACAACGCCAGCCCACATATTGCTCATGCAACTGTGAGCAGCCTGCTTGGTCTAAATGTGTTACCATGGCCTGCAGCATCTCCAGACTTGTCTCCAACCGAGTATATCTGGGATGCTATTGGTCAGTAATTTCAAAGGGAGCTGCGTTCCCAAGTGCATTCTGTGTGCTAGAACGTTCCTCAGGCAACAATTAATAACCTCATTGATAGCATGCCAAGACGTCTAAGTTCATGTATTTTTGGAGCTCATACTCAATACTGAATAAACCAGCTGATGGTTCCATCACAGATACGGCTAAAAATACCGGAATAAAAAGTGCTGCATTTAGCGCTTTTTCTTCCGTTCAAAAGCCAGCGCTGTTCCTTTCCGTCCAGAGACTGAACCTATTGACTGTGGGGATTCCCCTTTTCTGTTCCCCAAACGGAGCAGGAAAGCGGAATCCCCAGTGCAGGTGCGAAAGCACCCTTAGGCCTTATTCACACGACTGTACATATGCAGTATAGCTGTGTCCAAAAATCACGACCATCTAGAGCATTGGATTCCAATGTATTCATTCAAATGAATGATTTTTGGGCGCGTAGAAAAATCGTATATCAGCAACCGAAAACAGCGACTGATTTTATACGCTGCATCCAAAGATAGGTCTTTCCCCTATCTTTTGCCTAGATTTGCTGGAAACTCCCATAGAGTTCTATGGGAGCTGAAAAAGAAAAAAGCGAGGTGGAGGGAGTTTAACTGCGTCCAACGCTGGGAAAAGATGACAGCTGGCTCTAAACATTAGCAATCATTCCAAGGATTTCTACCAACCAAGGGATTTCCGTGCTGCAACGTATTTTTTCGCTGATACGCTGCAGCAGCCTCCGTAAATGGACGAGAAAATGACATCGCGGTTTATTCTTCATTCATAGGAATTTTAGCCGCAATCGGCCGAGCGTAAAAACGCATATGGCCGTGTGAAAGAGGCCTCAGTGTGATGTGTGATTATACCCTCAGGCTTCTATGACCTGAAACTTTACCTGTGTCAGCAGAAGTAATTTGGGTAAAAGGGTGGATGAGCATCATGGAATTTGAATGCCCTATGACTGCTCTACCAGCCCCATCAGCGAACATTCTGTATACTGTATCAGTATACTATCAGTGGATATGTCACAATTAATTATTACAACAATCTGTAAAAATATTATCTTTTATATAGACATGAACATAAATAGCTGCTAGATTGGGTCTCAGTTTAGAAATGTATCACTATACGCTGAAATGTTCATATAGTAACGTAGTATGTTAGGCTGAACTATTGGATTGGATTGTTGATCCAGAGGAAGGCAAAAAAAGACCCAATAAGGGTGCCCACCCACTAGCGTTTTTTTACTGCGAAATTCGCAGCGTTTTTTTTTTTCTGCAGGGGTCTTTGGGCTATGGGACATGCAAAGCTAAAATCGCGATCGCGCAAAATCGCGATATTGCGGTAAATCGCGATTTTTACATTACAAGTCCCATAGACCCCCTGCAGAAAAAGAAAAACCTGCGAATTTCGCAGTGAAAAAAAACGCTGGCGATTTTTTTCCCTGCGAAATTCGCAGCATTTTTTTCTCTGCAGTGGTCTATGGGACTTGTAATGTTAAAATCGCGATCGCGCAAAATCGCAATTTACCGCGAAATCGCGATTTTGCGCGATCGCGATTTTAACATTACAAGTCCCATAGACCACTGCAGAGAAAAAAATGCTGCGAATTTCGCAGGGAAAAAAATCGCCAGTGGGTGGGCGCCCTAAGGCAGAAGCTAATTTAGCCCTTTTAGGGGAAAAAACTCCTTCCCTACTCCATAATGGCAGTCAGAATAATCCCTGGAACAAAGTTTATATCTACCTAGATAATATGTAAGGCGTTGTAGATACTGTATTAAACTGCAACATCTGACAAACAGCACTGTCAACACACACACACAAATTTATCAATCTAGCAATCTATTTTAGCCTCCTATCTTAAATTACATCGCAGGGTTCAGATGGGTCACAGACAAAGCCCCCTTCCTCTGTCAGCCTTTTACATTCTATGGTTGCATTGACTATAGCATTTAAATGGTTAAACGGTGTGGTTCCGGGCTTTCCCGGTTCTATACTGTTAAAGCAAGTGCCAGGCTGTCATGCGATAGCCGTGCGACCATTCTTCCTAGTACAGGAAACCCGTGCCAGGCTTCTGATGCAGCACTGTGAGAACAGCACATTATTGTAGTATATTGTAATAGCATGATAGCAATCAGCATAATATGTAGCTTATAATATAGCATCAATTATATATATATATACACACACATACATATTTATTTATTATTGCATATATATAACTTTACAAATTATTATATATATGATGTTTAATATATATATATTTGATGTTTAATATATAACCAGTATTGTATTTATAAAGTTGTAAGTATATAAACAATCATTCAGGTAATCATCAGTCCTTGTGAAAGTCTACATAAGCTTGGAGAGTTATCACAATGCAGCCCGAATACTAGAATGACAAAGTCAGCTGTACTCCATCTGTATATTATATACATTATTGGCTTGCTTCCTTTTACATAGTCATATAAAATATAAACAGTAACAGGAGTGTGGACCCTTCTTTTATGTATGGGGGCAGCACAGTTCATCCTTGGCAGTAGATCACCAAGTCTTTCAACACTTTATTACCACTACCACAGATATCATAAGCTGATTACTCCATGATGTGTTAGAAAGATCTGTGATTTTTTTTTTTCCATGGAGACACAAAGCCTTTGGGATTAGTAAGTAAGGAATGTTACATGATCCTTAATTAATGTCTAGGGATACTATACACCTTGGTAAAACATCGTTGCCTTGATTACTGAGTACTAAGCAAAGAAAATAAATCCTAACACTATATCAATAACATTAATACAGTGGAGTCTTCGTCTTTTGCTTTTCTGACTTAGTAATATGGCAAACAATGAAAGCACGACATGAATACAACAAAGCCAGGAGATATGCCTCACCTTTCAGGATCTACATAGGAGCATAGTACCTGCGTCGTTCCTAGACCATCAACATACCTGTGGGAAATGGCAGGTGGAAGTCCTGCACCGTGACAGGTCTAAGAAGATTATATCATAAAGATGAGCTTGACTGTGCGGCTCCCTACTGACACTAGGTGTCAGAGCCCAGCAATTATAGTATATATGTCTGCTGGCAATGACCTGAACCTGTGTCTGGTTTTAGTGTTGCTTATCCTTGAAGGGCGTAGCTCAGTAGCGGCTTAATATGTATCAATTATTAACACTAATTATTTATGATAGAATTGGCTAGATGACATTCCTTGCTCCTATAGCACAGATTTTCAAGTGATCGTTAAAACCTCCATCATCAGCATTACTGTTATATCTGTAAAGAAAAAACATGATATATAAATGCCACTATAAAGGGCGCATTCAGATGGCCTTATATCGGCCGGGTTTTCACGCCCAGCCAATATACGGCGTCCCTCTCTGCAGGTGGAGGAGGCTGGAAGAGTCAGGAGCAGTGTACTGAGCTCCCACCCCCTCTCCACTATATGCAACGGGAGGGGTGGGGCGAGGGCGGAGCTATGTCCTCAGCATAGCTCCACCCCCACCCCTCCCATTGCAAATAGTGGCTTACGGCGGAGAGGGGGCGGGAGCTTAGTGCACAGCTCCCAGCTTTTCCAGCCTCCCCCCCCCCTGCAGAGAGGGACGCCGTATATCGGCCGGGTTGAAAACCGTCTGAATGCGCCCTAAGGCTGTATTTACACGGGCGAGTGTGACATCGGTCCGACAAACTTGGGCCCATATTCCACTTGTAAACCAATGTTTTTCCTGTGATCGTGATGCATTTTGCGAGAAAAAAGGCACCGGATCAACACGTATTCAATTTTCTCGTGTTTTTCATGTGTGTAAATGGCATGTTGTTTGAATAGTAAAAATAGAAACATCACACTCACATTTAGGGCTTATTCCCACGAACATATATCAGACGGCGTTTTGGCCGGCCAATATAAGCTTCCATCTAAGCAGTCCCCCCCTCACCGGCTCTCTGCCTCTCTCCTCCACTCCTGCATTTGCAATGGAAGGGGACGGGATGGGGCAGAGCTAAGCTCTGCTCTGTCCTGCCCACTCTCATTGCTGGCTATGGACAAGGAGAGGGGGTGGGAACATAGCTCTGCCCCCATCCTGCCCACTCCCATTGCAAACCGCTCGGAGGGGAGGAGAGAAGCAGAGAGACTGTGAGGGGGTGGGACAGTGTATATCGTCCGGGCCGGAAAACTTGGCCAATATACGCACGTCTGAATAATCCCTGAGGGTGCCTCCACACGGAAGTTAAAATGCTGTGTTTTTTTGCTCTATGCGAGAGTGAGTAAAAAAGCAGATTTATGAAACCAACGTCTTTCAGTGGTCTCATCTGTGATGCGTTCTCTGTTGTGATAGCAAAAACCCGAGGCATGTTCTAACTTGCGGCTTTTTTGCACCTATGTTTCCATAGGAAGCTATCATTTGTTCGATTTGGGTCAAAAAAGGCACAACGACACACTTTACAAAGCAGACACACATTTGCCCTATTGCTGCGTTTTTCGCCTGGCCAAAAACGCAAACACCCGTGTGGAGGCACCCTTACATGCAAATGCGATGCAATTTTTTTTTTCCTCCTATAGGACCTAATAGACAATTCCTGAACAAAATCACTCAAAAATGGGACATGCTGCGATTTTTCTCGACGCATCAAGGCTTAAACAGATGAGTGCAAATGCTAATACACTCGCCGCTACAAAAACGTATTAGCACACGAACCAGGGTTTTCTTTTTGACTATTCAAACTTTGCGCTACTGTGTGCGAGTTTGAAAAATAAAGCAGGAAGATAGCTGTTCTATAGGGCAGGACCTAAGTGCGAGAAAGATAAGGCAAGTCCACGATTATCACACTTCATTAGGGACCTTTTACACGGAACGATTATCGTTCATAAAATCGTTGGATCATTGAAATTTGAATGATAATTAGAGATGAGCGAACGTGTTCGTCCGAACTTGATATTCGTGCGGATATTAGGGTGTTCGGGATGTTCGTTATTCGTAACGAACACCATGCGGTGTTCGGGTTACTTTCACTTCCTTCCCTGAGACGTTAGCGCGCTTTTCTGGCCAATTGAAAGACAGGGAAGGCATTACAACTTCCCCCTGCGTCATTCAAGCCCTATACCACCCCCCTGCTGTGAGTGGCTGGGGAGATCAGGTGTCCACCTAATATAAAAGTCGGCCCCTCCCGCCGCTCGCCTCAGATGCCTTGTGAGTTAGTGAGGGACAGTGCTGTTTGTACCGGAGCTGCTGTAGGGAAAGAATTGGTAGTTAGTGTAGGCTTCAAGACCCCCAAAGGTCCTTATTAGGGCCACTGATAGCTCTGTGTTGGCTGCTGTTAGCAGTGGCAATTTTTTTTTCTCTCAAAATCGGCTCTGCAGAGCGTTGCACCCGGCATTAGGGACAGAAGTGTTGCATAGGCAGGGAGAGTGTTAGGAGTGAGTGTAGCCTTCAAGAACCTCAACGGTCCTTTCTAGGGCCATATTTAACCGTGTGCAGTACTGTGCTGGCTGCTGTTAGCTGTGCTGCATATTTTTTTTCTTCTCAAAATCGCCTCTGCAGAGCATTGCACCCTCCATTGATACTGCAGGGAAAGAATTGTGTAGGCAGGGCCACAACACAGTTATTATTCATTGAATATACGCAGTGCGGCCTTTTGCTTGTAAAACAAGTGAAAATAATTCTATTTGTCCTGCCTCTGTCCGTCCTAAGGGCGGTGGACACGTGTCGGCTGCGTGTGCAACGTTTAAAAATCAGACGCACCCAGCTACGTTTTACTCCTGGCTTCGCCATTTGCTTTCCTTAATTGGGAAAAAAAATACCTGCTCTGCCACAGTTAATAACTCTGCTACCTTCAAGTTCTGTGCCACATTAGCATGGCCAAAGCACAGTTATGAAACTTCTCATGTTCATTGAATATACGCAGTGCTGCCTTTTGGTGGAAAAAAACTGAAAATAATTCTATTTGTCCTGTCTCTGTCCGTGCTAAGGGCGGTGGACACGTGTCGGCTGCGTGTGCAACGTTTAAAAATCAGACGCACCCAGCTACGGTTTACTGCTGGCTTCGCCATTTGCTTTCCTTAATTGGGAAAAAAAATACCTGCTCTGCCAGAGTTATAATAACTCTGCTACCCTCACGTTCTGTGACACATTAGCAGGGCCACAGCACAGTTATTAAACTTAGATTATTCATTCACTAGAGGCAGTGGGGCCTTTCGTTTTCAAAAAAGGGAAAAAATTATATTTGGCCTGCAGTCTTGCGCCAATTTATTTCCTGCCTGTGAAATCAAATCACTGGTAATACAGCATGCTGAGGGGTAGGGGTAGGCCTAGAGGACGTGGACGCGGCTGATTGCCTGTCATCCTTTCAGCGTGTATGGCCTGAGGAGGAGGAGGAGGATCCTGAAAGTGATCTTCCTAGTGAAGACAGCCATGTGTTGCGTACTGGTACCCTGGCACACATGGCTGACTTCATGTTAGGATGCCTTTCTCGTGACCCTCACGTTGCACGCATTCTGGCCACAACGGATTACTGGGTGTACACACTGCTCGACCCACGCTATAAGGAGAACCTGCCCACTCTCATTCCCGAAGAGGAAAGGGGTTCGAGAGTGTTGCTATACCACAGGACCCTTGCGGACAAGCTGATGGTAAAATTCCCAGCCGACAGCGCTAGTGGCAGAAGGCGCAGTACCGAGGGCAAGGTAGCAGGGGAGGTGCGGAGATCGAGCAGCATGTACATCCCAGGCAGTGCAACAGTCTTTAAGGGCCTGGCCAGCTTTATGGCTCCCCACCAAGACTGTGTCACCGCTCCCCAGTCAAGGCTGAGTCGGCGGGAGCACTGTAAAAGGATGGTGAGGGAGTACGTAGCCGATCGCACGACCATCCTCGGTGACGCCTCTGCCCCCTACAACTACTGGGTGTCGAAGCTGGACACGTGGCCTGAACTAGCGCTGTATGCCCTGGAGGTGCTTGCTTGTCCTGCGGCTAGCGTCTTGTCGGAGAGGGTGTTTAGTGCGGCTGGGGGAATCATCACAGATAAGCGTAGCCGCTTGTCAACCGACAGTGCCGACAGGCTAACACTCATCAAGATGAACAAAGGCTGGATTTCCCCAGACTTCTGTTCTCCACCAGCAGACAGCAGCGATACGTAAGCAATATGTAGGCTGCACCCGCGGATGGAAGCTACGTTTTCTCTCACCATCCAAAACGGGGACATTTCTGCTTCATCAATCTGTGTCTAATATTCCTCCTCCTCCTCCTGCTCCTCCTCCTGAAACCTCACGTAATCACGCTGAACGGGCAATTTTTCTTAGGGCCACAAGGCTCACTCAAATAATTTTTCTGAACAATTTTTATAAGTTTCAATGCGCTTAAAAGCGTTGGAACTTTAACTTGAACCAATTTTTCGTTACACTGGGCTGCCTCCAGGCCTAGTTACCACTTAAGCCACATTAACCAAAGCGATTCACCTGCCATCTTGGTTGGGCATGGCCAATTTTTACTGAGGTACATTAGTACTGTTGGTACACCAATTTTTTGGGGCCCTCACCTACAGTGTAATCATAGCAATTTGTATGTTCTTCGCCTGCACTCATGGTACAGAAAGGTGTGTGGGGTTGGCCTACACTTTAGCTACATAAATGTAACTTGGGCCTTGGCTATACTAAGGCTACTGAAATGGAACTAAGACTGCGCTCCCACTGTACTGCTGCTTCAGAATTGTTACTGGGGCCTGTTTTGAGTGCTACTATTGCTGACATGGAACGAAGACTGCGCTCCCGCTATACTGCTGCTTCGGAATTGTTACTGGGGCCTGTCTTGAGTGCTACTATTGCTGACATGGAACGAAGACTGCGCTCCCGCTATACTGCTGCTTCGGAATTGTTACTGGGGCCTGTCTTGAGTGCTACTATTGCTGACATGGAACGAAGACTGCGCTCCCGCTATACTGCTGCTTCGGAATTGTTACTGGGGCCTGTCTTGAGTGCTACTATTGCTGACATGGAACGAAGACTGCGCTCCCGCTATACTGCTGCTTCGGAATTGTTACTGGGGCCTGTCTTGAGTGCTACTATTGCTGACATGGAACGAAGACTGCGCTCCCGCTATACTGCTGCTTCGGAATTGTTACTGGGGCCTGTCTTGAGTGCTACTATTGCTGACATGGAACGAAGACTGCGCTCCTCCTATAATGCTGCTACTGATATGTTAGTGGGGCCTGTCCTAATGCTACGGCTGAAATGTTACGAATTCTGGGCTCTGCCTATACCGCTGCTAATGGTATGTCTCTGGGGTGTGGAAGCAGAGGCTTCCCAAAGACATGATGGCAGCGAGGCCATTTCCCACCAACGCGGTTACTGTTAAGGTGCATATAACCACGGACACGTGGAGAGGACACGTAGTGCCTCAAAAACATCCCCCTCCTCCTCCAACAGGGAAAACATTCTTGGCAAATGCCTTTGCATTGGTTCGTCTGGTGGCAGTCCAAGAATTTCACCTTTACCGACACAACAAGAGAGCCCCCCCACCATCCCCCCGCCACGGCCCACTTAATCCTGGCCGCATTCCGAAAACCAACAAAATACAACCGTGCTACTAGGTCCGCAGTCACCACCACATTACCACCAACGCGGTTACTGTTAAGGTACATATTACCAGTCTGACTGGGGCATGCAGACACCTTGACAGAATGAATAGTGTGCGGCACATAGGTTCCCCATTGCTATGCCCACGTGTGCAGCTCCTGATGGCGGTGGCACAGGATTCTATTTCTCATTGCTTCTGTACAGCATTGTGGGCTATCGCCCCGCCCCTTTTAAAGAGGGTCGCTGCCTAGCCATGCCAACCCTCTGCAGTGTGTGCCTGCGGTTCCTCCTCATGGCAGACGCACTTCTAAATAGACATGAGGGTGGTGTGGCATGAGGGCAGCTGAAGGCTGCGCAGGGACACTTTGGTGTGCGCTGTGGGGGGGAGGGGGGGCGGTTGGTCAGCATGTAACCCAGGAGAAGTGGCAGCGGAGTGTCATCCAGGCAGTGATTGTGCTTTGTTGTAGGTAGTGTGGTGCTTAGCAAAAGTATACCATGGTAATGAGGGCTTTTCAGAAGTAAAAGTTGTTGGGAGGGGGGGGGCCCACTCTTGCCGGTATTGTGGCTTAATAGTGGGACCTGTGAACTTGAGATGCAGCCCAACATGTAGCCCCTCGCCTGCCCTATCCGTTTCTGTGTCATTCCCATCACTTTCTTGAATTGCCCAGATTTTCACACATGAAAACCTTAGCGAGCATCGGCGAAATACAAAAATGCTCTGGTCGCCCATTGACTTCAATGGGGTTCGTTATTCGAAACGAACCCTCGAACATCGCGGGAAGTTCGTTTCGAATAACAAACACCCGAACATTTTGGTGTTCCCTCATCTCTAATGATAATCATTCAGTGTAAACATGGCCAACGATTGATGATGAATGATAATTTGTTCATGCAGACATAAAAATCATCACTCTGAAATCGTTAGGAGCGAACCCCGGTCGTTCAGTCGTTCACATTCACTGGTACAGTGCAACAAACGATTAAGAGGAAGAAAACCTTTAACGATTTATCTGCATGTATAAACTGGCGGTCCAAGCGAATGAGCGAACTCTGTCATGTTTCGCTCGTGTGAACAATTTCTCACTCCACGTAAAAGGACCCTTACTTGAACTGCTCGTCTCAAATAGAGCAGAAGGACCCCTTGGGTCCCTTCGGTCTCCCAGTCCTGAATGTGATCACAAAATCTGCACTTCCTATAGTTATTGACACATGACCCCTATAGAGGTAAATATGCAAATGCAAGACAACTTATTGACAATTTAACCCCTTGACAAAGTGACGAAGCCTGTTTGCGCCTTAGTGACGGAGCCAAATTTTGGAAATCTGACATGCGTCGTTCAACATAGCATAACTCCGTAAAGGTTTTGCATATCCAAATGATTCTGAAATCGTTTTTTCGCCATATGTTGCACTTCATTTTGGTTGTAAAAAGAGACCGATATCATTTGTGTATATTTATTAAAAGTACCAATATTGGAAAAATTTGGAAAAAAATTGTCATTTTTTTCACATTTTCAACTGTAATATCCAAAATATGTCCAAACATACTGTACAAATTTTTGATAAGATATATTTCCATCTGTTTACTTTATTCTGAATGCACATTTGAAAAACTTTTGTGGTTTTTTTTTGTAACCATTTATAGGACGTACAAATTTAACATTACTTTTCAGCATTTTGAGGAACACTTTGTTTTCCTGCACCAAGCCAAGTTTGCAAAGGCTCATGAGTGTCAGAATAATAGATACCCCCCCAAATGACCCCATTTTAAAAACGACATCACTTAATATATTCACTGAGGGGTGTCATGAGTATTTTGACCCCACTTTTTTTTCAGGAATTAATTCAATTTAGAGGAGGAAAAAAAAATTTCATATTTTTGAAAATATGTCATTTTTAAAGACATATTTTTTCCCTATAGTGCCCAGGAAAATGAGGATTTACACCCTAAAATGGATACCCCTGTTTCTCCCGTGTTCAGAAATATACCCATTATGGCCCTAATGTTATGTCTGGATGCACAACGGGGCCTAAAATGTAAGGAGTAGTCAGTGTCTTTCAGAACATAAACTTTGCTTGAAGGCATTTTAGGCCCCATAGCATATTTGTAGAGCTCTTGAGTGGCCAAAACCGAAGAGAACCCCCACAAATGACCCCATTTTGAACGCTAGACCCCTTAACGAATTTATCTAGTGGTGTACTACCTATTTTGACCCCACAGTTTTTGAATGAATTCAAGCAAAGCAAAAGGAAAAATTGCAATTTTCGTTTTTTTGGCAATTCTGTCATTTTAAAAACAGCTTTTTTTGTACAGCACACACATGAATAAAGCCTTGCACCCCAAAATGGATACCCCTGTTTCTCCCGTGTTCAGAGACATACCCATTGTGGCCCTAATCTTATGTCTGGATGCACAACGGGGCCCAAAATCAAAGGAGTAGTCGGTGGTTTTCAGAACATAAATTTAGCATGAAGGTGATTTAGGCCCCATTGCCCACTTGTAGAGCCCTTGAGCGTCCAAGATGACAGAGAACCCCAACAAATAATCCCATTTTAAAAACTAGACCCCCTAACGAATTCATCTAGGGGTGTACTGTGTATTTTTACCTTACAATTGTTGAATAAACCTAAGCAAAGCAGTTGGAAAAAATTACAATTTTCATTTTTTTGGCAGTTGTATCAATTTAAAAACTGTTTTTTTTGTACAGCACACATAGGAATGAAGACTTTCACCCCAAAATGGATACCCCTGTTTGTCCCATGTTCATAAACATACCCCTTTTGGCCCTAATCTACTTAAAGGACACATGGCAAGGCCTATAATGGAAGGAGCACCCGTTGGATTTCAGGGTACAACGGAATAAATTCCAGGCCCCATTGCCCACTTCTAGAGCCATTGAGCGTCTAAAATGTCTATAAAGAACCCCCACAAATGACCCATTTTAAAAACTAGACCCCTTAACGAATTCATCTAGGGGTGTATTGTGTATTTTGACCCCACAGTATTTGAATGAATCTAAGCAAAGCAGAAGGAAAAAATTACGATTTTCATTTTTTTGGCAATTTTGTCAATTTAAAAAGTTTTTTTTGTACAGTGTACATAGGAATGAAGACCTTCACCCCAAAATGGATACCCCCGTTTGTCCCGTGTTCAAAAACATACCCCTTGTGGCCCTAATCTACTTAAAGGACACATGGCAAGGCCTGTAATGGAGGGAACACCCGTTGGATTCCAGGGCACAACTGAATACATTCCAGGCCCCATTGCCCACTTGTACGAAATAAAAATTGACACCTTAAAAAAATCCCCCCCACACATACACACACTCCGCGCCCTTTTCGGCGTTCCCCAAATCTTAGATAAAAGTAATGTGAACTGTGTAGTATTTCCAAAGACATGGGTAATTACGGAGGCTGGTTGGGATGGGTACATGGGGCAATAAAACCGTGTATCCCCCCTCCTCTCATGCTTTTTGGGGGTATTTCTTGACCTCAGTAGCAGTTATAGGGTGTAAAAAGTGGCGCTCTGTGAGTCTCCGTAAGCTTACTGAGGTGCGGCGGTCTCACACAGAAGACGCTCAACAAGGTGCTCCTGAACCGGCAGGAAGGCGAGTGTTCTCGGGGCTTCTTGTTAATTGCATATTACAGGTAGCGGTCTGTAAAACGCCAGGCACACGCAGCCTTAGGTGGAATCCACTTGCGGAGGCCTGCAGCGGATCCCAGCTGTGAGCCGGCCATGACCCTGCATACGGCCATGTAATGTACTGCGCATAACTGCGTACTCACACAGGCGGTCATGCGCAGTACTTTTTAATTTTTTTTGTTTGTATTTCCCGCACCGTCGCTTAGCGATGACACGGGTACCCGCAGCCCGTATACAAGGTAGTTGCGTATGGGCTGCGGGTATATCCACGACCATGGAGCACAATGGGCTCTATGTTGCGGATATCCGCGGTAAAATAGAACCTGCTGCGTTCTTTTTTTCTGCAAGTGGATTACGCAATTCCGATCCGCTAATGTGAGCGGAATTGTGTAATTCAATGCGATTGATCTGCGTATTACCACGGATCAGACGCATGCGGAATCAGTAATTCCCATCCGGTCATGTGAGACCAGCCAAAGGTAGATCGCTACCTTTTTATCACGTGACCGGGGACCGCTCAATAAGGTCACTGCTCCAGGCTCTCGGCGACTTTTGGTCGCTGGGAGCAAGGAGATTTTAAATTTCCTGGGCACCCCAACTTCTGCGCATGTGTCCGGTGTTTTGCTGGCGGTCGCATGTGCAAAATCTGGGAAAGTTCACGGAGAAAGATCGCGCCGGGGTGCAAATACTGAGGCCACCGGTAAAAAGTTTTTATCTCATCTCACCGATCGCATCGGTGAGGGGAGATGAACCTTCACCTTTTTTTTTAACTTTTACATGATTGCCATTATCAATTGGATAACGGCGAACACGTGATCAAGAGCCGCTCACCGCGGCCCCCTGTGAAATCTCCAGGTTGAAATATCCAGGATGATTGACATCTGGCGCGCATGCGCAGATGGGGACTTCGGGTCCCGGAACATGAGGGGAGGTGAAACTTGTACTTTTAAAAAACTTTTTAAACTTTTTCGCGATCACCGCTGTCCAATGGAACATCGGTAACATCTCCTGGTTGCCGGCTACCTTCAGGAGCCGGGAGCCAGGAGATTTTACATTTGCCGGGAGCTCCCGGGCTTCTGCGCATGCGTGTGACGTCATCGTCTGGCGCGCATGCGCAGAAGACCGGCGGCGGATCTGGGAGGACCCGATGTTCGGGAGCAGCGCGGAGAAGGTTGGTGAGTATTTTCACATGCCCTGATGGATCCGATCCATCAGGGCAGCTGAATCTTTAACTTTTTTCACTGCTTTATTTACTTTATTGCGATCGGCGCTATCCATCGGATAGCGCCGATCGCAATGCCGGGGGGGACTGCCCGCAGCCCGGGATGACAGCTCCATGCTGTCGGCTACCCACGGGCACCGACAGCATGGAACTGTCACGTCCAGAGCCTGAGGGGCATTAATCCTAAGAGGACGCATAATACTACGTCCTCTAGGATTAAAGCCCACTTACTGAGGACGTAGTTTCCCGATGGGGCCGTCACTAAGGGGTTAAAATATAAATATATAAGGGCTGTGCCAAGCTTGATTTTTATCATCTATTTATAGGTCAGGTGAAAAGAAAGTCTGATCGCTGAGAGCTCCACCCATCTAAAGAATGGGAGTTCCCCCTCTCTACCTCACTGCGGTTCACTGAACCGCCACAGTGAGGAGGAGATTGAATGGAGCAGGGGTTGAGCATCTGCGGTGCCACTCCATTGATCTTCAACGGGACTGCCAGAGATGGCCAAGCACTTGTACTCGGCTATTTCCGTTAACCCCACTGCTATGAATGGAGCGGTGCATGCGCGACTGTTGCTGCATTTAATTTCCATGTCGCTGCTTGTGGATGTAGCAAGCCTGCAGTGAGGAGAAGGGGACATGGTACCCTTCATTTTGGGAATTGCTGGGTGTCTCATTGGTGGATAAATGATAAAATTCAATCTTGCTACAACTCCTTTCATTAATTTTTATTTGGTTTAGTACATGTATAAGTTATGTGGCTAACTGTGTATTAAAATACCGCTGATTGTTCATTTACATGTAGATTATATTATTATCCCTATGGGGAAAATTTATTGAAAAATGTAAAAATTGATCTCGTTGCCCTCAGCAACCAATCACAGCTCAGCTTTCATTTCTTATACTGCTCTGGAAAAATGAAAGCAGCGCTGTGATTGGTGGCTATGGGCAATAAGGACAGTTTTTCTGTAAGATAACTTTAAAAATTGAAGCTCTATGTTCATTTATATTACATGAATATATGGCTGTTTTCAGCAGAGCAGAGTGCTAAGACAGCAGAAATGCATTCCTAAGCTCTTGCTCATGACATGAAGGTTGTGGGTTCAATCCCTGGACGGTTCAGGTAGCCGGCTGAAGGTTGACTCGGCTTTTTATCCTTCCAATGTTGGTAAAATCAGTACCCAGCTTGGAGGGAAGTAATAAATAAATTACTGGAAATCGCTGCGAAATTAGTTGATGCTATACAAATAAAAGGATTTATCTATCTATCTGACAGGCACATTTATGACGAGCGTCCCGACACGACCATGGGTCTACTGACTGCAACTAACCCCATATAAATCTATGATGCTGTGAGTTGAGGTTTGTAGACTCCACGGTTGGCTCAAGACACAGAAATGCGCCTGTAATACTCTCATCTGAAAGTAGCTTCAAGCACATTTAGCACCCAAAGATGTTAATGCAGTCAAATTACGTTTCTGATATCATATTTCATATTGGTGAAGTCTGTGCACACTTTAGTAAGGCTCGGCTTACATTTGCATAATATTTTCTTTCTTTTGTTTACTTATGGAATAGAAGAACAAAAAAACAATGGCATGCTTGATAAGTCAAGTGATGGAAACCTGCGACGCCTGATGGAACCCATTGACTCCTATGAGTTCCGTCCGGTTTCTGTCATTTTATTAGAAAAAAATAGTCGCATGGTGTGCTACTTTTTATGGCATTTATAACAAAAACCATGACGGAGTGAAAAAAAAGAAATATGTGAACAGAGACTAATAGCAATCTCCGAGCATTGCCAAAGGGGGTTGAGTGTTCTTTAGAGGCTTTCAGGTTTAAAATCAGTGGTGGCTCAAAGTCAAAGACTCCTCCATCTTTAGATCTTCACATTTCTATAACATCTAAGGCTATATTCACACCCGCGTTCAGGGATTCCGTTTTCATGCTCTGTCATGAAAGCAGGAAAGGGGAATCCCCTGGCTGTATGGATCTGGCATATGACGGAACTGATAGGTGCGAAATAGACCCCATTGACCATAATGGGGTCCGTTCAGCTTTCGTTTATCTACCTAGTGTTTTACCAGACAAGAAAGTCCTTCAGGACTTTTCTTTCAGCATTTCATGCCGGATCTGTGATGGAACCTCCGAATGCAGATCTCAACATAGCCTTAGATAAGGTCACTAGATGTCGCAATTTAGGTGGGACAGTCTGCTTTGGGACCCTGTGTCCCGCTCTCCACCGGGATCCCAGCGGAAGAGCCATTCTAGTGATTACCAGCCAGGGTGCCGTAGCTCCCTAGCTGGTAATCACTCTGTAGCGCCACAAGCCGTATGGCACACACTTCATCTCCCCCTACCCTGATCTCTCCTCTTTGTTTCCGCAAGAGGAGAGGAGAAGGAAGGAGATGCTGCTGCGGGTGCACACACTTCCGCCCGCCGGCAGCAGTGCTGAGAGGAGTATCAGCGCTGTGAAGACCAGGAATAGGTAAGTATATGGGGAGAGCTAATACTATGGGGCTTCTGTGGGGGTCACTACTATTGCTGGGGCTTCTGTGGGGGGGGTCACTATTATTGCTGAGGCTACTGTTGGGAGGGGGGGTCACTATTATTGCTGGAGATACTGTGGGGATCACTTATTGCTGGGAATACTGTGGGGGTCACTCTTATTGCTGGGGCTACTGTGGGATGACAGTATTATTGCTGGAGATACTGCTTGGTGAGTATTATTGCTGGGACTTCTGTGGGGAGTCACTTATTGCTAGGGCCTCTGTGGGGAGGTCACTATTATTGCTGGGGCTACTGTGGGGGGGGGGGGGGGTCACTACTATTGCTAGGGATACTGTGGGGTCACTATTATTGCTGCTGCTATAGAGGAGAGCTAATACTACTGGGGTACTGGGGGGTCACTATTATTGCTGGGGCTGGTATAGGGGAGCGCTAATACGAATTGTGTACTTTGGGGGTCACTATTATTGCTGGGGCTGGTATAGGGAGCGCTACTACTAATGGGGTACTTTGGGGGTCACCATTATTGCTGAGGCTGGTATAGGGGAGCGCTAATACCACTAGGGCCAATATTACTGCTAAGGCTGATATAGGGGGGCACTAATTCTACTGGAGCTACTGTTGGGGTCACTATTATTGCTGGGGCTGGTATAGGAGACACTTTTCCTACTGAGGTCGCTTTGCACGTAGCAGCGTACCTTAAGCTGACTTAGGGTCTGTTTATGCATGGCGGAAATGCTGTGGAACGTCCGCAGCGTAAGTTTCTGCAGCTAAAAAAACTTAAATAGTTTTTGTTGGATAGCCCATAGCAACCAATCATACATCAGCTTTCATTCCTCATGATGATCCTCTATGATTGGATGATATTGGCAACAAAGATAGTCTTTTCAATTTGACAGCTTTCATAAAGCAGCTCTTGCATTTTAATAAACCTTTAATAGCAGACATTTGTAGTCAGTGGACAGTTAGGGCAGCACTTCAGAATGTTTACTGTTTCTCTGAGTCATAGAAAATCAATTTGACTGCAAGTCTCCTCAAGAGGAAAAGTACTGCATGCATCAGATCTAGAAAAAGGAGCAGCTAGCAAGACTATGTTAACTGAAAGGTAAGTTACTTCCATATGGGAGTTGTTTCTGTTTGATTTTTGGACAGAAGAATTGGAAAATGAACATGAGTAATAAAGAAATCACAGCCTGTCCTATTATTGTCCGATTTTCAGATAAGAATGACACATGTCAATGCACAGTATTCAGCAGATCAGACAGCACACGGATTGGATGTCCAAGTGCTGTCCAATGTGAGTTGTACTTGAGAATTTCGAATACAACTTTCAGGACGGAAGGACAGAAAAAAGGATGGAAAGATGGACAGAAGGATGGAAATACAGACGGAAAAAAGAAAGGACGGAAAGAAGGACGGACAGAAAGATGGAAGGATGGACAGAAAGATGGAAGGATGGAAAAAAGGACTTTTTTTCAGACTTGGTGGCATAGCAACCTGAGCAAGGGGATTGAAAGAGGGATAGATGGATGGAAAGATGGATGCAAAGAGGAATGGATCGATGGATTGAAAAAGGGATGGATGGATTGAAAGAGGGATAGATGGATGGGAAGAGGGATAGATGGATGGGAAGAGGGAGAGAGGGGGAGTGGGGGAAAGGGACCAATCGAAGGACTCTTTTGCTGTAGACGGGGTTTTCAAATCCTGTCACTAGCGAAACATGTTCTATCACTGCTGACAGTCGATGGAGCCCCAGTTACAGGGAAAAACATCCCCTGTAGTGACATTAGTCACTCGCAGAGCTAACCAGGGTCTTCTGGAACCCTGTAGCTCTACTGTAGCAGGGAATCCCGGCAGTCACATGACTTCCCGGATCCCGTAGTGAAAGCTACAGTTCCACTTTCACTTTTCAGTATACAGTGCTCATTGAGTGCTGTGTACCTGGAAAAGGAAAAGGCAGAAAGGTTTTTAAAAAACCCTCCTGCCTTCTCCTCTGGGTTATCAGCTGTTAGTAACAGCTGACAGCCCGTTCTGCCTCTGATTGCAAAGGCAGGAGGCTTAATTCCTCGCCATAATTTTACTATCGGCTGGGCTTTAAGCCCGGGACCAGGCGCCACATATTTACCGCGCTTGGTCCTTAATGGGTTAACGGCCTTGACTATAATAGCCTGACCATTGGGCTGCATAGAAAAAGTCAAGTGGCCATTGTCACTTCATTCTAGCTATCAGTGGTGAGTTGCAGTGGTTGAATCCCTGCCAGTTGGGCATTGGCACATCCTAGCGATATTCCACTAATGTCTTGAAACAACCACTTTAAAGTGAAAATCCACCATTGAATACAAATTTGTGGCTTTTAACATTTCCCTAGCCAATAAAATCTTCAGATCTACCTGTTCAAATACTCATATTTTTGTCAAAAAATGTTAAACACCTTTTTTCAACATAAACAAATACAGTAAGACAAAGTTGTATATTTCATTCTGTAATGAAAACTTTTGAAATAAAACAAACATTTACACAGTTTCCAGCAATGGCACCAAAATGACAAGTACCAGGGGACATAGAATAGTTAAAGGTTAATATAAATAGGATTAGAATTCTCTGCCAAGTTATTTTTTAATATGTATTTTTAGTGGTCACAGCTTTGTTTTTTTTGGCACAGAGTTCCAAATCCCATGCATAGACATAGATTTTAAACTTAGCCTGCTAGTTGCCTGCTGCCACTCCTAGAAGGAGCTTTAGAGTTGACTACTTAGTGTTATACATTGAACTCATTAATAAGACAGTGTACGGCTGTCTCCTGAGAAAGCTCCCATGCTTTCTTAGGTGACAGCTGCATTTAGCTAATATATCTATTGAGTCCATTTCTACACTCATTGACCAAAAAAATCAAGCATCTAGAAGGGATTGTCAGAACTGAATAAAACTTCATATGTGTGATTGTAATATTGATGTAAGTTATTACAATATCAGAGGAAATGAATGATTTATTGCGAAAAACTGAACACTTGAAGGGAGGCTCTAGTACTCTGTTGTACCACCTCTAGCTTGGATAAAAGATGTGATACGGGGGGCATGGAGGCTCTAGTACCCTGTTGTACCGCCTCTAGCTTGGATGTAAAATGTAATACGGGGGCATGGAGGCTCTAGTACCCTGTTGTACCAGCTCTAGCTTGGATAAAAGATGTGATACGGGGGGCATGGAGACTCTAGTACCCTGTTGTACTGCCTCTTATTTGCATACAAGATGTAATATGGGTGGGCATGGAGGCTCTAGTACCCTGTTGGGCTACCTCTAGCTTGGATGCAAGATGTGATATGGGTAGGCTTGGAGAATCTAATATGCCATTAGGCCACCTCTAACTTGGATACAAGATGTGATACGGGTGGGCATGGAGGCTCTAGTACCCTGTTGGACCGCCTATAGCAAGTTTGGAGACATACAGGTTACGTATGTTATCCTGTGGCATATTGATCCACATTTGCCGTAACAACCTCTAGATCATGCAAACTTGTAGGCTGTCGAAATTGAATTCCCAAATGCTTCCATATATGTTCTATTGGCAATAAATCTAATGACCGGGCAGGCTATGCAAGTGTGGCAATGTTGTGGAGATATTTCTGTAAGACTTTTACCATGTCCGGCTGAGCATTATCCTGCTAGAAAATGCCTCTTGGAAGCAGTCATGAGAGGAACACATGTGGCTGCAGGGTGTCCTGAACATATCACTCTTACCACTACTAGGTGTGACCGGCTGCAGTGGGGACAGTGTGCCACTCCACAGCAAAGGCAGAATTAAGGCGCTCACCCCTTGGTCTCCAGACACAAACATAGCTGTTGTCAGTGCCCAAACTAAACCTAGGTTAATTACTGAAGACAACCCAGTTCCACTCCGCAGCATCCAGTTTTGATGTTCACAACACCACTGCAAACGGAGGCTATGGTGGTTGGGTGTAAAAGACAGTACATGTAATGGGTGCTGTGAGACTAAATGTACTTCAACCAAGTGCGTGGAAATGGTTCCCACAGACACAGGAGTGTAACAATGGCGCCTCCTGTCCCTGGCTGGTGGACAACGAAACAATTGGAGTTGTTCGTGATTGTCAGATGACCAGACAATGCTCTCTACTGGTAGTCTGTTGAGGGCATCCTGAGCCCTGTTGCCTTGGCCAAACTAAGCTTGCATGTGTGTGGGGAAGTTGGGAGGATTAGCTATTGGCTCAACAAGAGTTCAGCCCACACCTACTAGACACAGCGATGTGAAAAGAGACAGAGTGGGAACCAGGAAGGCAGTTGAGTATAAAAAGTACATCACCTGACCCCCCCTATCACCTCCTGGAATAGCACCATAACTAAGTTGATGGTGCTGTTCCGAGGCGACAGGTTCCCTTTGACCACAGATCTACCATGCTTCAACGACCTTATTGTTGTCCAGGGTGGACCTTATCTGACAAAGACTTTCAACAGTATACTGCAAGCTATCAAGACTGCACAAAAGGCTGCAGACAAGGGAGAGGTTCATACATCAAAGCTCCTCCCTGAAAATCAGAGACAATATGACTCCTACAGAAAAATTCTCCAGTCAGTCGTGATTACCCTTTATTCTCTTCGCAACATAGAAAAAGGAAGGATAAAGACTGACCATTCCTCCTCAGAGTCTGTTCTTTTGCAAATCAAGGAAAGTGGTTGAGTCACCTTGGCAATAAGACTTTGATGATGGGAGGGAACAGTAACTCCTTCCCCATACACCAGAGAATTGTAGCTCTAGGGTCTAAGAAGAAACAAGATGTCCCCAAAAGAAGACAACGCAACACTTTTGATATTTTTGTCTTTTGATTTTTGTTTTTAAGTGCAATTGCGACCTTGCTGGTTTTCTTATTGAAAGCAATAGACATAGGGAAACAACACAGTGGTGTTTTCATTTCACGAATGCCGTTGAGGTATAGCTGTAGGGAAATATATCTGTATAATATCCCCAATTATTCCAGCTGGTAGCTTGGGAGAAAATGTTATTGGTTTAAGCCAATTCAGGACTTTCCCTGCATTGTTGACTGCATATAATGGATGCGGAGTATGATATTGTTTTGCCTTTCTGTATCCTGTTGCTAACTTTTTTGTATCCTTTGATCATAAATGTCTATTATCTTTCACACCTGCAGGCATTGATAAAGATGGAGACATGTAGGAGAGGCTCATGACATTACTGGAGCTCTAAGGAATGCCTGATACAACGGGGGTGAATGACAAGTAGAAATCCAATATGGAATCAGATATGATTGCATCAAGGCCTTCTAGTATATAGCTTCCAGTGAACAATCAATTTGTAAACATATTACATAGCATATGTATTAATGTTAATCTTAATTTATAAGTATACCCATTATATAATGTCCTTTATAAATTTAAAGCCTCGGGGCGGCTTCACAAGAGCCTATGTGCAAATATTCTCTTCACAGCAAAGCATATCTGCGCATGAACAAAGTTTGAAGAGGTAGATAATCTGTGTATTGTGCACGTGTATTAGGTGCACATTTATGCACCTCCCATAGACTTCTGTTAGGGCCCTTATTGCGCAAATGTGCACAAAAATACAGAATGGAGCATTGAAATCAATATGTTCTATTCACTGCGTATTGCGCACAACAATTTTGCATGCACAAATACATCGGTCGGAAGGAGCCCTTAGTGTAAGATTTTGTAGCACCAGCTGTGTTTTTAAATTCTTTGCCGAAGATAATAGTCTTCCTCCTTCCTGGTGACCGGTCATGTGTTTGTTCATGTTACCCATAACTCATAATTCTGGAACTTCATACTTCCGTGTTTTGTGCCGAGGATTTCTGTACAATGATAGTGCCACTTGCCATTTACTTGTGCTGCGGCGTTCTAATAGATACCTTCATTGTCCAGTGAACTACATACATCAGCTAGCGTTTGGTCCGGTGTCCCTGCTTCAATGCATCAACATTTCATTAGACTATCTCAATGTATTTATACTATAAATATTCTATATGAGGTGCACAATATACCCAATAATACTTGTATGAAGAGAAACATGCCTTGAATATACAGTTTTGTTCATGATTGATTCTTTAGATATTCACAATAATAACTAAGAGTATTCGTTTTGCTAAAGTTTTCATAGTTTTCTGGCCAATTGAAAGACAGGGAAGGCATTACAACTTCCCCCTGTGACGTTCAATCCCTATACCACCCCCCTGCTGTGAGTGGCTGGGGCGATCAGATGTCACCCGAGTATAAAAGTCGGCCCCTCCCGCAGCTCGCCACACATGCCTTGTGACTTAGCTGAAGGAAAGTACTATCGTGCTGGTGCTGCTGTAGGGAGAGCGTTAGGAGTCAGTGTACGCTTCAAGAACCCCAACGGTCCTTCTCAGGGCCACATCTACCTGTGTGCAGGCTGCTGCTAGCAGTGTTTTTTTTTTCCTTTCTCAAAATCGGCAGTGCAGAGCATTGCACCCGGCATTAGGGACAGAAGTGGTGTATAGGCAGGGAGAGTGTTAGGAGTGAGTGTAGCCTTCAAGAACCTCAACGGTCCTTTCTAGGGCCAAATTTAACCGTGTGCAGTACTGTGCTGGCTGCTGTTGGCAGTGTTGCATATTTTTTTTTTCCTAAAAATCGTCTGTGCAGAGCATTGCACCCTCCATTGATACTACAGGGACAGAATTGTGTAGGCAGGGCCACAACACAGTTATTGTTCATTGAATATACGCAGTGGGTGCTTCCCTTTGCTAAAAAGGACAAAAAATTATATTTGGCCAGCCTGTGTCAGTCCTAAGGTCTCCGTGTACGTGTGTGCTGCGTGGACAACTTACAAAAATCAGACGCAACCAGCTACGGTTTACTGCAGGCTTGCGCCATTGTCTTTCCTGACTGGCAAATACCTGCTCTGCTAGAGTTAATAACTCTGCTACACTATAGTTGTGTGACACTTTTTGAGGGCCACACCACAGATATTAAACTTCTTGTTCATTGAATATACGCAGTGGGTGCTTCCCTTTGCAAAAAAGGAAAAGAAATTATATTTGGCCTGCAGGCTTGCGCCAATTTATTTCCTGCCTGGGAAATCAAATCACTGGTAATACAGCATGCTGAGGGGTAGGGGTAAGCCTAGAGGACGTGGACGTGGCCGAGGACGCGTAGGCCCAAGTGAGGGTGTGGGCACAGGCCGAGCTCCTGATCCAGGTGTGTCGCAGCCGACTGCTGCGCAATTAGGAGAGAGGCACGTTTCTGGCGTCCCCACATTCATCGCCCAATTAATGGGTCCACGCGGGAGACCTTTATTAGAAAATGAGCAGTGTGAGCAGGTCCTGTCCTGGATGGCAGAAAGTGCTTCGAGCAAGCTATCATCCACCCAGAGTTCTGCGCCGTCCAGTGCTGCAAATCCGAATCCTCTGTCTGCTGCTCCTCCTTCCTCCCAGCCTCCTCACTCCACTACAATGACACCTGCTCAGGAGCGGGAACACTCCCAGGAACTGTTCTCGGGCCCCTGCTTAGATTGGGCAGCAGTGGTTCCTCTCCCACCAGAGGAGTTTATCGTCACTGATGCCCAACCATTCGAAAGTTCCCGGGGTCCGGGGGAAGAGGCTGGGGACTTCTGCCAACTGTCTCAAGAACTTTCTGTGGGTGAGGAGGACGATGACGATGAGACACAGTTGTCTTGCAGTGAGGTAGTAGTAAGGGCAGTAAGTCCAAGGGAGCAGCGCACAGAGGATTCGGAGGAAGAGCAGCAGGACGATGAGGTGACTGACCCCACCTGGTGTGCAACGCCTACTCAGGACAGGTCTTCAGAGGGGGAGGCAAGGGCATCAGCAGGGCAGGTTGCAAGAGGCAGTGCGGTGGCCAGGGGTAGAGGCAGGGCCAGACCGAATAATCCACCAAGTGTTTCCCAAAGCACACCCTCGCGCCATGCCACCCTGCAGAGGCCGAGGTGCTCAAAGGTCTGGCAGTTTTTCACAGAGACGCCTGACGACCGATGAACAGTGGTGTGCAACCTTTGTCGCGCCAAGATCAGCCGGGGAGCCACCACCAACAGCCTCACAACCACCAGCATGCGCAGACATATGATGGCCAAGCACCCCACAAGGTGGGACGAAGGCCGTTCACCGCCTCCGGTTTGCACCACTGCCTCTCCCCCTGTGCCCCAACCTGCCACTGAGATCCAACCTCCCTCTCAGGACACAGGCACAACCGTCTCATGGCCTGCACCCACAGCCTCACCTCCGCTGTCCTCGGCCCCATCCACCAATGTCTCGCACCGCACAGTCCAGCCGTCGCTAGCACAAGTGTTGGAGCGCAAGCGCAAGTACGCCACCACGCACCCGCACGCTCAATCGTTAACCGTCCACATAGCCAAATTTATCAGCCTTGAGATGCTGCCGTATAGGGTTGTGGAAACGGAGTCCTTCAAAGCTATGATGGCGGCGGCGGCCCCGCGCTACTCAGTTCCTAGTCGCCACTACTTTTCTTGATGTGCCGTCCCAGCCCTGCACGACTACGTCTCCCGCAACATTGTACGCGCCCTCACCAATGCGGTTAGTGGCAAGGTCCACTTAACTACGGACACGTGGACAAGCACAGGCGGGCAGGGCCACTACATCTCCCTGACGGCACATTGGGTGAATTTAGTGGAAGCTGGGACAGAGTCAGAGCCTGGGACCGCTCACGTCCTACCCACCCCCAGAATTGCGGGCCCCAGCTCGGTGGTGGTATCTGCGGCGGTGTATGCTTCTTCCACTAAAGCACCCTCCTCCTCCTCCTCAACCTCTGTCTCGCAATCTAGATGTGTCAGCAGCAGCAGGACGTCGCCAGCAGTCGGTGTCGCGCGGCGTGGCAGCACAGCGGTGGGCAAGCGTCAGCAGGCCATGCTGAAACTACTCAGCTTAGGAGATAGGAGGCACACGGCCCACGAATTGCTGCAGGGTCTGACAGAGCAGACGGACCGTTGGCTTGCGCCGCTGAGCCTCCAACCGGGCATGGTCGTGTGTGACAACGGCCGTAACCTGGTGGCGGCTCTGCAGCTCGGCAGCCTCACGCACGTGCCATGCCTGGCCCACGTCTTTAATTTGGTGGTTCAGCGCTTTCTGAAAAGCTACCCACGCTTGTCAGACCTGCTCGTAAAGGTGCGCCGGCTCTGCGCACATTTCCGTAAGTCCCACACGGATGCTGCCACCCTGCGCACCCTGCAACATCGGTTTCATCTGCCAGTGCACCGACTGCTGTGCGATGTGCCCACACGGTGGAACTCTACGCTCCACATGTTGGCTAGGCTCTATGAGCAGCGTAGAGCTATAGTGGAATACCAACTCCAACATGGGCGGCGCAGTGGGAGTCAGCCTCCTCAATTCTTTTCAGAAGAGTGGGCCTGGTTGGCAGACATCTGCCAGGTCCTTCGAAACTTTGATCAGTCTACCCAGGTGGTGAGCGGCGATGCTGCAATCATTAGCGTCACCATTCCTCTGCTATGCATCTTGAGAAGTTCCCTGCAAACCATAAAGGCAGCCGCTTTGCGCTCGGAAACAGAGCCGGGGGAAGACAGTATGTCGCTGGATAGTCAGAGCACCCTCCTGTCTATATCTCAGCGCGTTCAGGAGGAGGAGGAGGAGGAGGATGAGGAGGAGGGGGAAGAGACAGCTTGGCCCACTGCTGACGGTACCCATGCTGCTTGCCTGTCATCATTTCAGCGTGTATGGCCTGAGGAGGAGGAGGAGGAGAAGGAGGATCCTGAAAGTGATCTTCCTAGTGCGGACAGCCATGTGTTGCGTACAGGTACCCTGGCACACATGGCTGACTTCATGTTAGGATGCCTTTCTCGTGACCCTCGCATTCAACGCATTCTGGCCACTACGGATTACTGGGTGTACACACTGCTCGACCCACGCTATAAGGAGAACCTTCCCAGTCTCATTCCAGAAGAGGAAAGGGGTTCGAGAGTGTTGCTATACCACAGGACCCTGGCGGATAAGCTGATGGTAAAATTCCCATACGACAGCGGTAGTGGCAGAAGGCGCAGTTCCGAGGGCCAGGTAGCAGGGGAGGTGCGTAGATCGAGCAGCATGTACAGCCCAGACAGTGCAACAGTCTTTAAGGGCCTGGCCAGCTTTATGGCTCCCCAGCAAGACTGTGTCACCGCTCCCCAGTCAAGGCTGAGTCGGCGGGAGCACTGCAAAAGGATGGTGAGGGAGTACGTAGCCGATCGCACGACCATCCTCGGTGACGCCTCTGCCCCCTACAACTACTGGGTGTCGAAGCTGGACACGTGGCCTGAACTAGCGCTGTATGCCCTGGAGGTGCTTGCTTGTCCTGCGGCTAGCGTCTTGTCGGAGAGGGTGTTTAGTGCGGCTGGGGGAATCATCACAGATAAGCGTACCCGCCTGTCAACCGACAGTGCTGACAGGCTTACACTCATCAAGATGAACAAAGCCTGGATTTCCCCAGACTTCTCTTCTCCACCAGCGGACAGCAGCGATACGTAAGCAATACGTATTATGCACCCGCGGATGGAAGCTACGTTCTCTCTCACCATCCAAAACGGGGACATTTCTGCTTCATCAATCTGTGTCTAATATTCCTCCTCCTCCTCCTCCTCCTCCTCCTCCTCCTGAAACCTCAGGTAATCACGCTGAACGGGCAATTTTTCTTAGGGCCACAAGGCTCACTCATCTAATTTTTCGAAACAATTTTTATATGTTTCAATGCTCTTAAAAGCGTTGAAACTTTAACTTGAACCAATTTTTCGTTAAACTGGGCTGCCTCCAGGCCTAGTTACCACTTAAGCCACATTAACCAAAGCGATTAATGGGTTTCACCTGCCATCTTGGTTGGGCATGGCCAATTTTTACTGAGGTACATTAGTACTGTTGGTACACCAATTTTTTTGGGCCATCACCTACAGTGTAATCATAGCAATTTGTATGTTCTTCACCTGCACTCATGGTACAGAAAGGTGTGTGGGGTTGGCCTACACTTTAGCTACATAAATGTAACTTGGGCCTTGGCTATACTGCAGCTACTGAAATGGAACGAAGACTGCGCTCCCACTATACTGCTGCTTCGGAATTGTTACTGGGGCCTGTCTTGAGTGCTACTATTGCTGACATGGAACGAAGACCGCGCTCCCGCTATAATGCTGCTAGTGATATGTTAGTGGGGCCTGTCTTGAGTGCTACTATTGCTGACATGGAACGAAGACTGCGCTCCCGCTTTAATGCTGCTAGTGATATGTTAGTGGGGCCTGTCCTAATGCTACGGCTGAAATGTTACGAATTCTGGGCTCTGCCTATACCGCTGCTAATGGTATGTCTCTGGGGTGTGGAAAGAGAGGTTTCCCAAAGACATGATGGCGGCGAGGCCATTTCCCACCAACGCGGTTACTGTAAAGGTGCATATAACCACGGACACGTGTAGAGGACACGTAGTGCCTCAAAAACATCCCCCTCCTCCTCCAACAGGGAAAACAAACATTCTTGGCAAATGCCTTTGCATTGGTTCGTCTGGTGGCAGTCCAAGAATTTCACCTTTACTGACACTACAAGAGAGACCCCCCACCATCCCCCCGCCACGGCCCACTTAATCCTGGCCACATTCCGAAAACCAACAAAATAAAACCGCGCTACTAGGTCCGCAGTCACCACCACATTACCACCAACGCGGTTACTGTTAAGGTACATATTACCAGTCTGACTGGGGCATGCAGAGACACCTTGACAGAATGAATAGTGTGTGGCACATAGGTTCCCCATTGCTATGCCCACGTGTGCAGCTCCTGATGGCGGTGGCACAGGATTCTATTTCTCATTGCTTCTGTACAGCATTGTGGGCTATCGCCCCGCCACTTTTAAAGAGGGTCGCTGCCTAGCCGTGCCAACCTCTGCAGTGTGTGCCTGCGGTTCCTCCTCATGGCAGACGCACTTCTAAATAGACATGAGGGTGGTGAGGCATTAGGGCAGCTGAAGGCTGCGCAGGGACACTTTGGTGTGCGCTGTGGGGGGGAGGGGGGGCGGTTGGGCAGCATGTAACCCAGGAGAAGTGGCAGTGGAGTGTCATGCAGGCAGTGATTGTGCTTTGTTGGAGGTAGTGTGGTGCTTAGCTAAGGTATGCCATGCTAATGAGGGCTTTTCAGAAGTAAAAGTTTTTGGGAGGGGGGGGGGGGGGCCCACTCTTGCCGGTATTGTGGCTTAATAGTGGGACCTGTGAACTTGAGATGCAGCCCAACATGTAGCCCCTCGCCTGCCCTATCCGTTGCTGTGTCGTTCCCATCACTTTCTTGAATTGCCCAGATTTTCACACAAGGAAACCTTAGCGAGCATCGGCGAAATACAAAAATGCTCGGGTCGCCCATTGACTTCAATGGGGTTCGTTACTCGAAACGAACCCTCGAGCATCGCGAAAAGTTCGTCCCGAATAATGAGCACCCGAGCATTTTGGTGCTCGCTCATCTCTAATGACTTTGCAAAAAAAAGTCACTATAAAGCTGGGGTCACACGGGACGTATTCACGGTGAAAATCTTGCGGTTTTGCCGCAGCGAAAAAAAAGTGAGATTTCCATCAAGAAAGCGCAGCACTTAGGCATGGGTTTTGGAGTGGCTTGGCCACATGCTTTTCTGTTGCGGTCGGCGCTCCCATAGAGAGGAGCGCAGCTGCATGAGTAATCCATGCCACGCTGCAGCACCGGCTTTGCTGCGTCGGATTGAGTCCCGTGTGGCCGAGATTTTTAACATGGCTGGCTGATTCTGGGATTAGTGGCCGCAGGAGGATTTGCCGCAGCAAAATTCCGCACGGAATTTCCGCAGCAAATCCGCCCTGTGTGAACCCAGCCTAACCATGTCATGCACATTTTATTTTGAACCATAAATGGATTGTCCATATTTCGAAACACACATATGGGCACCTAAACAAAGCTATGTGCAAGGCCATGGTGAAGTGGCACATGGAGCCCCTATGTGTCAGCATTACATATGAATAGCACCCAAAATGTGAAAAACGAAGATCCCAGAATCATAAAGCTGGCATGGACCTCCAGGGTCATCTGGTCTGACCCCCTGCTCAGTGCAGGATTCACTAAATCATCCCAGACAGATGTCTGTCCAGCCTCTGAAGACTTGCATTGAAGGAAAACTCACCACCTCCCGTGGCAACCTGTTCTACTCATTAATCACCCGCATTCATCACCCTCTGTCTAATATCTAATCTGTGTCCCCCCCCCCCCCCTTTCAGTTTCATCCCATTGCTTCTAGTCTTCCTTGTGCAGATGAGAATAGGGCTCATCCTTCTGCACTGTGACAGCCCTTCAGATATTTGTAGACCGCTATTAAGTCTCCTCTCAGCCTTCTTTGTTGAACTAATATTACCAATTATAGTCTGTTATGAGCAATCATGAATCATCTAAATAACCAAAATTTTCCTTTTTTGGAAACTTCTCTCTCAAATGTATGCCCAGTTTAACTGTTATGAAGGTAGATTGAAGGGAACATGTCAGGTTTCCTGAGGTACTACAATATAGTGACAGACATGCTCATTTCGGTGGTCTGTCACTTCTATCTATCACTTCGGGAGTTTTTAAAACTTGAATTTTCAAAGTTTACAGTGAGCCACAGAGATGAGTGCAGTTTGGCTCATTAATATTTAGATGTTCAGGGCTTACCCTGCTACTGATTGACAGATCTCTATGCACAGTTAGGCCCAATGTCCATAGGCGGATTTGATTTGCAAAGAGATCCGCAAATCAAGCGCTCATAGAGAAGCATGTGCGTTCGCAAATTGAATTAAGCATGCGGATTTGTTTTGCGGACCGAAAAACAAATCGTACCATGCTCCATTTTTGTGCGGTTTCCAAAAGGATGTCTTCCATTGAAGTCAATGGAAGCCGTCTGATCCGCGTCCCGTCTGCAGCTGACACTGTGGATGGGCCACAGATCCGCAGCAAAGCAGGAGATTTTTTTTTCTTATTCTGTACTGGGCATGTCCAACGATGCACTGTGCGGGCCATCTGCAGTACAGATAAGCCAGAAGTGGAGAAGTCTGCGCAGATGCCGCCGACTTCCCGCTCAGGTACACAGGGTCCTCAGCCACGGGTAATGTTGGATATTGCTGCAGGATACAACCCGCCCATGGATGTTGGGCCTACATTTTCAGGGAAACAGGGTAATATGGACACCTATCAGTTAGCAGCAGCGGGATCAAGGGAGGTGGGGCGAGCAATGAATATATGAATAGCCAAACGGATTTATCATTGTAGTTCACCGCCAGCTTTGAAATGTAAAAGTTTTCAAAACTTTTTGCAGCAATCAGTATAAGGGGCATACCACTGAAATCAGCTTGCTGTCACTATACTGTTGTGCTTGCAGCCTGGGCACCAGCACTGAATTTTGAATCTACCATATTTAGATTTACAGACAAAATAGTTTTCAAGTGTGGAAATTTACTTTCGAGTCAAGTAGAGTAAAAATGTCCTTTATTTTGAACAGTCGTTAGTTTTCACATTTTTAACGATTATTACTAGAGATGAGCGAGCGTACTCGTCCGAGCTTGATGCTCGTTCGAGTATTAGGGTACTCGAGATGCTCGTTATTCGAGACGAGCACCACGCGGTGTTCAAGTCACTTCCATTTTCTTCCCAGAAAAGTTTGCGCCGTTTTCTGGCCAATAGAAACACAGGGAAGGCATTACAACTTCCTCCTGTGAAGTTCCAGCCCTATCCCACCCCCCTGCAGTGAGTGGCTGGGGAGATCAGGTGACACCCGTGTATTTAAATCTGCCCCACCCGCGGCTCGCCACAGATGCACGCTGAGAGACATTAGGGAAAGTGCCATCCTGCTGTAGCTGCTATAGGGAGAGTGTTAGGCTGTTATCTTCGTCTTCAAGAACCCCAACGGTCCTTCTTAGGGCCACATCTGACCGTGTGCAGTACTGTTGAGGCTGCTTTTAGCAGTTTTGCTAATTTTTTTTTTTGTATATCGAGCATGCAGACCATAGCGTCCTCAGTCTGCAGTCATTTTACTGAGTCTAGGGGCAGTACTGGTGAGGCAGGGACAGTGGTACAGGGAAAGAGATATACTGGCTATATAGGCAGTGGGCTTTTTAAAAAAAATTGGAAAAAAAAATCTTTGGGCTGCCTGTGACGGTGTTCAGTTTACTGCGTGTCTGCTGGGGGTAGTAGTCGCTCATTAATACCCAGCTAGGTGTTATTGCAGCCTTGCGCATAATTTTTTTTGGCTGCACTGTGCTTTCAATAACCACAGTCACCCTCTAACAGGGAAATCCATATACAGGCTATATAGGCAGTGGGCTTTTTCCCAAAAATTGGGAAAAAAATACTGTATTTGGGCTGCCTGTGACCGTCTTCAGTTTACTGCGTGTCTGCTGGGGGTAGTAGTTGCTCATTAATACCCAGCCTTGCGCATAATTTTTTCTGGCTGCACTGTGCTTTCAATAACCACAGTCATCCTCCAACAGGGAAATCCATATACAGGCTATATAGGCAGTGGGTGTTTTCCCAAATATTGGAAAAAAATACTATATTTGGGCTGCCTGTGACCGTCTTCAGTTTACTGCGTGTCTGCTGGGGGTAGTAGTTGCTCATTATTACCCAGCTAAGCGTTACAGCAGGCTTGCGCATAATTGTTTCCTGGCTCTGCTGTGTCCGTTACATGATCGCTGTCACCCCGCCAGAGGGAAAGAGTATACATATATACACTGCATACGGTGTCTGTCTGATTTTTCACCTCACCATTTTAAAAAATTGAAGCAAAATACTTAAGGCCACCACTGGCCTTTGGCCACTTGACTGGTTCTGCACTGTGAATTCCAGTAGGTCAGTCATACACACCTAGGTCTCACTACAGGCTTGCGCATAATTGTTTCCTGGCTCTGCTGTGCGTTCCGTAAGCGAAGTCAGCCTCCAACCACAGGCCAATAAGCGGCACATTTAATTACAGCGTTCTGTTTCTGCTCTACTCGTAATACACCATGCTGAGGGGTAGGGGTAGGCCTAGAGGACGTGGACGCGGGCGAGGATGCGGAGGCCCAAGTCAGGGTGTGGGCACAGGCCGAGCTCCTGGTCCAGGTGTATCGCAGCCGACTGCTGCAGGATTAGGAGAGAGGCAAGTTTCTGGGGTCCCCAGATTCATCTCACAATTAATGGGTCCACGCGGTAGACCTTTATTAGAAACTGAGCAGTGTGAGCAGGTCCTGTCGTGGATGGCAGAAAGTGCATCCAGCAATCTATCGAACACCCAGTCTTCTACGCCATCCACAGCTGCAACTCTGAATCCTCTGGCTGCTGCTCCTCCTGCCTCCCAGCCTCCTCACTCCATGAAAATGACACATTCTGAGGAGCAAGCAGACTCCCAGGAACTCTTCTCAGGCCCCTGTCCAGATTGGACAGCAATGGTTCCTCTCCCACCGGAGGAGTTTGTCGTGACCGATGCCCAACCATTCGAAAGTTCCCGGGGTCCGGGGGAAGAGGCTGGGGATTTCCGGCAACTGTCTTAAGAGCTTTCAGTGGGTGAGGAGGACGATGACGATGAGACACAGTTGTCTATCAGTGAGGTAGTAGTAAGGGCAGGAAGTCCGAGGGAGGAACGCACAGAGGATTCGGAGTAAGAGCACCTGGACGATGAGGTGACTGACCCCACCTGGTTTGCGAAGCCTACTGAGGACACGTCTTCAGAGGGGGAGGCAAGTGCAGCAGCAGGGCAGGTTGGAAGAGGCAGGGCCAGACCGAATAATCCACCAACTGTTTCCCAAAGCGCCCCCTCGCGCCATGCCACCCTGCAGAGGCCGAGGTGCTCAAAGGTGTGGCTGCTTTTCACTGAGAGTGCAGACGACCGACGAACTGTGGTGTGCAAGGTTTGTCGCGCCAAGATCAGCCGGGGAGCCACCACCACCAGCATGCGCAGGCATATGATGGCCAAGCACCCCACAAGGTGGGACGAAGGCCGTTCACTGCCTCCGGTTTGCACGACTGCCTTTGCCCCTGTGCCCCAACCTGCCACTGAGATCCAACCCCCCTCTCAGGACACAGGCAAGACCGTCTCCCGGCCTGCACCCACACCCTCACCTCCGCTGTCCTCGGCCCCATCCAGCAATGTCTCTCAGCGCAGCATCCAGCCGTCGCTAGCGCAACTGTTTGAGCGCAAGCGCAAGTACACAACCACGCACCCGCACGCTCAAGCATTAAATGTGCACATAGCCAAATTGATCAGCCTGGAGATGCTGCAGTATAGGCTTGTGGAAACGGAGGCTTTCAAAAACATGATGGCGGCGGCGGCCCCCCGCTACTCGGTTCCCAGTCGCCACTACTTTTCCCGATGTGCCGTCCCAGCCCTGCACGACCACGTCTCCCGCAACATTGTACGGGCCCTCACCAACGCGGTTACTGGCAAGGTCCACTTAACAACGGACACGTGGACAAGCACAGGCGGGCAGGGCCACTATATCTCCCTGACGGCACATTGGGTGAATTTAGTGGAGGCTAGGACCGAGTCAGAGCCTGGGACCGCTCACGTTCTACCCACCCCCAGAATTGCGGGCCCCAGCTCGGTGCTGGTATCTGCGGCGGTGTATGCTTCCTCCACTAAACCACCCTCCTCCTCCTATGCAACCTCTGTCTCGCAATCAAGATGTGTCAGCAGCAGCACGTTGCCAGCAGTCGGTGTCGTGCGGCGTGGCAGCACAGCGGTGAGCAAGCGTCAGCAGGCCATGCTGAAACTACTCAGCTTGGGAGAGAAGAGGCACACGGCCCACGAACTGCTGCAGGGTCTGACAGAGCAGACCAACCGCTGGCTTGCGCCGCTAAGCCTCCAACCGGGCATGGTCGTGTGTGACAACGGCCGTAACCTGGTGGCGGCTCTGCAGCTCGGCAGCCTCACGCACGTGCCATGCCTGGCCCACGTCTTTAATTTGGTGGTTCAGCGGTTTCTGAAAAGCTACCCACGCTTGTCATACCTGCTCGGAAAGGTG
The DNA here is from genome assembly GCF_035609145.1 of Eleutherodactylus coqui. Lineage (NCBI taxonomy): Eukaryota > Metazoa > Chordata > Amphibia > Anura > Eleutherodactylidae > Eleutherodactylus > Eleutherodactylus coqui. The sequence continues at coordinate 140,333,708 of NC_089842.1, read as the reverse complement.
CGCCGGGTCAGCGCACATTTCCGCAAGTCCAACACGGACGCTGCCACCCTGCAACATCGGTTTCATCTGCCAGTGCACCGACTGCTGTGCGACGTGCCCACACGGTGGAACTCTACGCTCCACATGTTGGCCAGGCTCTATGAGCAGCGTAGAGCTATAGTGGAATACCAACTCCAACATGGGCGGCGTAGTGGGAGTCAGCCTCCTCAATTCTTTACAGAAGAGTGGGCCTGGTTGGCAGACATCTGCCAGGTCCTTGGAAACTTTGAGGAGTCTACCCAGATGGTGAGCGGCGATGCTGTAATCATTAGCATCACCATTCCTCTGCTATGCCTCTTGAGAAGTTCCCTGCAAAGCATAAAGGCAGATGCTTTGCGCTCGGAAACAGAGGCAGGGGAAGACAGTATGTCGCTGGATATTTAGAGCACCCTCATGTCTATATCTCAGCGCGTTTTGGAGGAGGAGGAGGGGGAGGAGCATGAGGAGGAGGGGGAAGAGACAGCTTGGCCCACTGCTGAGGGTACCCATGCTGCTTGCCTGTCATCCTTTCAGCGTGTATGGCCTGAGGAGGAGGATCCTGAAAGTGATCTTCCTAGTGAGGACAGCCATGTGTTGCGTACAGGTACCCTGGCACACATGGCTGACTTCATGTTAGGATGCTTTTCTCGTGACCCTCGCGTTAGATGCATTCTGGCCACTACAGATTACTGGGTGTACACACTGCTCGACCCACGGTATAAGGAGAACCTTTCCACTCTCATACCCGAAGAGGAAAGGGGTTTGAGAGTGATGCTATACCACAGGACCCTGGTGGACAAACTGATGGTAAAATTCCCATCCGACAGCGCTAGTGGCAGAAGTCGCAGTTCCGAGGGCCAGGTAGCAGGGGAGGCGCAGAGATCAGGCAGCATGTACAGCACAGGCAGGGGAACACTCTCCAAGGCCTTTGCCAGCTTTATGGCTCCCCAGCAAGACTGTCTCTCACCTCCCCAGTCCAGGCTGAGTCGGAGGGAGCACTGTAAGAAGCTGGTGAGGGAGTATGCAGCCGATCGTACCACCGTCCTCCGTGACGCCTCTGCTCCATACAACTATTGGGTGTCAAAGCTGGACACATGGCCCGAACTCGCGCTGTATGCCCTGGAGGTGTTGGCGTGCCCTGCGGCTAGCGTCTTGTCAGAGAGGGTGTTTAGTGCAGCTGAGGGAATCATCACGGACAAGCGTACCCACCTCTCAACTGACAGCGCCGACAGGCTTACACTCATAAAGATGAACAAAGCCTGGATTTCCCCAGACTTCTCTTCTCCACCAACGGACAGCAGCGGTACCTAAACAATACGTAGGCTGCACCCGCGGATGGAAGCATCGTTCTCTATCACCATAAAAAATGTGGACCTTTCAGCTTCATCAATCTGTGTATTATATTCATCCTCCTCCTCCTGCTCCTGCTGCTCCTCCTGAAACCTCACATAATCACGCCGAACGGGCAATTTTTCTTAGGCCCACAAGACTCAGTCATATTACTTTTGTAAACAATGTTTATACATTTTAATTCTCATTAAAGCGTTGAAACTTGCACCTGAACCAATTTTTATTTTAACTGGGCTGCCTCCAGGCCTAATTACAAATTAAGCCACAGTAACCAAAGCGATTAATGGGTTTCACCTGCCCTCTTGGTTGGGCATGGGCAATTTTTCTGAGGTACATTAGTACTGTTGGTACACCAATTTTTTGGGGCCCTCGCCTACAGTGTAATCCTAGTAATTTTTATGGGCTTCGCCTGCACTCATGGTACAGCAAGGTGTGTGGGGTTGGCCTACACTTTTGCTACATAAATGTAACTGGGGCCTTGTCTATACTGCAACTACTGAAATGTGAAAGAGACTGTTATCTCCCTAAACTGCTGCAACGGGAATGTTACTGTGGCCTGTCTTGACTGCTACTACTACTGAAATGGAACTAAGACTGTGCTCCCCCTATACTGCTGCTTCGGAATTGTTACTGGGGCCTGTCTTGACTGCTAGTATTACTGAAATGGAACTAAGACTGTACTTCCCCCTATACTGCTGCTAGTGATATGTTACTGGGGCCTGTCCAGACTGCTACTACTACTGAAATGGAACTAATACTGTGCTCCCCCTATACTGCTGCTAGTAATACGTTACTTGGGCCTGTCTTGACTGCAACTACTACTGAAATGGAACTAATACTGTGCTCCTCCTATACTGCTGCTTTGGAATTGTTACTGGGGCCTGTCTTGACTGCTACTATTACTGAAATGGGCGGTTGGGCATCATGTTACCCAGGAGAAGTAGCAGCGGAGTGTCATGCAGGCAGTGATTGTGCTTTGTTGGAGGTAGTGTGGTGCTTAGCTAAGGTATGCCTTGCTAATGATGGTTTTTCAGAAGTAAAAATTGTTTGGGGGGGGGCACTCTTGCCGCTATTGTGGCTTAATAGTGGGACCTGGAAACTTGAGATGCAGCCCAACATGTAGCCCCTCGCCTGCCCTATCCGTTGCTGTGTCGTTCCCATCACTTTCTTGAATTTCCCAGATTTTCACAAATGAAAACCTTAGCGGAGCATAGGTCCCATACAAAAATGCTCGGTTCGCCCATTGACTTCAATGGGGTTCGTTACTCGAAACGAACCCTCGAGCATCGCGGGAAGTTCGACTCGAGTAACGAGCACCCGAGCATTTTGGTGCTCGCTCATCTCTAATTATTACCCATAAAATCTTGCAGATTATTGCTGCCAATATTTTGCTTGTGTATTAGTGGTGATTCTGTAAAATGTCACCATTCAGCATGTATTTAGGATACTGTACCAAGCTGTGTTATACAATATAGTATTTACAGTAGCCATTGTACACAATAGATTTCAATCGCTGAATACTCTGCTTTGAACTCTGTCATAAAGATCCAAGATGTGTGTGTCTATACCTGATAAGACAACTTGCTTAAGTAATTCAGAAAAACATACACACATTATAGTGAGTTTTACCAACAATTTCCTTTTCTGACATTTAACAATGTGTATAGTTTGCCAAAATAATAACCAATACCTCTCGTTTGCGCTTACATACGGTAAAGGGACTTGTTATTTGTATGGGACCAACTTATTCTGCAGCGCTTACACTTGTGCCAGGCTGGGGCGGAAGGTTCTTGAAAGGCAGAGTGAATTTGAGGAGCTGCAGAGGGAGGAGGCAAATTACAGGGTATGCCTATGAAGCTGACCATAGGTTCTATCCAATGAAGGCTGAGACTAGAGTTGAGCGAACATACTCTGCTGAGCTTGATGCTCGTTCGAGTATTAGCGTACTCGATGGTGCTCGTTACTCGAACGAGCATCAAATTATGTTCGACCCCGCCCCAGTTTTAGGCTCCTCCGCACTGTGACGTGCCTGTTTTGGCCCCTCCCCGCTGCGACGCAGCGCGCGTGATTTGAAAGCTTTTTGCTCTGGCAGGAAGGGGAAGGAGAAGGGGGAGAGAGGGAGAGATGGGGAGAGAGGGAGAGATGGGGAGAGAGGGAGAGACGAACCAAGAAAAAAAAAAAAACACCTCGGGACCCGGCGTCCCACGTACAAACATGCTCGAGTCTCCCATTGTAGTCATGGGGGTTCGTTACTCGAGTAGAGCTCTCGAATTTTACGAAAAGCTCAACTCAAATAACGCGGACCCGAGCATTTGGGTGCTCGCTCATCTCTAGCTGAGACCACTGGCGTCACTATGGGGATACGGTTGAACCCGGGCATAGGAGTCCTAGGGGGGCTCATAAGGTCTCTCTTTTCCATATAGGGAGCCCAGTACTATGAATAAAGCATTATAGTTGGGGGCCCTGTTATAGGTTTTGCATTGGGGCCCAGGAGCTTCAAGTTACACCTGCGTTAAGGGGTTAAAAGAAGTTGAGGAGGGCCCCCCCAAGATAAACTTTTGCACTCGGCCCATGAGCCTTTAGCTACGCCCCTGGGTGAAACCCATGGTCAGTTTGATAGGACATGTACCTTTGGTAGTGGCTTTAGGGAGGTGGTGGAAGCGGAAAGAAGTAGTCCACAGGAGGCTGACACCACCTTCTCCACTAGACCCTCCATTTATCTAGGGCTACAAAACAGTTTTCTGTTTCAATGGGTGGTAGACATGCCTTAAATAATATCAGTATGGAAGACTGCATCTTGAGGCCTAAGTGGTCTGGCAAGTTTTGGACATTATGAGCCAAACCTTGGCAGTAATGGTCTGCCCAGTCCTCCCTTCTTTTTGCTTGCAAGTAAGCCAGGACACTTTGTTCTACTCGCAAGCCAGATATGGATGTTGCAGCTGATCTTCGCCCCCACCCCCCCGAGTGCTCCTTGACAGCTTCCAGCGCCTGAAAGAGGAGATAACATGGCAGCTGTCGCTGTCACATCCCCATCCTCCATTTCATTCTCTGGAAAGTTGTCAGAAGTCCTAATAGAAGAAGATACAGACTGTAATCAAACAGGTTTTTGAGTGCTGGTTGTATTAGCAAAGTTCAAAACAGGTAACAGATAGAATTCTAAAGTGATTAAACACAGGTAAATATCGTCTCCTCGTCATGTAGCAAACCTAGTGGGCAGAAAGTACCACCAGTATATGCAAGTGTTAAGTTAGAGATTTAATTTAAATCATGTTTGTGGTAATTTATAGGACACATGAAGGTACACCATGGGCCAAGCCTACTGTCACTTGCTCCACACAGTGTTCATACATTTTCCACAGCTAACAGCAAACCATACCAATGGGACATTTTACTATGGGCAAAATATAACTATTGGGCAACTTTAAACTTTTGTTCTTGTGAATTATGGCACATAGTGATTAACCAATTAAGGAGATTTTAAAAATGGCAATATAAATGCAGAAAATCAATACAAAGATGTAAAAGACTTACAGGGGCATGTCTACCACCCTTCTGAGAAACAGAAGAATGTTATAGTACTTGCAGGGACGTTTTGTACGGGCAGCAGCACCACTCCTTGGCTGGGAGATTTAATCCATTCGGAACTTATCCTTCACTGTATGGTATACAATTAAATAAAAGAAAAATATTCTCTGCCCCCAATCCCCTCCCCCCTCCCCCCCCCCCCCAAAAAAAATACAGCACCCAAAATGAACAGTGTGAACACGGCTATTAAAAAGTGTTTTTCAATTCACAGTTAACATGAGGCCGGCCCCAAATAATCTGCATAGATATGCATTGTACATTAGGGTATATCACATGTCAGTAAAAGTCGTATTTTTTTAATATATTGGCTTGCACATTTGGAACCTAATGTATTTGGATATGGAGAATTCATTTCTGGTATTATTTTCATAATCGCTGTCAGTGCTCATTTGGCTAGCAATATTCTCGCTGATATCAACAAGAGGTTCCAGAAACAGAATTGGCTCAAATTCAGTCTTTCTACCCAGAGTCACAACTTTGGAAAAGAGTCCACCAACCGTACCACACCAGCCTTTGTCTGAAGAGGTTGGTCCACCAAGCTTTGCCACAATATGATGGAGTGGCTGCTCATTGATGTGAAGCCAGCAGAAAGGCCTAAAAAGTTTTTGTTTTAGGAGTTCTTCAACACAGTGAAGCATGCCACCTTTCCAGCCGGACATCTCATTAGTGGTATTACTGCCAATTAGTTTGAGGCTAAGAAGATCTATACCTCATTCCTTTAACCAGTCAAATAATCCAATTGCACACTGTTGGTCCGGTTTTGCTGTTCTTGTTTTGGGTGCTTGTGTATAGTGAGCAAGATAGCGACCTTTAGGCTCTTCTGTAACGGTCATATGATTTTCCTTGATGGTGCATTTCCTGAAGGTGCCTGTGATCTCATCATACATAAGAATTAGAGTGTTGTCCTTCCTGCCATCAACAAAAATGGAATTGGAACATTGGAATTCTCCTCTGCCCCCGAGTACTTCATAGCACGCTCTTTGGCATGAAACACCTTCTTGCTATCACATATGAGGTGTTTCTTATCTTCACCTAGATGGCTTGCACACAGGCACAGAAAAAAAATCACCAATATTAACTAGTTTTATGACAAAAATAGTCAACTTTTAGGAAAAGCAGAAGTAAATTGCGTTTTTTCCGGTAGCAAAAATTGCTACCCCCCAATTTTTATTTTTTTTTACACCCAATCAACTCAGAATTTGTGAAAACATAAGAAAAATGACACTGAATTGAAAATAAAGCATAGAGGAGCATGACATACCCTATTGTACATGTGATCATTTACAGTAAAAATGGACACCTTCTAAAAGTACAGTGAAGCAAATAAAGCTGACTCTGAACAGAAAGGGTACAAGGAGTGCCAGACCGGTCATATAACACAATGTTTGTATTACACGTCCTTGCTAGGAGTCATAACTTGATAAAGAGGTTTCAGAGAAATTAAGCGGAAAAACAAAGTAATGAAAAAACACTTACTGAATTCTTTTCTCTGTTGCAATGTGGCATTGTCCCACCGGTCTTCAAACACAGCCTGGGCCACCTCCTCCCAGCAGGTGTCTTCCAGATGGCGATCTCTGTAAGTCCTCGCAGGTTGTATCCCACAAGCAAGGCTCCTGCTCCACCATATCCACCCCTCTAGGCATGGTGGACCCCACTGAGCATCTACTAAGCTCTCAAAACATCTGCCGTACTACTTCCCATTTGCTTTATTGCGTCCAGTTTATTGAATACGCGGCGTATGTCATTTTGTATTGCGCACTCCTTTCCGCAACCCCATTGACTTCCATGGAGACATTTTAAGCGCAAATATGCAGGAAAATAGAGCATTGTGTATTTTTTTTGCACAATTGAAAGCGTGTGCAAATTACACACGTGACCAAACCCAATTAAATCAATGGGATCTATTCACTGTGTATTGGGTGCGCAATGTGCGGCATATTAAACGAATTAAGCTTAATTGCCCATTTGAATCAATGGGAGCATGCTTACTTGTTTTTTTTTGTGTGCGCAAATACACGGGGCATGTGCGCACACACATACGCGGGCAAAATACACACATACTGAAATATTCAGCGCAAATGCAAGCGTAAATACACTTACACCTGTGTGAAGCCAGCCTTAGGCTCCTTCAACTGGAGGAATTCCATTGCATATTCAAACCCGGATTCTACGCAAAAATCTGCAGTGGGACCACCCCCGGCTTCCCCCACAAGTTGTTATACAGGTACGGAACTACAAGCACTTACCCCCGGGGCCAACAGGTCCATTCGGGGGGTGGATATACTGCGGCTGCAGTACCCTGAATTGGTGTAATACGCGTTTGTTGTGAATTATCTCGTCAGGGCAGTAGATACCTGTGTATAGGTTGATGTTTATATGACAAGTAACTTTCCTTGTATGTATCGAAAAATCTTGAATAAAATTTGATTTAAAAAAAAATAAAATAAAAAATCTGCAGTGGGATGTGCACTGTTTTAACATGCAGTTGAATGCGCCGTAGTTTACATTGTTTAGATTTTTTTGCATACAGATTTTGAAATTTGTGTCATGGAAAAAAAATTGACATGTCAATTCGTGACAGAGGGTGCTGCATGCGGATTTGCTACATTGAAAATAAAAAAATCTTGTTATTTGTATAGCACTTTCAAGTAATTTTTAATTACTACCCCACACCAAGCTGTTGACTCATTTTAACAACCTGGGAAGGATGAAAGGCTGAGTCGACCTTGAACCGACTACCGGAATCATTTACAGTAAAAATGGAAACTACTAAAAGTTCAGTGAAAAAAAATAAAGCCGACTCCAACAGAAAGGGTACAAGGAGTGCCAGACTAGTCATATAAAACAATGTTTGTATCACACGTCCTTGCTAGGAGTCATAACTTGCTACACATGCTTCAGAGACATTAAGTAGAAAATGAAAGTAATGAAAATATACGTTCAGAATTCTTTTCTCTGCTGCAATGTGGTGTTATTCCACTTGTCTTCAAACACAGCCTGGGCCACCTCCTCCAGCAGCACTTTTAAGTAATTTTTATTTACTACCCCCCCCCCCCCCCCCAAGCTGGGGACTCATTTTACCGACCTCAGAAGGATGGAAGGCAGGGTTGATCTTCAGCCGACTACCTGAGCCTTGCGGGGATGGAACTTGCAACCTTCAGGTTGTGAGCGAGGTCTGCAGAATGTGTCATCAGAAAATGACCAGTTGTATAACTTAAGTTTTTAAGTTAAAAATAGTTTGTAGGGTTTTTTTTTTAACACACATTTGTCACAATCTATATTTAGAACAAAATTCTAAAATCCTGCATTTTTCACACTGACCAAAGAGCCAAATACTAGTCTGACTCTTCCTGTTCAGTAGAGAAACTTTACAGCAGTCACCTCATTATCATCACAGGTAGGAATACACCTCTATATATCTACACAGGATCCACCATTCATAATAGGGTAGATATAAGCTGTAACTATCTACTCCTCCCCCTGCAAATTGACCCCTGCCCAGGTCACAGAGCATGCCTAGAACAGTCTCCCATTCAAGTCAACGGGTTCCCTCATGTCCATTGTATGGGTGGCCCATGAGGCTCCAGTAAAGAGTATCTGTAAATGCCCGATAGTCATATACAGAATAAAAAAATATCCACCATCAGAAAATGGAGTGTGTATCACTATCTGGTCTTCATTAGTTAAAAAAATATAGGCGATACATTCCCTTTATTACTTCCTACACACTGCATACTGTACCTGTAGTAATGCTGCATACGTTTCCTATACATGGTAGAAGCGTTGACTTTTACACTTAGCTTTATTTTGCACTTGGCATCTACTAAACATACAGAACAAGTTGAGTAAAGTTCTGTATTGCGAATTTTGTAATGCCAAAAGGAAGATCTCATTTGTATTTTTGGTCTTGTCCGTTTCCGTGTTGCAGTTCAGTGATCGGCAGTGGTACATCAAAACCTGGAATGTCACTCATCAGGGTCTACTAGAAAAACTGGTCTTTGGATTGAAGTGCTTTGTGTAAATGTCAAACAGAAATGCCCATTACAACACTGATGCAATTTCTGATACTGATGCCAAGTTGTGTCGACAAATAAGCAGCACATTACGAGTGCAGATAATGAACAAATTCAGGGTACATTCTTCATATATGGACATGGGTATTAGTCTTTCCCCTATGACTCCGCCCATGAGGTGTTTTAACTTAACCCCTAAACATGTCTCACCACAATTTTTGCTACTGATATGAGACAGATGAATATAAATACAGTGTTGAAAAACATTTTTTGTCAAGACACGCTTCAAGGGCGTGTTTGTAATTGGGGGTCAGAAGACCCCAAGGTGGTGGCTGGGCTCACCCTCAGTTCAAAGAACAGGGGACCTACCTCATGGGTTTTTGGTGCCTGGCTGCTAGATACCCTAATCGGAAGTGGATATCCACAGCTGCTTCACGTCTTCCTCCCAGGGCGATGCTTCTGGGATCAGTACCCTTTGTAGGGTGGTTGTGCCGTAGGCCCTAGGGTATGCCAAGTTGCCTGGCTGCTTCAATAATGAAAAAGGCTGTTGACATAGCTTGGCTCATTAACATTGCCAGTTTGACAAATCATCTGCTTTGCCAGGGGTACAATTTCATAAATATTATGATTGAACACAAACAGGATTTCGAGTAGTGAACCAAACAGTCTCTGTTCCTAACTAAGAACATTTATCCCACCCGAGTTTGTGTCCGCTAGCGTAGAAAATCTCTGACTGAGTCTGTGGGGGAAGAAGTGGTACCTGCTCTTCGAGGGTTAGCATTTGCTAGGTCAAGTCGGGAGCTCTGTGGTCGCAGCAGTCTGCATGGCATGGAAGGTGGTATGGTAGGAAGTCAAACCGGAGCACAGTCACTTTTGAATTTTCCAGCAGTCCCTCACATGAGGGCTTGATGCTGTCTGGCTGCCAGACCATTTCTTAGTACTGCTCAAATCGCGGTTCGCTTCAACCCTCCCCTCCCCCCCCAAGCCTTTCCTGGTTGTATACCTTTAATTTTTAAAATTCTTCCTCTCCTGCTGTAAGTAGATCAGAAAGAACACTCCACACCACAGATGAAGAACCCATCAGTCAGTATGACTGATGATTTTTGAAAAAAATTCAGTCCTCTAACTTGTAGAGTACAGCTATACACAAGTGTAGAATGAAAACAATACATTTCTAATCAATTTCGGTTATGAAAATTGTTTCATGTAAAAACGCTTTGATTTAGAAAAAACATTCACAAAGGTGCAGTTTAGATTCTCCCTAGCCAGCAATTTACCTAAAGGAAGTAAACTGCTGTCTGTGGTGAATCTAAATAGTAGACTTAATGACCTTCACATATAATCCAGTTAAAGGATCTTTGTCTGTTAGTAAAATGACACTCTGTTGGATTAACTTTGTAAAACAAGAACATTAAGTAAATAGTATACTACAGTATAAAGGAGTCTTGAGTGGTTAGGCCTAGGACACTTTGCGGGAACGTAATCTCCTAACCCTTTCCAATCCATTTATTTTTTCTCATCCATTCTCCCCAGCTCCAAATAAATTGGAGCTGGGGAGAATGGATGAGAAAAAAATACAATTTTCCCTTCACCCTCCTGATCTGACAGAGTTTAGGAGGGTGCAGGTGCTCACTGCATCAGGGGGGGGGGGGGGATATGATCACGGGGTCCTGATACGTTTATATGGTACCCGAAAACTTGAATATAGCCTCCAAGTCTGCCAGCTACAATGGCTTATGTGGCTGAGCCTTATTGGCTTTCTAATATAGTATAGTAGTGTATTAGATGAATAATAAAATATGGTGATATTAGAGTGCCCCAGTGGGACAAAAATAAAAAAGTAAAAAAAAAAAAAAAAAAATTGTAAAAAATAAAAATGCCAGTACCACACCTTTCTTCCTTTGCTATGAAAAAAACAAACAAACAAACAAAAAAAAAAGACATGAGGTATCGCTGCACAGTGCATGTCATTAGGAAACAATGCAACAGACATGCCGAAAATATTGGGCAAAACTATCTCACTTGACAAAAAACAAAATGGAAGGTGATCAAAACATTGCATAGATCAACAAATAGTCAATAAAAAAGTACCAATCATCCCACAAAAACAGTCCTCACACAGCACCACTGACAAAAAAAGAAAAATGTTAGGGATCTTTGAATGGAAATAAAAACCAAAAGATACATAAAAAGTGAAAAAGCTGCTGCACAGTGAAAAATAAAAAACATGCCAGAATTGCAGATTTTTATTAATCTTGTCTCTATAAAAAAATGGAATAAAAAGCAATCAAAATGTTAAATGTTCTCAAAACTTGAATAAACGAAGACTTGAGTTCATCCAACAAGCCTGCTTACAGCTCAGTCAATGTAAAAATAAAATTTCTATGGTCCTTGGAACGTGGCAGCACAAAAGCAAATCTGTAAAAAAAAAAGTGTGCTGTGTCCAAAAATGGCAAAACATAAAAAAAAAAAACTGGTGGGGAACATGTTTTTTTGTTTTAATTATTTTGGACACTCCTTTAATAAATTCTCCCCATAAAGATAATTAATAGTAAAAGAAACACAACAGAGGACCCTACGTTGGTTCAGAAGAGGTTTACATGTAAAGATATCGAAGATATCAATGAGAAGATAATGGCTTCTCAAGCTAAAAAATGGATAATCATCACTGTGTTGGCCCAACTTCACACAACAGTATAAAAACTTGTGCATGTTGTGTCTATAAAAAAAATGGACCGCGTGCAGTTCCATATGCAGTCTGTGTGTCTGTTTTTACTTGTATACGTCATACATTTTTTATGTCCGTAAAGAAAAACCTGAAACAGGACCCAACTAATTTTTTCTGCACTTTTTAGCAACGGATCTGTGAAATACAAAAATATAAATAATACATCGGTGTATTTTTACATCCCCATTGAATTGACTGGTAAGTCTCGATCGTAAATCGTATCAGAATAGTATGCCGTGTTTTTTTTCACACAATGTGTGTGAAAAAACAAAGTACGAATAGGCATATTAAAAGGGCCACTCTGGAAAAAACACATTTTTCCATCCCTGCCCCCCTCACCTGATTGCCTGTCACACTGAAGGTCTCTTCTGTGTATTGTAGCCACTTCTATGCAGTACATCCCCCTGTCTGATGCTTATCAGGCACCATCTTAAGGCCCCCTGCACACGGGCGGACATTCTGTGGAAACTTCCGCCCTTGGACGTCTGCAAAGGATTGCAATTGAAAACGCAATCCTATGCAGACAGCCGCGATTAGTCTGCATGAAAATACACGCGGAAAACAAATCGCGGTGTGCTCTATGTCTGTGCAGGATTTCTTCACTTTTTTTTCCAAAAAACCCAACGGCTCTCTCGTTCCATCTATATCCCTATGAGACAATTGTGAAGTTCCAACTGGTTGGCATCAAAGTTGAGGCCCTAACATAGCCCCTCGGTCTGCCATGTGTACAGGCCTATTGCCCTGTATCTGTTCTAGATTTCATACTTAGAGCTGTAATTCGCACATTTACTGCATGTATGATGATGGTGCCAGAACATTTCCTGTTGGATATCAGTCCGGAAATTAGAACTAGAGGTAACATAGTATGTAAGGCCGAATGAAGACAATGTCCATCTAGTTCAGCCTGTTTATCCTCCTGTGTTGTTGATCCAGAGGAAGGCAAAAAAAAACCCCAAGAGGCAGGAGCCAATGGTAGATGGTAAAATAAAAAACAAAGTAAAATGACGGGAAGGACTGCTCTATCGCGTTACACTGTTGATGAAAGGTGATAGCTGAAGCAATACCCATGGGAAAGTGTCAGGTGTGATGGTAATTCGTGTAATTACGTGTAAGTGAAATCTGGATATGTGCAGTGACTGGAAAAATAAATTTGTCTCCGGCTGTTATTCACTGGTGTTTAAAATAGGATCATTTTCTAAGATAATGACAAAGGCCTGTATAATAAATATCTGTGTATTCAGATGTGTAATCACAGGTGAGAATCATGACAAGTGAGCACAAGACAGGAAGGACAGGCTGCACACTGCACAGATGTGCCAATACTGTAGCTTGGGAATAGATATAAACTAGTTTGAGCAATTTATGTGCCTGATAGATTTCTAATCCTATTGTATTATCTTAACGACCAATGACTGATATATCTGTTATGGGTCACCAGGGGTATTGAGCAGGTTGAGGAGCTTGATCCATACCTAGTGACTATCTGCCGTTTTTTTTAATGGTTGCCAGCATCTGACACCGTTGGAACCAGCTCCAGTGAAGGCCGTTTAAATGCTATGGTCAATGTTGACCGTGGCATCTAAGCAGGTGGCTGGAGGGGTCCCTCCAGCATCCCATCTGCCACCCCATCATGATACGCTAATAGCTTGCCATGATAAAGTTGTTGGTCACACCTAGTTACCCCACTCATGTTTCTTACCTTTCTTCAAAACTGGTGGGAAAAATTGCGAATTGTATGTTAAGTATGGAGTGTGACATGATTTACAACTTTTCTATGCCATGAAACTGGTGCATGTCGCTTGATAAATAGCATTTACGTTTTCTGACATTTGAGCTGTATTAGCCCTTCTGTGGGATTGCAGCAGACTAGCATTCACTTCCCACATCAGAATTTTGCACACTTGCCCATTTTTTCCTGCTTCCAGCACATCAACTTCAGGAACTGACTGTTCACTTGCTGCCTAATATATCCCACCCCACCATAGGTGCCATGATCATGAGATAAATCAATGTTCCTTATTTTAGCCGTTAGTGGTTTTATATGGCGTATATTTTATAATGACATTAAGGCCTCTTTCACATGGGCAACAGCCATATTGCCGCTACAAAACCGCAGCATTGTTCCCGCGATTCTATAGCATCAGTGATGCTTTTTCTTGAAAATCATCTCACATCGCTGCTTCCTGCAATAATTAAAAAAAAATAAATATAAAAAAAATTAAAAAAAATTAAAAAAAAATCGCACAGTAAAAATCGCGTGGTTATTTATCGCGTCAATAGGCATTTCTCATGTTAAAAATGCATCACAATGCAGGAAAATCGTAAGTTTGTGCAATGCAATTAATAAAGAGGCTCCATAGGGAAACATGGAAGAAAATAAATAGCACATTGCAGAAAGAGAGCATGCTTCCCTTTTTTTTCTCTCGCAATATCACAAGAGTAAAAACATCAATAAGGTGAAAGATATCTCCAGTCTAACACTAAGGCTGAGGGTTATGCTACCTGACCTTCCTCTTTACTCTATTTATGCTGGTGTCATTGTACATCATACTGAGGCGGCGTTAATAAGCCATTGGGGGCAGACATCCTAATCTGATAGATCAGCAGCTATTAAGTTTAGCATTTAAGCAGTGCATGTGTTTGATAAGGGTCTATCATAATTATACTCAATTAAGGATTCTGTCTGGGATTATTTTATCCCCCCCATTTTCTTGGTCAGTCAACTAAGCTCACCTCTATTATTTGGTGTGTTTATTACTGCTATGGGTATGGTGCATACCATTCCTTTATTGGCTTAGCACCATGCAGATATTGCCCAAACTACAGTAGTATCATCTCTATACAAATTTGGTTCACAATAGGTTCCTGATGAGCTGTTAAAACGGCTGAAACGCGTCGAACCACAAACCATTTAACTTATGTCTACACATTCGGGTTAAATTTAGGGGGACAAGAACCACGGACAACATACTACTCAAGTGGTTCCTGCCTCAGTACTTTACTTTCTGGGCTCTTACCCGTTGAGTAACTGCAATTAAATCCACTCTTTGTTCAGTGTTTGGTCTTAACGCTATTGACCAACACACAATAAGTTGCCTATTAGTGTCTCAATTCCACTCTAATCTCAGACACTGACACATGTTATCATCCTAGTATCTTAGTGTCTGTGAAGTGTGAAAGGATTATAGCAGCTACTCCATCTTTATGTTTGTTTGTCTTGTTAGCCTTCTCTATCATTTTTTATATCAACCATTAAAAGTTATATTTTAGAATCTTACCTGTGAAGGTAATGTGAAAGAAACCACTGAAAAGCATGCGATTTTGTAACCAGTGTGAAACCGGCCAAAAAGTGAGATTTATAAAAAAATATATATTTGTTACATACTAACAAATGCCTCATAAAGTGGAAAGACACGATTCAGTCAAAGCATGGAAGGCTCATGACTTGGTTGCAACAAGCCTTATTAACACTAGCTTTTTAACTTTCCTTTTTCCTATCCATTTAGAGCCATCAGTCACTTCAGTGAGTTTGGTATGGATCCATGAAGTTATAACATCTATGAGCTCATACTACCATATGTCATCTATTTCAAACAGGTCCATAATACAATTTAGCGCATGCACCCTTATAGTGTTTGCTGGCTGTTAGTCATGTGTTGAACCTCTACATTTTTTCAGCTAAAGGTTAAATTAAATTGGACAGTGACAAGAATTTTTTGCCCCAACGCTTTTACTGTAAATGATTATCACCTCCCAATTTGGCCAATATGGTGGTAGTCAAAATAGGCAGAATTGACCAGATGCTTAATCCCAAAGACAGAGTGAAAACAGAGCCCTTTGGCCGGTTTCACTCCGCTAAGAATCTTGTGCGAGTTTGGGCATTGCAAGACTCACATCTCACACGAATATGAACCCCACTCTTTTGAATGGAGTCATATACATGAGCGATGTCCAATCTTTTCCTTAGAATGCTTCACCCATTGTTTTCAATGGGACAGTAAAAGATGTGCACACGAGTGGAATGCAAGGTTTCCCACTGAAAACAATACAAAACACTTGCCGATCATCTAACATGCTTGAAAGCCGCGCAAGAAGATCACTACTTCACAGAAGTGATGGGAGGCGTTTTTACCAGAGTAATGCCTTGCATTGGCGTGAAAATGCATGCTGGCGAACACAATATTGGGCCGAGTTTGTCAACCCGATATTGCGCTCACCCGTGTGTAGAAAGCCTTTAGTTGATCACTATACAGAGTGAAGGAGGTCATGTATGTCCAAAAAAGAGTAACGTTGATTATGATTACCAACGCTGCGGCGGCTCAGTTGTGCGACCATCGGCCACATGTTACTGCCGCAGCATACAATTCTGGCCTAATTGTAACTAAATTGAGTGTTGGCATTGGATCATTCTAGCTTCACAGATGTGTAGCTAATGATCTGTAAGAAATGTTGTCAGTTGTTGCCATCTATAGTTGTCTTCTGGAATTACAATGATTTGTCTTTTTGTTGAACTATTTTACGCCTACCCAGACATTTCACCAGCCATGATATCTTCATTGATCAGGCTACCTAGATGTCACATTTAAAACACTGCAATTACACTTTCTCTGATATACAAAGGAATTGTGATGATGGATGTAACTAGTGCAGATTTCTGATTACTTTATAGACATAAAATAGCCAAATGCCATATAAATGGAAATGTCAGATAACCCTCTCCTGGATGTAGATAGCAAGGTTAAAGCTACAGCAATAAAAAAAAGGCGTTACAGTTTTACATGGCTTTTGAAGAGCAGTAAAGCTGTGGAATAATAATAATATATAAATAAAGCTCTCTAGTAATCCCACTTGATAGCATGTGCAAAAAATATTCTATAAAATTACTTACTAAAATAAATAATCACACAAGGGGATAACTACCGAGGGGCCCTTGTGGCAGCAACCAATCCCCGACCAATGCAGTCACCATTAAAAGCAATAATCTGTAAATGAAGTACAAAACACCTACACTGCATTCAATATCTCATATAGGCATATGCCAATCTCTGTAGCTACCTCAAAAGGTTAAACTGGAAAAAGTGCAACAAGTTTAGTGTAAAGTCACTACAGTGATATTTCCTCCAACTGAAAGTTATCCATCCAGATATAGATTATATGCTACTAGTGCTGATGTATATCACAAGTCACTCAATAAGTACACCTCCAGTGCGACCAATTTAGGAAGTTTGCCCTCGGACTGATGTGGATCTTTTGGAGCACTCCCTTTCCTTAATCTGTTGGGGCTGGGCATCTGGGATAGAAGGGGTTTAACCCTTTGCAATCCAATTTTGGATTCAGGGTTTCCTAGGGGGCTTTCTCTTTCTGCCATTATAAAATGGCACCATCTGCTGGCTAGAGCCAGTACTTCGATATTGGACATGCTGGAGAGGCCCCCAACAAAAGAGCAGCTGGCTATATACAGTAAGGATACCCTACCGGACGTCTTCCGACGTTGGAGCTGTACAGCCTTTAATCAGAATGTCTTCAGATGTCAGACAGTGGATAGGAAAGGGTTAAATGAAATCCCTTCTCCTTCAGAGCCTAAAATTAAAAAGCCGCCTCTGGGGCTCCTCACACCTTTCTCTCTGACAACTCAATCCTCCAGTCTGGTTTCCGCTCTCCACACTCGACCGAAACTGCCCTCACAAAAGTAACCAATGACCTGATGATGGCAAAGTTGAGAGGTGACTACTCTCTACTAATCCTCCTTGACCTCTCTGCTGCATTTGACACTGTCAACCATGATGTCCTTCTTACAATGCTCTGCTCTATCGGCCTAAAGGACACTGCTCTCTCCTAGTTCTCCTCCTACCTCTCTCATCGCTCTTTCAGTGTCTCCTTCGCTGTCTCTATCTCCTCTCTACTTCCTCTCGCTGTTGGGGTCCCCCAGGACTCTGTCCCATTCTCTTCTCTATCTATACTGCTCCAACTGGACAAACCATCCACAAATTCATGCCTGAAAGCGCTGCGGAATAAGTTGGCGCTTTACAAATAAAGATTATTATTATTATTATTATATAAATTCAACCTCAAATACCATTTCTACGCTGGCGAAATCTAACCATACATCTCCTCTCATGAGATCTCTGAACCATTCCTCAAAAAAAAAATCACTGTCTGCCTGCTGTCTCTAATACTATGTCCTCCCTTTTTCTCAAACTTAACCTCTCTAAAACTGACTTCCTCGTCTTTCCACCTTCCAACCGACCTCCCCTCAACATCTCCATTCCAGTGTCACCATCATAACCCCCAAACAGTATGCCTGCTGCCTTGGGGTCACACTGGACTCTGACCTCTCCTTTACCCCCCACATCCAATCTCTGGCCCAAACATGCCACATGCACCTCAGAAATATTGCTAAAATACGGCCGTTCCTAACCATGGACACGCTAAAGACACTCGCAGTCGCCCTCATCCACTCCCGGCTTGACTACTGCAACTCGCTACTCATCAGCCTCCCCTGCACCAGACTCACTCCACTCCAATCCATATTAAATGCTGCAGCTAGGCTCATTTTTCTATCCAGCCATTACTCAGATGCCTCTGCACTATGCCAGTCGCTGCACTGACTGCCCATCCACTGCAGAACTAAATTTAAACTCCTCAACCTCACTCACAAAGCGCTGCATGGTGCTGCGCCACCATACATCACCTCCCTCCTGTCCGTACACCATCCAGCCCGCTCATTCCGATCCCCTAACACATTTAGACTAAACACCCCTGTAATAGGAACCTCACATGCTGGCCTCCAGGACTTCACCAGTGCCCATTAGCAGCTTATTACCTTCATTTGCATGTAAATGAGCCTCCCTGAGCTAAATGCAGAGAACAGCAGGTGGTCTGTTATCTGCATACAGCTCCTCTGTTCTGCCACAGGACTGCAGCTGAATACAGTGTTATCAGCGCTCCCACGGAGAATCACATGCAGTCCCTGCTATCAACTCTCTGGCTGAACAATGGATTTTAAACTCAACTAAAAATCATCGTTCAGCCAAAAAGCAAATGATGGTAGCATTTACATGCAACGATTATCGCTCAAAAGACATCATTTGAGCGAATTTTGAGCAATAAGTGTTGTGTGTAGATGGGGCTTTACACAGCAAGTCCTTCCAGCACTACGTACAGTCACTACAACAGAGTCTATATACTTCCTCCTCATAACATGCCCACTTATGCACCAATGCCATGGCACAACACTCAGTGCCATCGCACTGCTCCTTACATCAGCGCTGAGGCCCACTTTTCTGTACAGGCTGCAGAGCTACGCTTTCGGTGTATGTTGCGAGTTCATGAAAGGAGTCTGGATCCGTGACTCCTATAAAGCCCAGAAGGAAATGATACTATTAGGGCTCGTTCACTCGAGCATAATTGTATTTCGGTCGCACAAATATGCTGCGTATTTGCGCAATAGAAAATCACTTATGCCTGCGTATTTGGGCACGCAAAAAAAACGCAGATGGGCCCACTGAAATGGTGCACAAATATGCAGTAAGTACACAGGTTTCCAGCGCATTTACTGCATATTTGCACGGCCCATTCACTTCAATGGCCTATTGGGGTGCGTAGTACGCAACAAAATAGGTCATGCTATGTGAAAATATACATTCATGTGAATGAACTAATTGAAAACAATGGCTTCTATTCACTGCATATTATGTACGCAAATATGCTTGTGTGAACAGGCCCTTACTAGACTGTCTTACAATTACAATCGGCCCTTTGAAGCTCACCATAAGACTGATATGGCCCTCAGTGAAAATGCGTTTGACACCCTTGCACTAAAGTAACAACGACTTCATAAAAGTTTCTGTGCGAACAACAGGTAAACAACTGTATCAAATTAACTCCAGCGAAGCCGGGGATATCAGCCAGTAGTTATATAAAGTAACGTGTGCTAAAAGTAGTCAGTAGTAAATAGACAGAATTACACTGTACAGGCTACAGAGCTACACTATTAGTAAAGCTGTCTCCTGTACATTGAACCTGGAGTAGAATCTCACTGGAACAGTAGTGCTATCAGCTTGTACGTACAGTGCAGCAGAGGAGTTATTACCACTGCTTAGAAGTATGGACAGCAATACTCTGCAGCTGAGATCATGCTGGCAGTGTGAAACATGCACTACACAGATGTCCCCTTTGACTTTAGAGTGGGACTATGACAGTAAATCACCCCATCAGCAGTCTGACCCAGGGGATCATGGCAATGTCTCTACCTTCCAGCCAAACCTGTGTGTTCAGCCAGTGCTGGGTACTGAGACTGAACTACAGCTTCACAAAGTCTGTGCTGACAGGAGATCAGTGGCTTGTCCATAGTAGCCACAAGAAAGGAGGCCATGGATAGGTGGACAGGATACATGGAAGGCTGAATCTTTTCTCAAGAATACTATATATGAATCTGCTCAGCTCCTCCTGCTCTAGAATAGTACTGTTGTACCTTGACGCCACCGGAAGCTAGGGGTTTGACAGGGCTTGCATGGAGGAATGCCCCTGTCACTCCCCTAGCTCTCGACTGAATTCTTGAAGGTCCTAGCAGCCTCTGTATTGATTTTTGGCTGGCCTGGAGGGTTAGAGTTAGTTTTCCTGTTAGGCTTACATTATTAGCTCCTAAATGCTTCCATGCTACAGCTGTAACACCTGTAACATAAAAGCATTTAGAGGTAATAATCTAAGCCTAACAGGAAGACTAACTAACCCTCCAGGCCAGCCAATACAGACACTGCAGCTATCACTCTCCCCGGAGCAGACGTCTCTCCCCCTTCCATCTCTCCATAGCAACCGCTACCTGCCACCTCCGCTGACAGTGTACATCATGGTGGCACTGGAGGAATCCCCCTGCTATTAGGCTGTGCCTCCGCTCCCTCACTGCGCCGCCTGCCGACTTTTTTCACCCGGTGTGCCGGCTGTCTGCTCCGTCCTGGCCGCTGGCTCCCTACTGCTGACAGGTGGGTGGCCCACTCACTGTGTGTTCTGCTGTGCTGCCACCACTCCCACTGTTGCTGCTGTCCTCCCCAACGGACTGCCATGTCAGGATGGCGCTTAGGAGATTTAACAAACTCCTAGCCAATCAGAAGCTGGGGGCGTTACGAAATTTGAAGACTGCTATTATGTCGCCACCCATAACTTCTGGTGGCGACATAATACAACAGTACCCTCTATAACATCATACCTGCAGTTTGGACAGCATGCTCGAGCAGATAGATTGCCTTTAATAACTGTCTTAACCTTTGGAATATAAGATGCATAGACCTTTTTAGCAACATTTTGTGTTGCTAAAAAGTGCATCTTATAGTCCGAAAAATACAACATATGAAATTCTAGGTGTTTGCAGTGTGGACTACATCTTGGGCCCAACACAGGAAATAGTTCTTATGGTCTACCCTCCACCTATAGTGAATATATGCATGTCCACATTTAATTACATTCTATCTGTAGCTGCTAAGCTAATACCCATTTCCAGAAGACATCTAACCACAGACTACCTGTGCTTTTGTAGCATGCACGCCACTCATACTTGCAGTTCGCTCAGTCAGAGATCCTTTGGTAAAAAGGTCCAAGTTTGCATTTTGCAAAGATCATAGCAGGGTTATGGCCAATTACAAAGAAATACTTTGACTTGTTCAAACAGTTCACCATACATAGTATAACTTGTCAGTAATTTGGTATTTACACTTCCTTTTCTCCGAGTGCTTTGTACCTATTTCAACTTGTAGGAAGAGAGAGAACTCTATTACTTGACTTGTCTGCCAAGGGCATTCTAGGTTTGTAGCTAACACTTTTAACCCCGTCTGCTGGATCTGTATGTACAAGCCTCTCACTAATCCTCAGGGCAGCCAGTCTCTTATTATCCTCTGGTTCGCTTTACCTCTGGGCGGAAGCTTCCACAGATCGTGAGGATAAGACGACAGAGTATCTTCCTCAGGATTACTTACAGCAAATTGTCTAGAGGGTGAATTTTACACATCGCGATTTTCTCACGGCGATATCGCAGCTTTGTTCCTGCATCGCTGCTACCCATGAACATGGCACGATTTTTTTTCTTGCAACATCGCATGAGTGAAAACATCTCTAATGTTAAGGAAACCATTGAAAAGCATGGGCTTCACAAACATGTGCTGGAGAAAGAAAAAAAAAAAAACGCACGATTTTGTCGCCTACGTAAAATCGGCCTCAATATTGATCCACTAATATAAAATGCAATTTTTATTATTTTCTACTAAAATTTAATTGTGTGTTAGGCTGCATTCACACGAACGTATATTGGCTCGGTTTTCACGCCGAGCCGATATACGTCGTCCTCATCTGCAGGGGGGGGGGGATGGAAGAGCCAGGAGCAGGAACTGAGCTCCCGCCCCCTCTCTGCCTCCTCTCTGCCCCTCTGCACTATTTGCAATGAAAGGAAGCGGGGTGGGGCTAAGTTCCGAGAATTAGCCCCGCCCCGTCCCATCTCTCCCCATTGCAAATAGTGCAGAGGGGCGGAGAGGAGGCAGAGAGGTGGCGGGACCTCAGTTCCTGCTCCTGGCTCTTCCATCCTCCCCCCCCCCCTGCAGATGAGGATGACGTATATCGGCTCGGCGTGAAAACCGGGCCGATATACGTTCATGTGAATGCAGCCTTACAGTAATTAAAAAACACAAAGTCAATGACAAGTAGTCTTCTATCTTCATATAGCATTGATTCATGATTGCAATTAATGTATCTGGGCAGCTGCAGACACTACCATATATATTGCAATGAATAGAAGGCTGAAAAGCTGAATCATTATTTAAATTTGGGACGACAGCTTTCCGGAAAGGCATTATCAGGGGTAAAATGGTATATAGACCATGCTAGAATAATATACTTCTACTAAACAGTGCCTAAATAACATTGATGCACAATGCATAAGTGAACACTACTATCTGCAGTAACAGCTCCATACAGAAGTAATGTAAAACAGTGCTATACAATGCCTAAATAATAGTGCGTTGCAGAAAATATCAAGCAGGACCCCATCAGCAGGAATAGCTGATACACCATGTGCAACTGCACTGGTCCAACATAAAGGCTATTCCTGATTGAGGTATACTTATATTCTAGAAACTAGAATACCCCTTTAAAAGGGAACTTGTCATGTACTTTATGCTATCCTCAGTGAGTGCAGCATAAAGTAGTTGTCCATCACTTATGGGGGAAAGTGCAGTGCTTTGTAACAACTTACGGCATGTATCTGTATGTTCCAGCAGCTCCCAGCAAGAGACGAGTCCAGTTTATGAGGTGCTGCTTGTCCTTTCCTGACTGATAGTTTAATACTAATTAGAAAACTACCAATTATGGAGGGTGGAGGGCTAGCAGCACCTCATAATAAGTATGACTCATATCTTTCCAGGAACTGCAGGAACAAGATTGGCTGAATAATTGCTTGAAAAAGTGAGTTCAAATGATAGTTGTTCAGTGTAAACATGGCCACCGACATAGTGACGAGTAAGAAGTTACTAGTCGTTTCATTTGAGCCCACCAAAAAAAAAGAAAAGTAGTCACTGGTTGATTAAACATCATCTGGTGTAGAATCAGTCATTCATATTTACATGATTTGCATGGAGATCCCCGCTACAAACAACATGTCAAAGAACTAACAAAGTATCATTGCTTTGTGTAAAAACAAAGAAAGATTGTTTTTGTACAATGCAACAACTTTTCTGAACAGTTGTCCCAACCATAGTTGCTCTGCGCAATGGTACCTTTAAAAACCACTGCACATTACCCCATAAGAGACAGACTGCTGAAGTCATCATGTCTGTCACTACTTTATTCCACCGCACAGTGAGAGCAGCATAATGTACAGGACAGGTTCCCTTAACCCCTTCAGTGGCAGGTTTAGGTAGTCTTCAGCACATTTCAACCCTGATTTTTAGGAGATTTTCCAGGCATGCCACTAAAGGGGTTAAGGGAGGATATTATTTATAGAACTGAGTTATACATCCTTAGAGCGCATTCAGACGACCGTATATCGGCTAGGTTTTCACGCCCAGCCGATATACGGCGTCCCTCTCTGCAGGGGGAGGAGGCTGGAAGAGCAGGGAGCAGTGCTCTGAGCTCCTGCTCCCTCACTGCCCCTCGCGACTAATTGCAATGAGAGGGGCGGAACGGGGGCAGAGCTAAATTCCACTGCGTAGCTCCACCCATCCCATTGCAAGTAGTGCTGAGGGGCAGAGAGGGGGGGGGGAGCTCAGTGCACTGCTCCCGGCTCTTCCAGCCTCCTCCCCCTGCAGAGAGGGACGCCGTATATCGGCTAGGCATGAAAACCCGGCCGATATACAGTCATCTGAATGCGCCCTAAGGGCGAGCACCCACTGGCGTTTTTTTACCTGCGTTTTGCGTTTTTCCTGCACAGGCATAGAGATAACATGTGTTCCTGTCCACTGGCATTTTTTTTGCGTTGCGTTTGCGTTTTTAACATAGGAACTGTCAGTTGCATATGTGTCCTTATTTTTCTCCTAATGCACCCATGAAAGTCAATGGAAATTAATGGAAAAGCCGCGAAAACGCCGCAAAAAACGCGCGGAAAAATCGCGGGAAACGCGGCAAACGCCAGTGGGTGCTCGCCCTTAAATAGACATCATACTAAAAAAAAAAAAACTAGTACACATATAATTAGAAGACTGCAAACATTTTTGAACAATAGTGTGAACCTTACCTCTATATTAGAAGTACATGACTGCAGAGATTTGCACATCTTTATGAAACATAGCTCCTGGAAAAGGAAACACAGTGCAATCATTTGCATAAATTCTGTAAAAAAATGGTGTAGTCATTTAGAGGTATACTATATAAAACCAAGGTCAAGTCTATGTGTGGTGCTTGTGCAGAGTATTGTACATACTTATATAAGAGCAGCACGAGCCAAGTGTGGTATATAAGGTAATGTAATACTCATGTTGGGTTTACTTTTTTCAGTAGTTGATGTGTTCCTTAGATGTCCTCAGTGTTCCTCTGAACCCCTAACTTTACTGCACTTAGGACGCCTTCACAATGGTGAGAAAATCATGCGAGATTTGTGCGTTGCGAGACGCACAAATATGAAACCCATTCTTTTAAATGGGTTCATTCACATTTGCAATGTTTTCCTACATGGCACGGCAATGTGATGCAGGAAACACATTTTGGCATGTCCATCTTTTTTTAGGACAACGCCCACTGTTGTTAATGGAGTCAGCGGCAGCACCGCCAGCCCCATTGAAAGCAATGGGAGAACACCACGACCCCTTGCTGCAGCAGGGGATTCCTTCAGCCCTGCAGGGATGCGAAGCGTTCACATCCAGGGGTTTCCAGATGTTTTTAATGGGGCTGTCGCAGCAGCTCCAGCTCCGTTGAAAACAGTGGGAGAAGATTGCGATCTCCTGCTGGGGTTGTGACAGCTCTGGGATAAGGCGAACCCTCGCATGGGTTCGAGGCTGTTTCCATGTGAGAACGCCTCACATCCAGGGGTTTTCAGAAGAATTGGGATGGCGATATTGCCGTGAATCATGGCCCAATATCACCCTTGCCAGTGTAAAGGAGCCCTTGAGCCCTTTACCATGTACAGAACAACTTGACAATGGCCAAAATTGTGGAAACCTTCTAAAAAAAAAAAGGCATTTTTGATGTTTGATGGCTTATAACTCCAGGTTTTTGTAAAAGTACCAAATAATTATATATCATTGGAAAGATAATTAATGCAACAAATTTGTGAGAGAGTTTGTGGTGCAACAACAGCTACAGGCAAGGAAATTAAACATGTTTAAAAAAAAAAAAAATTCTAAAATTTGCAGCATGTCAGTTAGTTAGGAAGCCTTTTGGGCTTACTATGCCTTCCCATGGAGTAAACCATGTTTTTTTAGTTCTTCAGGTGTTATCATATGAAATTAATATGGCATTATTGTTTCTGTTATTGGTGTTTTATTCATCAGGCTGCTTGTGATCACATGGAAATTTCACTGGCAGAAGCCGTTGCAGCCAAGATTGCACAGGGAGAGATGGCAGCTGCGGAATACAGACGTTGAACCCATTTCAAAACCCGCGCCAAATGGCGCGAGTTTTGAAGCCGCATTTCTGCCATGGAAATCTTGCGGTATTTCCGTGCGGTCATTGCATGAAATCTCCACAGGATTTATACCCCGTGTAACCGCAGCCTAAGCCTGGGTTCACACAGGGCGGATTTTCTGCAGTTCTGCCCCGGTTTGCCGTTGCATATCCGCACTGCGGCAAAACCGCTGCGTTTGCAGTGCAATGCAGTACAAATGTGTTTGGGCAAAAAGTTGTTCTCACAGGACGGATTTTTTCCGCACAGCCGCAGTGCGGAAATGCAACTGCGGCGCGGTTTTTCAAGACGCAGCATGTCCATTCTTTTGTCTTTTACGCAGCACTTTTTTGTCCATAGACCTCTATGGACGCAGCAAAATCCGCACCAAAATATGCTGCAAAAGTTTAAAAAAAACGCAAGAAAATCCGCAAGACAAAAATAACCTTTGAAGCGGTTTTGCCGCAGAAGCAGTTCTTCTGCGGCAAAACCGCAACAAATCCGCCCTGTGTGACCCTAGCCTAAATGGTACCATTAAAATAAATATGTTGATGGAAAGATAAGGCAGGGACAAAAAAATGAAAATAAACTGCTGTCTAATGGTTTGATTAGGGGAGTGAGTATATTAGGACAATATCTCCTTGCCAATCCATTAGCCTGCAAGACAAATAGAATCCACAAGTCGTTTTATTTAATTCATAGGTGTGATGCCACGGCACAGGAGCAATGCCAGAAAGGAAGGGTAATACACCAGGTATGCAAGTAGTAACTGGCTGGCACAGCATGAGAAGAGTTCGTTGCCGGGGAAGAGTTGGCAAGCAGACAGAAAGTGCGCGGAGTTAATTAGCGGGACGCCTGGGAGGTTGGTGGGTGTATGGAGACGTGTGTGGAGCAGAGAGGTGTGGTGCAGGGTTAGGCCCCCTGTTCACGGCCTAGGCGGAATATTAATGGCGATATTCCGGGATGGGGAGCAGCACTGACAGGTCTCCGAGATGTGCCTATCTAAAAGATAGGCTCACCGCAGAGAATCGCGTCAATCGCAGCATTCCACAATTTAAATCCTGCAAGTGGAGAATCGCTATGGTTCTCCGGTCGTGGACGCTGGCCCTGCGCTTCCCATAGCAACGTTATGGAAAGCTTTGCAGAGCGTAATATACAGGCAATTTATCGCCAGCAGATCATTACCTGTGGACAGGCAGCCTTAGAGGAGGAAGAAGTAACCAAGAGACCGCAGCGGCAGAGAGCGATCTGCAGTCAGAGAGCCCCAAGCTGTGGAGCCCAGAGTCAGAGAGCAGTCAGTCCACAGGGAAGTACACAAGATAGTTGGTAACAAGTGTCTACAGAGAGATTGTGTCCATAGAAGGAGGCATCTGCAACAATACCACTAACGGGAGATAAGAGAGACTGTTCTTGCAAGTAAATCAGCCGCCCCCGCTTTTCTGACTACCTAGTATACTTAGTATGCATCATTAGTCTAAGACACTACACCTGCTTGGATTAACCAGTGTTGTCCATGTGAGCAGAGCTGACTACCAATACATACATACATACAATATGCCTAAGGGTGAAGTCACACGAACGTATACCGGCTCGGTTTTTACGCCGAGCCGATATACGTTGTCCTCGTGTGCAGGGGGGAGGATGGAAGAGCCAGGAGCAGGAACTGAGCTCCCGCCCCCCTCTCTGCCTCCTCTCCGCCCCTCTGCACTATTGGCAATGGGGAGAGGTGGGACAGGGGCGGGGCTAATTCTCGGAACTTAGCCCTGCCTCCGCCCCGCCTCTTCCCATTGCAAATAGTGCAGAGGGGGACGGGAGCTCAGTTCCTTCTCCTGGCTCTTCCATCCTCCCCCCCCCCCCCTGCACACGAGGACAACGTATATCGGCTCGGCGTAAAAACCGAGCCGATATACGTTCGTGTGACTGCACCCTTAGGTAGTTAGAGAGGCTGTGCGGCCATCTTTGTTTGTCCAGGCCCGGGGGAAGGCGGGGGCTTTAAATTCAGAGATTATTAACTTAGCCACTTTTGGCTTCAGCCCATTTTTTGTTATTTCTATTTCATTTTTCCATCCCCACTTCCAAAAATAACATTATTTTTCTGGTAAATAGCCACATGACAGCTTGTATTTTGTGAGAGGAGTTGCATTTTTCAATTATACCTAGAGATGAGCGAGTGTACTCGCTAAGGGCTTATTCAGATGACCGTATATCGGCTGGGTTTTCACGCCGAGCCGATATACGGTGTCCTTGTCTGCAGGGGGAGGAGAATGGAAGAGCCAGGAGCAGGAACTGAGCTCCTGCCCACTCTCTACCTCCTCTCCACCCCTTGCCATTATTTTCAATGAGAGGGGTGGGATGGGGGAGGAGCTAAGTCTCCGTGCTTAGCTCCGCCCCATCCCGCTCCTCCCATTGCAAATAGTGGCGAGGGGCAGGGAAGGGGCGGGAGCTCAGTTCCTGCTCCTGGCTCTTCCATCCTCCTCCCCCTGCAGACAAGGACACGGTATATCGGCTCAGCGTGAAAACCTAGCCGATATACGGTCGTCTGCATAAGCCCTAAGGCTAATTACTCGAGCAAGTATTGCCTTTTTCGAGTACATGCCCACTCATCTCAAAAATTTCGGGTGCCTGCAGGGGTTGAGTTGTGAGTTATGGAAGTGAGCATGGGGGAGCGAGAGAGGGAGATCTCCGCCCCGTTTCTCCCCCACTCTCCCCCGCTGCCCCCTGAATCTTTTTGGATGAGCAGGCATGTACTCGAAAATGGCAATACTCGCTCGAGTAACTTGCCTTAGCGAGTACGCTCGCTCATCTCTAATTATACCATTTAACATATCATATAATATATTGGAAACATGTGAAGAGCAATTCCAGTGATTTTTTTACTCATTCATTATGTAGCTTGTGTATACGAGGCTATTACAAATGATCTTCCTGATGTGAAATACTCATAACTCATGTTTAATGTTACATACATTTGCTATCAATGGAAACAAATGCAAAAAGTTTTGTTGCACAACATTAAAAATGTTTTGAACATCAGAGGCGCTCAATGTGGCCCCCTTTGAACAAGGTCCTGACCTACATGTAATAGCGTATCATGATTGACTGATGCAATGGCTTCTGTGATGTGTCCTCGCATATGATGCATGGTGGGTGGTAAGAGTGGCATGGAGACTCTAAGGCCTGCCTCACACAGGCGCTTTTCACCACGATTGGTGCGGCATTCTGAGCTCCGCTCTATTCGTGGTATAACGCGACCATTGTTTTCAAAGGAGCCTTGCAGACATCCGTTCGATTGCGGCACTTTCCAGCGCCACGATTTTTGAGTGGAGTCTGTTCTATTTTTAGCGTTTAGTGCACCACAACCATGATGAGGTAGGCTAAACCCCCGCTGTTGGCCGTAGGGAGCTGCAGGCGGCAAAAAGGTGAGTCACAGGTGCTGCAGCCAATGACAGAGCTCAGTGATCGATCGGTTACAGGCTGGAGCAGCCTGTAAATGTGATGTCGCCAACCCAGAGCGGTGGTGCAGGACACTGAGGAGCAAGAAGAGGTGAGTATATGCCTATTTATTATGTTAGAGGATGGGGTCGGGGTTTGCAGGGGAGCTACAACTCAGACAACCCCTTTAAATTATTGATAGATATGGTCTGCACTACCAAGACGGGTCACTGCAGAAGGAACAGAGATATTTGTCTAAACATGGAGTAGAAGAAATCTTCTGATGTATGTTATTTTTCTACGAGCGTTCAGAACACCTAGAGCAATGGTTCTCAACGTGCGCATTATTGCCTTCTCAAGGGGGCGGTGAAACGAAAAGGGGCGGCAGGGGGGCATTGGAACATAAAGGAGGAGTTATGTGTTTGCTTTGTTGATTTTTTTTTTCATCTAGTAACTACATTTTTCTAAAAATTGGTGAAATTCGAAAAAGACGAAAACCAAGGTAATTATTTGCATATGACTCACTTACATGTAACGGGAGTTGTGTGCAGCCTGCGTGCCTCTATCATATAATGTATGACTTTTATAACTCCATGACTCTGCTACAGATCAATCACACTTCATAGCACTGGATAACCTACAGCACAACCTAACCCACTGTATTCCATAATGCCACTGATTTCCTGAAAACGCTTCAAGCTTTCACTTGTGTGGGTCTCTGGGAGTTGTAGTCTTAGTGGATGCCAAGTGTCTTTTCAGAACACTGATATAAACTACAACTCCCAGAGACTCACACAATTGAAAGTTCCAGCCAATCAGCGGCATTATGGAATACAGTGGGTTAGGTTGTTCTTTAGGTTATCCAGTTTGATTGATCTGTAGTGGAGTCATGGAGTTATAAAAAGGCATTCATCATTATATGATAGAGCGACATAAGCAGTGCATTCTTGAAGCATACTTTATGAAAATGGCTTAGAAGAAGAAATGCCGTCAATATTCAAATGAATACTTGAAATACGTATTCATCCCTTCTCCTATAAATGGACAGCTTCCCTTGTCCCTCATTTGTGAAAAGGCATTTTCAAAAATGCATTCAGACAAAGTGGGTAAGCCTATTTCATGTTTCAAAGGTTTAAAGTCAATGTTTGAGAACCACAGCACTGTAGGCAAGCTATTTGGAAAATCTGCTCTCAATGCTGACAAAGACCTCCTTGCTTCCTATAAAGTTTTTTTTTATTAATGGCACAATATGGCAGATCACGTATTATTGGGGAAACACTTGTGTTACCCAGAGTTAAAGAGATTGTCAGTACTATGGTGGGGCCTGTCATGTGTGCCATGGTGAAATCAATTTCTTTGAGTAATGACACTGTTTCAAGAAACATTGATGAGATGGCTGCTAATGTGGAAGAAACGCTTTTGGACGTGTTAAAGTACACAGAATTTGTAATGCAATTTGATGAGTCAACGGTTAGAGACAATGAAGCATTGCTGCTAGCTTACATTTGTTTCATTAATTGGAATGAAGACATAGTGAAGGAACTGTTGTTTAACAGAAATTTAACCACCAACACGAAAGGCTCCTCAATATACAAAAGAGTGGAAGAATTTTTCCAAGAAAAAACATCCCGTTAACTAGTGTACTTGCTTGTGCAACCGACGGAGCTGCATCCACGATTGGTCGATATCGCAGATTTATAGCCCATTTAAAATCTGCTATGCCCGGTATAATGGCAGGCCACTGTGTGATCCATCGGCAGCACCTTGTTGCTAAATATTTATGTGAGAGATTGCATGATTCTCTGCGCTATGTAATTAATGCTGTCAACAAGATAAAAGCGCACTCTTTCAACGAACGTCTTTTGCTCAAGCTCTGTCAGTACCATGACGAAGAATTTGAACGTCTACTCCTACACACTTCTACAAACTTTTTGACACATTAGTCGAGTTTCTTCGGCCGATTGACCCAAGCTTTTTCCAACAATGTGGCTATGAATGTTTTTGGGTGAAAGTGAAGAATTCCTATCCTATCCTATCCCGTGGCAGGAAGTTAAGTTGCTCGTGTTAGCTTTTCTATCTACGTACTTAGTGGAGAGGGGCTTCAGCGTAGTTCCGCAGCTCGTGACAAAAGCGGGAAACAGATTTCAGATATATGTAAGGGGCGACTTGAGACTGTGGTTGACGAAAATAGAACCAGATATCACGAAATTGGCGTCCGCTCATCAGGCCCAAGGCAGCAACTAATGACAGATTGATTGGGGCTAACATTATTATTATTAGTCGAATTTCATTGTTCTTGCATTTTAATTAGTCTTCTGACCATTAAGGATTAAGGTGTATCTTGCATTTTCTTTATACGTTGTACATTTCTGTCGAATGATAAGATTGTATTATTGCTTGCCTCCCCCAAAAAATTATCATCTGCAATAAAACCTATTTATTATTGTATCCACACTTAACCTGTTCTTAAATATTTAGCACCTACATTTTAGCAGCTAACATGTAGCTGACTGCAATACGTCTTTGGTAATTTTTAGAGACATGCTTTCACAATGAATGCTAATCTGGTAAACACTAGAGATGAGCGAGCACCAAAATGCTCGGGTGCTCGTTACTCGGGACGAAATTATCGCGATGCTCGACGGTTCGTTTCAAGTAACGAACCCCATTGAAGTCAATGGGCGACCGGAGCATTTTTGTATATCGCCGATGCTCGCTAAGGTTTTCATTTGTGAAAATCTAGGCAATTCAAGAAAGTGATGGGACCGACACAGCAAAGGATAGGGCAGGCGAAGGGCTACATGTTGGGCTGCATCTCAAGTTCCCAGGTCCCACTATTAAGCCACAATAGCGGCAAGAGTGGGCCCCCCCCAACAACTTTTACTTCTGAAAAGCCCTCATTAGCAATGCATACCTTAGCTAAGCACCACACTACCTCCAACAAAGTGCAATCACTGCCTGCATGACACGCCGCTGCCACTTCTCCTGGGTTACATGCTGCACCCCCCCCCCCCCCCCGCACGACGCAGTGTCCACAGCGCACACCAAAGTGTCCCTGCGCAGCCTTCAGCTGCACTCATGCAACACCACCCTCATGTCTATTTATAAGTGCGGTTGCCATGAGGAGGAACCGCAGGCACACACTGCAGAGGGTTGGCACGGCTAGGCAGCGACCCTCTTAAAAAGGGGCGGGGCGATAGCCCACAATGCTGTACAGAGGCAATGAGAAATATAATCCTGTGCCACCGCCATCAGGAGCTGCACACGTGGGCATAGCAATGGGGAACCTATGTGCCACACACTATTCATTCTGTCAAGGTGTCTGCATGCCCCAGTCAGACCGCGGTTTTTTATAAATAGTCACAGGCAGGTACAACTCCGCAATGGGAATTCCGTGTGCACCCACAGCATGGGTGGCTCCCTGGAACCCACCGGCTGTACATAAATGTATCCCATTGCAGTGCCCATCACAGCTGAGGAAACGTCCGATTAAATGCAGGTGGTCTTCGGCCCACACTGCATGCCCCAGTCAGACTGGGGTTCTTTAGAAGTGTACACATGGAGTTACAACTCTGTGTGGACCGACAGCATGGGTGGGTGCCAGGAACCCACCGGCGGTACATAAATATATCCCATTGCATTGCCCATCACAGCTGAGGTAATGTCATGTTTAATGCAGGTGGGCTTCGGCCCACACTGCATGCCCCAGTCAGACTGGGGTTCTTTAGAAGGAGACACATGCAGTTACAACTCCCTGTGGACCCACAGCATGGGTGGGTGCCAGGAAGCCACCGGCGGTACATAAATATATCCCATTGCATTGCCCATCACAGCTGATGTAACATCAGCTTTAATGCAGGTGGGCAAAAAATTAATTGGATTACACTGTAGGCGAGGGCCCCAAAAAATTGGTGTACCAACAGTACTAATGTACCTCAGAAAAATTGCCCATGTCCAACCAAGAGGGCAGGTGAAACCCATTAATCGCTTTGGTTAATGTGGCTTAATTGGTAACTAGGCCTGGAGGCAGCCCAGTTAAAATAAAAATTGGTTCAGGTGAAAGTTTCAACGCTTTAATGAGCATTGAAACGTATAAAAATTGTTTACAAAAATTATATGACTGAGCCTTGTGGGCCTAAGAAAAATTGCCCGTTCGGCGTGATTACGTCAGGTTTCAGGAGGAGGAGCAGGAGGAGGAGGATGAATAGAATACACAGATTGATGAAGCAAAAATGTCCCCGTTTTTGATGGTGATAGAGAACAATGCTTCCATCTGCGGGTGCAGCCTACGTATTGCTTAGGTATCGCTGCTGTCCGCTGGTGGAGAAGAGAAGTCTGGGGAAATCCAGGCTTTGTTCATCTTGATGAGTGTAAGCCTGTCGGCACTGTCGGTTGACAGGCGGGTACGCGTATCCGTGATGATTCCCCCAGCCGCACTAAACGCCCTCTCTGACAAGACGCTAGCCGCAGGACAAGCAAGCACCTCCAGGGCATACAGCGCGAGTTCAGGCCACGTGTCCAGCTTCGACACCCAGTAGTTGTAGGGGGCAGAGGCGTCACCGAGGACGGTCGTGCGATCGGCTACGTACTCCCTCACCATCCTTTTATAGTGCTCCCGCCAACTCAGCCTTGACTGGGGAGCGGTGACACAGTCTTGCTGGGGAGCCATAAAGCTGGCAAAGGCCTTGGAGAATGTTCCCCTGCCTGCGCTGTACATGCTGCCTGATCTCTGCGCCTCCCCTGCTACCTGGCCCTCGGAACTGCACCTTCTGCCACTAGCGCTGTCGGATGGGAATGTTACCATCAGTTTGTCCGCCAGGGTCCTGTGGTATAGCATCACTCTCGAACCCCTTTCCTCTTCGGGTATGAGAGTGGAAAGGTTCTCCTTATACCGTGGGTTGAGCAGTGTGTACACCCAGTAATTCGTAGTGGCCAGAATGCGTGTAACGCGAGGGTCTCGAGAAAGGCATCCTAACATGAAGTCAGCCATGTGTGCCAGGGTCCCTGTACGCAACACATGGCTGTCCTCACTAGGAAGATCACTTTCAGGATCCTCCTCCTCCTCCTCCTCCGGCCATACACGCTGAAAGGATGACAGGCAAGCAGCATGGGTACCCTCAGCAGTGTGCCAAGCTGTCTCTTTCCCCTCCTCCTCATGCTCCTCCCCCTCCTCCTCAACGCGCTGAGATATAGACATGAGGGTGCTATGGCTATCCAGCGACATACTGTCTTCCCCCGCCTCCGTTTCCAAGCGCAAAGCGTCTGCCTTTATGCTTTGCAGGGAACTTCTCAAGAGGCATAGCAGAGGAATGGTGACGCTAATGATTGCAGCATCCCCGCTCACCATCTGGGTAGACTCCTCAAAGTTTCCAAGGACCTGGCAGATGTCTGCCAACCAGGCCCACTCTTCTGTAAAGAATTGAGGAGGCTGACTCCCACTACGCCGCCCATGTTGGAGTTGGTATTCCACTATAGCTCTACGCTGCTCATAGAGTCTGGCCAACATGTGGAGCGTAGAGTTCCACCGTGTGGGCACGTCGCACAGCAGTCGGTGCACTGGCAGATTAAACCGATGTTGCAGGGTCCGCAGGGTGGCAGCGTCCGTCTTGGACTTGCGGAAATGTGCGCTGACCCGGCGCACCTTTCCGAGCAGGTATGACAAGTGTGGGTAGCTTTTCAGAAAGCGCTGAACCACCAAATTAAAGACATGGGCCAGGCATGGCACGTGCGTGAGGCTGCTGAGCTGCAGAGCCGCCACCAGGTTACGGCCGTTGTCACACACGACCATGCCCAGTTGGAGGCTCAGCGGCGAAAGCCAGCGGTCGGTCTGCTCTGTCAGACCCTGCAGCAGTTCGTGGGCCATGTGCCTCTTCTTTCCTAAGCTGAGTAGTTTCAGCACGGCCTGCTGACGCTTGCCCACCGCTGTGCTGCCACGCCGCGCGACACCGACTGCTGGCGACGTGCTGCTGACACATCTTGATTGCGAGACAGAGGTTGCGTTGGAGGAGGAGGAGGAGGAGGGTGGTTTAGTGGAGGAAGCATACACTGCCGCAGATACCAGCACCGAGCTGGGGCCCGCAATTCTGGGGGTGGGTAGGACGTGAGCGGTCCCAGGCTCTGACTCTGTCCCAGCCTCCACTAAATTCACCCAATGTGCCATCAGGGAGATATAGTGGCCCTGCCCGCCTGTGCTTGTCCACGTGTCCGTTGTTAAGTGGACCTTGGCAGTAACCGCGTTGGTGAGGGCGCGTACAATGTTGCGGGAGACGTGGTCGTGCAGGGCTGGGACGGCACATCAGGAAAAGTAGTGGCGACTGGGAACCGAGTAGCGCGGGGCCGCCACCACCATCATGCTTTTGAAAGCCTCCGTTTCCACAAGCCTATACGGCAGCATCTCCAGGCTGATCAATTTGGCTATGTGCACGTTTAACGCTTGAGCGTGCGGGTGCGTGGCGGCGTACTTGCGCTTGCGCTCAAACAGTTGCGTTAGCGACGTCTGGACGCTGCGCTGAGAGACATTGCTGGATGGGGCCGAGGACAGCGGAGGTGAGGGTGTGGGTGCAGGCCGGTAGGCACTCGTGCCTGTGTCCTCAGAGGGGGGTTGGATCTCAGTGGCAGGTTGGGGCACAGGGGGAGAGGCAGTGGTGCAAACCGAGGCGGTGAACGGCCTTCGTCCCACCTTGTGGGGTGCTTGGCCATCATATGCCTGCGCATGCTGGTGGTGGTGGCTCCCCAGCTGATCTTGGCGCGACAAAGGTTGCACACCACTGTTCGTCGGTCGTCAGGCGTCTCTGTGAAAAACTGCCACACCTTAGAGCACCTTGGCCTCTGCAGGGTGGCATGGCGCGAGGGGGCGCTTTGGGAAACAGTTGGTGGATTATTCGGTCTGGCCCTGCCTCTACCCCTGGCCACCGCACTGGCTCGGTCTGTGCCCACACCCTGACTTGGGCCTCCGCATCCTCGCCCGCGTCCTCTAGGCCTACCCCTACCCCTCAGCATGCTGTGTTACCAGAAGTGCAGAAACAGAACGCTGTAATTAAATGTGCCGCTTATTGGCCTGCGGTTGGAGGCTGACTTCGCTTACGGAACGCACAGCAGAGGCAGGAAAGAATTTTGCGCAAGCCTGCTGTAACACTTAGCTGGCTGCGTATGAATTAGGACAACTACCCCCAGCAGAGACCCAGTACACTTGTGGACAGGAATACAGCGGTGATGTAAGAGGCAACACAGAGGCAGGAAAGAATTTTGCGCAAGCCTGCTGTAGCACTTAGCTGGCTGCGTATGAATTAGGACAACTACCCCCAGCAGAGACCCAGTACACTTGTGGACAAGAATACAGCGGTGATGTAAGAGGCAACACAGAGGCAGGAAAGAATTTTGCGCAAGCCTGCTGTAACACTTAGCTGGCTGCGTATGAATTAGGACAACTACCCCCAGCAGAGACCCAGTACACTGAGGACGGCCACAGGCAGCCCAAATAGATTTTTTTTCCCAAATGTATTTGGAAAGGCCCACTGCCCATATACACTAAATATGTCTTCTGTCCCTGCCTCACCACTACTGGCCCTGGACAATGTAAAATTACTGCACGGCCGATATACAAAAAAAAAAAAAAAAAGTGCAACACTGCAAAAAGCAGCCTCCACACTACTGCACACGGTTAGATGTGGCCCTAAGAAGGACCGTTGGGGTTCTTGAAGCCTAAAATAACTCCTAACGCTCTCCCTATAGCAGCTCCGGCACCAGCAGCACTGTCCCTGATCTCTGTCAGAATGCATCTGTGGCGAGCCGCGGGAGGGGCCGATTTATATACTCGGGTGACACCTGATCTCGCCAGCCACTCACTGCAGGGGGGTGGTATAGGGCTTGAAGGTCGCAGGGGGAAGTTGTAATGCCTTCCCTGTCTTTCTATTGGCCAGAAAAGCGCGCTAACGTCTCAGAGATGAAAGTGAAAGTAACCCGAACATCGCGTGGTACTCGTCACGAGTAACGATCATCTCGAACACTCTAATACTCGAACGAGTATCAAGCTCGGACGAGTACGTTCGCTCATCTCTAGTAAACACTATCAAAGTTTCCAAAAAAAGTATTCAGTATTTTAATTTGTACTGTTGCCTTTGTAAACAAGTTAAACTTTGATTGGGTTTAAACTAGTAAGGCTTGGGGGGGGCGCTGGCCACCAACCCAATACCTAAAGGGGGCGCTGGGCTGAAAAAGGTTGAGAACAACTGACCTAGAGCACCACTGAAAGAAACCTATGTGAGAGGCTCGGAGTGTGCTGCTTTGTCTATGGCACAATTGACAGTTTTATTATGTTTGCCTGAACAAGAAAAGGAAGGTCTGGCAGGCAAACATGATAAAAGGTTTGGTGCTCCCGAATTTCAGTTCCCAGCGGCCTGGTCAGGTGTGGCACCGCTGGTCAAGTGATGCTGGTCAGGTGAGGCTAGTACAGCCCACATGGAACTGGATGCCAGGGAGCGCTGACAGCGGGAAGCCTTTGGAGAAGGTGAGGGAGATCATAGCATAGTATTTTTAGTCAAAATCCACAGGTTTTGACTGTTTTTTGGATGCAGAAATGCTGCAGAATTTGCTCCCTGACTTTTTTGAACCGGCCCTGTACTTTTTATAAGGACAGAGGTAAAATCCTATATAGTGATAAGCTCCGCCCCAGACCACACCCCTCCCTCTGTTACATTGTAATTCATAAATAAAGAAAAAAAAAGATGGCTGGCCCATTGTACAGAACAAGCACTTGTACCTTGTGTCACCTCTATTTCCTCATAGTCTGTAAGCTTTTGTGAGCAGGGCCCTCACCCCTACTGTTAAAATGATTAGTTTAATTCTGTATGTAATGTCTGTACATGTTTCCTCGGATTTATAAAGAGCTTTTGAATATGTTAGTGGTTTACAAAGATGGTTATTAAGATTATTGTTATTATTATGTGTTCTAATTTCATGAATAATACATGTATTTAATACAGACATGTCAGAAGAGGAGACAAGCCGTCTTTAGAAACATGGATTTATTGGGTGATGTTGCATTCATGAGATGCAGCCCCCACTCTAGTTAGACAAGTTGTACCAGTGTGAAACAACATCTCTCATGAAAAGACTGTCACAGCCTGGGGATGTCGCAGCCTGCTTATCAACATTACTGAATGGTCTACTCTTTACTCAAAAGCATTATTCTTTGTTCTCAAAGTCCAGGGGTGTAGCTGGGAATGGAGGGCGGCAGGCAGGGCATGTGCCCCAGATGCAGTCAAGACTAGGGAGGCGGGCAGAGTCTAGAAGTTTAAGATACCAGCTGATGTTGCAGCTTTTATATAGTAAATAAGTCGTATCCCTTGTATTTCAGTGCAACTCAGGGCTCTTTTAGTGGTCAGGAAGCCAGCCACAGGTTTCTCACCTTGGCTTGGAAGGGCTAAGACGGGAACACCCCTTTAAGTTTATATATCATTTTTGGCCCCCTTTATATCAGTTTTGGTGTTCAACTGAGCAATATATCTGCTGCTTCTTCTATGAATTGGATTGCATTCAATTTTTGCCTATGAATTGTTATTCCCCTAGAAGTTATTCACAGTCAGCTTATAATGATACAATTAACCCCTTACAGTCCTGCCTATTTTGCGCTTTAATGACCAGGCAGTTTTTTTTACATTGTTATAAATTTTGAATCACCATATAAGGGCTTGTTTTTTGCAGGACAAGTTGTTTTTTAAGGGCACCTCTTTGTAGTACATATATTAACTTTTATTTATTTCTTTTGGGGGTGGGGGGAGTGGGGGAAAAAAAAACAAATTCAATTTTTATTCTTTTTATGAAGTTCATCATATGGTATAAATGAAATGCTACCTTTACGCCCAATGTCCACGAGCGGGTTTGATTTGCGAATCCCACGTGGGGCACCCGCAAATCAAGCTGCCCATAGGGAAGCATTTAAGACCCATTTACACACAACGATTATCCCTCAAAATTTGTTCAACGATATCTTTTGAGTGATAATCGTTGCGTGTATATGCTACCAACGTTAGCTTTTCAGGTGAACGATGATTTTGAGCTCAGGATAAAAATCATCATTTGGCCGGCCAGCTGATAGCAGGGACTGCACACTGTGATTCATTGTGATAACGTTGTTTTCAGCTGCTGTACTGCAGGCGAACAATGAAGCAGTATGGAGATAACAGACCACCCGCTGTTATCTGTATACAGCAATGGGAACCTCATTTACATGTAAATGTAGCTAATAAGCTACTAATGGGCATTAGTGCCCATTAGTACTTTATGTAAAATAATCGTTCAAACTGTCATTCAAGCTATCCTTTGAACGGATCCCACACTGACGGCTTCCATTGAAGTCAATGGAGACCGGCCGATCCGCGGCACAACCGCTGCTGACACTGCGGACATGCTGCGGATATGCAAGAAAGCAGGTGATTTAAAAAAAACTAAACTGTACTGCGCTTGTCTAACGGCAAGCCGTGAGGACCATGTGCCGTACAGCGAACCTGGAAGTGAAGAGATCCGAGTGGAAGCCGCCGGCAGGAGTATTCAGGTACGCGAGCACACTGGCTGCGGGCAGAGCTAGATTACGTGCATGGAATCCGACTCACCTGTGGACATGAGGCCTTATTCTGTGGGTCAATACAATTACAGGGATCCCCCTCCCTGGATCTTTTCCCCAAGGAACATATTGTATGGGGATTAATTGTGTGCTGCTGGGAATCTCTATTTATTTGAATTACAGGGATCCCAAACTTATATAGTTTTTTTTGTGTTTTACTACTTTTCCACAATAATACAATTTTTTATTTGCATCACCACCTTCCAAGGTTTATAAGATTTTTACATTTCAGGAAAGGGCTGTGTGAGATCTTGTTTTTGGGGTGAGTTGCAGTTTCCATTGGTACCATTTTAACGTACATGCAACTTTTACTTTTGCCAGTATTGGTAATTCTGGCATTTATTTAAATGGCGCTCACTGTGTGGTTTAAATAATATTTACTTTATTTGGGTCAGTAAGATTATGGGGATATCAAATTGATATTTTTCCTACTTTTGCACAATGACTTCTATGCCAGTCTTGACTAGGCCAACATGTTTTTACTGGCCTAGCCTGAAGCCCCTAAGTGACTGCCATAAAAACACATATGCCTAGTCACTAAAGGGTTAATTAAAGGGCTTATCTGAGAAAACTTGTTTTTTGAAAAAGCTTGTTCGGACTGCATTTCCCCCACTTGTGGGCTGCATTCACACGAACGTATATCGGCTCGGTTTTCACGTCGTCCTCCTCTGCAGGGGGGAGAGGATGGAAGAGCCAGGAGCAGCAACTGAGCTCCTGCCCCCTCTCTGCCTCCTCTCTGCCCCTCTGCACTATTTGCAATGAAAGGAGGCGGGATGGGGTGGGGCTAAGTTCTGAGAATTAGCCCCGCCCTCATCCCGCCTCTCCCCATTACAAATAGTGCAGAGGGGCGGAGAGGAGGCAGAGAGGGGGCGGGAGCTCAGTTCCTGCTCCTGGCTCTTCCATCCTCCCCCCCCCCTGCAGAGGAGGACGACATATATCGGCTCGGCGTGAAAACCGAGCCGATATACGTTCGTGTGAATGCTGCCTTACACTGCTGCCATTTTGCTAGTGCCCGATCCTCAGTGGCCTTCACACCTGGGTGCAGAGTGCTGACATCACTGACAGTTGCAGCTAATCACCGGAGGCAGCTGGTGATTGACTGCAGCGGTCACATTGTCCTGGTGTCGGTGACATAATCAGCGCTGCATATCACTTGATGTCCCCTTTGGAACTCACAGTCTAAGTTCACAAATTAGTAGGTTTTTTGGATGTGTGGGAGGAAACCCACGCAAACACAAGGAGAACGTACAAACTCCATGCAGATGTTGTCTTTGGTGGGATTCGAATCCCAAGATCCCAAAGTAACAGTTCAGTAGCGTACATAGAAGAGGTGAGCCCCCATTGCAAAGTGAAAAATTAGCCCATTATTTTAAAGGTGCTGGATTTTTCAACACAGCACTGAAGGGTTTGATGTTTGTTTTCCCCTCCACTCCCTTCTCATGACTATAAAGACATTTCCCAATCCCACTGTTTCCTGCTACCCAGTAGAAAAGGAGGTGGAACCAAACCTCCATGGGCCCTATAGTGGCTGTATGATCTGCCTCTATATGTATGCCTTGGCTAACCACTGAGCCACCATACTACCTTTAACCCCTTCACGACCAATGATGTACCGGTACGTCATGGAGCGTCAGGGTATGTATAAAGAGAGGTTGCGTGGCAACCTCTCTTCATACAGTGCGGGCGTCAGCTGTTTACAACAGCTGACACCCGCGGGCAATAGCCACGAGGCCGATCGTGGCTATTAACCATTTAAATGCCGCTGTCAATTCTCCCCCGCGGTGAGATCGGGGGAGCCGTGCAGGTGTCATGGCAGCCGGGGGCCTAATGAAAGGCCCCAGGGCTGCCCTAACAGACTGCCTATTAAGCCATCCTCGTAGGGTGGCTTAATAGACTGCCTGTCAAAAAGCAGTATGACGTAATGCTATAGCATTACGTCATACTGCAGGAGCGATCAAAGCATCGCATGTTAAAGTCCCCCAGGGGGACTTCAAAGTAATATTTTAAAAAAATCAATAAAGTTTTTTTTAAAGTGAAAAAAAAAAAGTTGTAAAAGTTTAAATCACCCCCCTTTTGCCATATCTATTATTAAAAAATCTAAATAATAAATTAAAAATATGTATTTGGTATCACCGCATCCGTAAAAGTCTGAACTATCAAAGTAGCACATTATTTTTCCCACACGGTGAACATCGTCCAAAAAAAAAAAATAAAGAATGCCAGAAATGCACTTTTTTAGTTACCCTGTCTCCCAGAAAAAATGCAATTAAAAGCGATCAAAAAGTCGTATGTATTCTAAATTGTTATTATCAGAAACTACAGAACATCCCGCAAAAAATGAGCCCTTGCTAAACTAGATCGATGGAAAAATAAAAAAGTTATTGTGCGCACAAAATGATGGCAGAAAATAATTGAAAAAAATTAAATGTCTTTGAAAAAAAAAAGAGGAGTATAGTAAAAAAAAACTACACAAGTTTGGTATCGTAGTAATCGTACCGACCCATAGAATAAAGTTATCATGTCGTTTTTGTTGCCGTTTGTGTGCCGTAGAAACAAGACGCACTAAAAGATAGCGAAATGTTGGTTTTTTTTTTTCATTTTACTCCACTTAGATTTTTGTAAAAGTTTTTCAGTACATTATATGGTACTTTAAATAGCACCATTAAAAAATACAACTCGTCCCACAAAAAACAAGCCTCATACAGCGACGTCGATGGATAAATAAAGGAGTTACGATTTTTTAAAGGGGGGAGGAAAAAACGAAAATGGAAAAAGAAAAAGGGCTGCGTCATGAAGGGGTTAAAGGCTCACGTCCACGGGCATATGGTAAAACTCTGCAGGTGTCCCACAGCGTTCTACCGGTCTGTGTGATGCCGGTTCTGCTGGCTGCGTATGGCAGAGAGCACATTGCGCAGGACCACATATCTTACACACTTTAATTCCTTGTTTTGTTTCATAGCGGT
Source organism: Eleutherodactylus coqui (assembly GCF_035609145.1). NCBI lineage: Eukaryota > Metazoa > Chordata > Amphibia > Anura > Eleutherodactylidae > Eleutherodactylus > Eleutherodactylus coqui. Next base: position 140,290,924 of record NC_089842.1, on the reverse strand, counting down.
GTTGCATATGTATTTGCATCCATACAAAAAAATAGGGATTATGCTGCGAGGTACATTGAGAAATAGAGCAGGGTGCGATCTATTTCTCACGCGTATCCAAACGCAGTGTTTACAAGCTCATGTGTAATTGGTTGGGTCGGCAGTTCACTGATGGTCTCGGGGAGCAGCGGACCATGCGGTTAGAAGCGTAACTTGAAGCTTCTGGGCCCCAATGCAAAATGTGTATCAGGGCCCCCAACTATAATGCTTTATTCATAGTACTGGGCTCGCTATATGAAGAAATGAGGCCTTATGGGCCCCCTAAGGCTCCTGGTCCCGGGTGCAACTGCATCCCCTATAGTTACGCCCCTGCATGCGGTGCAATGAGGTATGTACAGCATGTAATCCTGCATGTATAGCTAGTATATGTTATACCAGCTGTACATATAATTATATACAGGAGATATCTAGGATATACCAGCATATCACTATATACAGGCAGATATACATCTCTTGTATATAGTGATATGGAGCATGCTGGTATACCCTGGGTATGTCCTGTATATAATGATATATGTTCTACTGGTATAAGTGTAGTGTCCCAGAACATCATTCTGGACCACTCCAAATTGTCATACATGTTTGTCTTATGTGAATGCACTGTGGAAAGCTGTCATGTCTAATTTTCTGTATGTGTGTTGCACAGCTGCAGTGTCTGAAGGGTTAACTACATTAAAATCATTGTTGTAAGTTTGGTTGCATGTATGTTGTACCTATCTTGCTATGTCATGTGACGTGCTGTGCATGAATCTATAAGTATAGGTGATTGGGTTGCAGAGGAGAGTAGAGTCAGTCTTCAGGCTGCTGAAGAGCACCAATCTAACACCTGAGGGTTTGCTAACACAGAGGCGCATGAGGGCACCATCAGCCCTTGTGCAGCTGAAGATGGAGGAGAAGGAAAGACCGCCGGACCGTATGTGAAGTGCATGAGAGTAAGTGAGCCTAAAGGCGCCCACCCACTGGCGTTTGCGATTTTCGTGCGTGAAAAACGCAGCGTTTTCGCGGTGTTTTTCCCGCGTTTTCGCGGCTTTTCCATTAATTTCCATTGACTTTCATGGGTGCATTAGAAGAAAAATAAGGACACATATGCAACTGACAGTTCCTATGTTAAAAAACGCAACGCAAAAAAAAAACGCCAGTGGACAGGAGTACATTCAATTCTAATTGCTCTTGAGAAAAAACGCAAAACGCAAAGAAAAAAAAATCGCCAGTGGGTGGGCGCCCTAAGGGTGGCATACGCACACACAAAAACATGCTTCTATTTGCAACAATGCATTCCCTATGGTGTGTCCACATGTCCGTGCTTTACAGGTGTGTGCCTGCAAAGGAATTCTTCAATTTTCTACCGCAGCTGTCACACATGCTGCCGGCAATTGATTTCAGGGAAGGGCTTTAAATATTAGCCCTTCCCTGAAAATCAAGTAAAAGTGGTTTAAAAAACAAAAAAAAATAGATACTCTCCTTGCTTCAGCCGGGCACAGCCGCGTCTTCTCCTGCTGTCCCCTGCACTGTGGTGCTGATCTATCAGCAGGCAAGTATTTAAAATCCCCGCCTGCTGAAAGAGCTGAATGTGATTGGCTGAGGTGCTCAGCCAATCACAGGCAGCTCTCGCCCGTCATTCATTCGGGGAGAGCTGCCTGTGATTGGCTGAGCACCCCAGCCAATCATATTCAGCTCTTTCAGCAGCCGGGGATTTTAAATCCCTGCTGCTGATAGATCAGCACCACAGTGCAGGGGACAGCAGGAGAAGACGCTGCTGAGCCCCAGCAGCGGAAAGGAGGTGAGTATCTATTTTTTTTGTTTTTTAAACCACTTTTACTTGATTTTCAGGGAAGGGCTGATATTTAAAGCCCTTGCCTGAAATCAATTGCCGGCAGCAGAATCCTCTACCGCAGCTGACATGTGTGACAGCTGCGGTAGAGAATTGAAGAATTCCTCTGCTGCATCTGTCACAGATGTGGCAGATGTAGCAGCAGGGAATTCTTTTAACTAGCGGGGATGATGGAAACATTTGCCACATGCAGCAGATGTGTTCTTCATCCCCGCGGGGGTCACGGAGGCAGCGGAGAGGTAAGTATATTTAAATTTTTTTTTTTTTACACTAAAATTTTTCTTTTTCAGGGATGAGCTTATATGTAAAGCCCTTCCCTGAAAAAGAATGCAGGGGTGCCGGCAGACCATTGTTTTCAATGCACGGACCTGCATTCACGCGTGTTTTTGCATGTACATGGGTAATTACCCTTGCAAGTGACAAGATGTTTATCCAGTTATATAACAGTTCAGACGTCTACTGAAACTGTGAAGTTAATACTGAGATTTACTGATGCTTCCTTTGCAGCCGTTTGTAGTATAGATCACCGTACAGTGGTACACCCGTAACTGACACCCACGCGTGCTGAAGTCTATGAGAGCAGGGTAATCATTATAGCCATTCTGTGGCCATTAACTTTAATGTCAAGTAATTGCTGAACATGTACTAAGTTTTCCTGCACTGTAAACTCTGCATACTGAAGTCTGCTGTATTTCTTAGAAAACTCACTAGTAAAGTTTTACCGGGCCTCCCCCGTTCTGGGGGACCCGAGGTACTATGCACTTGTCTAGTGTCATTAATGCGCTGAGTGTAAATGTCGGTGTATGGAACGGTGGCATCATGAACTGACAACTACTATCCCCATCATTGCCTGCCATTACAGGTAACAAGAAAATATATATAGTCAATTCCTCGGCCCCGTGTACAATTTATGCCAGTCACATAACAGGATCATTTTATATATATTTCTACATAGTTGTTTCACCACAGCTATCCTGGCAGTTATCAACAGGATATCTACATCTTGTAACTTGCCAGTTACATAAGCTATAAATCCTATATGTAGTGATATCAACCATGCTAGTATACCCATGTATATCTCTATATATAGGAGATGCAACACTTATACTAGCTGTATATATAATTATATACAGGAAATACCCAGGCTATACCAGTATGCTCCACAACACTATATACAGGTAGATATAAAACTTATACCAGCTGTACATATAATATTATATACAGTAGATGCCCAGGTTACCCCAGCATGCTCCATATCACTATATACAGGGAGATGCATAACTTATACCAGCTGCACATATATAATCATATACAGGAGATACCCAGGTTAGGAATCCCCACGGCCGAACGGTTCTGTCTCTGGATGAAACTAAACAGTGTCAGATGGACCATTTTTAAATGCAGCATCATCCAGGAATAGTGCTTTTTTCGGTCCCCCCCCCCCCCCCCCAAAAAAAAATGACAAAAAAAAGGAATGTGCATATAAATACAAATCTTGTAAAATTCATGGTGTTTTTACAAGCTAGTAAATAAACAACACAAAAAACTGTAAGTCAAGAAAGCCTCAAAGTAGCATAAATTAATGTTAATCGATGGGTTCACACAGGGCAGAATCCCATCGGAAATCATGGAGATTTCCGCTACAAACAACATGTCAAAAAACTAAGACTGGAAATCTCGCGGTTTTGCCACAGCAAAAAACCGCAAGATTTCTGCTGGGAAAGTGCAGCTTCAAAACTCGCGGCACTTAGAGAGGAGTGTGGCTGCAATGGGAAAAAAAATAGACATGCTGCGGCCAGGGAATCCGCACCACAGCGCCGGCTAATGCCGGCTTTGCCGCGATGGACTGACCGCCCTGTGTGGATTATGCATTATACCTTTTCAAAAAAGCTAAGTAGTAAAAAAGGAAATCCTAGGTCTAATATCCTGATTATTTCAATGTCTTACAGTGTGGTCATTGTTCCTTCTCATTAAGGAGCCATTTACGTCACATGATGATATTAGGCAGTATTTGTTTGCAATTAAATCTATCTTTAGATCTGGCATTCGAAGAGCGAACAGTGGCGGTCATTTAGCGATATACTTACAGTAAGATTTCCCGCAGACATGGATTGATGACTAGTTGTCTTTCAGAATGAATAAATAATCCAGCAGGATCTGGAGTGTCCATTGATGATATAGGGTGATGATGAGCTTCCAGATGTTTTGACCTGTCTGTCTTGACGGCACACCATCTCCGGCTTGACATGCCTTTTTAGGAGCTAACTGGTCCCTCTTCTACATTGTGGCTCCACACCCACAACTGTGAGGAGTTCTCTGCTCTTTCGGTTTACACTGCCAGTTTAATTTTGGCATAACATGTGTAAACAGCTCCCCCATCAGACAGACTGGAGGATAAATGTATCCGAACAAAGCTGAACGCAGAGACGTGTATCGTTGCATACTGATGCTCTGCTAAATAACCATTATTGCACAACAGTGCACAAAAGGTAAAACAAACCAGATATTAAAAAATACATCACTGTGGTGAGATATAAAAACCCAACAATGTGCACCACAAGTACTAAAGACATGAATGTTGATACATTGTATGTGAGAGGAGTTAATGAAGCTCTTCCCAGTGTTTAATAGTTTTGATTGTCTTTCCTGGTTTAGGCCGGTCTCACATGAGCAGCACATTTGAATTGTGGATTCTGTGATCGTCGTTCTTGAGTATGATATGCGGGCATTGATTTTCGAAGTTTCGCTCACACTTGCGAGTAGGAATTGCAGATTCCACGAGGGGAAGAAAAATCCCATCATGCTCTATTTTACCATGGATTCCGCACATCTGAGCTCCATTGATTAACATTGCGTATGGTCGTGGATTTGTATGCACTTTGCTAGGAGACTGTTAGGGTTGTGCTGGCTGGGATCTGCTACCACATGGGTTTCTAGCAGCACAGCCCCACAGATGTGGAATGATTGAGCTGGCTGGGTGTTGTCTTCTCCTGCTAGCCAATCACCACCCGTCTGGTTGCAGATAAATATCCTCCCTCTGCAAGCGGAAGCTGCTATCCCTTCACTCTAGGGTTTGTTGGTTTTGCATGCTTGTACATGTGTTCTGTGGATAGTGTGAACAGGGGCTAGTCCAGTGTTTGGCACGTGGCCCTGTTCTGTGTATATGGTGTGAACAGCGTCATGTTCTGTATGTCTGCGTAGGTGGCTAGACAAGAGGAGTGAACTGTCCTGTTCTATGTGGTTGTGTGTCTGGCATGCTAACCCTAGTGTGTTGCTTTGTTATTTGTGTTCCGTGTGCCGGTCTGTTCTTGTTCCATGTATTAACTCTTGAGAGATAGTCAGGACAGAGGTTCCAGCGCAGGGCCGCCTTTATCGAGGTGATTGCCTTGCTTATTAGGTAGGGTCCTGCCTCCCTTGGGGTTAAAACAAGAAAACAAGGAGCCTTGACCGCAACTTGCGGGCTTAAGTATTTTGGCTAATATACGAACCAATACCTAGTACTTTTATAGCTATAACATCTGCTTAGGTGTACAGGTATGCATGGTATGTCGTCAGTCGGTTCCTGTTTCTGTCCTGGCCCTGTTCGTGTGGGCCCGGTGTTTGTTTGCCCACACAAACGTAACAGAAACCAGATACAAATGGAATAAAGAAAGCAGGACAGTCTGGGGAGCAACATCCCCTATTCAGACTGCTGTCTGCAACCTCCACTTATTCTTCTGGGCTCTTCCTTCACAAAAATAAGTGTTATTTTTTTGACAGCCGTGCCTGCAGTTACGAGTGCCGGTCGCTATACGGAGGTCAGTGCGGAGGCTTCTGCTCCGACCTCCCTTGTAGTGGCCAGTGTTTGTAACTGCAGGCATGGCTCTCCCGAGCGGCCGACCCTGGCCGATCAACTATTGATAACGTATCTAGGTAATAGGTAGTAAGTAGTATTTCCCTGGAAAACCCCTTTAAAAGTTATTTTAGGTAAATTAGGTAAATCCAGAATAATATTCTGGATGCTTGTAGCTGCCAGTAGAGGGTGCTTACTGCACATAGGGATTTAGGTATCTTTTATCACAGTGATATCGAAAAATGCTTTTAATAGGGCTGGCAGCAGCAGCACCAGCCCCATTGAAAGCATAGGGAGTATATCGCGGATATATCTGCCACAGCTATGACGGGTGTGACAGCAGTGGCAGGGGTCCAGGATGCTATCCCATTGCTTTCAATGGGGTCAGCGCTGCTGCTGCCGGTCCCATTGAAAGCAGTGGGTTGTAGGCAACCCCCACTGCCTAATTTTCGGGAAAGGGCTTGAAATATAAGCCCTTCCCTGCAAATCCTCTGGCTGGCTCCGTTGCACTGCTGTCAAGCTCTTTCAGCAGGCAGGTATTTAAAAATCCCTGCCTTCTGAAAGGGCTGTGCTGATTGGCTGAGCGCTCAGCCAATTACAGGCAGTGCTTAGGCATTCATTGATGAATGAGCCAGTGGGAGGATGCGCCTGAGAGGTGAGTACGTCCTTTTTTATTTTTTATTTTTTACAGCTAAGTTTTCCAATATACAAAAGAATTATGTTGGCATATTAAAAATGAGTTATCACATAGCAATATTTGATCTGGTTTAATAATCGATACCAAGTTTTGGTGTTACATAGTGATGAGCGAACATACTCGTTTAGGGCTATTTCGCAATCGAGCATCGCTTTTTTCGAGTAACTGCCTACTCGGGTGAAAAGATTCAGGGGGTGCCGGGGGGCAGCGTGGTGGAGCAAGGGGTAGCAGTGGGGAACAGGGGAGATCTCTCTCTCTCCCCCCCCTCCCCCCACTCCTCTCTGCAACCCCCCACTCACCCCCGGCACCCGCCGAATCTTTTCGCCCGAGTAGGCAGTTACTCGAAAAAAGCGATGCTCGATTGCGAAATAGCCCTAAACGAGTACGTTCACTCATCACTAGTGTTACAGTATAACCTAAGTTTTCTCCGCCTGTCATTGCTGTATTTCAGGTAGTAGTAATTCACTAATAACAATGGCATGGCCAAAGCCAATGAAGGTCAGAGGGGAGGAGGACGGAGGAGGGGATTTTCAGAGGGGAGGGTTATTTTTTAGAGATGAGCGAACGTGTTCTTCCGAGCTTGATATTCGTGCGAATATTAGGGTGTTCGGGATGTTCGTTATTCGTAACGAACACCATGCGGTGTTCTGGTTACTTTCACTTCCTTCCCTGAGACGTTAGCGTGCTTTTTTTGGCCAATTGAAAGACAGGGAAGGCATTACAACTTCCCCCTGTGACGTTCAAGCCCTATACCACCCCCCTGCTGTGAGTGGCTGGGAAGATCAGGTGTCACCCGAACATAAAAGTCGGCCTCTCCCGCGGTTCGGCTCAGATGCCTGGTGAGTTAGCTGAGGGACAGTGCTGTTTGTACGGGAGCTGCTGTAGGGAAAGAATTGGTAGTTAGTGTAGGCTTCAAGACCCCCCAAAGGTCCTTATTAGGGCCACTGATAGCTGTGTGTTGGCTGCTGTTAGCAGTGCCATTTTTTTTCTTCTCAAAATCGGCTCTGCAGAGCGTTGCACCTGGCATTAGGGACAGAAGTGCTGCATAGGCAGGGAGAGTGTTAGGAGTGAGTGTAGCCTTCAAGAACCTCAACGGTCCTTTCTAGGGCCATATTTATCCGTGTGCAGTACTGTCCAGGCTGCTGTTAGCTGTGCTGCATTTTTTTTTGCTTCTCAAAATCGCCTCTGCAGAGCATTCCACCCTCCATTGATACTGCAGGGAAAGAATTGTATAGGCAGGGCCACAACACAGTTATTATTCATAGAATATACGCAGTGCTGCCTTTTGCTTGTAAAACAAGTGAAAATAATTCTATTTGTCCTGCCTCTGTCCGTCCTAATGCCGGTGGACACGTGTCGGCTGCGTGTGCAACCTGTAAAAATTATACGCACCCAGCTACGTTTTACTCCTGGCTTCGCCATTTGCTTTCCTTAATTGGGAAAAAAAATACCTGCTCTGCCACAGTTAATAACTCTGCTACCCTCACGTTCTGTGACACATTAGCAGGAAAACAGCACAGTTATTAAACTTCTCATGTTCATAGAATATACGCAGTGCTGCCTTTTGGTGCAAAAAAACGGAAAATAATTCTATTTGTCCTGCCTCTGTCCGTCCTAACGCCGGTGGACACGTGTCGGCTGCGTCTGCAACCTGTAAAAATCATACGCACCCAGCTACGTTTTACTCCTGGCTTCGCCATTTGCTTTCCTTAATTGGGAAAAAAAATACCTGCTCTGCCACAGTTAATAACTCTGCTACCCTCACGTTCTGTGACACATTAGCAGGAAAACAGCACAGTTATTAAACTTAGATTATTCATTCACTAGAGGCAGTGGGGCCTTTCGTTTTCAAAATAGGGAAAAAATTATATTTGGCCTGCAGTCTTGCGCCAATTTATTTCCTGCCTGTGAAATCAAATCACTGGTAATACAGCATGCTGAGGGGTAGGGGTAGGCCTAGAGGACGTGGACGCGGCCGAGGACGCGGAGGGCCAAGTCAGGGTGTGGGCACAGGCCAAGCTCCTGATCCAGGTGTGTCGCAGCCGACTGCTGCGCGATTAGGAGAGAGGCACGTTTCTGGCGTCCCCACATTCATCGCCCAATTAATGGGTCCACACGGGAGACGGTTATTAGAAAATGAGCAGTGTTAGCAGGTCCTGCCCTGGATGGCAGAAAGTGCTTCGAGCAACCTATCGTCTACCCGCAGTTCTGCGCCGTCCACTGCTGCCAATCCGAATCCTCTATCTGCTGCTCCTCCTTCCTCCCAGCCTCCTCACTCCACTACAATAACACCTGCTCAGGAGCGGGAACACTCCCAGGAACTGTTCTCGGGCCCCTGCTTAGATTGGGCAGCAGCGGTTCCTCTCCCACCAGAGGAGTTTATCGTCACTGATGCCCAACCATTCGAAAGTTCCCGGGGTCCGGGGGAAGAGGCTGGGGACTTCCGCCAACTGTCTCAACAACTTTCTGTGGGTGAGGAGGACGATGACGATCAGACACAGTTGTCTTGCAGTGAGGTAGTAGTAAGGGCAGTAAGTCCGAGGGAGCAGCGCACAGAGGATTCGGAGGAAGAGCAGCAGGACGATGAGGTGACTGACCCCACCTGGTGTGCAACGCTTACTCAGGAGGACAGGTCTTCAGAGGGGGAGTCAAGGGCATCAGCAGGGCAGGTTGCAAGAGGCAGTGCGGTGGCCAGGGGTAGAGGCAGGGCCAGACCGAATAATCCACCAAGTGTTTCCCAAAGCGCCCCCTCGCGCCATGCCACCCTGCAGAGGCCGAGGTGCTCTAAGGTCTGGCAGTTTTTCACAGAGACGCCTGACGACCGACGAACAGTGGTGTGCAACCTTTGTCGCGCAAAGCTCAGCCGGGGAGCCAACACCAACAGCCTCACCACCACCAGCATGCGCAGACATATGATGGCCAAGCACCCCGCAAGGTGGGACGAAGGCCGTTCAGCGCCTCCGGTTTGCACCCCTGCCTCTCCCCCTGTGCCCCAACCTGCCACTGAGATGCAACCCCCCTCTCAGGACACAGGCACTACCGTCTCCTGGCCTGCACCCACACCCTCACCTCCGCTGTCCTCGGCCCCATCCAGCAGTGTAGTTCAGCGCACCGTCCAGCCGTCGCTTGCGCAACTGTTGGAGCGCAAGCGCAAGTACGCCGCCACGCACCCGCACGCTCAAACGTTAACCGTCCGCATAGCAAAATTCATCAGCCTTGAGATGCTGCCGTATAGGGTTGTGGAAACGGAGTCCTTCAAAAGTATCATGGAGGCGGCGGCCCCGCGCTACTCAGTTCCCAGTCGCCACTACTTTTCCCGATGTGCCGTCCCAGCCCTGCACGACCACGTCTCCCGCAACATTGTACGCGCCCTCACCAACGCGGTTACTGCCACGGTCCACTTAACTACGGACACGTGGACAAGCACAGGCGGGCAGGGCCACTACATCTCCCTGACGGCACATTGGGTGAATTTAGTGGAGGCTGGGACAGAGTCAGAGCCTGGGACCGCTCACGTCCTACCCACCCCCAGAATTGCGGGCCCCAGCTCGGTGGTGGTATCTGCGGAGGTGTATGCTTCCTCCACTAAAGCACCCTCCTCCTCCTCCTCCTCCTCCTCTGTCTCGCAATCAAGATGTGTTAGCAGCAGCATGTCGCCAGCAGTCGGTGTCGCGCGGTGTGGCAGCACAGCGGTGGGCAAGCGTCAGCAGGCCGTGCTGAAACTACTCAGCTTAGGCGATAAGAGGCACACGGCCCACGAACTGCTGCAGGGTCTGACACAGCAGACCGACCGCTGGCTTGCGCCGCTGAGCCTCCAACCGGGCATGGTCGTGTGTGACAACGGCCGTAACCTGATGGCGGCTCTGCAGCTCGGCAGCCTCACGCACGTGCCATGCCTGGCCCACCTCTTTAATTTGGTGGTTCAGCGCTTTCTGAAAAGCTACCCACGCTTGTCAGACCTGCTCGTAAAGGCGCGCCGGCTCTGCGCACATTTCCGCAAGTCCCACACGGACGCTGCCACCCTGCGCACCCTGCAACATCACTTTAAGCTGCCAGTGCACCGACTGCTGTGCGATGTGCCCACACGGTGGAACTCTATGCTCCACATGTTGGCCAGGCTCTATGAACAGCGTAGAGCTATAGTCGAATACCAACTCCAACATGGGCGGCGCAGTGAGAGTCAGCCTCCTCAATTCCTTTCAGAAGAGTGGGCCTGGTTGGCAGACATCTGCCATGTCCTTGGTAATTTTGAGGAGTCTACCCAGGTGGTGAGCGGCGATGCTACAATCATTAGCGTCACCATTCCTCTGCTATGCATCTTGAGAAATTCCCTGCAAACCATAAAGGCAGCTGCTTTGCGCTCGGAAACGGGGGCGGGGGAAGACAGTATGCCGCTGGATAGTCAGGGCACCCTCCTGTCTATTTCTCAGCGCGTACAGGAGGAGGAGGAGGAGCATGAGGAGGATGAGGAGGAGGGGGAAGAGACAGCTTGGGCCGCTGCTGACGGTACACCGGCTGATTGCCTGTCATCCTTTCAGCGTGTATGGCCTGAGGAGGAGGAGGAGGAGGAGGAGGAGGATCCTGAAAGTGATCTTCCTAGTGAAGACAGCCATGTGTTGCGTACAGGTACCCTGGCACACATGGCTGACTTCATGTTAGGATGCCTTTCTCGTGACCCTCGCGTTGCACGCATTCTGGCCACGACGGATTACTGGGTGTACACACTGCTCGATCCACGGTATAAGGAGAACCTGCCCACTCTGATTCCCGAAGAGGAAAGGGGTTCGAGAGTGTTGCTATACCACAGGACCCTTGCGGACAAGCTGATGGTAAAATTCCCAGCCGACAGCGCTAGTGGCAGAAGGCGCAGTACCGAGGGCAAGGTAGCAGGGGATGTGCGTAGATCGAGCAGCATGTACATCCCAGGCAGTGCAACAGTCTTTAAGGGCCTGGCCAGCTTTATGGCTCCCCACCAAGACTGTGTCACCGCTCCCCAGTCACGGCTGAGTCGGCGGGAGCACTGTAAAAGGATGGTGAGGGAGTACGTAGCGGATCGCACGACCATCCTTGGTGACGCCTCTGCCCCCTACAACTACTGGGTATCGAAGCTGGACACGTGGCCTGAACTAGCGCTGTATGCCCTGGAGGTGCTTGCTTGTCCTGCGGCTAGCGTCTTGTCGGAGAGGGTGTTTAGTGCGGCTGGGGGAATCATCACAGATAAGCGTAGCCGCTTGTCAACCGACAGTGCCGACAGGCTAACACTCATCAAGATGAACAAAGGCTGGATTTCCCCAGACTTCTGTTCTCCACCAGCGGACAGCAGCGATACGTAAGCAATACGTAGGCTGCACCCGCGGATGGAAGCTACGTTCTCTCTCACCATCCAAAACGGGGACATTTCTGCTTCATCAATCTGTGTCTAATATTCCTCCTCCTCCTCCTCCTGCTCCTCCTCCTGAAACCTCACGTAATCACGCTGAACGGGCAATTTTTCTTAGGGCCACAAGGCTCACTCAAATAATTTTTCTGAACAATTTTTATAAGTTTCAATGCGCTTAAAAGCATTGGAACTTTAACTTGAACCAATTTTTCGTTACACTGGGCTGCCTCCAGGCCTAGTTACCACTTAAGCCACATTAACCAAAGCGATTAATGGGTTTCACCTGCCCTCTTGGCTGGCCATGGCCAATTTTTGGGATGTCCATTAGTACTGTTGATACAGCAATTTTTGTGGGCCCTCGCCTACAGTGTAATCAAATTAATTTTTAGCCCACCTGCATTACAGCTGACATTACCTCAGCTGTGTTGGGCAATGCAATGGGATATTTTTATGTACCGCCGGTGGGTTCCAGGGAGCCACCCATGCTGTAGGTGCACACGGAGTTTTTAATACATCTGTACACTTCTAAAGAACCCCAGTCTGACTGGGGCATGCAGTGTGGGCCGAAGCCCACCTGTATTACGCACGACATTACTACCTCAGCTGTGTTGGGCAATGCAATGGGATATTTCTATGTACTGCCGGTGGCTTCCTGGCACCCACCCAGGCAGTGGGTCCACAGGGAGTTTAACCTACATGTGTCCACTTGTAAAGAACCCCAGTCTGACTGGGGCATGCAGTGTGGGCCGAAGCCCACCTGCATTAAGCACGACATTACTACCTCAGCTGTGTTGGGCAATGCAATGGGATATTTTTATGTACCGCCGGTGGGTTCCAGGGAGCCACCCATGCTGTAGGTGCACACGGAGTTTTTAATACATCTGTACACTTCTAAAGAACCCCAGTCTGACTGGGGCATGCAGTGTGGGCCGAAGCCCACCTGTATTAAACATGACATTACTACCTCAGCTGTGATGGGCAATGCAATGGGATATTTCTATGTACCGCCGGTGGCTTCCTGGCACCCACCCATGCTGTGGGTCCACAGGGAATTATAAATGCATCTGTTTCCACTTATAAAGAAACCCAGTCTGACTGGGGCATGCAGTGTGGGCCGAAACCCACCTGCATTAACCCTTTCCAGTCCACTGTGTGACCTGTGAAGACATTAGGGTTTAAGGCTGTACAGCTCCGTTGTTGGTAGACGTCCGTCGGGGTTCTCTTACTGTATATTGCCAGCCTCTCTGCTGTCGGAGCCTATCCTACGTGTCAGCTCATGCAGTACTGGCTTTAGCCAGCATATAGCGCCGTTGTATAACGGCAGAAAAAGAGTAAGCCCCCTAGGAAAACCATATACAAATTGGATTGGAAAGCGTTAAGCACAACATTACTACCTCAGCTGTGTTGGGCAATGCAATGGGATATTTCTATGTACCGCCGGTGGCTTCCTGGCACCCACCTATGCTGTAGGTGCACACGGAGTTTTTACTACATCTGTACACTTATAAAGAACCCCAGTCAGACTGGGGCATGCAGTGTGGGCCGAAGCCCACCTGCATTAAGCACGACATTACTACCTCAGCTGTGTTGGGCAATGCAATGGGATATTTCTGTGTACCGCCGGTGGGTTCCAGGGAGCCACCCATGCTGTGGGTCGACAGGGACTTCACAATAGGGAGTTGTACCTGCCTGTGTCTATGAATTAAAAAGCCCGGTCTGACTGGGGCATGCAGACACCTTGACAGAATGAATAGTGTGTGGCACATAGGTTCCCCATTGCTATGCCCACGTGTGCAGCTCCTGATGGCGGTGGCACAGGATTCTATTTCTCATTGCTTCTGTACAGCATTGTGGGCTATCGCTCCGCCACTTTTAAAGAGGGTCGCTGCCTAGCCGTGCCAACCTCTGCAGTGTGTGCCTGCGGTCCCTCGTCATGGCAGACGCAATTCTAAATAGACATGAGCGTGGTGTGGCATGAGGGCAGCTGAAGGCTGCCCAGGGACACTTTGGTGTGCGCTGTGGGGGGGAGGGGGGGCGGTTGGGCAGCATGTAACCCAGGAGAAGTGTCAGTGGAGTGTCATGCAGGCAGTGATTGTGCTTTGTTGGAGGTAGTGTGGTGCTTAGCAAAGGTATGCCATGCTAATGAGGGCTTTTCAGAAGTAAAAGTTGTTGGGAGGGGGGGGCCCACTCTTGCCGGTATTGTGGCTTAATAGTGGGACCTGTGAACTTGAGATGCAGCCCAACATGTAGCCCCTCGCCTGCCCTATCCGTTGCTGTGTCGTTCCCATCACTTTGTTGAATTGCCCAGATTTTCACACATGAAAACCTTAGCGAGCATCGGCGAAATACAAAAATGCTCTGGTCGCCCATTGACTTCAATGGGGTTCGTTGTTCGAAACGAACCCTCGAGCATCGCGGGAAGTTCGTTCCGAATAACGAGCACCCGAACATTTTGGTGTTCGCTCATCTCTATTATTTTTCTATCAAGGGGTGACGACCTAAAAAGGGGGCGAGAGCTGTAAGACTATATTTTGGGTATTGGACTTATAGAGAGGTTGTTGGGCCAACCCTGTTACAGGGAGGGCATAATCTATCCATGGGGTCCAAATACTCAGGAACCTATCATACCTGTCTTCTATTATCGACGTTAGTTTTTATTGACTAGATACCAGTTCATACGGCGCTTAACCTCAGAGAAGTCCAAGGAAGCCTTATGCCAAGATTGAGCAATTGTTTGTTTTGATGCTAAAAAGAAGAACGAGATTGGTTTTCAGGAGGATGGGGTATATATTTGATCCTCTTATTTAACAGGGCTTCCCATGAGTTTTTTCTCAGGTTATGATAGGTTACCCAATAAATTAAAGAATATGTCCTAATCCATAGTCTTTTGACTCGAGAGCAGTACCACCATATGGGGAACAAGTCTCGCGGGGAGGAGCACGCCCGGAAGCAATCTCTGGAATAGTCTGGAACTGCATGTGGGAACTAAATACCAATGCATTTTATATGATGTTTCCAACATGAGTGTGTTCCGGGCACCACAGTTGGTCGATCTCCATATCTAGGGCTACTCATCCTCCTCTAAGGTATTATATCTCGTTCCCATCGAGATATATATGATAGTTGTGTGCAGTACGAGGTATGTACTAGCCTCAAGTAAATTTGTGAGATGAGGCCTTTTGCTTGCGGGTATTTAAGACCGAATGTTTCGAATGGGGTTATGATTAATGGGGAATTTGTATTTTGGAGGAGAGAGGATACGAAATTATTAGGTTGTAGGAAATGAAATATTTCAGAAGACGGTAGGACATATTTTTCCTGAAGGATGGGGAATGTTTCCATGCCGTTCAATGAGAGTAAGTGATATATTTTGGAAATACCTTTGTTTGTCCAGAACGTAAAGGAAAGGGGGGAGTCAAGGCTTGGTGGAAATAGAGGGTTGCACAAGAATGGTAGGAGGGGTAAATGAGGGGAGATCAACTGTCCAGAATATTTAGTGGAGTCCCAAACTTTAAGAGAGTGCTTTATAATGGGGTTATGTATGTATGCTACATCACTAGTGACATAGCATTCACTGCCTAGCAGGAAATGCAGAATTCTCGGCAGCCTGCTTTAGCACAACTGCGCATGCGATAGCTAAAGCAGGCTGACGATGATGCAGCATTCCCTGCTAGGCAGTGAATGCTATGAAACGCACCGAAATTTGCACAGACAAACTGAGAATGCTCACTATATTGATGATGATTGGTGAATATCCAGGTATAAAAAGGACAATTTCTTGCTGTATGGTGAGTTGAGAAGTTGCTAGCTGTAAGGAGAAGGCAAGCATAAACTTTAAAGAAAGCTGATGGAGCAGAGCAGCTGCCAGACTGAGGCTGAGAAAGTTGGAGACAGCGCTGCCTGGGACAGTGAGGAACAGTCACCTCGAAGGGCAAGAGTGGGTGAAGCACTGCAACTGTAGTGGCCCAGTACATACTTTCCTGGCCCCCTCTACAACATTATACATGTCATGCCTTATGTTGGTGCACTGTGCAAATCTGTCTAGTCATTCTGTTATATGTATTGCACAGTTGCAGCGTGTGATGGGTTGAGTGTCTGCAAAAGCCTGAAGGTTGTCTGTAAATGTATCAATTTATGTCTTGTCACGTGGTATGAGTGTGATTACAAATAGGAGTGTCTGAGAGCAGGAAACGAGTTCAGAGTTCCATGGAGGTACCTTCAACCCTCATGTGGTGAAGATGCAAGAGGAGGAGAGGTTCCCTAGAGTGCATGCACCAGTGATGAGAGAGCGTGAGTAATCAGTAAGTGCACTTTTCCTCAAGGCCTAGTGCAGAGGTACTCTTTGTCTTTTCCTACACACCCGTCGGGAGCTAGTGGATCATCGCGCAGAGTTACACCCATTTGTCTTTTACACACGGCTGTCCTGAAGTCTGGGATCACAGTGTGGAGGTACTACTTCACAAGTCAATCTTAGTACCTGCACTTCAAATACTGTCAATTGTGCCTTGTATTTTCCAAAATTTATTCAAGTAAAGTTCCTTCAGGCCCTGACCTCCCAGGATGGTGACATCATCACAGGTCCTGTAAGCACACGGCTGCTATACGGCTCTGCTGGTTTAGAACCTGTGATAACCTCACCGTCTTTGTGCCTCTAGGGTGTTTGATACATAATAGACAGCTCTGCTACATGCATGTTACACACACAGCTCTGCTACATGCACATCACACACACAGCTCTGCTACATAAATGTTGCAGACACACACAGCTTTGCTACAAGCATGTCACATGCACACAGCTCTGCTATATGCATGTCTTACACACACTGCTCTGCTACAAGCACGTCACACACACACAGCTCTGTTACATGCACATCACACACATGACTGATCACATGACGGTGACATCACAGGTCCTGTAGGCACATGGCTGCTTTCAGGCTCTGCATGTTTTAGGACCTGTGATGGCATCACTCACAGACAGGTGGTGCTAATATTTTTTTTTTTATTCAAATCTTTTTTATTAAGAATTTTTTTTGTGTCTGAAGACACTTTTTAACATACAACACTAGACAAAGGACCCCCTCCCCTATTAACCTTTCCCATAAGTCTCTCTTGTACTGTCATAGCATATTTTATAAAGTCCTTCGTTTTCCTGTCACCGCTTGTAGAGTTGTTGTATTCAACATTATTCACTTGTTACCTGCAATGCAAATGTTTAGTACAGTAAACTTCCTATTCTTCCCCTCTCCCAGAACACAACTATTCTAGTGAACATTAAGTACTATCCTCTAAGCAGATTGGTATTAAAGGGGTTGTCCCGCGCCGAAACGTTTTTTTTTTTTTTCAATAGCCCCCCCGTTCGGCGCGAGACAAACCCGATGCAGGGGTTAAAAATAAAAACCGGACAGTGCTTACCTGAATCCCCGCGCTCCGGTGACTTCTTACTTACCTGCTGAAGATGGCCGCCGGGATCTTCTCCCTCGGTGGACCGCAGCTCTTCTGTGCGGTCCATTGCCGATTCCAGCCTCCTGCTTGGCTGGAATCGGCACGTGACGGGCGGAGCTACGAGGAGCCGCTCTCCGGCACGAGCGGCCCCATTGAGAAAAGAAGAAGACCGGACTGCGCAAGCGCGTCTAATCGGGCGATTAGACGCTGAAAATTAGACGGCACCATGGAGACGAGGACGCTAGCAACGGAACAGGTAAGTGAATAACTTCTGTATGGCTCATAATTAATGCACAATGTACATTACAAAGTGCATTAATATGGCCATACAGAAGTGTATAACCCCACTTGCTTTCGCGGGACAACCCCTTTAAGTAAACCGAAGGCATGCAGCCATTTGAGCCATATACTGTAATATTTCTGCCATGTTTTCCTTTTGCAATAAAGACTTTTTTCCCACATTAGAATTTGAGTGACTTTTTTTGTTAGTTCGGTCAGATCAGGAAGGACTTCAGCCAGCAAGTGCTGCGCTATTAATTTTCTGGCTAAGTATAGTAGTCTAGCTACTGCCAGTTTCTCATTTTTGTCTAAGGGTAAATCATTCACATATCCTAGAATGCATACCAGCCGAGTAAATTCCAATATAATTCCATGCACCCTATAGATCAGACTGTATACCTCGGTCCAATATCTTTGTAGTTTTGGACAGCATCACATCATATGTATGAGATCCGAGGGGTGTCTCTCAGACCTATACCATATAGGAACGCTGGAGTACGATACACTCTCTGCAACAAATACATTTGTGATAATCCATGGGACTCACTCAGAGACAGCTTGGGAATCATCTGTAATATTTCCTCCCACAGTGATTCTTCAATAGAACCGATATCTTCCTCCCACTTGCTCCTTGTTGCCAGAGGATAGCGCAAATTTATCTGACCCTGTATACAGGAATATATGTGTGATATCTTCCCCTTTGTACTAGCTGATCCACCTATAAGCTCTGCTGGTAGGAATTTTCTGAATTCTAGGTCATCCAGGCCCTTCTCCATCTGAAAAGCATGTCTAAGTTGTAGATACTTAAAAAAAATTGCGTGTACAGCAGCCCATATTCATCTCTCAGCTGCTCAAAGGATTTTATATTTGCCCCAGTCAATCTAATCTCTCTATCTTTCCACCCTTGAAAGCCCTTTAGCTATTTTAACTCCTGTACCTCAGATTGTCCCAGATAGGAGTGTAGTGCATATAGCCCTTGACTCCCATTATCTTTCTAACCTTCCACCAAACCTTATGCGTAAGAACTAAAGTTGGAAAATTCTGGGCGCCACAGCGGAATTTGAGACTCGCTAGGGACTCAAACAGATGTGCATTACTAAAATAGGTTTTTATGAGTCGAAAACTCAGATCATGAGTATCCTATGATTCCCATCCCTTGAAGTGCTGTATTTGCAACGCAGAAAAATAGATGTAGGATTAGGCAATGCAAGTCCTCCCTCTCCCTCAGGATTACATAGTGTCTCCAATCTAATTCTAGGCCCTTTCTTTTTCCAAATCAAGTCCCTAAAAAGTCAGTTGACCCTATAGAAGAGGCTCTGCATAAGCCAGTGAGGCGAGTTATGAAGTAGATGCAGCAATTGCAGAATCCATACCATCTTAATGAGGTTCACTCTTCCTATAATTGTTAGGGGAAGTTTACACCAGACATCATGTTTTTTTCTAAAATGTCACCATTAAGGGGGTCTAGATTCAATTTTCCATATTCCAAGATGTTCCTTGAGACTTTGACTCCCAAGAATGTAATAGCAAACTTGCATTGCATAGAGGTCCTATTTTCCTCCACCTCTAGATTCGGATCATCTAATGGCAGTATGTCAGATTTGCTCCAATTAATGGTCAGCCCAGAGAATGAACCGCATTATCTGATCAGAGACATTGCCACATCCAACGATTCGCCAGCATCACCCAGAAATAGTAGCAAATCATCTGCTTATAGTGCCACTTTTTCCTCCATTTGCCCTCTTCTAAACCCTATCACCTCTGGGCAAGATCTCAGAACACTGGTGAGGGGTTCAATCCCCAATGCAAAGAGGAGTGGGGAAAATGGACAACCTTGCCTTGTTCCTCTGTATAGCGAAAAGGGCTCAGAGCAGCCACGGTTTACTGTGACACAGGCCTTCACATTGGCGTATAGCAGCTTTAAAAGTCTCACGAATGTCTGACCAAATCACATCTTGTCCAATACTTCCCATATAAAGGGCCATTCCACACTGTCGAACACTTTAGCAGAGTCTAACGAGCATATTATTCTCTGCCCCATATTGTCCACTGGCAACTGAAGATTAAGATACAGTCTCCTTAAATTAATTGATCGAGCCAGAATAAATCCACTCTGATCTGGATGGATAAGAGTCGTGACCACTTGTGAGAGTCTATTAGCCAAGACTTTTGCTAGGAGCTTTACATCCACATTTAATAATGAGATAGTTCTATATGATTCTGGCAGCAATGGGTCTTTCCCTGGTTTTGGGATAATCATTATTACTGCGTTACACATTTATGGTGGTAATTCTGCCTGTTGCTCCACTTCGAATAGCACCTCCAGTAGAGATGAGCGAGCGTACTCGTCCGAGCTTGATGCTCGTTCGAGCATTGGGGTGTTCGAGATGCTCGTTACTCGAGACGAGCACCACGCGGTACTCGAGTCAATTCCATTTCCTTCCCTGCATGTTTAGCGCAATTTTTTAGCCAATAGACATGCAGGGAAGGCAGTACCACTTCCTCCTGTGACGTGCCAGCCCTATCCCACCCCCCTGCAGTGAGTGGCTGGGGAGATCAAGTGAGTATTTAAATCTGCCCTGCTCGAGGCGCGCCTCAGACACACACTGGGAGAGAATAGGGAAAGTGGTGCTGCTGCTATAGGGAGAGTGTTAGTGTAGGATCCTGTCCTCAAGAACCGCAACGGTCTTTCTTAGGGCCACATCTGACCGTGTGCATTACTGTTGTTGCTGCTGGGAGCAGTTTTGCACTAAAAAAAAATTTTTTCATCTCGGGCTGTGCAGACTATTACAGCTATAGCGTTCTAAGTCTGCAGTCTGTAATACAGAGTATAGGGAAAGTGGTGCTGAGACAGGGACAGTGGTAGTGTAGGATCCTTTCTACAAGAACCCCAACGGTCCTTCTTAGGGCTACCTCTGACCGTGTGCATTTTACAGGTTGTCTGGTGGGAGTTGTAGTGCATCACTATTGCACAGCCTGACCTTTTTGCAGCCTTCCGTATAATTTTTTTCTGGCTTACATTACCGCTGTCAGCCTCCAACTGTATGCCAATAATTCCATAATTTTTTCACACCGGTCTGTGTCTGCCGTGAACTTAACGCACAGCGTACAGCCACAGCCACTGATAGAGGGAAAGTGATATACACGTTATATAGCCTGTATTCTTTTTCAAAACATTTTTTAAAAAAGCTCCTTCTTAGGGCTTCCCTATGACGGTCTGCATTTTACAGGTTGTCTGGTGGGAGTTGTAGTGCATCACTATTGCACAGCTAGGCCTGTTTGCAGCCTTCCATATAATTTTTTTCTGCCTGCAGTTTGCGTTACATTACCGCTGTCAGCTTCCAACTGTATGCCAATAATTCCATAATTTTTTACACCGGTCTGTGTCTGCAGTGAACTTAACGCACAGCGTACGGCCACAGCCACTGATAGAGGGAAAGTCATATACACACTATATAGCCTGTATTCTTTTTCAAAAAGAAAAAAAAAATCCATCGTTGCGCTACCTCTGACCATCTGAAATTTACTGGGTGTCTGGTGGGAGTTGTAGTGCATCACTATTGCACAGCTAGGCCTGTTTGCAGCCTTCCGTATAATTTTTTTCTGCTTGCAGTTTGCATTACATTACTGCTGTCAGCCTCAAACTGTACGCCAATAATTCCATAACTTTTTACACCGGTCTGTGTGTGCAGTGAACTTAACGCACAGCGTACGGCCACAGCCACTGATAGATAGAAAGCGATATACACGCTATATAGCCTGTATTCTTTTTCAAAACAATTAAAATAAAAGCTCCTTCTTACGGCTACCTCTGACCGTCTGAAATTTACTGGGTGTCTGGTGGGAGTTGCAGCGCATCACTATTGCACAGCTAGGCCTGTTTTCAGCCTTCTGTATTCACTGTTTCTGCCTGGACTTAGCATTACAATACGGCTCTCAGCGTCTAACTGTTCACCAATAATTCCATAATTTTTTACACCGGTCTGTGTCTGCAGTAAACTTAACACACAGCGTACGGCCACAGTCACTGATAGAGGGAAAGTGATATACATGCTATATAGCCTGTATTTTTTTTTCAAAAAAATTTACAAAAAAAACTCCTTCTTAGGGCTATCTCTGACCGTCTGCATTTTACAGGTTGTCGGGCGAGAGTTGTAGTGCATCACTATTGCACAGCTAGGCCTGTTTGCAGCCTTCCGTATTCTTTGTTTCTGCCTGGAGTTAGCATTACAATACGGCTCTCAGCCTCCAACTGTATGCCAATAATTCCATAATTTTTAACACCGGTCTGTGTCTGCCATGAACTTAACGCACAGCGTATAGCCACAGCCACTGATAGAGGGAAAGTGATATACACGCTATATAGCCTGTATTCTTAAAAAAAAAAACAACTCCATCTTAGGGCTACCTCTGACCGTCTGCATTTTATAGGTTGTCTGGTGAGAGTTGTAGTGCATCACTATTGCACAGCTAGGCCTGTTTGCAGCCTTCCGTATAATTTTTTTCTGCCTGCAGTTTGTGTTACATTACCACTGTCAGCCTCCAGCTGTACGCCAATAATTCCATAATTTTTTACACCGGTCTGTGTCTGCAGTGAACTTAATGCACAGTGTACAGCCACAGCCCCTGATAGAGGGAAAGTCATATACACACTATATAGCCTGTATTCTTTTTCAAAAAGAAAGAAAAAATCCATCGTTGCGCTACCTCTGACCCTCTGAAATTTACTGGGTGTCTGGTGGGAGTTGTAGTGCATCACTATTGCACAGCTAGGCCTGTTTGCAGCCTTCTGTATAATTTTTTTCTGCCTGCAGTTTGCGTTACATT
This sequence comes from Eleutherodactylus coqui, assembly GCF_035609145.1. Lineage (NCBI taxonomy): Eukaryota > Metazoa > Chordata > Amphibia > Anura > Eleutherodactylidae > Eleutherodactylus > Eleutherodactylus coqui. The sequence continues at coordinate 140,268,594 of NC_089842.1, read as the reverse complement.
ACCGCTGTCAGCCTCCAGCTGTACGCCACTAATTCCATAATTTTTTACACCGGTCTGTGTCTGCAGTGAACTTAACGCACAGCGTACGGCCATAGCCACTGATAGAGGGAAAGTCATAAACACACTATATAGCCTGTATTCTTTTTCAAAAAGAAAAAAAAAATCCATCATTGCGCTACCTCTGACCGTCTGAAATTTACTGGATGTCTGGTGGGAGTTGTAGTGCATCACTATTGCACAGCTAGGCCTGTTTGCAGCCTTCCGTATAATTTGTTTCTGCCTCGAGTTAGCGTTACAATACCGCTGTCAGCGTGAAAGTGTACGCATAATTATTTACACCGCTCTGTGTCTGCTCTATTCGTAATCCACCATGCTGAGGGGTAGGGCTCGAGAACGAGGACGTGGAGGTCCAAGTGAGGGTGTGGGCACAGGCCGAGTTCCTGGTCCAGGTGAATCGCAGGCGGCTGCTGCGGGAATAGGAGAGAGGCAAGTTTCTGGGGTCCCCAGCTTCATATCACAATTTATGGGTCCACGTGGTAGACCTTTATTACAAACAGAGCTGTGTGAGCAGGTGCTGTTGTGGATGGCAGAAAATGCATCCAGCAATGTATCGACCACCCAGTCTTCTATGCCGTCCACTGCTGCAACTCTGAATCCTCTTGCTGCTGCTCCTTCTTCCTCCTAGCCTCCTCTCTCCACGAAAATGACACATTCTGATGAGCAGGCAGACTCCCAGGAACTGTTCTTGGGTCCCTGCCTTGACTGGGAAAAAATGGTTCCTCTCTTACCTGAGGAGTTTGTCGTGACCAATGCCCAGCCTTTGGAAAGTTCCCAGGGTCCGGGTGATGAGGCTGGGGACTTTTGACAACTGTCCCAAGAGCTTTCAATGGGTGAGGAGGATGATGATGATGAGACACAGTTGTCTATCAGAGAGGTATTGTAAGGGCAGTAATTCCAAGGGAGGAGTGCACAGAGGATTCGGAGGAAGAGCCGCTGGACGATGAGGTGACTGACCCCACCTGGTTTGCTAAGCCAACTGAGGACAGGTCTTCAGAGGGGGAGGCAAGTGCAGCAGTAGGACAGGTTGGAAGAGGCAGTGGGGTGGCCAGGGGTAGAGGCAGGGCCAGAGCGAAGAATCCCCCAACTGTTTCCCAAAGCGCCCCCTCGCGCCATGCCAACCTGCAGAGGCCGAGGTGCTCAAAGGTGTGGATGTTTTTCAGTGAGAGCGCGGACGATCGACGAACAGTGGTGTGCAACCTGTGTTGCGCCAAGATCACCCGGGGAGCCACCAGTACCAGCCTCACCACCACCAGCATGCGCAGGCATATGATGGCCAAGCACCCCACAAGGTGGGACGAAGGCCATTCACCGCCTCCGGGTCGCACCACTGCCTCTCCCCCTGTGCCCCAACCTGCCACTCAGATCCAACCCCCCTCTCAGGACACAGGCACGAGTGCCTCCTGGCCTGCACCGACACCCTCACCTCCGCTATCATCGACCCCATCCAGCAATGTCTGACAGCGCAGCATCCAGCTGTTGCTAGCGCAAGCGTTGGAGCGAAAGCGCAAATACGCCGCCACGCACCCGCACGCTCAAGCTTTAAACGTGCACATTGCCAAATTGATCAGCCTGGAGATGCTGCCGTACAGACTTGTGGAAACGGAGGCTTTCAAAAACATGATGGTGGCGCCGGTCCCACGCTAATCAGTCCCCAGTCGCCACTATTTTTCCCGGTGTGCCATCCCAGCCCTACACCAGCACGTCTCCCGCAACATCAATCGTGCCCTCACCAACGCGGTTACTGGGAAAGTCCACCTAATCATGGACACGTGGACAAGTACTGGCGGGCAGGGCTACTATATCTCCCTGACGGCACATTGGGTGAATTTGGTGGAGGCTGGGACCGAGTCAGAGCCTGGGACCGCACACGTCCTACCCACACCCAGAATAGCGGGTCCTTCCTCGGTTCTGGTATCTGCGGCAGTCTATGCCACCTCCTCTAAACCCTACCCCTCCTCCTCCGCAACCTCTACCTCTCAATTACGAAATGTGAGCAGCACGTCGCCAGCAGTCGGTGTGGCGCGGCGCGGCAGCACAGCGGTGGGCAAGCATCAGCAGGCCGTGCTGAAACTACTCAGCCTAGGTGACAAGAGGCACACAGCCCCCAAACTATTGCAGGGTCTGACAGAGCAGACCGACATCTGGCTTTCGCCGCTGAGCCTCCAACCGGGTATGGTCGTGTGTGACAACGGCCGTAACCTGGTGGCGGCTCTGCAGCTCGGCAGCCTCACACATGTGCCATGCCTGGCCCACGTCTTCAATTTGGTGGTTCAGCGGTTTTTGAAAAACTAGCCGCACTTATCTGACCTGCTCGGCAAGGTGCGCCGCGTCTGCGTACATTTCCGCAAGTCCACCACGGATTCTGCCACCCTGAGGACCCTGCAACATCGGTTTAATCTGCCAGAACACCAACTGCTGTGCCCACACGGTGGAATTCTATGCTGCACATGTTGGCCAGGCTCTATGAGCAGCGTAGAGCAATAGTGGAATACCAACTCCAACATGGGCGGCGTAATGGTAGTCAGCCTCCCCAATTCTTTACCGAGGAGTGGGCCTGGATGGCAGACATCTGCCAGGTCCTCGGAAACTTTGAGGAGTCTACCCAGATGTTGAGCGGTGACGCTGCCATCATTAGCGTTACCATCCCGCTGCTATGCCTGTTGAGAAGTTTGCTGCAAGGCATATAGGCCGACGCTTTGTGGTTTGAACAGGAGATGGGGCATGACAGTATGTCACCTGATAGCCAGACCACCCTCATGTCTATATCTCAGCGCGTTTTAGGGGAGGAGGAGGAGGGAGAGGAGCAGGAGGAGGAGGAGGAAGAGACAGCTGGGCACACTGCAGAGGGTACCCATGCTGCTTGCCTCTCATCTGCTCAGCGTGTATAGGCTGTTAAGGAGGAGGAGGAGGAGGATCCTGAAAGTCATCTTGCTAGCGAGGACAGCCATGTCTTGTGTACTGGCACCCTGGCACACATGGCTGACTTCATGTTAGGCTGCCTTTCACGTGACCCTCGCATTAGACGCATTCTGGCCAACACGGATTACTGGTTGTACACCCTTCTCGACCCACGTTACAAGGAGAACCTTTCCACTCTCATTCCAGAAGAGGAAAGGGGTACGAGAGTGATGCAATACCACAGGGCCCTGGTGGACAAAGTGATGCTAAACTTCCCATCTGACAGCGCTAGCGGCAGAAGGCGCAGTTCCAAGGGCCAAGTAGCAGGGGAGGCGCGGGGATCAGGCAGCATGTTCAGCGCAGGCAGGGGAACACTCTCCAAGGCCTTTGCCAGCTTTATGGCTTCCCAGCAAGATTGCGTCACCACTCCCCAGTCAAGGCTGAGTTGGAGGGAGCACTGTAAAAAGATGGTGAGGGAGTACTTAGCCGATCGTACCACCGTCCTCCGTGATGCCTCTGCTCCATACAACTATTGGGTGCCAAAGCTAGACACGTGGCATGAACTTGCGCTGTATGCCCTCGAGGTGCTGGCTTGCCCTGCGGCTAGTGTCTTGTCAGAGAGGGTGTATAGTGCAGCTGGGGGAATCATCACGGATAAGCGTACCTGCCTGTCAACTGCCAGTGAACAAAGCCTGGATTTCCCCAGACTTCTCTTCTCCACCGGCGGAGAGCAGCAGAACCTAAAGATTCTTTTTGCTGCAACCGCAGATAAAAGCACTCTTTAGCTTTGTCAATCTTTCTCTGATATTAGTCCTCCTCCTGCTACTCCTCCTCCAGAAACAACATGTCATCACGCTGAACTGCCAATTTTTCTGCGGCCCAAAAGGCTCATCTAACAATGTTTTTACAATTTTTTAAAGTTTCAAAAGTATTGAAACTTTAACATGAACCAATTTTTTTCACAGGGCTGCCTCCAGGCTCTGTTACAAATTAAGCAACAGCGAGCTGTATGTTTCAAAAAATATTTATGGGTTTCACCTGCCCTCTCGGTTGATAAATTTTTCGGAGGTACACTTGTACTCTTGGTACACTAATTTTTCAGGCCCACACCTACACTCTTATCCAACTAATTTTTCCAGCCTTCGCCTACACTCATGGTACCCCAATGTTTCACAGGTTGGCCTATATTATTACTACAGAAATTTTATCTACATGGTGTCTATAGTCAATATAGCCATTCTATGCAAGCAGGTTTAATTCTGGTTAGGCATTAAAGAGGTTGTCCCATCTCAGCAAGTTATTCCCTATCCACAGAATAGGACTTAACTTGCTGATTGGTGATGCTCAGACCAATGGAACATCCACAAATCCTAAAATTTCACTCCCAGTGCTTCCCAAAGTTCTAGCGGAGTGGCTGCACACATGCGCTTCCGCTCCATGCAATTCAATGGGACCCCTGGAGATAGTAGAGTTCAAGTATTTTGCTATCTATCTGGAGGTCCTATTGAAAGGGAATGGAGCGGATTTTCTGGACACGCTAGGAGTGAAATCTTGGGATTGGTGGGTGTCCCAGTGGTCGTACTCCCATGATGAGCAAGTTATCCCCAATCCTTTTTGCCAGCAGCAAGAAAAAGGTAAAAGGAGCGCTAGGCAGTTGCCATAGCCAGAGTGACAAAGCAAGAAAAGAAAAAGAACAGCCCTTTAAAGTGGCAAAGCCTGTCTTAGAAGTGAACACTGCAGCAGCCATATCCCCATGCTGAGGAGCATAGGCGTAGCGTCAGGGGGTGCTGGGGTCGCCATGGCGACCCGGCCCCTGCGCTCAGGGGGCCCCGCGGCTGCCCTCCGCCATGCCCACATGCACATTCAGTGCATTAATGGCTGGCCGTTCTATCTGCAGCAGTGAGAACGGCCAGCCTGAGAGGAAAAGCAGGGAGGTACTCACATGGGCCGGCAGGGGAGTAGGTCACATGGGACGACAGGGGAGGAGGGAGGAGGTCACATGGGACGGCAGGGCACAATGATCATGTGATCATGTGCTGCCCCCTGCTTCCTGTTGCACGGAAGACTCTGAGTTTACCTCTCCTGCTGCTGCTGTCACATGGAGGAGAAGTGGACCGAGCCCTGGGGTAAGTGTATATATGTGTGTGTATCTGTCTGTCTCCCTCATCTATCTATCTATCTATCTATCTATCTAACTATCTATCTATCTGTCTATCTCATATCATATCGTATCAATCAATCTATCTATCTATCTATCCATCTCATATCTATCTATCTCATATCTATCTATCTATCTCATATCTATCTATCTATCTATCTATCTCATATCTATCTATCTATCTATCTCATATCTATCTCATATCTATCATCTATCTATCTACTATCTATCAAATCTATCTATCTATCTATCTATCAAATCTATCTATCTATCTATCTATCTGTCTACTATCTATCTCACATTTATCTATCTATCTATCCCATATTATGTTTATCTATCTCATATCTATCTCATATCTATCTATCTCATATCTATCTATCTATCTATCGCATATCTATCTCATATCTATCTATCTATCTACTATCTATCTACTATCTATCAAATCTATCTATCTATCTGTCTACTATCTATCTCACATTTATCTATCTATCTATCCCATATCATGTTTATCTATCTCATATCTATCTATCTATCTATCTATCTCATATCTATCTATCTCATATCTATCTATCGCATATCTATCTATCTCATATCTATCTATCTATCTATCTACTATCTATCAAATCTATCTATCTATCTGTCTACTATCTATCTATCTATCTATCTATCTATCTCACATTTATCTATCTATCTATCCCATATCATGTTTATCTATCTCATATCTATCTCATATCTGCGGGGGAGAGCGGAGCGGAACGGAGGGGAGATCTCTCCCCCCCCCCCCCCCGCTCCCTCCTGCTGACAGCCGCTACTCACCGCTCCCCCGCGCCGGCACCCGAACCTGCAGTCTCGAGCGGGGGAGATACTCGCTAAAGGCAATGCTCGCTCGAGCAATTGCCTTTAGCGAGTAAACTCGCTCATCTCTAATATCTATCTATATCATATCTATCTATAATCTATCCATCCAGCAATATCATATCTATCTATCCATCCATCCAATATCTATCTATCCATCTATATCATATCTTTCTATCTATCTATATACTATCCATCCATCCATCGAATATCTATCTGTCCATCCATCCAATATCTATCTATCTCTCTATCCATCCCTCCATCCGTCCATCCATTCGTCTATCTATCTCTCATATCTATCTATCCCATTTCTATCTATCTATCTATCTAATGTCCGTCCGTCAAACTATCTATCTATCTATCCCATATCTATCTATCCCATATCTATCTATCTATCTATCTATCTATCTATCTATCTATCTATCTATCTCATGTCCGTCCGTCTGTCTGTCTATCTATCTATCTCTGGTATAAGTTATACATCTCCCTGGATTTACTGTATTCACACTTTACACACAATAAAAAAAACGCATCTAAACCAGTTTTTAATAGTGTCTGCAGCTCCTTAATAACTTACGTGGTCTTTAAATTCTGCATGCAGGTTTTTTATGTGTTTTTCTTTATTGTGGTTCTAAAGTACAACAAAAACATGACCCCCCCCCCCCCCCCCCAAGGCCGCTCTCACACACGTGTTCAGAAAACACAGCTTGAAATCATGGCATTTTGACTGGAATTTCAAGTAGCGTTTTCGAACACTGGTTACAGCGTTTGACAGCACTCTTCAATGCACCCCATCATTGTGATGGGTGATGACGTGTGTTAAAAACCACGAAAACGCAGGAACAGAACAGACAGCTCTCGAAAATCACAGCGTTAGAAACACCATGTTCGAGCGCAGATTTGAGTAAGTTCATTAAAATCTATGGGAGTGTTGTACCGCGGTTAGTACGGCACTCGGGGCGCTGTGCTAATAGCGGTAAAAAGCAGTGAGTGAGAGAGTGGCCTGCGGGGCTACAAACAAATTTTCATGTTCAGGAAATGCGTCATGTTTGGAAAGATTATGCCAAGGGGCGGATCATGTATGCAGCATGATCTAGATATGGGTACGGGGGAGTGTGGGGTGGAGGCCCAGGGTGGGGGGGCCCGAGCTGAACTTTTGCACCCGGGCCCCTGAGCCCTTAGGTACGCCCCTGCTGAGGAGCATCTGGAAGCCAGAGAATGCAAGCTCCTGCAAGGTATGGGAGGAAAGAGAGACTCCATCCCCAGTGTTTCCTGCACCCACAAATACAGTGGGCATTGTAAATATCAGCGCAGCAGCCGCTGTGCAGATGGAGAGAAAGTCCCAGTGATTCACGGCGAGCCAAGATATAGTGAGTGCTTGTGTGCATTACTGATAGAGTCCTGACAGCCAGTGGTTGATGTGCGCATGTGGACTTGGACACCTGAAGAGATGGAGATGCAGAGAGACAAGCTGCTATGAGATTAAACAAAACCAAAACTATATGCGTAGTACCTAAAAGATATGTGCTTTATGTGTGCTCCCATGTGTAGGACTGAATGCAGGCTAGAGTTCCACATGTGCAAGCGAAGAAGAGCTGGTGGGAGATGAAGTGAAAGCAGCAGACAAAGATGACTGTAAAGGTGGAGAAGAACCATGAATTTCTGCTGTTGAACAATCTGGAGGCGTGCTGGGAGAGAGAATAGCTAGGAACTGCAAGACAGTTGAGTTGAGAGAGCTGCAGTCGTGAACTGATGAAAGGCAAAGAAACCCAGAGAGACTCAAGTTGCCAATGTTCCGGTCATAGCAATTGACAAAAGACGTATCATTTCAGGCCATAAGCACAGTTGTATAGATTACTTTGAAGTGGTAAACCCAGAGTACCCAGGTGTTGATAGAGGGAATTGATGGTTGAAGATTAATTGCTTAAAGAATACTAGGCTTGTGAATAAAAGGTTAATTGATATAGCAAATGGCAATTTTAGCAATTGTCCTATGTTATGAAACAAGTAGTGAAATTGTTACATTCTTGCCGGCAAGTGAGCACCTGGCCCACACGAACGTTACCATGGATAGGGACCACCAAATGAAAGAACCACCGATTAACATCTTACCCTATCTTCTACAAAGGAATATGACCATGGAACTACCTGAGCAGGGACATTTCCCCAATAATGGGTGGCCTAGTGGTCTTCTGATCTGGGCGCTTGCATGTGTATGCATCCTAGCGCTCAGGCTATGACGCATGCACATGCCACTACCAAGAGGGATAACTGGACAGGATAAGATGACACTCAAAGCCATGATCACAACATATAGCAGCCAATACACAAATGGTAGTAGCAGATGTAAATGCTATAAATGCCAGGTATTTGTTGATATTTTGGGTAAAATATGGAAGCTAGTGGGCCACATCACGGCTCCTGGCAATATCGCTAGACCCTACACTAACAGGAGTCCAGTGACATAATCAAACAAAACCATAAGATACAAACCTTTCTTGCAGCCACCACCCATAGAACCTGCCCACACAACACAGAGAGAGAGAATAATAACAGAGAAAGCAGAACACACACACCTGGGAAGACAGCTTTTATATGTACTGACCTAGAGTGATTGGCTGGCTGGAGACACACACACACCCAGCCAGCACAATCCCCACACATGAGCAGGAAAGTTCCAGAGAACCTGTAATACAACAGATCTCAGAAGACAGACATGACAGAAATCTAAATGTTAAACAACTGTGCCCATATATGGGGAGAAGTCAGACTTTATTGCATGCAGCGTTTAAGTATTTCACCTTCCTGTGGAGTGCTTATGTCCATTCTCTGCAATACCACTTTATGGTCAGTGTAGAAGATAAGAAAGACACTAGACAAAATTGGCATCCACGAGACAGCTGCAAGCCGCAGACCACTGCTGACCAAAAAGAACATTTTTATTGAGGCTTTTGCGTGCTGATCTCTTTTTTTTTTGTTTGTCCAAAAAGAACACAAGGCTTATCTGGCATTTGTCAAAAAAAATCTAGACGACTCCAAAGACTTTAGGGATAATATTCTGTGGATTTATGAGTCAAAGAGAAACTTTTTGGATGATATGGGTCCAATTACATCTTCTACAATAAAAACATCATATCAACAGTCAAACATGGCGGTAGTCTGATGGTCTGGGGTTGCTTTGTCTTAATTGATGGAATACTGAATTCTACTCTTTATCAAAAAATCTTGAAGCAGAATGTCTACCTGTCAGTTGCTCAAGTGCAGGTGGATTGTGCAGCAGGACAATAATTTGAAGCACACAAGCAAATCAACCTTTGAATGGCTCAAAAAAAAAAACTTAGAGTGGCAAAGTTAAAGTCCTGACTTTAATCCCAGTGTGGCAAGACCTTTAAAATAGGCAGTTCATGCTCAAAAACTCCTTAGTATAACCAAATTAAAAGAATTCTGAAAAGAAAAGTGGGTCAGGCGTGAATGCGGAAAGCCACCCCTCAATGTATTGAGCACCATGCTAAGTAGTCCGCCCATTCTAATTTTATAATGAGTGGTCTATTCAGCAGTGGCACTCAATGCAGTGCAGCGGCAGCCTTCAGCACTCACACTGGAGGAACAATGGGGGAAGGTAAGTATAACACTTACATACCCGGAATCCACGGTTCACCTAGTTTCCGTCCGTAAACTTAGTTTATAGTGCTAAAATCACAGAGGTGAGGGAAAAAATGTACAAAGACATAACTCACAGAAAAAGAAGCCAAATCTGCATCTCCTGATACATTGCAGGACAAGCTCAATCGCCATGTACCCTGATAGCATGCAGAGAGCCAGATTGCGATATCAGGGAGCAATTGTTCAGTGCAGACTAAAATGCAGTCACACACCTCAAACCAAATAGGGGAGGGGTGACTACAGACAAAATAGTCTGCACATGTGAACCGATACCAAAGATGCCAGCCATAGATAAGTGCACCACACTATGCAGGATTACAACTCATACTGGCAAAGCAGTGGATTGTCCTGTTTCACTACAATGCGCCACACTGGCGTGACACCCCGGGCTTCCTCAGCAGCCCTAGTTTATATCTGCCAAGAGTTTGGGAATGATAACTCAATAAGCACAGTTTATCCTTTAATCTAATAGTTTCAACCGTCTCTCCAAAACTAAAATCTGCCAAATTATTTAAAACAAGATTGCTTGGCTGACAGCATATTATTGTACATGATAGAATCACAGAGGATTCATTTCAGACAATGAGAACCTGGTCTTTCCAGTCTGTCCTTATATTATTTTCAATGCAATGTCACAATAATACAATGGTTTATTGTGTTGTTCTGTTAGTATCAGCTACATTTGCTTTTGCTTATGTATGAAACAAGACAGTGTTTGTACATTAAATACAATACCCAAATGATTAGCGCCTTGCAGTGACCAGAAAAGTAGTACATGCAAATTCAAGTTTGTTCCATAAAGTGCATAAACTGTCCTTAAAAAGTCCCATGAAATGCGAAAATATAGTGCATGCAGTGTTCGGATACTATCCAATTCCCTGGAAAATAGTATATACAGTACTTTTTTCTCTCTCACTAATTCCCACCAGTCCACTAGCTTCCCAGAACTAGAACTCGGTCTATTGGGTTGCCAATCTACCAGTCTCCACTGAATGCTGAGTCTTTCAAGACTTCCACAGCTCCTATAACCCAGCTACAGTATGGCTCCTCTAAAGGGTGAAGTCTCACACAGCCCATACAAACTTCAATCCAGCTACCCTCAGGGTGTAAGTATCACACAACCCATAGAGTTCCACACACTTAACCTCTTTCTCAGTCAGTTCACTAACTTTGCTGCCCGGTACAACTTTGCTGGCGACTACAGTCCTTTAGGTCTCTGCCACTAGTTCAGGGACCCACTGTGCAGCTTGACGTGTTCCCACTGACCTCTGCCCATCAAGGAGTGTGCTGGTGGGCTATTAGCAAACTCTAGCCTACTGCTATCTCAGGCCAACGTAGGACTTTCGTACACCTCATACACTACCACTGTACATTCCCAGACAGTCTTAATATAGAATCTCCTCTGCCACCTGCTATCATCCGTATAATATAAATTTGATTTGCTTCCAAATGGCTTGTAGCAAAACAGTTTGATAGAAACATGGAAGATATATCCAACCTAAATTAATTTAAATTCTGCAAAGGAATATATAGTCATTTTATCTACATACCTTTGATTTGTTCCTGCAACATGTGCTGTAAGGGTTATTATGACGTGTCTGTGAGCCTGACACAGAACATAGCTCAGGATAGTCTAGAAAGAAGCTTCAATGTATGCTTCATGCAGTAATTGTTAACTGTACTGCCCATCTCGTCAGTCTGGAGCTGCAGACAAGGACAGACATATGATGCTGCACTGTTCAAGTGCCTAATATACAATAATCAGCTGTAAAATGAAGAAATGACTCTGCAGTTTTAAAATACCGTATTCGTATTTTACTGCTGCCAATGCAGTCGGACAAACCAGCATTAAACCGGCTATGTGCTGATTTGTATTTGCAAATACATGACTTTTTACTTACATAAATGGCAGCGCCTTGAAGTTTCCAGAAGTAATCCAATATTCTAAAATAGACTCCTATACAAGAGTGAAAAGGACTCACCTGGTACCAAAGAACTTGGAAACCCACCCACTAGCCCCCGAAGTCCTGGCAGGCTTTGATATTGAAGTTCTGCTTGGTATCCCACAGTTAATCCATATTCATGGACAGCAGCACAAGAACATTCCCAATTTCTCCATGTGAAATAGGTATATACAGAAGATAAATGTGTACAAAAAGAAGTCCCTCTGCGCTCTTGTGGGATTAATTACTACAGAAGATAAAACACTCCTTGATGCTAAAAATAGAAGGATAGAGCACTATAGCCAAGATATCCCAAAGCAAACTGCTCCTTAAAGGTCAGTAATACCAAGAAGGAATATTAGTAGGGATGAGCGAGCCTACTCGGTAAGGTAGTTACTCGAGCGAGCATAGCTCTTCTCGAGTAACTGCTTAGTGATCCGAGCAGGCTCGGGTGGGCTGAAGGGGTGGGGGGGAGCGGAGCGCTCCCCCTGCTCAACCCCGTAGCCCATCTGAGCCTCCTCGAATCACTAAGCAGTTACTCGAGAAGAGCGTATAGGTATATTTTATTAAAGAAATTACACAGATATGCAATGCAAAGCACCTTTTTCAAGGATAAACATCATAAGAAAACAAAAGTGATCCTATTACGTCCCTCCGTGCTGGCTGCAGGACCTGACTAGAGTTATACAGGTTATACAGCATGGTCCATATCGCTATACCGTATCACTATAAACATGATGTATAACTTATACTAGCTATACATATATAATTATATCAAGAAGATACCCAGTTTATACTAGTTACACATCCTCTATATAGTGATATGGACCGTGCTGGTATAAACTGGGTATCTTCTGGATATAATTATATATGTACAGCTGGTGTAAGTTATATATCTTCCTGCATATAGTGATATGGACCATACTAGTATAACTGTGAGGCCTCATGTCCACTGGCTAATTATATTTACGAAATCCGCACGGGTGTTCAATGCATAGGGATGCATTAGACACCCGCAGGTAAGTAAATACCTGCGGCTGTCATTTTTCCCTGCCACGCGGATCGCAGGTGCAGGAAATCACCCGCAGCTTTCTCCATTTTCTACAGGTTTCCCACACGGACGGCTCCCGCAGGCTTCCATTGAGGCCTTTAGAAGATGTCCTTGGCACACCCGCAGCTTAATTTCTGCTGTGCCGCGGGGCTGCAGGAAAGCAGGGATTAAAAAAAAAAAGGAGTGAATGGCGCATGTCCGCAGCACGCTGCCGGCAGGACGAGCGCATCCACCGGGCAGAGGGAAAGAAGATCCAGCCGCGACGGATGGGAACTCGCAGCGTCCGCACAGGTCAGTATTATCAATTTATAGGCCTCATGTCTGTGGGAAAGGAGGGACCCGCTGCGGAATTCTGCATGGAGAATCCGCGCAGGCCCGAATTTCCTAGTGGACAGGAGGTCTTAGGCCTCCTTCCCACGAACGGATTTCCGCCGCGTAATTCGCGGCGAAAATCCGCTGCGTTGCCCGCAGCTATTAGGTTCTATTGAACCTAATAGCACAATGCTCACGATGCGTAATTCCAGCGCGGAATTACGCACCGCGATTTCTCCCGTCCTCACCCGCAGCATGCTCTATTTTCTGCGGGTGAGGACGGGCTGTACGCACTGACGGCTTCCATTGCAGTCAATGGAAGCCGTCCGTTCACGCTATCTCCCGCTGTAACCAGCGGGAGATAGCGTGAAAAAACGCTTTCCCGCCCACCGCCGCGCGTCATCTGACGCCAAATGACACGGCCGGCCGCGTCACGTGACACGGCCGGCCGCGTCACGTGACACGCTCGGTGACGCGGCGGTGGTGGGCGGTGACGGGCGGTGACGCGGCGGTGGTGGGCGGGGAAGCGATTTCACGCTATCTCCCGCAGGTAAGTATAGGGGCTCTGGGGGGCGCCGTGACGGGCTTCACTGCGTAATATTACGCAGCGGACCCCGTCACGCTCGTGGGAAGGAGGCCTAAGGGTTGTGCTGGCTGGAATCTGTGTGCTACATAGGTTTCTAGCAGCACAGCCTCACAGGTGTGGAATGATTGAGCGTCCTGGTTGTGGTGTTCTTCCGCTAGCCAATCACCACTGGTCTGGTTGCAGATAAATATCCTCCCTCTGCAAAAGGAAGCAGGTTTCTCTTCACTCTAGGGTTTGTTGGTTTTGCATGCTTATACATGTGTTCTGTGGATAGTGTGAACAGGGGCTAATACAGTGTTTGTGCAGGTGGACAGACATTAGGTGGGGATAGCCCTGTTTTGTGTATATGGTGTGAACAGTGTCATGTTCCATATGTCTGTGCACACGAATGTAATATCATGCTCCCCTAGTTACAAAAAGGAGTGCATTATGTTGGAGTATGTTGGTATGCAATTTTGTTGGTATGCATTTGTTTCTGGTAATGCTCGGATTGTGGTGTAGTTGCATGCGGTTGTTGGAGTGAGTTCCTCAATATTCCCTGAAGATGGTTTGGACACCTGCTGTTCCTCCCCTCCTGGCTTTTCTGGGGTGGTGCATCCAGTAGTGTCTGGTATGGTGACCGCACAGGTGCATTGCACTCGTGAGTTTTTCCTTTTTCATTGGCAGGTGATGTTCTTGTGCATAGTGCAGGCTGGTGATGCCAGCCACAGTATGCCAGATGGGTGATACCTGGCGCCCCTTCTTATACGGTGGGTGTGGTGGCTCTATACAGCATGTGGTTGTATTGATAGCATGCATGACTTCTGAGTGGTGTTCATGTATTATGTTGGTATGTGGTGTTATGTATAATGTCATAGTTTATGTCTGTCCGTGCTGTGGCGAGGTGTGCCCAGTGAACATAATATAATGACCAGCCTACTGTGAGACTGCTGTGAGATGTACCTGTGTGTACTCCTTTTTCTAGCTGACCAGCTGGCGTTCGCATCAGGCCCATATGGATAAGTCCTATGCATGTTATGTCAGCAGGGAGGGTTGCCATTTTTTCACTCTGGACTTGTGCACTGTTCCTTGCAGGCTACTGTGACGGAGGCCGGTGTGTAAGGTGCCATGGTCCTGTTTTCAGGTGCACTATTTGTTACTTTCTCCCATTTTGGCCACCAGTGCCTTGGTGTCAGGACCTTTATATATAAATCCTGTAGATTTATGCGGGTTTGGAGGAGTTGTATAATGTTTAATGCTTTAAGGGTCCAGTGGCCCCTTTTTTTAAGGGGAGGTACTGTTAGGTTGTGCTGGCTGGGATCTGTTATGCTACATAGGTTTCTAGCAGCACTTTTGAGCCCCATAATCTAGATAATGAGTCTAAAGGGTGATGATATCGTCCCTTTATGACAGTTACTTACCAAGTAGTGACAATTAAGAAAGGCTTTGGTAGCTCACAGATTGCCGCAGCCTATTAATTCAAGCAAGTAGTGCCGTTTCATTGGCCAGACCCCCATCAATCACTACTAGGGCTCGGTGGCCATTCTCAGTCACTCTCCAATGGAGCTGGAAGTGGACAGATGTGTCCTCTTCTATCTCCCCCGAGAAGCCACAGGAAGTGGATATTTGTCTGTTCAACGGAATTACTTTTTATTCAGCCCCCAAGGGGCTACTGCTGACATTTTTTAAGGGCAAGTTAAATTCTTCCAGGGAGAGGAATAGGTAGGTTAATTTCTTCCAGGTTAAGGGAATGTTTATGGGCAAGCCTTTATGCTTGACCGGAGGTGCATGAAATGGCAGGAAGGCTTGGCCCACACCATGTGAATTTGCTGATCATTGTTGTCAGCAACTGTCTGCTCTGAAGCATGAATCAGGGGCCTGCCACTTATCAACTAGAAGTGACTATGGGTCGCACAGGTTGGGTGAAATGGCCTAGCATAAACGATACCTGGAACGCAAGGCGACGTCAAATTCACTGACGAGTAACAGGCCTTTCAAACCTTTTATAATGCCTCATGTGGTGCAGAGTATTAATGCTGATTGATGCTTTTTGCCCCATTAGTGGTTTATTCTGAAATCCGGTGCTTGTGCGACACTTCAGGCTTCTCATTCTGGTGAAGACCAGATGTCGGAATCAGGAAGTGTAATACATGGTACACACTGGTTAAGTGTTCTAAAGCTTAAGTGCCTGCCCTTAGGCGCAGAGTTCTAAGGCAGCAGAAGTGCAGTCCTAAGAGCTCGCTCATGACCTGATGTTTGCAAGTTCAATCCGTGCATGGTTCAGGTAGCCGGCTCAAGGTTGACTCAGCCTTCCTGTGAAGGTAGCGACAGATCAGGGTGAAGGCCCTGCATTTCTGTGAGACAAGTGCTAAAAAGTCCTAGAAAATCAGCACCTTGAAACAGGGGCATACCTAAAGGCTCAGGGGCCTGGGTGCAAAAGTTCAGCTCGGGCCCCGCCAGGCCCTTTTTCCCCTTCGCCCGGAACAATGCCTGAGGGCCAATGTCCACATGCGTACTTTATTTATAAACTCCGCACGTGGCTCCCGCATGGGAAATCCGTGCATCTTGCTGCCCATAGGGATGCATTGGCATCGGTAGGGCAGCTAAAAGCATGCAGATGGGATTCCTTCCCGGAGTGCGGGTCATACGCACAGGAAGAAATCACAGCATGCTCCATTTTACTGCAGATCTGCCATACGGACAGCTCCCGCAGCTTCCACTGAAGCCTATGGAAGCCGTTCGTATCCGCAGCACAGCCGCAGCTGTTTTTGTGCTGTGCTGCGGATACGCGGGAGAACAGGGGATTTTTTAAAAATATTGGTGCACATGCACGCAGCACGCTGCCGGTGTGCCGAGCACGTCCGCCGACTGGAAGAAAGAAGATCCGGCCAGCACAGATGTATTTTCCCTCTCCATGTCCACGGGCATGTATGGATTTCACTGATATGAGACATGAGAGCGATTCATAGATAGATAGAAAGATAGATATGAGAGAGATTCATAAATAGATATGAGAGAGATTCATAGATAGATATGAGAGAGATTCATAGATAGATATGAGATAGATAGATATGAGATAGATAGATAGGAGATAGATAGATAGGAGATAGATAGATAGGAGATAGATAGATAGGAGATAGATAGATAGGAGATAGATAGATAGGAGATAGATAGATAGGAGATAGATAGATAGGAGATAGATAGATAGATAGACAGACACATAGAAAGACATACAGACAGATAGATAGATACATACCCTGGTGCCCGGACTACTCTGCTGAGGAGAGCAGGTGTACGCAGTGTCAGCAAGAGGGAAGCAGCAGGGAGATGACATCATCCCTGGGCCACTGGATGCCTTGCTGTGCTGTGCCCGTGTGCCGGTAAGTCTGTGTCTGTGTCCTCTCTGCTCCTTCCCCCACCCCCCTCCTCTTTCCCTGTCCTCTCTCCAAGTCCTCCCCCTCCCTTCTCCTACTCTCCTCTCTGGCTTGTGCTGTCGGCCGGACCGCACTAACTAGCAAGTGGCCACCGTCAGAGCAAAGTGAAAGTGACCTGCATATGCTGGAGGGCAGCCTCTGGGCCCACTCAAGCGCAGGGGCCGGGTCGCCGTTGCGACCCCGGCACCCCCTGCCAGTACGCCTATGCCTTGAAATCTCTGATCTTTAAGGTTGATTGACGGTAATCTCTCAGGATCCTCTCCTTAACCATCTAGTTCATATATTTCACTATTACTTGCCTGGGACATTGGTTTCCCGCATCTGGAGGTCTGGCCGGTCCAATTCTATGGACTCTTTCTATACAGGTATTATCAATGGGTATGTCTGGAGATAGAGCTTTAGGGAGCTCTTCTGTCAGGAGAATAAGCAATTCACGGCCCATGATGTTCTTTGGGATGCCTATGAAGCGCAAGTTGTTTCTGAGGTCCCGATTCTCCAAATTCTCAAGTTTCTCCCTCAGTTCATGTTCCGTTTCTTGACATCTAGTAATTGCTCCAAGTTGGAGACTGAGAACTCACTTTGTTTTCTAATTCTGTAATCTTCTGGGCATTTGTAGTTATAAGTGAGAGGGCAGAGTTGATAGAAGTGTGAAGCACCTCCAATCATTTGTCAAACATCGGCATAAGAAATCTGGACACTTCTTGTGCCACCGTGGTGGCTTGTAGTGTCTCTGAGGTTGATGTATGAGATGGGCTGTGTTCTGGAGAGTCGTACGGTGATCCCTGTTCCATTTCTTGGATAAGATCCTGTGAGAGATCATGTTCTGGGGTTAGCCACGTGAGGGTTGCAGTGGGTTTGGAGGGCATTTTGTCCTTTTTATCCTGTTTGCTCTTATGTGGTGGCATGGTGGAAGCAAGAGTTTTTTTTTTTATAGGGGGACGCGCAAGGGTTGTGGAGAGGATTGGGGTACTGCTTAGGTCTGACTTTCTTTGGTATCTGTCCATGACCCTTTGCCCCAAGCTCCGAGGATGGATCGCGGGGGGTCTCTTTGTGATGGAAGAGTGTAAACTTTGTCACTTCAAAGATCAGCTATGGGTTGGCGTGAGATAACTGGGGTCAGACCAGTGAGAAGCTCAGTATAAATTTGCACAGGCTGCAGTATGAAAACTGATCAATTAAGGGTCATTGTTGACAAGTGGTTCAGAGCTTGTGTGATTACACTTGGTGTTTCACTTCTGAAGGTTATGGAAGTTGTTGTTTCTCTTTATTGCATGTTATTTGTGTTACAGCTTGTATGTCCCTAAAAGCTGCGGATCCACGGGAGGGGAAGGGGAGGGGGGGGGGGGGCTGGCATAGCAATGCCTGGCTGTTATATTTGTGTGGGAGGTCTGCACTTGCTATTAGAGTCTGCGGCGTGTTCTTTGCTGGGAACTATAATGATGGACGTCCCCTCCCAGCCACTCCTGGCCCCCTATTGGTTTCTCTCTTATTTTCTCTCAGTATCACACAAAGGAGAAGGAAGGGGGTGGTGAGAAGAACCGAGGGCTGTGTGACAGCTGTCTCACCTCCGCGGGGGAGAGAATTTTTCTTTCTAACAGGTTAAATGGGATCCATGGAATACACTGTGGAGAATCAATATGTTGTGGATTGCTGCGATCATAAATGTCAGCCAATAGGTGGTGCTGTGGTCCACTAATTAGATGTCATCCACATTAGGTTTGTAAGTAGTGGAGAATGGAGAGATCTGTTGCTGCGAGGGGGTGAAGCTGGGTATGTTTTGAGGTGGTTCTGGACAGTTCAATCAATGCCCCTTTTATCTGCCAAGTGTTTTACTAAATATATTGCAGGCCCCTTCCTCAGTCAGACTGTTGCGAGGAATTTATGTGGCAAAGAGCAGCAGGGCTGTGGGCTTCGGCAAGGTGCTTGTAACTGTAACTATCTGTCTGTGTCCCCCAGGTGAACCCCCAACAGTATATAGCTGTGGCGTGCGATGTGCTGCAGCAGCCTGTTCTATCTCCCTGTCTTCTGCCTCCTGGATCAGGAAATTATACTCTGGCCCCCTGTCTCCTCTTCTCTCCCACCCCCTCCTGGATGAGGACAAGGCCGCAGGCCCTCCCCTTCAGGACACTAAAGTGGTGGCCACTTTATTTGGGAGGAGGGAGGTAATGCTGCACCTGAGGGTTAATCATCGCCTGTCGCCTCACAACCGCCGACTTCCAGAAAGCAGCCAGTGCAAACCAGATCCCCGGAGGCCTTATGATGTAGGGGCCAAGTCTCTGGTGAGGATATTTGCTGGGCTACAGGCTTCCGGCAGTGAGTATGGGTAAGAGCTGCGCCTGTGGTGCTGCAGAGCACCGTGATCCACTCCTTCCCAGTGGGGTGGGGGTGGGGGATAACTGGAGCTGCCGCTGCCCTGTCCCAGCAGCGCAGGACGAGAGCACCGAGCTCCTCTGGCCGAGGGTCACTCTGATACAGTCCAGGGACGTGGATGCCTGAGCTGGCCAAGCCAGGCCGCTATCCTCTATTCCGGGAGCTTCACATGAGTAGACGAGAGTGACTGGAGGGTACAGGCTGGTACTCCGGCATTCCTTGTGTCTTGTGTAGCTTGTAAAGCTGGTAAATGCAGGAATTTAATGGTGGAACTCAGCCTAATGCGTCTCCTCCCCTGGCTTGCCAAGCCACGCCCGCTACTCAATGTTTTATGTAAGGGGTGGGTGTTACAATACATGCTTTCCTGGCCCCCTCCATAATGTCATACATGTATGCCTTATGTGGATGCTCCATGCTAAACTGTCTTGTCTTTCTGTTATGTGTATTGCACAGCTGCAGCAAATGAGAGGTTAATGTCTGCACAGTGTGAGCTGTCTGTCTGTAAATGTATCAATTTATGTCCTGTCATGTGGTATGATTGAAGGTATAAATGTGAGTGCTTCAGAGCGGGAAAGGTCTTCCATCTGGTCTTCCATCTTGGGCTTCCTTTTGGCTTCCACCAAAAGCACAGAAGCACATGGGGCACCTTCAGCCCTCATGTGTTGAAGATGGAAAAGGAGGAGAGATTTCCCAGAGTGCCTGCTTCTATGACCAGTAAGTGAGCCCCCAAAGAGAGAGAGAGCATGAGCTAATTCCAAGTCTTTTCTACACAAGGCCCAGTGCAGAGGTACTCTTCTTTTTCAATTGTTCACGCCCAAGGGTCCTGAAGTCTGGGACCGCTGGGTGGAGGTACATGTCTTCAATTGTCACACGCACAAACATCCTGAAGTCTGGGATCACTGCGTGGAGGTACTCATCTTCAATTCTGTCTGTAAATATTCATAACTCTACCTGCATGTGGAATACTGTCTATTTTTGCATTGTATTGTTTGGAGTTTTTCAAGTAAAGCTCATTCCAGGCCCTGACCATTCCCGGAGACCTGAGGTACTATATCACTGTCTGTGGCTCACTTATTTCACTGCTGATGTTCATGCGGGTGGGTACAGGAACGTTGGCATGACCCATGACAACCTCATCGCCTGCTCAAATGTTTATTGGGCATCCCCATGCTGGAGGTGTCCAAAAGAGGCCCAGCACTGCCCTGGCTGTGTGCGTCCCTCCGGAGGGAGTGTGGTAAGTGCCGCTGTGACAAGCCAGCATCTTGCCTCCCAGCTCCTCAGCGTATGTCATGTGTCCGGGGTCACCCTACGGGACGCTGCACTCTGCTTTGTTATCATGTCCCTCACTTCATAGCGCAAAGGAAATGTTCATTCTACTAAAGATATTCTAGAGGAATTCTGGGATTATTTTGATCATCCATACAACATTCAAGGTAAATATGCTTCTCTGTCAGAGCAGGAACATTCTTGGAAAAATATTCTTCGAGAATATTTAAATTAATATATGGGTCCTAATCTGCCCCTGGAAATTAGAGAAGAATATGATGATTTTTTAAAGCCAGAGTTGTTATTGGCCATTAAGGACTTGAAGATTGGCAAATGCTCCCGACCGGTCAGATATACACCACAGTTTTATAGCATATTTTCTCAAAACCTCGTAGGCTTCCTCCTGAAATCTTTTAATTCTATTGTTCGTGGCTCCTCCTTCTATCCCAAAGCTCTTATAGTTCATATTTGCGTCTTGCCCCAACATGCAAAGGACCCTCTGGTCTGTAGGGACTATAGAGCTATCTCTCTCATTAATACTGATCTAAAATTGTATTTGAAGATGCTTGCTAATCGACTTCAATCATATATTTGCTCTTTAGAGGGATTTGCAAGACTATCGTACACATACTTGTATACCTGGTTCAATATACAAAATCAAGTAAAAAATAAAAATAACAAATCCAAGGTTAATTTGAGCTCCACGGACATTAATCCTTCTGACACTGCGTCAGAGATCTCTTCTTTGGGTGTGTCTGTTGCCTCAGGTTCCCACAATACTGATAATTGCCGTGGTTGTCAGACCGAAGTTAGCAAGAGACACAAATCTTGTGGATTGTCATTTGCTTCAATTTGTCATTTTGCTTGGTATAAAACTTTACTTGGAGTTAACTCTTTTGCTAGGAATCTCACTCAAAATACATTTTTTTTTAATACCGATGCACAGGAGATCCCTACAGATGACAGTAGTGTTGTGGAGGTGGCCGCCATGCTGAGCATGTTCTCTTCATAGGATATCTCTGCATTGTCAGATCTCCATCACTTGTAGTCTGAGAACTTGCATGGCTTGATTTCCAAATCTCAAATATTTGGTGTTCCCAATAGCACTTTTTATCCCATCCAATCCTGTTAGAATCATACTCCCCTGTCCCTCTCCATTGACTTTACATAGCGGCTGTTCAGTAGTGAACCGCCGCTATTTACACTGAACGATGAGCGATCAGCTCATTGTCCATCGTTTATGCTGTATAAACAATGGACCATGAGCTGATCGCTCATCGTTCAGTGTAAATAATGGCCGTTCAGTAATGAACAGACGCTATGTTATGTCAATGGAGAGGGGCGGGGGAGCGAGAGGAGAGAAATCTCCTGCAGCCTCCCCGCCCCCCCTGCTGGCTGCTCTGTGAGCGAGCCAGCCATATTAGCTCCCGTCAGGGGCTCGGGAGCAAGAACACACAGGGACAAGTGTCGGGCATCGTTTGCCCGACATTCGTCCCGTGTAAATGGACCCTTAGCCTCTGGAAACGCTGAACAAACTGCATTCAAACTGAAAGAATTTCCAGTGGTCAAACAATGGATTTTATGCCAGCCTAAAAACCTTGGCTAACAATAATTGAACAAATAGTGCACGATGCCTGCATTTACATGTAACGATTATCGCTCATTTTCGTCTGTTTGAAAAAATTTTGAGTGATAACTGTGAACATAAAAGGGCCTTTACAGCTGAGAGCGCTGACCTTGATCATTAATAGGTAAATACATTGACATACTGAAAAAAAACCGCTATCAACATGGTGTTGCATGCTTTGTCGTGTCACTTGACTAACACTATCAAGAGTGTTCCAATGGGGGAGTAACTTTGTGTAAAACGTAACTGTTCTATCACTAATCAATTAAGTAGTGCGATTGATGAAACTATTCATCATTTGCAAGAACTCAAATATCCATCATGGTTGTTAAACATGGAGTCAAATCCATTGTAAACAATAGGGATCAATCTGTAGCCAAAATAGATAATTTCAACTGAATTCTGTCTAGAGACACAGACAAGAACTATTGTTATATTATTACCATAACATTCTGCCTAGAAATCATATAACTCCATTGTGCACTGCAATAAAGACACTGTTGTGGCACCAATACAAACAGAATTCTGCCAGGGATATTAACAAATGCTGTTGTAATACTATAAAGGTGGTCTTCTGCCAAGGATACACTGCTGTGACATCATCATAAATGAATTCTGTCAAGGAGAAAAAAAACACAACTAATCCTTATGTAATATCATAACTATTGATTCTATCAAGGACAAAAATTGGACATGAATGCCTTGTTCACATCAATGTTAGGGGTTTTCTTTTAACTGTTCCGTTTTGGGGGCAGGAAAACGGCACCCCCTGGCCGAATGGAGACAGGGCTTCACGGAGGCAGCAGACCTGGCACTGGCTTGTTTTATAACCGTTACATAGATATCAACAGAGTGTTAAGGTGCCTATTAGAGATGAGCGAGCGTACTCGCTAAGGCAAACTACTCGAGCGAGTAGTGCCTTATGCAAGTACCTGTCCACTTGTCACTAAAGATTCGGGTGCCGGAGGGGGGCAGGGAGTGGCGGGGAAGAGCGGGGAGGAACGGGGGGGGGTGATCTCTCTCTCACTCTCTCCCCCCCCCCCCCCCGCTCCTCCCTGCTCACTCCCGCAACTCACCGCTCTCCCCCGCCGGCACCCAAATCTTTAGAGACGAGCGGGCAGGTACTCACATAAGGCACTACTCGCTCGAGTAGTTTGCCTTAGCGAGTACGCTCGCTCATCTCTAGTGCCTATATATTTTACATAGCTGTCAGCTGCTTCTTCTGTATCAACTGCCTTTCCCAACTTCCCTATACATATGTACACTTGGCCAAGCAAATATGTCACACTGTGGTCCAAATGTTGACTCTTCAAACTTGTGCAGATCTTTTTCACAGCAGCAGTTGATTTTGTGAACTAGCACTGCACAAGTTCAAAACATGTAGGAGTCTGCAGTAGGACCCCGTTGTGACATTTTATATATGTGGAAATAAAGTTGGAGATTTTAATGGAAAGTGATGGATCTTTCTGGCATTGTGGACTTCTTCCTCTGCCTGATGAGCAGTCATCGGAGCACTCCGTGAAAATGATTGGGGTGTTATAAAGTGCGGACACCAGCGGTCAGGTAGAGTTTCTTCTGTGAGTGAAACTAGCCCAAATTACTGGATATTTCAGGAAGGAAACTTACAAGATACTGTCTAGTCTTTAAATAACAGGAGCATTGCAATAGTTTTCCTAGATTACAAAGTTTGTCATCTGTTTCTAAGGTCAGATATAAAAAGACTTTCATGGCAAGAAAACTTGCAACAACTGTGAAATTGAAAGTAACTTTCCACATGTTGGACATAATATGGAATTTTCCTCTGAAACTTTAAATTCTTTGTATTTAATCAGCACATACACAGTCACATGACGCATCATTTCATCCTACGGGTACATAACAATAAGATTGCATTACTATAGATCATTTCTATAGGCCAAATTGTCCCTCATCTAACCAGAAAGCAGATAACGAGATGCTGGACATTATAGATGCATATACAACTATTTATTTGCATAGAACATAAAAAATGTACTCAAATAGTTACTAATGTTTTTTTTTTATGTGCACACATATTTCCCGTACAATACATGATTAAATACTTTTATTATAGTAGGTAATTAGCAACTTGCCCTTAAAAAATTCAAACCACCAGTCTGTTGCAAACAATGGAACAAATTTCCATATGTTGGAATGCATCCCTATATATATACACATATATATATATATATATATATATATATATATATATATATATATATAATCTTCATAATTGTTTGTGAACATATTATTCAGTTGTGTCAATTGTCATTATTTGTTCGGGTTTCTTAGTAGGCATTGGATATTTAATAAACTTTGCATAAATCTATAGTAAAGGCGAATATAAGAGATTTTGTAATATATCTTATGAGAGGATAAATAACTTGTATTGTCTCATAGCTACTGGAGTCACATATACACTGCTCAGTACTTCTCTATAATGTCCTCCATGTTACTGCTACTTCTATGTATGAAATAATTATAGTGGAGCAGGGTCTAATCTTCCCTGTGAGCAGTGTATGATAGATATCATAGAAGCTAGTCTCCACTCACCAGTTCAGGGAAAAATGAGAATTACAGATAGGGCATACAGAAAGGAAAACTGCTACAAAATACAGAAAGCATTTCCTACATGGCTCTGTACAGACAGACACATGACAGCTTATTCTGAAAAGTCACTATGAACATTACTTAACCCCTTAACGACACAGGACATACAGTTAAGTCCTGCACATTCAGGGTATCATACAATGCGGGTACCGGCTGTTTCTTACAGCCCACACCTGCCCGCAACAGCTTCGATAAGCTGCACCGCTCATTGAAGCTGTTAACCCTTAAAATACTGCAGTCAATTCTGACAGCAGCATTTAAATGCCCAAACCAATGTTTGGGGATCCGGTATGGTCCCCCATGTTGAGATTGTGGGTTGCCATGCAGTTGTCAGCTGAAAGACCCCAAGGCTGCCATTGCTGAGTGTCTATTAAGCCATGCCCATGGCATGGCTTGATAGAATGCCTGTCAGATCGCAGAACAATGTAATGCTATGGCATTACATCATACTGCAATAGCCATCAAAGTATCACAAGTTCTTGGCTCTTATGGGGACTAAAAACAAAAGTACAAATTAAGTTTAAAAAGGTTTTAGTAATTATTTTAAAAAATGGCTGTCAGAAGATGGCAGCAGAAAATAATTTAAAAAAATTAAATATCTTTGGGGGAAAAAAAGTAGTAGTAGCGCTAATTGTATTGACCCATAGAATAAAGTTATCATGTCATTTTTGTT
Organism: Eleutherodactylus coqui; assembly: GCF_035609145.1. Classification (NCBI taxonomy): domain Eukaryota; kingdom Metazoa; phylum Chordata; class Amphibia; order Anura; family Eleutherodactylidae; genus Eleutherodactylus; species Eleutherodactylus coqui. The sequence continues at coordinate 140,243,091 of NC_089842.1, read as the reverse complement.
GCATTGTGTACACCGTACAAACAAGACCCCCTCCCCAAAGATGGCGGAATTTCATTTTTTTTTCACTTTCACTCCACTTAGAATTTTTAAAATGTTTTTCAGCACATTATATGGTACATTAAATAGCACCATTGACAAATACAACTCGTCTCGCAAAAAACAAGCCCTAATACAGCAACGTCGATGGATAAATAAGAGTTATGATTTTTTAAAAAGGGGGAGAAAAAACGAAAATGGAAAAAAAAGGTCCGTGTTCCTAAAGGGATTAAATTCCTTCTTCTACATAACTACTTTATATTTGATAAAACATTCTTTCTTCAAGAACAAAGGACCACGATGGGTACTGTCCGCACATCGATGTATGCAAATCTTTTTCTCAATTGGTGGGAGGCAACACATGTATTTATGGAAGAACTAGACCAGTACAACAGCTGCATTCTCTTTTGGGGATGCTACAACGATGATATTCTGGTTATTAGGAATGATAGTAGTGCAAATGTTACATCTTTTATAACACATTTGAATTCAAACGATATTGGTATGCAGTTTACATATGAACTCCATCAATCAACTGCAAATTATTTGTACCTTACCTTGAATTTTGATGAAAATGGGAGAATAGAGACTAAGATCTTTCGTGAGAGCATTACTCCCAATAGTTTCCTGGATTGGAGCAGTTACCATCCATTGGCGTTGAAAAAAAGCATTCCTATTGGGTAATATATGAGAGCAAGGAGAAACTGCTCCAACGATGATGAGTTCCAGAAGGAATGTGACTCTCTTCAAAAAATTCAGGAAACGTGGATATCGAAAAGCGGTTTTAAAAAGGTCTATAAGAGAGCAAGATCATAAAAATCACAAAACATTCCTCACAAATGATCGATGTACTTCCGCTAGGGATGCATAGATTAGGTGCATTGGAACCTTTGATGGACACTCTTACGACATATATAAAATTCTGGACAATACTCCTAGCTGTCCCCCACGTCCGTCACCTTCTGTAGGGGAGCAAACTTTAGGGACATGCTAGACAGACGCCCCTATATATCAACGGGTAAGGCTGATACATCCTCAACTATTTCAAGTACCAGATGTTCACCATAGGGCTGTTGTAGCTTTTGTCCACATGTCATTGAAACTATGGTGTTTTTTTCAGTCTCATTGATAACAAGACATACAACATATGCCAATCCATCAATCGAATTGAATTGAAGTAAGGGGGTTACATATGTGGCAAAATTCCCCTGCTCTAAAATATATGTCGGGAAGACCATACAGGAATTTTGTAGATACATTTCAAGCATCAAAGCTCAATAAGAACAATGGGTAACACCCCTTTAGAAGGACACATTAATAACACGCATGGTGACAAATTTTATGGCCTTTGCCAGATCCGTCTGGCTCCAAGAGGAAAGACATTGGACATGTTACTTTTATTTTCCAGATTTCATCAGATTAATATCTTTATAACTCATGCAGTTAACTTGACCTACAGATTTTCCAAGTGTCTCTTTTATCTAACGGAGCATGCTCCTGGTCTTCGTTATTTTTACTGATGGATATTGGTTATCTGCTTCTATTTTGTGATGTCAGTCAAGGGGTACTATACAATCTATTGTATAGTTTTATTGGCTGACTGAGCAGGAGTCCCACCACTATCACATAAAAGAGCTGTCACTCCTGCGCTGCCTTACTATAGCCCTACACTATATCCCTAAGGAAGCCAGTCATGGGGAAACATGTCGGGGGGCAATATGTTCATATTTTTAGTTGAGGAGCTTTGTTTGGTCCATAAGATATTACTCTACTGTGATAGCTAGAAAGCTTTATATGGAGGTAGATTCATTTATCACTCTCCTATTACTTAGGCAGCGCTTGGCTTTAGCCAGTTTGGTCTGACTACTTACCACCTGCAATACACACATCTTAAAGTGACGCATTGGCTTCGTGTATTTGGACCGCCTGCTCCTGTATTTTAAATTGTCTTTGTCTGGGCGCTTTTGCATACATGTAATCAAGAGTTATTACTTTATTTTCATTATGGGAAGGTATGACAAATAGGTTATTATTTTTTGCCTCTGGCAATTTGAAGTTTAATGTAACTAGACCTTATATACCTTAGGCCGCTTTCACACGGTCAGGAAAATAGCGCAAATCTCGCATAAATGTGACTCCTTTTTTAAAAAAAATAAAATCACCGCATGTGCCTCACAGAACTGATGGGAGGCGTTTTTGGCCATCACATCGCTGTGAAATCACACGAGCGTGGTATTGGGCCGAGTTTCGCACTTGCCTGTGTGAAATTAGCCTCAGGATATTTTGTTTGGTACTGCATTGAAGAGAAGCATGTTTCCAGCACCTATAGGCAGGCTTTATTATACTATGCAGCAAGATAGCAAGACCCATTTCAGGCCAATATGACCCTCAGCTATAGCATTCCGAAATGCACAAGCATCAGCTGTCTTGTCGGCTGCCTTCCTGTGCATCCTTCATTGAAACCATGATGAGCTGAACTGTTTTACTATTTGATAATCCTGCACAGGTTGTCGCCATCCAATAGAAAATGCATAGGACCAACCAGGACTGAGCCTTCTTTCCTCTGGTTCCGCAGTAGGTACAATTTCTGCCTCTTTGGAACATACTGTATAGATGTAACATTGCTAATGTGGATGTTTGTGCCATGCCATACCATTAACCCTTTGCAATCCAATTTTGGATTCAGGGTTTGCTAGGGAGCTTTCTCTTTCTGTCATTATGCAATGGTGCCATCTGCTGGCTAGAGCTAGTACTGCGGTATGTGACATAATGGAGATGCGCCCAACAACAGAGCGGCCAGTAATATACAGTAAGAGTACCCTGACAGACGTCTTCCGGCGTCAGAGCTGGACAGGCTTCAATCAGAATGTTGGAAGATGTCAGACAGTGGATTGGAAAGGGTTAATGTACTATGCCTACACTCTATGCGTAGTGCGAATGTTTGTCATCTTGCTTTAGAACCACTATGCTATACAAATAGTGGAGAGCTGCATGACACACTACGTACTTTGCATCACGTGAAAAACAACCGCATTAAGAGATGCTACATCTGTGTGTCTTAGAATGAAACAGAGCAAATGACACATTATTTAGTTAAAGCAAAAGGAAAGAGAGAGAATTGTAAGAGGATAGTTTAAAAAAATTTTTATGTTAAATGTTACTTAAAGGGGTTGTCCCGCGGCAGCAAGTGGGTCTATACACTTCTGTATGGCCATATTAATGCACTTTGTAATGTACATTGTGCATTAATTATGAGCCATACAGAAGTTATAAAAAGTTTTATACTTACCTGCTCCGTTGCTAGCGTCCTCGTTCCCATGGAACCGACTCATTTTCGCCCTCCGATGGCCAAATTAGCCGCGCTTGCGCAGTCCGGGTCTTCTGCTCTCTTCAATGGGGCCGCTCGTGCAGAATGCCGGCTCCGTGTAGCTCCGCCCCGTCACGTGCCGATTCCAGACAATCAGGAGGCTGGAATCGGCAATGGACCGCACAGAAGAGCTGCGGTCCACGGAGGGAGCAGACCCCGGCGGCCATCTTCAGCAGGTGAGTATGAAGACGCCGGACCGCCGGGATTCAGGTAAGCACTCTCCGGTTTGTTTTTTTAACCCCTGCATCGGGGTTGTCTCGCGCCGAACGGGGGGGGGGGGGGGGGGGTTAAAAAAAAAAAAAAAAACGTTTCGGCGCGGGACAACCTCTTTAACCCTCCTAATAAGGTGATAGGATCAACCTTGGGATGATAACCAAAATACTAATTGGAAAAAATGTAGTTGTGCCTTCAGCCCACTACTGTACATACTGTATGGTGTGTATACAATCTGTCCATTACAAATACACTGTTGCTCCACTAGGTGGCGCTCTCCAGCAGGCTTAAAGCCTATTTTCTTGTCAGTAGCACAGATGGTAAAGTAAATCTGTCATTCTTCTCAAATCCTATATTGCTGTTATAGGGGCCAAATGTGTCCCTAAGGGCTCATTCACACCGGCATATTTTTGGTCTGTATTACATGCGTATTTTACAAGCAATTTTTTATGCGCATAAAAAAAAAATCGCAGAATGTCCCATTTTAATCTGTATCATAGACGAAATTGCCCATTAAAGTCTATGGGATCACATAAAAATGCAAGAAATATACAGATAAATGCCTTTTTACGCATGTTGGCAAGAAAAAGAATTGGTCCTTCTTACATTTTTTTTCCCCATATGTTAAAAAAATGCAGTGAATGCTGAAATTGCATACACCCATGTTTATAAGACCTAAAACTCAAAGGGTCACACTTAAAGGGTGGATTCACATTGACGCATTTGCACGCTTTTTTGCGCACACAAATGTTACGTTTGCGCACACATTTCTTGCTCAAGCAAAATACTTCCTGCTCTATCTTTCTGCATATTTGCACAGCAAAGGTCCCCAAAGAAGTCTATAGGAGGTGCTCAAATGTGAGCGTAATATGCAAAGGGATGCACAATACACTATGCAAATTGCAAGGGAAAGAACACATCTGGACCTCGTTAGGCTAAATCACGGTAGAGATGTGTTGCACGCACATATTAACAGGCCTTGCATGCACAAAACCGTCCAATACTATGTGCAGCATCTGAGCGAGATGTTGCAAACTGGGGGAGACCACGAGAATTGCATGTCACGGGTGGCTCTGCAATCTCTTCCGACAATGGCGGTGGTTTGTCACATGATGCCAGCACTTCATCCAGGGCTTCAAAGGTAAATGGCAGAAAATAATTTGACACGAGTCCTGGTAGCTTTTGGTTTAGTAAACTGGAAGTGCGCAGTTTTACTTAAGCTTGAATTTGCAGTACAACAAAGACAACGGGAGTCTTTTAGAAGCTTGGCAGAGCAAATAGTTATGCAGTAGTACAAAACTTTGCGGTACAGTTGAATTTAGATGAAACACAGTTTTCCCTTCAACACTCTCTCAATTTGTTGATAGAGTTGAGATTAAGGTGGACCTCTTTACTACCCCTGGCTTTGACTTCACTGGGTTTTGTGTAACTCACTGTTTTAGTGGAATGAGTCCCAGCTTCTCTCCTCCTCACTGCTAGTACCTCCTCACTGCTAGTAGACTAGCGAGCTGGTGAATCCTGACTTCCCTGTTGAAAAGCAGGTTGTAGTTGCTCACTCTGCAGACCTCCTCCTGCACGACCTCCTCTGATGACTACCTCTCCACTCTTCCTTCACTTCGTGTTTTGTTCCCGCACTTTCTCACCCTCAGCATACTGGCTCATACTGGAGTTTCCCAGTTGAACTCTCTCCATCCCCCTCCACCAATCAGTGATGGCATGACATACAGCCTATAAGCAGCCAGCTGTTGCCAAGCTTTAAGCTTGAGAAGAAAAGAGAAACAGGGTTTCTTTGACATACGGCACTTTCCATGTCTCCTGGAAGCACATAGCAAAGTGTGACAGGACTATGAATGTGTGGCTATTCTGGAGGACCCTCTGGGCCACTACATATGCACAGACATGCGCGCAGATCGACCTCATTAACCTCATTCACGGCACAAATATGTTGCGTTGAAGTGTACGCAATTGAGCATACAGTTGTGTAAAGCTGCCCTTAAAGGACCCTTAAAGGGGTTGTCCCGCGGCAGCAAGTGGGTCTATACACTTCTGTATGGCCATATTAATGCACTTTGTAATGTACATTGTGCATTAATTATGAGCCATACAGAAGTTATAAAAAGTTTTATACTTACCTGCTCCGTTGCTAGCGTCCTCGTTCCCATGGAGCCGACTAATTTTCGCCCTCCGATGGCCAAATTAGCCGCGCTTGCGCAGTCCGGGTCTTCTGCTCTCTTCAATGGGGCCGCTCGTGCAGAATGCCGGCTCCGTGTAGCTCCGCCCCGTCACGTGCCGATTCCAGCCAATCAGGAGGCTGGAATCGGCAATGGACCGCACAGAAGAGCTGCGGTCCACGGAGGGAGCAGACCCCGGCGGCCATCTTCAGCAGGTAAGTATGAAGACGCCGGACCGCCGGGATTCAGGTAAGCGCTGAGCGGTTTGTTTTTTTAACCCCTGCATCGGGGTTGTCTCGCGCCGAACGGGGGGGGGGGGTTAAAAAAAAAAAAACCCGTTTCGGCGCGGGACAACCCCTTTAAGGGCCTTTTACACTGGATGATTAACACTCAAATGAACTAAATTGAGCAATAATCGTGCAGTGTAAATGCAAAAAAATCACGTACTATTTGTTCACTTCCCGTTATCAATGACTTTCAGTCAGCATAATAAACATAGCCGGATTGCGGGATTTTCGCTGAGTGTAAACGCTCCCCACTCAGCGCTACACATGAAAGGTGAAGCGCTGGATGAGAAGCCCACAATCCAGTGGTGTTTTCAATGCATGTCTAACACTCAGTACCAGCGCTAATTACCTTAACGGTGAAATCAGCGCTCGTGGAGTCGTATAGACTACCGTCGTCTGTCTAAATGGGATTTTAGTTTGCAGCCCATATCCTTTTCCTGCATCTTCGTATGAGCTAATTTATGACCATAAGGGCTCCTGCAGATGTGCGTACGCTCAAAAACGCCCGCTCCTTTTGCGCTGTGTAAGAGGGTTTTTTGCGCATGTACCTGTGCGCATTTGTGCACGCACTGCTCTATGACACAGACAGGAGAATCGGCCCTGTCCTGACTTAATTGGCTATTAAACCAAATTAGATGTCGGTGTGCAGTGTTTTGTACATACCCTCTCACATATTTGCACACCCCAATAGACTTTTATGGGGCCTTTGGTGCGTAAATGTGCCCAAAAATAGAACATGCGGTGTATTTTTGTGCACACGCAAATATTATGCGCATAAATGGAGAATGTGAGGGAACTTATAGAAATCAATGGCTTCTATTGCCTGCCCTTTGCGCGTGCGAAAACATGCAGAATTGCCCATGTGAAAACACTCTAACAAAGTTTAGTATAAATTAGCAGATAAAAAGTGCAGGGAAGAGATAAGGGCTGAAAACTAATGGTCCTTTTACACGGGCTGACAGTCTTTTGGACAACTGCACGACTACTGACATCACCACTAAAGTCATCAGCGCTCGCGCAGAGCATTCAAACAAAAAGACTTGCTGCCGACTCGCAGGCTTCTCATCCACTACTCTCTCAGTGCTTCACCTCCTATGGGAAGCGCTGAGCGGGGAGGCTTTACACGGAACAACAAGCCAGTGAGCCAACAAGGTTTTTTAAGCTGACCGAAAAGTCATGGCTGGCCAATATACACTGCCCCTCTGGTGCACTGGTTTACAATGCATCAGTTTAGATGGGCGTATTCCCGTGGCATAAAAACGTCCGGCCAGCAAAGATAGCGCATACGGTGCGCATTCCAGTTGGGCATTTTTACAGCTGCCAGGAAAGATAGTTCAGGAACTATCTTTCAGCCGGAATACGGCAGCAGCTCCCATAGACTCCTAGGGGAGCTGCCAAAGAAGAGAGGTGGGTCTGCTAAACTCCTTCCCCCTTCCCTCCTTCTCTCCACCTCTTTCCAGCTGTTTGCAATGAGAAGGGGTGAGATGGGGTGGGAGCTGGTTGCTAAGCTCCTGCCCTGTCACTCTCCCTCCCATTGCTGGCAGCTGACAAGGGGCGGAGAGGGGGCGGGAGCTTAGCATACTAGCTCCCGCCACGTCCCGCCCCCTCCCCTTGCCGAGAGCCAATGAGGGGGCGAAAAGGGCTGCCTCTTTTCCACACAATTTTTGGTTGCGCTGTGGCCGTCACATGGCCGACCGAAAATCGCCTACTCTGGTGTGAAAGATCCCTTAAGCCGTCAGAGCTTAATCAGATGACCATGTTTGCGTTGATTTCAATGGGTTCATTTTCATGAACGTTTTTTTCATGCACAATTTTTGCATGCGTGAAAAGATAAGACCTGCGTTTTCACAAAAAAATCAAGGGGAAGGGTGTGCCACTGCGCAAAACGTTGGGAAAAGAAGACAGCTGGCCCCTTTAAGCCTTTAATAGCCATTCAATTCCACAGAAAGGGTGTGTCATGCGTGTGTGTAAACTGGGCTAGTGAGAGCAAAAATTACAGTACTATACGCCGACACAAGCGCAATAGCCTGATTATTGCCCTCTACCAAACCTTGTCCATGTGCAAATATGGTGTGTTGTGCCGAGCGTATTTGTACATTATACCACTAATGCAAATATTCAATTAGTTATTAAAATCGTTATTAAAACATTTTTTACATATAACAACATCTCATAATCTCATTTTGTGTATTCTATCTTGAAATTTGCCACATTCAAAAAAAAATTTTTAAATATACATTATATTAATTATATTTGTAGTAAGTCCTAAATTATATGTATACGTGTATTTTTATGTATTTATGCTTATGCAGGATAGTACATAGACACAAAAGAATTTAATTTTTTTTAAATTTTGCATGAAAAATGAATTTATTTATGCAGATTTTAGAAAAGTCATACAAGGTTTTAGGTTGTTATTAAAAGTTCATTTATAAGCATGATAAGTATAAAGGTGCTGTCTTTAGTTAATATATATCAGCTTCGTATGAGCTAAACAGAGTTCAATAAAGCACATTGAAATAATGGAACGCAAGACGCATTCCAACTGCCCGTTCACGTGTTGTGTTCACGCTGGAGGGGGAAACCATCCCCTCCCCTTGATCACGTCAGTGCGGAGTGACATTACTGATGGACGCTACGAGCTGGAAGTTACTCTATATGTATTTAAGGTTCTCTATATATTCTGTATGTATAACTTGAGAAAGGCATGGTCTATATGCCGAAACGCGTTGTTATTAAAACGTTTACTCTCCACTGAAGGTCTATATTGGATCTCTTAGTCCCTTTGGCTCGTTTAACCCCTTCCCGCTCCAGGGCGTAAGTTTACGTCCTTGGAGCGGAGTACTTCCCACAACAGGGCGTAAACTTACGTCCTGGGGATAGCGTGAGATCACATATGATCTTGCGCTATCCCGCAGCGGGAGCCGGCTGTCAGTCACAGCCGGCGTCCTGCTGCAACAGTGGGGGGACATCGGAGATGCACCCCCCGCTGTTACCCCTTCTCTGTCGCGATCTAAGTAGATCGCGGCAGGGAAAGAGTTCACAGAGGGAGCACGCTCCCTCTGTGTCCTCAGCCGGCTCCCGTGATGTTATCGCGAAAGCCCGGCCTGTTGCCATGGAAACAGGACGCTAGACACTGGCGTCATGTATTGCCAATACCTATTATCGCTGCCATGCCTTATCACAGCGATGGGCAGTACTGTGGTCAAAGTTCCCCAGGGGGACACAAGTTGTGTAAAAAAAAAAAAGATTAAAAAAAATGAATTAAAAAAATGTACAAAAAAAGTTTAAAAAAAAACTTTTTTATGCTTTTTCTCATATTAGCATAAAAAAAGGTTAAAAAAATTAAAACCCCACATATTTGGTATTGTCGCATCCGTAACAACGCATACAATAAGCTGCACATGCTTTTGACTGTGCACGGAAAAAAGCATTTAAAAAACGCTAAAAAACTGAGGCAAAATGCTAATTTTTAGCATTTTGCCTCCCTAAAAGCGCAATAAAAGTGATCAAAAAAGCCGTATGTACCCCAAAATGGTACCAAAAAAAACTACAGCTTGTCTCGCAAATAATAAGCCCTCACAAAGCTCCGTACATAGAAAAATTTAAAGTTACAGGACTTTGAATGTAGCGATTTAGAAAAAAAAAAAAAGATTTCCCAAAAAGGGTTTTTATTGCAGAAAAGTGGAAAAACCTAAAAAAAAATGTAAGAATTTTGGTATCGTTGTAACCGTACCGGTCCGCAGAAAAAATAGATTGTGTCATTTATGCTGCATGATTAACGCTGTAAAAAAAAATCTATGGCGGAATTGATGCGTTTTCTCTCCCTGCTATCATTTAAAAAAAAATAAAAGTTTTACAATATAGTCATATGTACCCAAAAGTGGCACCGATAAAATGACAGTTCGCCACGCAAAAAACAAGCCCTTATACGGCCGCGTCGACGGAAAAATAAAAAAGTTATGACTTTTGATAAATGGAGAAGAAAATCCGCCAAAAATCATTGTGTCCTTAAGCCCAAAATAGGCCATGTCCTTAAGGGGTTAAAGAGCGCGGGCACTGTTTGTTTTTTTTCTATTTTTGACTGATGTTTATAAAAATGATGAACCAGACATGAATTCCACCTGACTTCTGCACCCCATGGCTGATTCCACTGATTAGTTAGCACACTGGGAATTTTTAATCACATATGACTGATCATATAAAATAGCACACTGTGCCCACAAGGTGCGGTTCCTGCTGCTGATGGTAGTGGTGCCCTGCTCTCCTTCTCCTGCTTCCGACAATTTTTTTCCCCCCTATCCCCAAATAAAAATTATGTCAATATGGAAATATGGAGCTACAGCTTTCATGTTTCCATGAGGAGCAGACTCTGTCCTCAAGATGCTGTTGTTGGTGGTGGTAGTCATGATGCTGCTGGTTTCCTTCTCCTGATTCGGCCCTGTTTCCAAATCATTCTCCCAAAACAACTTTCTCAAGCACAAGAACATCGGTAGCTCTACAGCTTTTTCTTGGAGAAGACCCGTGCTTAGATGTTTTGTTCACCTGGTAGAATTTGACCTTTAAAAATGTATGACATTGATTTTATAACAAGCAGCACACCTTCTATTTTGCATAGCGTAATTTTTGGCAGCTCTACAGCTGTTGCTTTGAGCAGGTCGGTGCATGAATGTTCTGCTCACCTGTTAGCATTTGTCACATTGCTTTTCAAACGAGCAGCACACCGGCTGTCTTTCTTGACTCAATTTTTGATTTATAAGATCCTATATGGGCCTTCTTTTGATTTCAGTGACACCCCTGTACTACAAGTGACCGCTCCACACCACTATACATTATTTTAACCAATTTGTGGGAGCAGCACAGTGTTCCTTAGATGTGTGGCTGTTTTCCTATGCAATTTGGTCAGCTTTGGCGACCTTCTGGAAGGTAAATGAGTAAACCTGATTTTTAATCCCTTTGATTTACGTGTGAGTCGGAATCGGTCATTTTACGATACGTTTGGTGAAATCAGACTGATGCCGAGATGAACCAATTATTCCACTAATTGCTCATCACTATCCTTAACCTTTATATATAACTTGCACCTATGAGAAAATGATAGCGACTAGGAATAATTAGGGGGAGTTTGCAAATATTTGGGGCTTCTGGATTAATAGCAAATATAAAAACTAGCAGAATGGAATTACCAATTTACAAATTTATGTATTTAGCTTAACCTGGTAAAACGAAGTGACAGATTTCCTTTACCATCAGCTTCTAAGGACAGGAGTAGTGACTATTCCGACTACTTGTTGGATTACTATAATTTCCAAGTTTGTTGTTTCTAGTATTCCGTTTTGTAAACCAACTAGTCAATAGCGGTATAATTACATCTGTCTTAAAATTGCTTTTTTAAAATGTAACTATACCTATTACCTGTGCGAGCTTATTGAAGGGACTTTCCATGATTGTGTATGCTTTCATATATCATCTGTTTCAAATCAATAATTTTACTTCACATACCAGGTTATTTAAGATGTTTTATACGACTTCTTACTACCGCCTAACTATATAGGTTCAAGAAAGGGACTTTAGTACTTTGCTGACTAACTTCATATCATCAGCAATTTAAGCATACTGTCCCTGATAATGGTTAACCGACCGTATAGTTGCCTTTCGCCCTTACTGGTTTAGTTATAGGACTTTTCCACTGGATACATTACTTGATATATAGTATGAGAAAAACTAAGTACACAGTCTTGGAATTATATGGTTTTACATATCAGGACATAATAAAAATCTGATCCTTAGTCTTCAAATTATGTAAATACAACCTCAGATAAACAATGACAGTGTAATTTAACTTTTTTTGGTTTATCAAAAACTAGGCTAAAATGCAGAAGCAGTGTGTGAAAAATTAAGTACACCTAATGAATCAATAGCTTGTAGAATCACCTTGACTAGCAATTACTTAAAGTAATCATTTTCTATATGAATTTATCAGTCTCTAACATCATGCTGGAAGAATTTTTCACACACTGTTCTTTACAACGTCGCTTTAGTTCACTGAGGTTTGTGGGCATTCATTTATGCTCAACTCTTATACGATCCTGCCACAGCTTTTCAATTGGGTTGAGGTCTGCACTTTGACTAGGTCATTGCAACGCCTTCATTCTTTTCTTTTTCAGCCATTCTGATGTAGATTTTCTGGTGTGCTTGGAATCATTGTCCTGTTGCATGACCCAGTTTCGGCCAAGCTTTAGTTTTTGGATAGATGGCCTCACAGTTGACTGTAGAATACTTTGGATAGGTCATCAACAGTCCCAGAAAACCCCTTTAAAATGAATCTTAATAATAATACACATTGTATTAGAGTATTATATATGTATTGCATGGAGGTATTATTTGGGCGGTGAATGACAGTTGTGTGGGCAAGACGTGGTAGTTTTATTACAATTTCCAGTGAATGTGTTAAGTATAAGGCATTGTATGATGGTATTATGTTATGTTGCAGGTTTTAAAATTAAAAGTGTAAAAAAAAAATTCAGTGCCAAAAGCAGAAGAGGTTCAGCAGGAAGGAGAAGTATAAGTCTTTCCTTTATATTTCCCATCTCTTTTGAATTTCTTTCTAGCTTTGGTTGAAATAAACTCGGCCACGCCCCTTTTTCACTCGAGCACTGCGATTTTCGAGTACTTCTCTACTCGGGTGAAAAGATTCGGGGGGCGCCGTGGGTGAGCGGGGGGTTGCAGAGGGGAGTGGGGGGGAGAGTTAGAGAGAGAGAGCTCCCCCCTGTTCCTCACTGCTACCCCCCGCTCCACCACGCCATCCCCCACTCCCCGGTGCCCCCCGAATCTTTGCACCCGAGTAGCCAGGTACTCGAAAATAGCGATGCTCGATCGAGTAATTACTCGAAACGAGTACGTTCGCTCATCTCTAATCCTTAGCGCTGGCTCACATGGGTGTAATTTCATAATGTATTATGAGAGTGATGTAAGTGCGCATAATACACGGTTGACAGAGTCAATGAAAGTACATTGATTTTCACTGACCCACTCACACTGGTGTTTTTTTTGCATATGATACGCGCATAAAAAATAATGCAGCGTCTTGTATTTTACAGGGTATTACACACGATATAGCTCTATTGTTCTCTATGGGCGGGTAATAGACTCTGTATATATGCAATTACATATACGCAACATCGCTAAGTGACAGATCGGGGGGGGGAGTCAGACTACGCATGACAGACTAAGTGAGATACGCTGTCATTCTCAGTGCAAAATCATTGCCCTACGCAGCAATAGCCTACTCACCGTAGTGTTTAACGATATGCTGAGGTGAGCCCTCACTTATAGTCTAAGGGCTTCTTCAGACGAGTGCATGCCACTCTGGGCGTACTAGCACATGAACCTGTCAAAAGTCTTTTTTTATCTTGACAATTCAAACTTCGCTGTATTGCGCACGAGAAAAAAAAAAAAAAACCCACACAGGTCGGTCCTGCCCTATCTTCTTTGCACATATAAAAACCAAGTGCAAGAAAGGCAGAGCAAGGCCTATGTTTTCTCATGCATAGTAATATTACTATGCACACGAATCACGCTAGTCAAAATGAAATCATTGAAATCAATGGCTTAAGGCTGATTTAGACACAACGATTCTCGCTCAAAAGTTGCTCAAAGCCATCTTTTTAGCAATAATCGTTGTGTCTAACTGCACCGTGCAGTTTTCATTAAGCAGTCACTGATCATTCTCTTTCAGCATGCTGAAAGACAACGATGAGCCTTATCAGGAGTTCACAGCAGGATACAGCTGATACTATTGTTACAGCTGCATCCCGCTCCGTGAACATAGCCGAGGTATGAAGAACACAGCAGCCCAGCTGTGCTCTGCATACCTCGCAGCTGTATACCAGCTGAGCGCTCCGTGAAAAGCCGGGGTATGAAGAACACAGCGGTCCAGCTGTGTTCTGCATATCCTGCTCGGAGCACTCTGCTGTATAACAGCTGAGCACTCCGAGCAGGGAACAGCTGGATGCAGAAGACAAGCAGCCCCGCTTGTCTTCTGTATACCCTGGTCGGAGCGCAAGGTGATCACTCAACGTTTGAGTGATCACCTTGCCCTGTAAATGCACACAATGATTATCGCTCAAAAGAGCAATAATCGTTGTGTCCAAACCAGGCTTTAATTATGGTTTGCGGTCATGATTCTCATGCCCGCAAAAAGTGAAGAAAACACGGCTGTCTAGAGAAGCCCTAAAGCTAGGCCAAATGTATCACATTCAGATGAGTAAGCATGTACAAAATGTGTGCGTTCACAATTCTGAAGCTATAGATTTGCAAAGGGTATGTAGACTTGGGTCTTCTTCACAATAATGATTATGTTAATGAAGTACAGTACTCTTTTCAAGCCACTTGGGCCTGTCTTTAGTAAAGTGTTTAGGCTGAGGGAGCTGGAGACGTATAATATGATCCGCTCTCCTATTTGAGTAGATTAAGCTTCTTGTAAAGTCTTATTTGTAATGAAGACCTAATATGTCCAAGTCTGCGGTAGAAACTGAAGTGTCTGGAGAGTCTTGGACTTTCCTCAGTTACGCAGGTTTAGATATTAATTTCACCAGCAGGATGAAGGAGGCGCTGGGACAAAAGTGTTTATAGATGTTTGCAATACATTATGGTTGAGATAACAGCTTGTCTTTCTCAGAACATTCTGACTTGGGAAAGCTTCTTCTTGGCTAAATCTGGCCAATGAATGCAGCTCTGACGTGAAGTAAACTTTATGAATTGCAGAGCACATGACATGCAGCACGAGGGAAAAGAATAGCCGGAAATTTGCAATGGAATGACTGTTGGCCGATGTCACTACCAGTGCTCAGTGCTCAGCAATTTAATGGGTCTAATTTTGTATATAAACATTTCTTGTACAGTAATTTAGGTCTGCCATCTGTTTACACTCTGAGACAGGCCAGACATGTACTGAGACCTGGACATAGTCTAGGGGAGTTGATACCCAAAGTCAACAGGTTGCCCCTAGATTTACACAGGATTTTATAATTCTACATGTCTAAGCAACAAGCAGTCTCAGCTAATATTGTATAGGGTGTTTTTCATGGTTAAAGAGGTTGTACCAAAATTAACTTTTATCACCTATCTATAGCATAGGTGATAAATGTCTGATCAGTGGCGGCATCATTACTGAGATCCCCACCAGTTCCGAGAGGGTCTTGTGCTCTCCTTCTTCTTTACTACACTCCTGCAGTGATGAGGAGCTTGAATGGAGAGATGCTCATACATGTGCAGTGCCACTCCATTCATTGTCAGTGGGACTGCTGGAGATAGCAGGGTACAAGGAGTTGACTATTTGCACAGCCCTTTTGAAATGAATGGAGAGGCAGACGCTCATGCACAACCATCGCTCCATTTAACCTGACATCATTGCAGGTGGGAGAAGCATACCCACAGTGACAAGAAGAGGGGTACACAGCTCTACCAGTCCCAGATTCAGTGGGTGTCTCACCGCGACCCCCACCAATCAGACTTTTATCATCTATCCTATAGATAGGGTATAAAAGTTAATTCTGGTAAAACCCCTTTAGAAAGAATATTCAACAAAACAAATTGTATAATGAAAAGGTATTATGACAGGAGAGACCCATCATAAACCCATGCTGATATGAAGTTATACAGCTATTTTCATGGAGTTACTCCAGGAGAGCATTTCTTAAAAACTATTTAAACATTTTACCCACAATAGAAGTCAGACTTACCGACCTGTAGTTTCTGGGTTCACTTTTTGACCTATTTTTGAATAAGAGCACCACATTTGCTATAGGTCAATCCTGTGAAATAGATGCTGTCATTATAGAGTTCTTAAAGGGGTTGTCCCGCGAAACAAAGTTGGGGTATACACTTCTGTATGGCCATATTAATGCACTTTGTAATGTACATTGTGCATTAATTATGAGCCATACAGAAGTTATTCACTTACCTGCTCCGTTGCTAGCGTCCCCGTCTCCATGGTGCCGTCTAATTTTCAGCGTCTAATCGCCCGATTAGACGCGCTTGTGCAGTCCGGTCTTCTCCGTGTTGAATGGGGCTGCTCGTGCTGGAGAGCGGCTCCTCGTAGCTCCGCCCCGTCACGTGTGCCGATTCCAGCCAATCAGGAGGCTGGAATCGGCAGTGGACCGCACAGAAGACCTGCGGTCCACCGAGAGTGAAGATCCCGGCGGCCATCTTCGCAAGGTAAGTAAGAAGTCACCGGAGCGCGGGGATTCGGGTAAGTACTATCCGTTTTTTTTTTTCACCACATGCATCGGGTTTGTCTCGCGCCGAACGGGGGGGCTATTGAAAAAAAAAAAAAACGTTTCGGCGCGGGACAACCCCTTTAAATATTAGAAGCAATGGTCTATGTATCACACTTGTTACTTACTTTAGAACCTAGGAGTGTAAAACATCAGGACCCAGTGATTTGTATATTTTAACCTTTTTGCTCTGCGCTTCTTCCTAGATTAGACTGGTGACAATTAGTGGAGAATTTGCTTTATCACTCTGCATTTCACCTCTGAATACAGTGGAGAAAAAAACTATTTAACAAATTTACTTTCTCCTCATTACCGTCTGCAATTTTTCCCCCTTACTTTTACTTTTTAAAGGACCAACCCTTTCAGTTTTAATCTTTTTACTATTTATATAATTAAAGAACAGTTTAGGGCTAGTTTTTGTTAGGGCTCTGGGTGTGGACCGACTGTGCTAACCAACCAAACCTGGGTTTTAGACCAGACCGGGTATGGCTGGCAGCTGACCACAGTAGTCAGATGTACCAAAGGAGGGAAAACTCAGATGGGTAACTTGCCCTTAGCTAAGCAGGAAGATGAGAAGAGCCCTGTCTATAAGCAGGGTAGGCATCCTGATAAGAATGGCCCCGCGCTTGAACCTTGGGGTTGACTATCCCTGACAGGAAACATACAGTGTACACAAAGCACAAAACAGGACTGACTTTCACAGAAACAGGAACGATGCACAGACTGGACAGAAATGGACAGATGCACACAGGCTAAAGCATACTTAAAGAACATACAAAATAAACAGATACAGATACCGGCTCCGAAGACAGAACGGTCCTGAAACAGGCGACCTAGATGTGCTGGGTGTCTGAAGCAAACACATCAATTCTGAGACGAAGGGTCCCAAGCTCACTTAAATAGGAGAGTAATTGCTATTTAAGTTGTGGCTGGGCTGTGTACATTCAGAGGGGTTAACTCCCTCATTGTGGGTAGAAAGCAGAATAAAGAGTACATTCAAACATAAGAAGCAGAGCCATGCCTGCGTCTGCTCGCAATAGCAAGATGGAGTCAGACACAGGTAACAGACCTAACAGTACCTTCCCCCTTATGCCCCATCCTCCTCCTGGATCTATATGCTCCAGATTCATCTCCTGGGGCTATGGATTTATTAACATCAGAAACGGTTTACTGAGAGAATGAAGAATATGCCACTATTTTTACAGAAGACCTATTCTGGAGAGAGTCCATGGTTTGTCGTTGAGAACTTGAGCAGCCAGTTATGCAACATTCACTTGAAGACAGAGAACCTCATTTGGAACCAAACCGTCCATGGCTCTGCTCTTGACGCCATTTGTAGACAGGCAAACAGGTGAAGCTATTCGGTTGCTTGGGAGAAGTGACATTGTCAAGTTCTTGCTTCCTATTAGGTGAGTGAGGAGGAGACAAAATATTGTCATGAATGATCGAGGATCTCTGCGTCACCTTTTCCGGATACTGTAGCGACGAAGACCTCTCTGTCCGACCCTGGAGGTTATGAGGCACCGAGGAGAGACAAACAGGTGGTATTGGAAGCAGGCACTTAGAATGGCTAGATAACCCCCAATGTAACACACTCCCAGAGCTCAAATCTAAGGTGAAATTATACAGACAAAGCCAGGGCAGGCCTAGCAACAGGGCACTGGTGGATCTCGGAATAACCAGCAAGGAAAATTTCTCTGAGGGAAGAGGACCTCCTTTCAGATCCAGCGGCTCTGTGATAAACTGGATGGTCTCAGAAAGGGTACCTCCACTCACAGTTGTCACCACCAGAGGTCTCTCCAGATGTCAGATAGGAATCTGGTAGTGGTCCATCAAGGCCTGATGCCCGAACCCTAATCCAGACAGGCTGACATGGGAAACTGCGTACCAGATACAGACAATGTCACAGGTAAATACAAACCTGAAAAGGACCGGTTTATACCTAGGGTAGCTATTTCTACTAACCCTAGACTCAAGAGTTTTTCTGATTTACAAGGACAGATACAGACATAATGCCCCTGGGCCCCACACACAAGGAACTGGTGAGACAAAAGTTCGAAGTGCAGCGATCACTGATTAGTAAACCCATGGCATTGTCTAAGATTCCCCTCATAACATGGGGGAACAGATAATCTAGGACTGGATCTAGTCGTAGAAACTGACTGTGGGAATGGAGTCGGAGTTGCGTCTGCTGCGGAAGACTGCAGTACCGTTGTGTCAGAAGATATGGAGTTCAGGCAAGCGTTCAGATTGTTTTAATGATACGCAAATGATCCAGACAGTCCTTAATCCCAATAGGGGCCCTCTCTGACCCAGGGGCGATATACCCTATGATGCACGGGGCTGCCCACTGATCTCTCCCTATTGAGTGCCAGTGCACCTAGGGCTTCACAAGTTGCAGGGAAGCTTCTGTCCACCCCTGCCTTGCAGCTGGTCACACCCTCAACAAGACTCTCTTCTTCTGGGCCACAGGCAAACTTCAACCCACCACCCAAGCAGACTTAATTCAATCTTGATACAGCTGTCATTCTCACCCTAGAGTTTTTCTCATCAGCAGTCACTGGTAATCTCACTTACTCAATCATTTTTATATTATAGCTTAAGAACAAGGGCAAATACTAAGAACCAGTTCTACTTTTATATAGTATGTATTAATGACTATACTAAGAGATAAAGTGGATGTTACCATGAGGCCGGTCAGGGACCCGGGGTGGCAGTAGCGCAGTTCGCCGTGGCTTCCTGGGATGACATTACGCCCTTGTTCGGGTCGGCGAGTGGCGGTGCCGTGCTCGAGTGTGCGGGCACAGCATGTGGCACGAGCGTGCCTGCTGTGAGAGGCGCGCTCTATCTCTGTGAGTTATAGTGGCTGGCTGGGAGCTCCAGTCAGCTGGCTTCATTGGCCTCCGCCCTAGGGGCAGAGACTCCTGAATATAGTCTGGCAGCTGCTGATAGCAGTTACCAGTTATTGGTTCCGTCCTCTGTGTGTTTGACCTCGGTCCTGCTCCAGTGGAAGTTACCCTGTCCTGATTCAGCTCTGCCTATGTACTGTGAGGTTCTTTCCTGTTGGTTATTCCATCTGCCTAGCCTGTCAGTACTAGTCAGTAGTCACCTGCATAGGGCCGGAGATGATGGCCTGGACGTGTCCACCTTCGGGGCTATCTCCAGGAAGGGACATTGACGTGGGTGGGAGTCAGGGAGGCCTGTGCTGTGTGTACCTATGCACCCCACTTGTACTGTAACAGTGGATAACAAAGAATAGTGTCCCACCAAGTGACTAAAGTATTCCAAGGTTCATAGTACTTTTAATTCTCTACAGAAAAGTTTTTCAGCTTGGGGTACAAGTATCCTAGGTGGTATATGCTACAGGTGTCATTCCTCCCTCTTCCACTTTTATAGACTGCCTATTTTAGCTGGCTCTCTAATTTGCTTTCTTGTTGTTACACTATCACTGTTGGAGTCTGTTGCTGACTCATCCTTCTATATTCATGTGCCTTGTATGTAAAACCCAAATAAAACTGTTAAAAATGGAAAAAATAAAATAGCAGTCAAGAATTGTGCTCCATATTTACATCCATCTCTCTCGGGGCACCTCTACCCTACATGTCCATGCCTCTTTTTAAGATATGGCCAGAACAGCGAGCTAATCAGGTTTCAACACCCAGTGCCCCAGGTGTCAACCAAAAATCAATACAACAGCATTGGATGCTAATAGAAACAACAAAGCACCAGTTAGCACAGCATAGGGGTTCAATTGAAAGGAAATTAAAACATAGCTGAGTTTTCAGATTACTTTTTAGAATAAGCTACCTTTACATGACCTGTATCTGGTATTTTCCCCTCTGCAGGGTGTACATTTGATTCTCCATCCTGGAGACTGGTGTGAGGAGCCTGGCTGCTGTGCTGTGCATGCAATGTTCTATAGGTTGTACACAGATAACTGCAGGGATTCTGTTCAACTCTCTGTTGCACACACAGTCATAACTAAGTGGATAGCAAGATTTATTAGTAAGGCCGCCTGCAGACGAGCGGGTCGGATCCGGTGGTGAGAATTCTCGCCGCGGGACCCGACCCCAGCGCCTGCAGAGACGAGCGCGTACTCACCCGCGCCCGGCGGACCCGGCTCTTTCATGTGACGGCTGCTGGGCAGCCGGCGCATGCGCAGACCGGAGCCGGCGGCCGGGTGAGTGACGTATCTGTGCGAGGCTCTGCGAGCCCCGCACAAAAATAGGACATGATGCTGTTTGTTTGCCGCGCGACAAACCGCGGCCATCTGCATAGGAGTGCGTATTGTAATGCACTCCTATGCAGGCTTTGAGTGGCGGAATTTCCGCCCGTGTGCAGGCGGCCTAAACGTGTATAAACAGCAGCAGATATCTCAGCCTTAGCTCCAGCATTCATATTTGTGTGTCTCTCCTTCACCCTACTCCCTTCCTCTCTGTTTTCTGCTACAGTTCAATAAATATCATGACTTATTCCCTTGCTTAAGGGGTACTTGGTTTATAAACTTTGGAAAACATTACTCTGTAACATTAAATTAAATACAATATAGATTTCCGGAAATCTCTAATTTAGTTCTTCCAAGTTAAAAAGTATTTTAGAATTTCTAAGGAAACATTAGCTTCGGGTCCTTGTTACCGACACAGCTTTAAGTTGTGGTTAACCAAGTTTATTCATTTCTTTGTTTCTTTATAAAGTCTTTAGGAAATTAAAAAAGAAAAACAAAACAACTGCAGTACTGAAGTTTACATTATGGAGTAACTAATGATCACAAGGGCAGATATTCAACACATGGTAGGAAAACATGCAAAGCAAAGGCAATGTTGTGAATTTGTAGCCACGACCCCCAGGATGCTATTAAACTGTAACACCTCACCTATACCCAGTTACAGAACTTCAATGGGTTATTTGCCCTAAATGTATCCAACACCTTGTGTTTTGAGTTGATCTAAAGGATTCACCCAGTTGGGAACTGAGATGCAAGAATGTCATTGTGTCTGTAAAAATTGCAGGCAATGCAGCAGCTTTGTTCACATAATTGCCTCATTGGTAAATCTCCCACTAATCATACAATAATGGCACATACTAGGGATTCTTTTAATGTTAAGGTTTCTTTCACATGGGCATTGCGATTTTTGGCTGCCTGCATCACGGTCAAAAATCGCATGAGCGAGAGAAAGCCGCGACCAAGTCGTGCATTTTCTTGCCCATTAGCGCTGCTAAACTCTCTCCCCCTCACTTTGCTGGCAGCTCCCATAGGCTTCTATGGGAGCTTCCGTCTGATCGTGGCCAAAATTTAGGGCAAGACCTATCTTTTCTAGCCACACATAAAATAGGCCAGCCGTAATCCACAGCACATGTGCTATCTTTTCCAGCCACACAGCCGTAATCAACAGCATATGTGCTATCTTTTCCAGCCGGCCGATTTTACGCAGAGCTAAACTGTCTCTCCCACCCAACGGCATTGCGGCCTCAGCGTATAAGTGCCGGGCCAGGGCTGTCTGAACGGGCAGACAAATGTTAGATTTGTGCGCCCGTTCATGCGTTTTTACGTCGCCATTGGGCAAACGTAAAAAAGTTGACACCCATGTGAATACAGCCTGTTATGGGGTTAAATATTAAAAACAGGAAATTCCTGCATTTATTCATTCCCACTACATATACAACAATACGTAATATTGCTTGCAATGCATCATCTTTGCCGTTCTAAGGGCTCATTCACATCTGTACTTTTGTTTTACATTTAAATGTGGAGCAGCCAAACGGAAAACAATGGTTCTATTTAAGTTCTCATTGATTTTAATGGGAACCGAAGTGCTACAGTTCAAATCAATTTGCCTCCGATCAGTTTGGTTTCCGTTTTATAAACTGAGATAATAGTGCAGACAGCTGTGCTATTGTGTACATGGAAAAATAACAAATGAAACAGAAAGGACACTTCCTTCTTTTTATATTATTGTCAATGGGTGATGGAACTGAATGCAAACTTTTCCATTTGGTTCTATTTTGATGTCCGTTTAATGGATTCATTTTAAATGAGTATGCACAGAGGTTTAGAAATAGAAAAAACACAAAACGGGTCCATTAAAAAAAAGGTGTACATGGAAGCACACAGAAACAAACTGATAGAAACTGTCTTTAACTGATCATCTACCTATGGTTTCCAACTAACTGGAATCAAACACTGATGTGAACGAGACCTTAGTAATAAGAGATAATCGCACAAGATTTGTGCGTTATGAGACGCACAAATCTTGCACAAATATGAACCCCATTCTTTTGAATGGGTTCATACACATTAGCGATGCATGGCACTGCGATGCGGTGTGGGACGCACATCGCAACATATCCTATCTAGCTGCGAGATTTCGCATTGTCTTCAATGGGGCCAGCAACAGCAGGGCCAGCCCCATTGAAAGCAATGGGAGAACTCTGCAATCGTCTAAAGCGGCGGTGACAACCTTACATCCACGGGACTTTCACATGGTGGCAATTGCAATATTCAGGCTGTGAATCACGGCCAAATATTGTACTTGCCTGTGTGTGGCTAGCCTCAGGCTGATATGTAGATATCAATAATTGTTATCACTCCAAAGTGAAAATTCAAAGACAAATTGTAATACATATTACTGTAAATGTAGCTTTAGTGCTATACTTTAGTGCTATGTCTTGTAAATAATATACTCCGGCTTGTTCTTGGACTGCTTACTTGATGATTTTATATATCATAATCTTCAAACACTGCCCTATCCAAATTGTGGCTAGGCGGCGTATAGCCTGCCCATGACCTATCGGCTGTTCATGACATTCTTTCTACCACCTTCTGAGATTGTATGTTGAGTCTTCCCTTGTTTTTCATGACATGGACTGTTGACTTTGTTGCTTGTATACTGCTACAGACTCTTTGCCTAACCCTAACCCCGTGGTGGCGAACCTGTGGCACGCGTGCCATTTAGAGCACTCGGGGCCCTTTCTGTGGATGTGCGCGCCAACGAATGGTCACCAGTAAAGTGGTTATGACCTAGGGGTGCCGCGGCTCCCCGGTTGGTAATCATTCAGTGGCACTGTTACGGGTGTACAACTTGACGGCAGTGTGTGCACCCAGGATCCTCCTCCCCTGACCTCTCCTCTTTGGTTCCGCAGGGGAAGAGGCGAAGTGAGGAGACGTCCGGGCGCACACATTTCTGCCCGCAGCAGTGCAGAGCAGGGAAGCAGTGGCGCTTTAAGGACCATGAGGAGGTAGGTTTATAAGTTTCAAAGGATGCTAGTACTACTGGAGCTACTCGGGGGGTCAGTATTACTACTGAAGTCAATATAGGGCACACTATTACTACTGAGGCCACTGTGGGGGGGTCACTATTATTAATATAGGGGACAGTATAACTACTGGGCCCACTCTGCATGTGGCAGTATACCTCAAGCTAAATTTAAGTGGTGGAAATGTTGCAGAATGTCTGCAGTGGAAATTTCTACAGCAAATTACGCAGCATTTCTGCATCCAAAAAAAAGTTAAAATTCGTAACATTCTTGTATTCGCAGCTGATCCCATACTATGCGGCGCTCCCCTTCACCTCATCTGTAGGATTCCCACTGTCAGCGCTCCCGGTTTGCTGCGGCCAGGTCAGGTGCAGCACTGCTGTTCAGGTGATGCTGGTCAGGTGAAGCCACTACAGGCTGCTGGGAACCAGAAGCCAGGTAGCGCTGCCATCGGCAAGCCTACGGAGGAGTTGAGAGGGAGCAGCACATAGTATGAAATCAACTGTGGATATGCAGCTGATTTGCAGTCAAAATCCGTACCAATGGTACTCCTGTGCACCAGCTAGGAAAAAAAGACAAGGCATTCCTTCCTGTCTACTTTGAAATGGTCCTGTTCTTTTTATAACGACTGAGGTAAAATCATATGTCATGATAAGCCCCGCCCCCTGACGTGTTGGCACTTTGTGATAAATAAGTGGGTTTTGGGTTGCAGTTTGGGAACTCGGTCTCTAAAAGGTTCGCCATCACTGTCCTAACCACTCATCTGAGAGCTGCCCACTAGAATTGCTGCAGTTTGTTGTTCTCCCTGTCTTAGTTTATTCAAAATTAAAACAGGCCGCAAGATATCTGTACTGTGGATGGTCACAGCGAGCCGCTGCCGGACATACGCAGTACAGATTTTTTTCCCGCGCCGTCACTAGGTGATGACGCGGAATCCGTGACCTGTCCGCAATGTTAAAGGAGATGTCCCGCGCCGAAACGGGTTTTTTTTTTTTTTAACCCCCCCCCCGTTCGGCGCGAGACAACCCCGATGCAGGGGTTAAAAAAACCACCCGCACAGCGCTTACCTGAATCCCGGCGGTCCGGCGTCTTCATACTCACCTGCTGAAGATGGCCGCCGGGATCTTCTACCTTCATGGACCGCAGCTCTTCTGTGCGGTCCACTGCCGATTCCAGCCTCCTGATTGGCTGGAATCGGCACGTGACGGGGCGGAGCTACACGGAGCCGCTCTCTGGCACGAGCGGCTCCATAGAAGACTGCTGAAGACCCGGACTGCGCAAGCGCGGCTAATTTGGCCATCGGAGGCCAAAAATTAGTCGGCACCATGGAGACGAGGACGCCAGCAACGGAGCAGGTAAGTGAAAAACTTTTTATAACTTCTGTATGGCTCATAATTAATGCACAATGTACATTACAAAGTGCATTATTATGGCCATACAGAAGTGTATAGACCCACTTGCTGCCTCGGGACATCTCCTTTAAATGCGGACGGGCTGTGGTTTAGACGCCTTCTATTGACTTCAATGACGTCTGTGTGGACACTGAACAAAAATAGAACATGCTGCGATTTTTCCTCTACTCATGGAAACCGCAATTGGTTTCTGCAAGTGTGCAGGAAAAAGCAGTTTTCCCTAGCATGCTATGAACAGTGTTTGCTGCGGATCCGCGATGCGGATTCCACATCAAAAATCTATTCATGTGCAGCCAGCCTTAGGCCCAATGCCCACGGATGGATTTTTGCTGCGGAATTCGGGGCCAGACGCCCGCCGCGAATTCCGCAGCAATGTCCATCCACGGATATCCTAGGTTAAAAGATTCTCCCCTACCCACAAGCAGAAGTCAACAGCGATTTTCTGCTCATGGGGAAGAATCGCAGCATGTCCTATTCTGTGCGGAAAATCACACGAACGGATTTCATTGCAGTCAATGGAAGCCGTCCGTCCCGTGATACTTCCACAGTGAGCACTGCAGAAGTATTGTGGGAGTCCATGTCATAGCCCAGCGTCGGCACGTGCTGCACTGCGCATGCGCGCCGGCTGAGACACTCGCGGTGGATCCAGACAGGTGAGTATGATTCTCTGGGGGGCACCGGGTCTGACTCTGCTCTGAGATTTCGCAGTCGGAATCCAACCTGTGGGCATGAGGCCTTAGTGATTGCTTGCACTGTACTGCCCAATGTTACCAAGTGGGAAGAAAAGTATTATGACTGCAGCAGGTAAATTCCTGTGGAATATTGCATTTTTGTTCTAAGCTGAATTTCCTTAGCCACCTGTATTTATTAAACATGTGTTATCAAGTTTCCTGTTTGTTTTTCTAGACATACAAACACTCAAGTCTTTTTCCTCTCCCTTGCGTTTGTCAATATGGTCAGATAATGCAACTTCTGAGCTGTGTTTATCATTCCCATATTTTCCTCGTATCCTCCTTGTGGGTGTACTGTATTTAGATGCCATGTGACACGATGTACTTTCTGTACGCAGTTAGAGAGAAGTCCAATAAATCATATTACAGAAGCCAGGGACTTCCATCCCATTCTTGCAGTGACATCATATTAGTAGAAGTCAGGTGCAGACACTTAGTACCACACTAAACTTGTGAAATCATATTGCCGCTTCCAAGTGTGCAGACAGTCAATATAGAAAATAGTGGTGATGCAATGGAATAGATCATAAAGAATACCATGAGTCACGTGTCAACAGAGAAATCTACGTTTTTATTGTGGAGGAGTGCAAGAGGTGATGGGGAGCAGTGGAGGAAATTTTGTTTTTCTTTGTCTCTATTTGTTTATTTTTACAATCACATTTTGCTGATTGCATAATTCCATTTTGTTTGAATTTTTTTAAACTTTCATCACTAACCTTTATTTTGCCAATGTTTAACCCCTTCCCGCCCTATGACGTAAGGGTACGACATGGCAGGCTGGTACTTCGCGCAAAATGACGTACCCTTATGTCATCGGGATAGCGCGAGATCATGACTGACTTCGCGCTATCCCGCAGCTATCCTGCAACAGCGGGGGGGGGGGGGCATCGGAGATGCCCCCCCCTGCTGTTAACCCCTTCCCTGCCGCGATAGATCACGGCAGTAGAAAGAGTTCACAGAGGGAGTGCACTTCCTGTCTGTCTCCAGCCGGCTCTCGCGTCCTGTAGTGCCAATGCCTATGATCGCTGTATAAGCGATAAGGCATGGCAGGGCTACTGCCCTGCCATGCCTTATCACAGCGATCATAAGTGCTGTGTTACAAGTCCCTCAGAAGGACTCAAATAGTGTAAAAAAAAAAAAGAAAAATGTAAAAAAAAATGTAAAAAACCCCTTATTTGTGCTTTTTCTAATATTAGCATAAAAAAAGGTAAAAAAAATTAAAATGGCACATATTGGGTATTGACGCGTCCCTAACGACGTGTACAAAAAGTTGAACACACTTTTTATTTTGTACGGCAAAAAGCGTAAAAAAAACTGCTAAAAAACAGAGGCAAAATGCTAATTTTTAGCATTTTGCCTCTCAAAAAATGCAATAAAAGTGATCAAAAAAGCCGTACATTCCCCAAAATAGAACCAACAAAAACTACAGCTCGTCCCGCAAAAAATAAGCCCTCATAGAGCTCCGTACATAGAAAAATAAAAAAGTTACAGGACTTTGAATGCAGCTATAGAGAAAAAAAAAGATTTCCAAAAAAAAGGGGTTTTATTGCAAAAAAGTGTAAAAACCTAAAAAAAATATAAGAATTTTGGTATTGTTGTAACCGTACTGACCCGCAGAAAAAATTTACTGTGTCATTTATGCTGCATGATTAACACTGTAAAAAAAAAAATCAATGGCAGAATTGATGCGTTTTCTCTCCCTGTTATCATAAAAAAAATAATAAAAGTTTTACGATATAGTCTATGTACCCAAAAGTGGCAACGATAAAAACTACAGCTCGCCACGCAAAAAACAAGCCCTTATAGGCCGTGTTGACGGAAAAATTAAAAAGTTATGTCTTTTGAAAAATGGAGATGGAAAAATACCAAAAATCTCTTGGTCCTCAACGCCAAATAGGCCGTGTCATTAAAGGGTTAATATGAGGAGAGCTTAATAAGAGAAATAAAAGCAGTTAATTATTAGTGCAACACTACCACTTAGGTAGTGTTTCACTAATAGGTAACCTCAGGCAAAAAAGAAGAACTTATATGGAGGCACATGGAGTCCCTATGACTCTGTAGGCACTACGTATGCCGCCATATGGTGTCTCCATATGGCATCATATTACAGAGCCGCTTACCATTAGAAGCAATACTTCAGAAAAAGAAGAATACCTTCCCAAAAAGGTGCTCAATAGAGCATGCTGTGATTTTATTTTTGTTGGAAGCAACATGTACATTGCTTACATATGACCTTAAAGGGTTTTCCGAAAATATAATATTGATGACTTACTGTATCCTAAAGGTTGTTAGAGGTTGTTCTCCAAACCCCCTTGCCAATCAGCTGACTGAAAGGGTTGCAGTCAGTTGGGCTACTCCCCTATCATGTTAAATCCCACCCATTTCTGGCTAAGCCACACCAAGATGTTAACAGAGACAGAAGTGTCTAAAACGCATAATAAATGTGGCGCACAGCATGTATGCAAGTCCACGCAGCGCATGCAAATCTGACTCTTTTCACAGTCCCATGAATGTGCTCTTTCATAGATTTATAAAAAAAATGTCACCAAGCTCCCTGTCATGTCCCATAACAGCACCAAAACTTAGTTTATAGTGTTTTAGGCAGGTGATAGCTGTATAACTTCATAGCAGCATGGGTTTAGGAGGGGTCTCTCCAGTCACATCAATCTGATCAGCTTCTACAAGGAGGAGACCGGGGAGAGTCACTGGATCTTATGTATCTGGACTTTTCCAAATCGTTTGCTACTGTGCCGCATAAAAGGTTGGTATATAAAATGAGAATGTTTGGTCTGTGTGAGAATGGGTGTAAGTAGATAAGTAACTGGTCAGTGATGGAAAGCAGAGGGAGGTTATAAATGGTACATACTCTGATTGGGTCACCGTTACTAGTGGGGAACCACAGGCGGCAGTACTGGGCACTATTCTTTTTAATATATTTATTAATGACCTGGTAGAAGGATTGTACAGTAAAATATCAATTTTTGCAGTTGATACAAAACTATGTAAAGTAATTAACACAAGAGAGGACAGAATGTGGTTACAAATGGATCTGGATAAGTTGGAGGTTTTGGCACAAAAGTAGCAAATGAGGTTTAACACTGATAAATGTAAGGTTATACACATGGGCAGGGAAATACATGTCACCATTATACACTAAATGGGAAACCACTGGGCAAAACTGACATGGAAAAGGACTTGGGGCTTTTAATTAAATATAAGCTTAACTTAACTAGTGTCAGGCAGCTGCTGTCAAGGCAAATAGGATCATGGGGGCATCAAGAGACATATAGGGGCACATAACAGGAAGATTGTTCTTCCTCTTTACAAATCACTGGTCAGACCACACATGGAATATTATGGACAGATTGGGGCACTGGTACTCAAGAAGGACATATCAAGGCTTGAGGGGGGTTCAACGGGAGGCAAATAAAGTAATAAATGGCATGGGTGGACTGCAATACCCAGAGAGGTTATCAAAATTGGGGTTATTTAGTTTAGAAAAAAAGACGACTGAGGGGCAACCTAATAACTATGTATAGATATATCAGGCGAGAATACAGAGATCTCTCCCATCATCTGTTTACACCCAGGACTATGACTGTAACTAGGAGGCATCTTCTAGAGGAAAGAAGATTTCTACACCAACATAGAAGTGCGTTTTTTACTGTAAGAGCAGTGAGACTGTGGAACTCTCTGCCTGAGGATGTGGTGATGGTGAACTTACTAAAAGAGTTTAAGAGGGGCTTAGATGCTTTTGTTGAGTGATACAATATTACATGTTATAGTCACTAATTACTTCAGAAGGGTCAGTGATCCGGGGATTATTCTGATTGCCAGATGTGGAGTCAGGAAGGAATTTTTTTCCCTTAATGCGCAAAGTTGGCTTTTACCTCATTGGGTTTTTTTGCCTTTCTCTGGATCAACATTGGAGAGGGTAATAGGTTGAACAGGATGGACCTGTGTCTTTCTTCAGCCAAACATACTATGTTATGAGTTTGAAATTTTTAGTCAGTAGTCAGACAAAAGATATTTTGTCCTTCTATAACAAATGTTCTGACAATACATTGGCCATTACTTGTCCGGTGTCATTGAACATGTATGGCCATTTTGAACAACTGTAACAATGACTGGCAAATAAAATGGAAATGCTGGCATTATCAGAATGATCAGTCACCAGATGAGTATCCTTTCAACCCTTCAAACTACTTCTGTCGTATGTGTATAGTCACGGTTAGATTTGAAACATGTGCCAATCAACGTGACATTATAATGTCGCCTCCATATGTAAGTGGAGAAGATTTTAAGCAGATAACATTTTGCTCAGTCTCACAGTAAAATGCCAGATGCTGAAAGAAGTCTCTTAGGCTGGGTTCACACGGGGCGGATTTGCTGCGGAAATTCCGTGCAGAATTTCGCTGTGGCAAATCCGCATGCGGCCGCTAATCCCGGGATTAGCCAGCCATGTGAACGAGATTTTTTTTTCCGCTGCGGCCACGCTCTCCTCTATGGGAGCGCCGGCCGTAGCAGAAGAGCGAGCGTTCGGGCCGCTTCAAAGCCACCGCGGGTTTTGCAACGGCGGTTCTCCCGGCGAAAATCTCGCGGTTTTCGCTGCGGCCAAACCACGAGATTTCCGCCGAGAATCCGCCCTGTGAGAACCCAGCCTTAGGATGCCCATATACCTTCAATGGCTGTCAACTGAATTAGCATTTCACTGACAGCTATTTCTCCTGGTTCCTGTGAACATAGGAAGCTTCGGTTTAGTTGAGTAGAAAAAGCTGCAGCCAGGCAGCTCTGGTCACAGCTTATCTCCAGGTGGGGGATAAAAGGATTGGGTGTTATAATTTAATGTGCGCAATCCTTTTTTCCTCAACATATTTTGTTACAGGAAAATCAGAAGGCTTGCATGCACTTCAACCCTCAGGGTCATCTGGTCCTGCTGAAGCCAGAGTTGGATGACTGTTGTCTAATATTTATGGGGGCCTCGCTTGGTCAGGTAGCCGGCTCAAGTTTGACTCAGCCTTCCATCCTTCCGAGGTCGGTAAAATAAGTACCCAGCTTGCTGGGGTTAAAAGATGACTGAGGAAGGCAATGGCAAACTACCAAGCAAACAGAAAACCTTCCAAAAAAACCTTACAATATGATGCCACCCTAGGAGTCAGTCATGACTCTGATCTTGCACCAAGGGACTTTACCTTATTTTAAAAGTAAAACATGAAGGTGATAATGGGTTGGAGAGTGGTATAAAAAAATACTTCTCTGTTATATGTAGTAGGACAATTATTTATTCACTGCACTGTTCTAAATGATCATTAGAGTAATACAAAGATATAAATTGCTTTATGAACAGGGAAATCCTAAGTGTAAGGTTACTCTCACACACCACGTATTTTACAAGGTTTGCCACGGTGTCTGAAACGCGTGGTAAATGCTGTACAATGCCTCCATTGATTTCAATGGCATTTCACAGACTAGCGTTCAAATGCGGCATTTCTACTGCCACAATTAGCACTTTTTCACGCACCTCATAAACCGTCACTTTGATGGGGTGTGTTAAAAAACGCTGTCAAACGCTGTGCAATGCGTTCAAAAACGGCACTTGAAATTGCGGTAAAACGCAGTGTTTGACCGGAGTTGTGTGAGAGAGTGGCCTTAGTGGCAGCTGTAAATAACTTCAGAGATTGTTGCCAAAAAGGGTTCTAAATAAAGTTATCTTACCTTTGTGAGTCACCTAATTATTATTCCTGCCTGTGCATTTCCCATGTAAAAGTGCACTTTAATCTCACAGTTAATTCCATGTAAAAGATAAGCAAGTGAAGGTGAAGCTTTGGATTCAGTTAGATAAAACTAAGCAGAAAGCCGAGAAGCATTATGGTACGTCTCTACACGCAGCATGTTCCTGTCAATTTTTGCTTTTTCTACAGTTTTTTTCTTACGCGTAAAAATGTAATTTATCATATGAACATACCTTATTGATTCTACTAAATGTAGGTTATATACAACATTATCGTTGAAATTAAAGGCATGTTTCAGGTTTAGAACAAAGCTTCCAATAGCCATATTGGGATCCATTACCCATAATGGCATTTTGAACAAACTAAAATACTTACTGTACAGATTCCATGAAAATATACTGTTCCTAAAGGGAAAAAAGTTTATTATTTCACTATTTTATGGCCATAGAAAGTTTTCTTCTAAACCCAGAAAACCACTTTAAAGTTTAACTCCACTTTCAAAATCAGTTTTCTGTAATCAAATACTACTACCTTGATCTCTGATGTAAATTTCCACTCAAGCTCACCTTCTACTTGTTCTGTTAGCATCATTTTCTACAGTTGTCAAAATACTAACGACCACCTGTCCGTCTGTGAGTGAGTTACATGCTCCGCCCCTGATCACATGACGGTGATATCACCACAGGCCCTTCATCCCTGTGCAGATTACGGGTGGACTACAACCCCTACAAACCCCTGCGCCCTCAGTTGCTATGGAATACTAACAACCAACTCTCTGTAAGTGAGTTACTGTGT
The DNA here is from genome assembly GCF_035609145.1 of Eleutherodactylus coqui. Lineage (NCBI taxonomy): Eukaryota > Metazoa > Chordata > Amphibia > Anura > Eleutherodactylidae > Eleutherodactylus > Eleutherodactylus coqui. Next base: position 140,210,816 of record NC_089842.1, on the reverse strand, counting down.
CAGATACATGTGAAGATGCCACCATCATGGAATCAGTCACCAGGGCTCAGAACTTTATTTAAAACCTGCAGAGCCGGGCAGTAGCCGTGTGCTTACAGGACCTGTGATGCTCCACAGATTTATATACCTACTATGTTGCCACCATAATTGTCTGCAACAGACAAAAGCCCCGTCATAGATTCTGACAAGATAATGAACACCTCAGTATAGCCCGACAGCAAGTATGTTCTGTTAAGAGCCAGTAGGGTTCATTGGTAAATGAATCTAATAGAACAGAGTTTAAGTTTGCTTCAGTAGAACCTCAGGGGTCTGAGTGTCACAGCTGTACTACAGATACTGAAATACAACTATATTGTATCTTTGTGAAACTGGCCTTAGAAAAACTTGAAGAATACTGCTAGATGATAATAGTAGAGGAGATTAGACCCACACAGTCTATATAGACAAAACTATTTGGACACTGCATGTTTTTCAGAAAAAGTGCTTTATTATTCTATTTAGTAACGTGTCGGCCCTCCTTTTGCTTGCAGCAACACGTTGAGGCATACTTTGCACAGGTTCTCTGTAAGTCTGGGCAGGAATAGCTCGCCATTCCTTTGCAAGGCTGTGAGAAGAGATTGTTGTGAGGATTGGCGAGGGTGGTGGTGTCATACCCATCGCTCCAGTTTGTCCCACAAGTGCTCGATTGGATGAATGAATAGTTATTACAAAATGAGCATCTTTTTATTTTACCCATGCCCTTCCCAGCATACCGTTCGGCAAACTCAGTATTTGCAGATTTTCTGCAGTGTCCAAATATTTTTGTCCATATAGTGTATAAATAACTGCTAAATAGAGGTCAATCTGTAATAAATATTGAGATACATTTCTCCAGTGGTGCTTGAAACTATTTGGCATTAGAGTTACACATTTGTGAGAAAGAATGTTTCCAAAGTGATTTTTGGAAACCACCTGTGAGATCAAAATACTCACTAAACCCCAAAGTAGATGAATGCCTTGACAAATCTAGTTTTAAAAATAGTTTAGTTTTTTTCTTGAGGGTCTCTTATATATTGGCACTTAGATGGCTGTGCAACGATGACACGGTGCACAAACGCATTCATGTAAAAATAATATCTTTTAAGGTAAACTGCACTATGAACTGGACCAAAAAAGGAATGAACTTTATGCAAATTTATGTTAAACAGGGTTTTAGGTGTAGAATAGAGTAACATGCTGTTACATTTGTGTGAGCTAGTGAGCACTGTGCTCATATGAATGTTACTAAGAATAGGGAACTTCAGACGAAATAACCACTGAGGACCAAGGACCTACCTTAGCCCAGTAGGGGCTGCCCAGTGGTCTTCGGATCTGGCCCCTTGCTGCCCCTAGAAACCCATGCACCCAGGCTAGGACGCATACACATGCCACCACTGTGAGGGACAACTGGACAGGATAAGAAGACACACAGAGCCATAATCAAACCATACAGCAGCCAATACGCAAACACTAGTAGCAGATGTAAATACTATAAATGCCAGCAATTTGTTGACATTTTAGCCAAAATATGGAAGCTAGTGGGCCATGTCAGTGCTCCCAGCAACACCACTAGACCCTACACTGACCAGGAGCCCAGTGACATAACCAAACAAAACCACAGGACACAAACCTTTCTTGCAGACACCACACATAGAACCTACTCACACCACAGAGAGAGAAATGAGAGCAGAAAAAGCTGACCCACACCTAGGAAGACAGCTTATATGTGTACTGACCTGGACTGATTGGCTGGCTGGAGACACACACACGCCAAGCCAGTGGTCTCAGACTTTTACAGTTGCTGGCTCCTGTTGACCCTGTTATTGTCCATCTGCCGCTGGTAGCAGGGTAGCATCTCCACTTACCATCTCCCTTCACATTTATGGAGGTCTCCCATGGCGTCCTCCATCCACACTGAAGCTGGGACCACGCTTTTCCCCCACCATCTCACATGGTCCCATGTGGTCTGCGCTGAGCTGCCTCTAAACGGCACTGTTCAGGGCCTTGCTGTGCTGGCTCATCTGTGCTGTTGCTCTCCCTGTTCTCCCTGCGGCCGATGCAGAGGGGAAACACTGTCACTCTAGCAGCAGTAGCTGTATAAAATATATTATAAAGTTACATAATATTTAATTAAATAATGATAAAGCTTTATTAGGCCATGTTCACACGTTGAAGATTCTGTCAGAATTAGGGCTTAGCCACACGGGTGCATCGGCACCCGTGTGACTGAGCCCTTACTGCAGGAAGAAGATGGCCGTACTTCAGGACGGACAACTACCCGCAGCGCTGAAGAAAGAACACATGACCGGCAATGAAGCCGGTCACGTTCTTTCTCCCGGCGCTGCAGAGAGACGTCCGTCCTAACGTGTGGCTGTCTTCTACCTGCAGTAACACGGACGCCGATGCGACCGTGTGACTAAGCCCTCAAGGTGTAGAAATTAGATCGCCTAAATCCTTACTGAATCTGTTAACTTCTGCTGGCAATGCATTTCCTGATCAGATTGTAAAGAACATTTGGAAGAAGTGTTACATATAGTTTGGTAGAAGTTGGTTGAATATACAAACTATTGCTACATAAATAGTCAGACACTGAATTCTTCTTCCAACTGGGCTGCAGATGCTCACTTTGCAAATATTTATATACAGTGTATTAGGTTAGTACTTAGCTGAAAGTTCTTTAATGTTTTGAAACCTTTGTCCCAGTTCCTGTTCCCTCCATGACCCCTAATTGTGTCAAAAATCCTTCTTGTCTCTTTATGCCTAAGTCACTTATGTTATACCAGTTAATGTTTCACTCTTCTATATTAGTTTCTTTAATGTATTCAGTTGTATTGTATGTCTGATGATTTCCTCTGTTTCAGTGCATTTCTCTCTATCTCTGGTATACACAGGTCAGCTGTGACCTTCACCTTGTATGTAAGAGAGAGGGTAAGAGTGGATGATCCTGTGTTACCTATATATAATACTATGCAAAAGTTTTAAGTAGGTGTGGAAAAATGCTGTAAGGTAAAAAAAAATTTCAACAATAGAAGGTTTCTGATTGACTCAAGTTTATTTCACCACAGGACAACGACCCCCAAACATACAGCTAATGTCATTAACATCAACGTTTAGAGTAAAGAAGAACAAGAAGTCCTGAAAGTGATGGTATGGCCCCCACAGAGTCCTGATCCCAACATCAATCGGAATTCTGGGATTACAGAATGATTTCAGCACGGCTATATCGATGGAGGATCTATGGATAGTTCTCCAAGTTGTTTGGAACAACCTTCCTGATGAGTTCCTTCAAAGACTGTGCTATTGTATCTAGAAGGACTGAGGGCAAAAAAGGGTGATCACACCAAATACTGATTTGATTTTGATTTCTCTTTTGTTCATTCACTATTAGAGATGAGCGAACGTGCTCGGCCCCGCCCCTTTTTCGCCCGAATACCGCGATTTTCGAGTACTTCCGTACTCGGGCGAAAAAATTCGGGGGGCGTCGTGGCGGCGCGGGGGGTTGCAGCGGGGAGTGGGGGGGAGAGGGAGAGAGAGAGGGCTCCCCCCTGTTCCCCGCTGCTACCCCCCGCACCGCCGCACCTCTCCCTTCTACACATAACGAGTATCGCTCGAAATTCGCTCAAAACCCATCTTTTGAGCGACAATCATTGCGTGTAAATGTGCCCATCTTTCACTTTTCTGCCGAATGATGATTTTATGTTCGGCATAAAATCCATTGCCTGGCAGAAGAGCTGATAGTAAGGACTTCATGCTGTAATCTCCGCGGGGAGCGTTGATAACATTGTCTCAGCTGTCAGCCCCATGGCAGAACAAAGGGAATGTATTCAGAGAACAGACCACCCACTGTTCTCTGAATATAGCTCCCAACGGCTCACACGCAATAATAAGCTACTAATTGGCAGTAATACCAATTAGTAGTTTATGCAAAATAATCGCTCAAAAGCTCTCTTTTGAGTGATCATCGTTCTGTGTGAAAGGGCCTTAATCTTGTCTGTGTTGATAATGAAATGACTACTAAAAAGCGATCTCTACAGGACATGTCAGCCAGTTTAACAGACACTTTCCACTAAACCTCTGTTAAAGTACCTTACACAGGGTAATTATTACCCGAATCATTGCTAAAAACAGCAAATTCAGGGGATAGTCATCCCATGTACAAGTTGCCACTCGGGGCACTGAGCGACAAATCTGAACTAAAAACCAAGCCATTACCTGGCTACCTGTTTGCAGTTAATGAAGGCGGTCGCCGAAGCAATCTCTAGCCAATGCTGCCTCCATTCACAAAATAACTATTGCTCCAGTTTTCCCATGTGAAGGTACCTTTAATACAAACTACTCCCCATGCCTCAGCCTCTCACCGTCTGCTCCCCATGGTTCCACCTGCTCATATATACAGCTTCCATGGATCATGCCTCACATTAGACTATTCTCCATGCTCTCTCTCTTCCCTGTCAGCTCACTATCTGCTCCTCAGTGACTCTCTCCAGGCCTTGCTAGGAGATACCACAATGGCATAGTTAGTCTATGTATCCCCCAAGAACATGTTGGGTGAACCACTATTTTTCCAAGTTTTTGATCGCTCACTATGACCTCCATCCCATCACCTCTTTTGCTTTACACAAGCCTACTCCAGCCTACAAATGCTTACAGGATGGACAACCCACTAACACCCTCATAATGGACAAACCCCTACTTCTAACACTTACATAGATCGATTACAAGTAAACTAATATTTTTTTGTGGCGTAATTTGAGCCTGATTTAACTATCATCACACTAAATGATAAAAAGGCGCAGTTCTTCAGTAGGGAGCAGGGAAGAATATGTACTGTAACCTGCTTATGACAATTAAAAAGTTTTGCAAGAGTGATAAATTACTGCAGGATATGGATGGTTTATACAATACCAATACATACATTATAAGAAAAGATATTACATAAGCAAGTGACATTTTCTTGGCTGTAACGTCTTAAAAATGAACAATCCACTGAGTTGAGTTAAGAAGCAGGTTTGCCACCGGACAAGGGTTAACGAATGAAGCACTGATCCCTCCGCCTTTCTTTCTCCCCAAACAGTTTATATCACCATTCAGTGTTGCATCATTTTGTAACCCCATCCTTGTAGATGTCTGGTCGGAAACATGAAAAAAATGTTTACTGTAACGTGCTTCCCCCAGCTATCAAGAAACTAAATAACACATTCTGCTTTAAGTGAACTTCTCGTGCTCAGTGACTCAGATCTGGGGGAAGGGGGGCAGAAAAGTGAAAAAAAAAAAGCTCACGGTCAAATTGCTGGTGATCAGGGTTAAAGACCAGAGTATAAATAGGTCTCCTCTCCTTCATTTTTGTCATTAGAAACAAGTCTAAACTAAGAACTAGGTATTCCCAGGGCACAGACAGTTCAAGTTTCTTGATACTGTAGGTGTTACAAGAAACTTTATTACAAGGATTTTTATTTAACTTTATACAATTTTTCCATTGGACAGTCAAACGCAGAATTTTTATTTCTGTGCCATAGATAGCTTTACTTTATTTTATTTTTTTTATTTTACAGGATTTAGTTGTATTTATTAAAGAGCATATTTTGCACCATTATTTATTGCAATAGACTACTACATGAATATAATGAAAGGGCAAAGCTTTGTTTGGAAACAAGGATTTTTACTGAAGGGTCTTTTTCTCATTGCATTGGCTCTTACTAGCTCAAAAATAGCTCTAGGTAGTCCTATTAGAGACAGCAGTCCAATTCTTGACTACTCGGACCAGGTACGAATTAAACATCTCTATGCAGATAATGAGCACACACATCTACATCTTCAAATAACCCCGGAAGGCAAAGTCAGCGGCACCAAGGAGAAGAACCTATATAGTGAGTATATAGATGTCTATTTTTATTCTAGAACTTCTTTGTCTGCTATTTTCTAGTTCTTGTCTATTGAAAACCCCAAAATTCTGGTCTTGCCTTAAATACGCTCATTAATATGCTCCCAAATATCAGGAAGCTTAGACCTGGTGAGCAGTGTTTAGAGGAGCATTAGACTGGAGATCGAGTGGTCACCAGTGCTCACAGGTGATTACTTTCTAATGAAAAATGGGTATTTCAGAGTCACAAAGTATTAATTTTTCACTCCTGTACTAAGACAGAAGGAAAATCACCAGTGACCACCAACTTCTAAGCATGAAGACTTTATTACCAACTCCCCACATGTCAGCTTCCTGGACCCCTATAAATGTGACAAATGTGATAGGAGTATTGGGCAGTTTGAAATTACTTGGAAAGTATTATACAGCAAATTTCTGGTACTCATGATGACTCTGCATTCATGCATTGACCTCTCTCTGGGAATTGAGCACTTGACTCTAAACTTTATCAATGACGAAAAAGTCTGTAATACATTAACAAAAGGACAAAAATCGAACACGAGACATCCAGGCTGCAAAATGATCTCATCTATCATACAACAAAAGCTAGTTAAAGACTTATTAAAGAGCAGCAGAATGCATATGCATTGCCATTTCAATATATCACATATCACTCAGAGAAAATAGGAGACTCTTACTTTAAAATATCCAGGATATAAGCATAGGTCCGTATGTATGTGTCTCACGACTATGGAAGAGATAGAACTGACCGAATACTTAATAGACGACGATCTTTTGCATATAGTGTGGCTGAAGGTGCAGGAGTCAGATTCTCAGGACCATGGCCAGTAGCTGTGATGTTAGCAGGAGCTCCCAAGTCAGAATTAGGACATTCTCATTTTCCATAGTAGAACTGTTATTTTTCTGGCATTGCTCCTCCTTAACTCCTGCAAAGCCTAAACTGAATGATTTAAAGTTTTTTTCCGCTTCTTTAAAACCGATGGCCTATCCTTAGTTCGGCTGTGTGATTTTAGTAATGTCTGCACTTGGTATTACAGCTTCATGCATTCTTGTAAACGAGACCAAGTTACAATACAAGGTACAGCTACTACAAAAAGTATAGAGCTGAGTTGTATGAAGCACTATAAATAAGAAAGGGGACAATAAAAGTTCTTGCCGAAGACAGCAACTTTTTTAAAGGGCTGATCTGCAGGGTTCTGAGAGTTGAGCCATCATCAATCCAATACTGATGGCCTCTCTTAAGGCTAAGCCATCAATCAAGAACTGTGAAACTCTTATGATAAACTTATCTTTCTTTGCTTTGTCGTCTCATAAACTTTTGCTAGTTCATGCTTTATGATATTAATAACATTTTTGAGTATATTTAACAGCAATGTGCTGATCTAGAATAATTCTAGTTTTGATCCATCATATTTTCGGCACTAATTCTATATTTTGTTCTTTAGGTGTGTTGGAAATCAAAGCAATAAAACCAAGTATTTTGGTGATTCGAGGAATAAAAACGACTCGTTATCTTTGCATGGACTCCGGGCATCATTTGTATGGAGCGGTAAGTGTCAGATGAAATGTATTTAAAGTTTGGTCTACATTAACTGGATGTCTGTTAATGAGTTGATCATAAGAACCAGCACAATTATATCTTTAATATAAAGGCCTTGACTTTCTTCAGAAAAACCCTTTACATACTCTAGTTTAGCCAACTAAGGGGGCTTTTAAACAATGCCCCACCTGCCCATCCCATTAGTGATTTGAAAGCCACATTTACCTTAGCTATATAGTATAGGCCATTAATATTGTAATCCTGGAAAAACATCTTTAAATGGGTATTCCAATTGTGAAGCAAAGTTTCAAAAATTCCAGATATGAACGGTGTTTGTGCCATGTTTATACGTGTTTATGGGTATAAATCATGCAACTATTACTTTCTTATCCGGTCCTCTGTTTCTGATGTTTCCCTGCATCATTATTTTCCAAGATGGCCGCTGCATCCCTGCCCATATGCAGTTTGAAATTACGTTTTTGCACAATTTCCCATTCTGTACTTCCTTCTTGTGTACTTTCCCACTAAATGATGCCCTGTTATTGGTCAGAAATTTAAAAAAAAGCCATCCTCGGTTGTTTCTACTGAGCAAGCCCGACCTGTAACACTGGGGTGCCTACAGGCCGTATGCAGGGCAACTTTGGAATAAATGTTGTTTATGAGAGATGGGAGTTTATCGCACCCTATAGGACTTTAAAACTATATGGTTATTAAACCTATTTTGCATATTTAGATAAGAGAGAAATGTTATCTGCATTGATCTTTATAACTAACTAGAAAAATGTTTGTTAGAAGCTGTAGTTTTGCCACTAGGTTTACTCTTGTAGATGCCCATCTTTAGAATGAACCAATGGGCTAATAGAATAGCTAAAAGTGAATTCATACGTGTTAAGACTTTCCATCTCTCTGTTCCATATTTGGAGCAGAGAACTAAAATTAAAATGGAGTTAAACATTTTGTTTTTTCCCTGTTGATTTCAATGGGTTTTCAAAAAGAAAAAAAAAAAAAGAAAGCAAGTAGAAAAGTTTCCATTTGCTTCCGTTCCATTAGGTTCCTATTTTTTTGTATGGCAATATAGCACCATGGACTGGTATTTGTTCCAGTAAAAAACTGAAGCAAACTGAAAATGTGCATTTTTTATTTTAAAAATTAATGGGGGAAAAACTGTTTATTTCAGTTTTAATTCCGTATTTCTATGTTTCTTCGTTCCAAAAAGTATGATTGTTCTCACCGAGAGAAACCAAGTAATCTTGTAGATATGATACCTTTTAATGGCTGACAAAAATACATGATGTTACAGCAAGCTTTTGGTTTCTTCTATCGACCCTTCATCAGGCTAAAACATGAAGGGTCGATAGAAGACCTGAAAGCTTGCATTACCATCACGTATTTTTGTTAGCCATTAAAAGGTATCATATCTACAAGATTACTTGAGAACAATCATGCTTTGCTCTACTGGCTAACACCGTACCAAACCCCCTTCTTTTTCGTTTGTTCCAAAAATGAACAGAGATAGAGAAAGGCTCAATGGAGGCAAAACACTAGTGTGAAAGGGGCCTTAGTCTGTGACTATTGTTTATCCAATGAAAATAAAGTGTTTAAAAGTATTTTTTGTCTAATCTCCCCATTAACAGACAGATTATAAAGAAGATGATTGCAATTTTCGTGAAACACCAGAAAACGATGGCTACAACTTGTATCACTCAGAAAAACATCGTGCGGTTCTCAGCCTTACTCCAACCAGAGGGAACCAGATGGTCCGTTTCATACCTCTGAAGAACTCCATTCCCTTGGAATCCCTGTATAGAGAAGATGATTCTTATGATCCCCAATTTAACGAAAACTTACACCGAGAAGATCCTCTAGGCATGATAGGCAGTATCGACATCTACAGTCCAAGCCAAGATTCATAGTCAGTAGAGAAACAATCACAAAAATGAAAACTCCATTGGTTTTAATTTCCTAATAAACAAATGTCAAGAATGTTACCAGAACAGCAAGACAGAAGGAAGAACCAAAGCCTATTACTGTATATAGGACACGGTTATGTACAGTCTTTGTTATCTTTTATGTCCAGTGACCTGTCCAATAATCCAGTTGAGGCATAAAACTAACTCAAAACCATAATACATACCACAGAATCCTCTAAACCTGACCTGTGGCATTGTGATTTGCAACAAACTTGCACATTGACTCATTCCAAAGTTTTTATTTATATGATGCAATTTGAAAGGCATGAAAAACTGAAAGAAGCTACTCTGTGTGAACTGGGTCTTGATGACAAGCTCCGTGGAGCCTTGGCTTTGCAAAGCCATCATGAAAATACAAAAGCTTTAAAGTTACAAAATATATATATATACGGTATATATATATATATATACGGTATATATATATATATATAACCAAATGTGAAGCTCTCTGCCAGGAGGACGTTAGTTTGGGCTATATGGATATATATTCACAAGTAGCAGATTCTTAACAAACACTTCTGTGACTAACTCAATCATCTCAATGGATCCCGCAGGATCAACCCATTCACATGTTTAGAATGGATTTTCAGTCACAAAAATGTCTGTGAAAAATCGGCCTTGTGTATAAATACACTTAGGCTGGAAAACACACACAGTGCTTTCTTTATATTCCTCATTCTTTTTGAATACGTTCCGCGTTTTGGCTCCATACATTCCATTCAAACTATGAGAACTACAGTTGTGTTTCCCACCTGAGGCACCATGGTGAAATGACCCGTGTGAGCGGATTTTATATGTAGGTTAAGAATCATTGTTTGAGCAATCAGTGTCAGTCACTACTGTAATGTCATGATTTTCTATTGACTTCATGTGCTTCTTGTATCACTATATTTGTATATTTTATTTATTTATCTATCCTATTTATTTACATTTTGGAATAATTATTTTTAAATATTTTATTTATTGGTTCATAATGTACAGATCTTATTTATTTAAATAAAAATGGGCAATCTATTTATGAAACCATTTATGTTTCCTACTTATTATAGTAAATCGCAATGTTTGTGTGCTGGAGGTGAGCTCTATAAATGTGGCTGATATGGGTCTATTAGAATAACCACTATAGTTTAGATTAAAAGATACAAATGAAAATCAAGCATTAAATTATGAGGTTATTGTATGTAGTTTCAAGACCAAGTGTCACAGTGGGACAGCGTGTGCTTCTGGCTATTGTAGTACTATGCACTGACAGGAGCCCAACTCTGCATATGTATGTTGATTTGGCTGGCTGTGGGGTGGAATAGCCAAGGTGGGTCATCAGTAGTTGATTGGATGGTGTTTGCTGCTCAGGACCCCGGCCAATCAGTTGATCTTGCACCCACTGTCAGTGCCGTTACACACTGGGGTACAAAGCAGATCCTGCTGCTCCGACCTCAGTTTAGTGGCTAAGCTTATGGGCTGAAAGTAGATGATACACTGAGTCCGGGGATGTAAGTGTTTTACTTAACTTTGTGTGAGCACTGGAAGCCACTGCTGAATGCATTGAGTGGCGCTCCTAAGTGCTCCCATTCCACCCATTCTAAAAGTAGAATGGGTTGACTACTTAGTGACGCTCAATACATTGAGCCGCAGCTTCCAGCACTGACACCACGGGAACCTCAGGGGAGGTAAGTATAACACTTACATCCCCAGACTCAGCAGGTCACCAACTTTTAGCCCATAAGCCTAACTTATAGGGCTAAAAGTAGGTGACAGATTTGCTTTAAAGTGAAATGATATGGTATCCTAAGAAGAAATGGTGTCACTTGGATAATGCAGCATAATGAAAACTTCACCATCAGAGCCACAGGCTTTATCCTTTTATTTATTTGTTTTTCTATTATTGGGTGCTTTTAGGGATACTTTGGCGAATTAGATATCTGACATCTACTTGCAGGCTCTATTAGATAGCTCCTCTAATACCCTCACTGGGTTTTATGATAGAACTATTTGCTGTTCATGAGCTGCTGACTCTTGAAATTGGCTGCATCATCTGCAGCTAATACACCAAATAAGGATCAAAAAAATCTCTAGGGCTTATTAGCCTTTTTGGGGCTGTTGCATTTATCTCTGCAACAACCATTTGCTGCTCATGAGCTGCTGACTCTTGAAATTGGCTGCACCATCTGCAGCTAATACACCAAATAAGGGTCAAAAAATCTCTAGGGCTTATTAGCCTTTTTGGGGCTGTTGCATTTATCTCTGCAACAACCATTTGCTGTTCATGAGCTGCTGACTCCTGAAATTGGCTGCACCATCTGCAGCTAATACACCAAATAAGGGTCAAAAAATCTCTAGGGCTTATTAGCCTTTTTGGGGCTGTTGCATTTATCTCTGCAACAACTTCTTTTGCCTGCGGCAATCAATACCTAGTTCTGGGCAAGATCTACTTGTGGGCTTTTTGTGGTGAATCGCATTCAGCCCTAGCTGTACTGTTATTTTTCACTATAGCTATCCATTGTGTGGATTTCCCAAGAACTTGGCTATAGAGACACGCCATGGCGATTTAGTGCTCGAAATTGTCCTGAATAAATCAGATGCTGTGATCCAGTCTATATATGATCGAGCACATAAATTGCGCTTTCCCAAGCCACCCTGTGCTAATATTTTAAAATATCTATTTATCACGAAAAAACAACAAAAAGCAGAATCAGTTATCATCCTGATTTATTATTCTTTCTTCAAAATATATGTGCTCCTGATGAACCACATTCGTGTGGGGAAACGCGTTGAGCCGAGCATACTGCAATTGAATAACCCTGGTCTGCGTCGTAATTCTTGCGCATAAGGGTCTAGTTCTCTTGGAGTTTCTCCTATTTGAACCATCTCGTCATGCACTAAGCGCTATATTGTAATCACAGAGGGGCGAATTTTTGTTAGGAAGAGGTTCCCTACCTAAAATACTCTGCGGGGGGCATTATACTTACAGGCGCCCTACAGCAGATAGAGCCTTCCTCCTACCTCCTATGTGATACAAATAAAAAATAGAGGACATAACATTAGGAGTCCTTTATCAATACTGATTTTTCTAGCCTCCATAAGTTTCCTGAGATAAGGAAGAGGCGACCTTTGTGTTTTTGTGTGGTTGTTTTGTTCGTCCATGCGATACGCATGTGTGTGAGCCCATTCATGTTTTTAAGTTAAATTTCCATTAAAGTATATACATTTTAGTCTATAACTGTGATAAGGGCCAAATAATTTAGTCTATAGACTTTTTCCGTCTCTGTGACAAGCATAATGAAGACCAAATACGCACAAACACATAGGAGCACATTTATCTAAGACAGGTGTTTCATACTCTGGTCTTAGCGAAATGCTGTTGGAGTAAGACACACCAAATGTATTAAGAGGTACATTTGTCACATATTCTTAGGCACATTTGTGCACCACCACCTGAAATGTAGAAGACTGCCAATTAAGATCTCAATTAAAAACTATTATTTTATTAGATGCTATTAAAATCTCCAACCGAAACTAAACACTCCTATGAACAAACAATTATAACAGATAAACCATCATAGACTGCTATATTCCTGCAATAGGACATTAGTGCATGAAATCAACAAAGTGCGCAAATATACAGTATATATGCAGCTTCAAATAATAAGGTACTTGTATATGATATCAACAAGGGAACATAAATAAATCAGGCCACCAAAGAGGTCACACATATCCAATTGACTTGAAAGTATCCAAAAAATGAGGCTGGTGAATAACAATGCGGATGGTGCTGGAGATAATACAATATCACCGCCTGAAAGGTACTCCAGCTGTGAGCTGGCATAGAATTGTACTATAATTTAACCAATTTCTGGTGTAAATTATACTTAAAGGGGTTGTCTCGCGAAATCAAGTGGGGTTATACACTTCTGTATGGCCATATTAATGCACTTTGTAATGTACATCGTGCATTAAATATGAGCCATACAGAAGTTATTCACTTACTTGCTCCGTTGCTAGCGTCCCCGTCGCCATGGTTCCGTCTAATTTCGGTGTCTTCTTGCTTTTTTAGACGCGCTTGCGCAGATGGGTCTTCTCCCTTCGGCTCCGCTCGGCAGCATCAGCGTTTTGGCTCCGCCCCCTTGTACGCGTCATCGTGTAGCTCCGCCAATCAGGAGGCTGGAACCGGCACACGTCATGGGGCGGAGCTACGCTATGACGCGTACAAGGGGCGGAGCCAAAACGCTGATGCTGCCGAGCGGAGCCAAAGGGAGAAGACCCATCTGCGCAAGCGCGTCTAAAAAAGCAAGAAGACACCGAAATTAGACGGAACCATGGCGACGGGGACGCTAGCAACGGAGCAGGTAAGTGAATAACTTCTGTATGGCTCATATTTAATGCACGATGTATATTACAAAGTGCATTAATATGGCCATACAGAAGTGTATAACCCCACTTGATTTCGCGAGACAACCCCTTTAAGTCTGTTGGGTCGTGCGCAGCTCCAAACTTTTCACTAAGCCCCCTCTACTCTTTACAACAGGGTCAGGTACACAACATTGGACGTGGAACATGTGAATGTCCCTGGGATCTTATAGTCCTGCTGTGTGTTGGGGATCAGTATCCTGTCCGCAGCCAGTATGTGTGAGCAGGTCTTGCTGCTCCTTACATTGCAGGGATTAGTTCCTTTTTATATATCAGAGGGCAATGCACTCCTGATTATAAGGTTCCTCAAATTTGGGGGTTGCCTGTAACACAGAAGGGAAGGGTCCAGGAATATGGTTTTCAGATGGTCATTCCTGTGTAGGGTATGAAGGAATTTCTTTGCGATTTTACTTAGAACCTCTAGCTGGGAATTGTAGGTCACTACTAGAGATACACGATCATTTCTTTCCTTCTTTGTGTATTGAAGTAGCTGATTCCTGGGTATCCTGGTGGCTCTGGTGATTTGGTCATCAATTGAGGTGGGATTGTAGCCCTGGTTTAAAAATGTCCTTTTAAGATGACATAGATGTTCCTCTCTGTCTGTTGTGTTGGAGCAGATCCGGTTATACCTGATGGCCTGGCTGTAGACTATGAACTTTTTGATGTGTTTAGGATGGAAACTGTCCCATCTGAGGTATGTGGGCCGATCAATCGGTTTTTGGTATAGGGAAGTCTGTATTGAGTTGTTTGAAATTTTTATGGTGGTATCCAAAAAGTTTGTTTTAGTATATGAGTAGCTTAATGTCAGGTTTATGAATTGAATCTCTCATGGAATTTTATCAGTTCATGTTCGGTATTGATCCAGATGATTATGATGTCATCAATGTAGCAGAAGTAGGCCAATAGTTTCCTGGGGCAGGAGGCCAGAAAGTCACTCTCCAACTTTGCCATAAAAAGGCTGGCATATTGCGGTGCCATTTTACTGCCCATGGCGGTTCTGGTAAGTTGATAACATAGCTGATTTTACCTGTGTCCATGTCCTGTTGGGGGTTCTGTCTTATCCTGCCAGACTCAGGGTGTTCCTGATTGGTGTTTGGGTACCCCCCTGCTTTGAGTCAAAGTCTTTGGAGCTTCTTTTCCTTGTTCATTAGATACAACCGTAGCGTTGTATAATAGCATTTTCAGTTTCAAGTGCTCTGTAATTGTGTACCTTAAAGTTTGTATCTCCATAAGGGCCTTTTTCTTGGTGCTGTAG